>NC_072852.1:85919498-86542767 GCF_028858705.1 Grus americana | reverse complement strand
GAAGCCCAATCTAGTCTATATTATTTACTTTTTGTTGGAAGACTTTCTATTCTTGTGTAGAATCTCTGCACATTGCAGTACTTCTACTGATGAAAAATCAGAACTTACTGTATATAGGATGTAAATTGGCAGTACGCACTCCTTTGAAGGAATTTACCCTGATGACTGTAATGCTACTAAATGGAATACTACAGCGACTTCTCATTTTGTGCTAATTTAGAGCTCCTAATGTGGATCAGAGGAGGAGAGAACTTGACAGCAACTAGGGGTGAAGGAGGGCAGTTAAGATCCTACTGCTAGAATATGGTGAAAGAATCGAGTGGAATATCTAGTGTGAAAAGAGCAAGTGATCAGAAAAAACCAGTTTCAAGATGAAATTAAGGAATCCATTGAGAATAGTTAAAAGAACACAGGAAGATCATTTGCTATCATTCTAGACTGTACTAGGTGTCACTGGAAATAAGAGAAAATAAGACCTGTATACACTGAGCTGCTTTACTACAGAACAGTGTTCGCATTCCTTTTCTCCAGAGGTAATTTCACCATTCCAAAATGGGAAAGTTTTCAGCCAAAGGATAAAAGATGCAGTGAGAAAAGTTAACGTGTAATTGCCACAGAATTCCTGTTCCCTATCATCCTCCTTAGTTCTAGCCACATATTCTTGCTGCTTATGTTGCCAAACCTGTTATGCGCTGGAGTCTGACATGCGCCCTCCCTGGCATGTTCTGAATTGCTAACAAGGCATAAACCTAACCAAGTAAAAAGGAAAAAGAAGAGCTATTTTATCTTGGGTTAGTAAACTAACAGTCACAAAACCATGCAGGAAGCGCCAGTGTGGCCACAAGAGAGGAAAAAGGACCTCATGGCCTATTTCTGTGTTGAAGAATAGGGGGATGCCCTTTTCCTTTCAACAGCACTAGATGGTTCTGCTAGGGAACCACACCTGAAATATTTGGGAATTACCACCCAACATTAAAATATAGTCTCCTTGTGTTGGAATTCTGTGACTGTATGCAACTCGCTGTAATACTAAATAACTGTGGACTGAAAAGTAACGGGCATGAGAGGAGGAGAAAGAGGTTGAAATTACTGTCAGAGAATGTAGTTTCCTGAGCAGGAATTTGGCATTGTTCACTGTCGCTGGTGGGACCCACAGCGTCTCTCCTTGAGGCGTTCTTACATTCCTGTTGTATAATGTTGCACTTTCTTCCAATTCTTTCAGTAAATAGTGGGGTGGGAGAATGGGGGAGGTATTGCCAGATAAAGAGCTCACTTAACTATTTTATTGATGAGCTGTGCTTTGGAGAAAAAGAGTACACTGCTGTTATTGGTACTGGTCACTCTTTGAGCGTTGTCCTTTATAGCAAATGTGGTGCAGAATCCCATGGGCTCCTCAGCGCCTGTTCCCAGCCTAAGGTGCTCATAGTCTAAAGCAAGTGAGACAAGGCCCCACAACAGCAATTCAAGTACAGAAGGCCAGAGAGAGATAACTTGGTAAGAAAAGAAATAAGAAAGAAAAAAAATTAGTCAAATCTATTTTAATAAAGGCAGTTTTTGCTTGAAAACTAGATCTATAACAGTGATCCTTTTTTTGTTTCATTAGATATTCTCCATTCAAAGGCAACACTTTGTTTCAGTGCTAGTTTAGCACTAGTTTTCACTGCATTTTGCTCCAGCCATGTGCCATAAAGGGAACACACCTCAGAGAGAGGAAGCTCGATGTGGATCCTTTCCCTGTCTGAGGAAAAATGAGTGTTACATTTCAGTTACATCCATGCAAATAGTCATTCACAGGGGTCAGTGAAAGAGCATTTTCTTTGTTTCTTTATGAAAGCAAATAGACACATGAGCTGATAAGAACATCACTTTTATCTTAGCATGGTTCCTCAATGTGCGAGATGACAGTTTATTTAGTGATATGTACAGGTTTTATCCAGTCCTGACATGGATTTACATTTCTAATGGCTGCTGCCAAATTAGCAAGAGCACATCATAGTGAATTTCTGGTATGTGCCATGATTGTGCCCTGTAGTATTGCAGTTTGTATGGCATCTGAATTGTTATCCTAGTACATTCTAGCATGGCATTGTGAAGATGTTTTGTATGTTTTTTCCTGTGGGGTGAACTACTGTTTCTGAGGTCAGCCATCAGCTGCAGGAACAGTCTTACAAAGAACACCGTGCCACATCACTGCCAGACCAGGCTGCTGTTTGTAAAATCTGCACTGTGAAAGCAATACACCACTTTTGCTTTCTCCTGAGGCAGCAGCAGTAGTGATACTGCAACTCCTATTATTTGTAAAGGGGAACTCTGTTTTATCAAGACTTCTGTTGCTGAGAGATAGCTTTGTTGTTCACTGTAGGCGACAAAAAAACAGGACATGAAATGTGTGGAACTAAATGTATATCTGGTTGAACTGACGGCTTTGACAGAATTTATTAACAGTGATAACTGTGCAAGTCTGCTTGTTCCACAGCGTGTCTGTACTCATGAAGAGTGAAGACTGGTTGCAAAGGATCTTTCTGTGAATGTGAGAAGATTGCCCATGAAGGGAGAATTTCAGGATAGAGCAGTCATAGTTCATGGACATCTGTGCTGGATGAAGTCATATTTGATG
Source organism: Grus americana (assembly GCF_028858705.1). Classification (NCBI taxonomy): domain Eukaryota; kingdom Metazoa; phylum Chordata; class Aves; order Gruiformes; family Gruidae; genus Grus; species Grus americana. The sequence continues at coordinate 86,540,150 of NC_072852.1, read as the reverse complement.
CCAAAGATGATCCATGTGATGGTGCCACTTTTTCTTGAGAAGAGTTGTCAAGTCTACTGCCTACTGGCAACCTCTGATTCATAAGACTGTTCTGTGAAATCCCTTCCAGATGAAAGATGTCAGAGTGATTCAGGACACAGTGTTGACTATTTGAAAAGCTCACATTGACACTTGGTACATGAGAGATCCTAGTTTTGATTGAAGAGACTTCTTTGAATATGTTGGAACTGCTGATGAAGTATATATATTCTTGTCCACTGCCTCCTCTGTTCCTCCCTGCTCCCTTCAAATTTTGTCTTGCTTGATTCCAAAAAAGGAATAATAGTCTCTTCTGAGAATCACTGTCATATGACCCTTCACTTCTCACGCTTGAAAGTGTGGCAGCGTGTAACACCCAGATCTCTCACAAGTTTCCACTCCACACCTGGTTGTAGTTCTACTGATATTGACAGAGTCTCCAAGTGTCCATTGGCGTTGATGAAGTTTCCAAGTCTCTGATACATGGTGGTGCTTCTTTTACCCTGGTTCTCCTGCTCATTAAGCTACTCAGCAACAACTTTGACCATCATCAAGGCTTCCTAAATTTCTACTCCTGCCACTGCTATGGGATGTACATTTGGCCATCTGAAGAGAAAATAAAGGACCTTCACGATGAGGGCTGACTCCTCTGCTTTCTTGGCAATATCATGTTCATCTGCTGTTCTTGAAATGATATTTGCAAAGTAGGGGATAGGGCAGAATGAGGAATGTGTGGAGGTGAAGAAGAATTGTAGCCTTTAGGTGATTTGTTCAATTTCCTATGAGCACTGTAAAGGCCAAATGATGAACTGATCTTTATTTATGCAAAATCCATGACAGGTGTTTGCTTATATTGAGTACTACAGTTTTCTGCATCTCTTGATTCTGCTTGCTGCTTTCCCTTTGCCACCCTACCCTGAAGTGTCCTTGTGTGGCAGCAGCCCAGCTACAGTGAACTTTGCTAAGCCTGTCTCACAATTTCTAAAATTCCAAACCTCAAGTACATGACACTGGCAACATGAGTTTCTACCAGATCAACACACTTCATCATGGGGCTGGGCAAGGCAGAAATACGTTCATTTCCATGCAAACTATGTATGGCTTATTTAATGTAATTAAGACTAAAATATGAGTCATTAAAACCCATTTAGAGATCTTTTCAGAGATTTTTTTTTATGCTTCTGTTTTATATTTTGTTAATTTGCAGACTGAATGTTTTTCTTACAGGTTGTTTTGAAACTGGTAGGTCAGACAAGAAGTGTAGAATCTGACTGTAAACATGTTTCCAAACAAACCAAAGACAAAAGCAAGGCTTCATGTGAACTGTGGCTCTCTAAATGGAGACATTTTGTCTAGAAACCAAACCAGTAAGAGGTTTTCATGGTAAGTCGGAACGAGACAACTGAAGTGATACAGCTTGAAAAACATACAGAAAAAGGTGAAAAATAAAACCCGATATTCTCCAAATCAACACCGTATGTATGCCTTTGGATGAGTCAAGGAAAAAAAAAATACTGTTTTGGGGTGATAGATTAAACACTGGTGTTATAAACAAAGAGGCTGTGGTTAGCTGATTGCCCACGTGTGACATGCCTATGAAAAACTCTTCAGGATGAGAGAGTAATTGGTGGTTGTTGCTGGTCCTAAAGTCTCTGGTTTAGCTGTTGACCCTTCTGAGTTTTCTCCGTAGTGTTCACGCCGAGCCAGCTGGGGTTTGAGCACTAACACAATATAAATATTTACTGCCTAACAAATCTAACTTTCCTCATTTTGGTAGGGCCCCACTATTGATTATAGTTCTACCTTTCATTCCATGAATATATTTCCATCAGTTATATCAGTATATTCACAAATTCTTAATGTTCTTTGAGAAGGAAGAAAACATCTTGCCCTCCTTTCATTATACTTTAGTTTGTGCAGCTCTACTTGCTGTTAGAAGATTGCTGGATTTTCCCTGTTCTTGGTTTTATGTGTCACCAAAGCATTGCTGGCATTCTTTGTTTCAGGTCTACAATTTATAGCAGTTTAGAAATTGCTGGACATTTCCTATTCCAGCCAAGTGGTCACTTGCTGTCAAAGAATGGCTGGATGCTTTTTATCCCATGCTGATTTCACTGCAATCTATTGGGATTTCTTTTGTGACAGCAGTTCAGTACCCTGCAGTCTTGGAATTCTGTTGGATTCATACTATTCATAGCGCTCTATGCAGGCTCATTTTCCAGTGGTGCTCAGTTGTTTGTCCTCTTAGCACTATCCAGGCCAGTGAGGTGCTTAACAAGCTGGGCCACAGAATCATTGTTCCTTAGTCGTTCCGTCATTTAAGTTTGATACGGAAACTCTGTTTTGTGAGACATGTTGTCTGACAGTACTCCAAAATGTTTAGGGAGCACTTCTCTATAATAAGTAAACTTTAAACCATAGATTTAGTTTTTACTGCAGGGCTGATAGAATATATTATGTATTTTATAAATATATTTGCACCTATACTGTACAGCCCACACATGCCAGTTGTGTCCTGTTGTGATAGGTACTGTACAAACACAGGAGGATATATATATTTAGCCATTCACACAAGCAAAATGTCTCCAACATTCTTCATTAATAGATTTTCTGGGTATTTAGAGTTAGTGTATGGTTACTACGTGCAGACATTTTCTTACTGAATATCACGAAGTGATTCTTTTTAAGATGTTATATGTGCTAAGTCTCAGCTGTTCTCTGCTGTTGTAATTACTTACACTACTAGACCCTCCTTATTCTTTATGTGTCCTTGTTGGTTAACAAATAAATGATCCATTATTTTGTCTCCTAATGCTCTCGATAAACCATCTTTGCCACTTCCCTTGTGGCTTGTCATTGTGGAATAATCCATAGGTGCTTTTTGATGAAATTCTCCTGAGACAGTAATTGTGAACAGTCTGCATATTGTTTGTTTACTGCCCTGATTCAAGTAACAATGTCCTCCCTTTCCTGTAATTAAAGAAAGGCACTGTATTTCATGTTTTTCTTCTATTGAGAAGTAATAGCAAGGAAAGGGGAAGCAAGGAGACTGTACTTGTAACTGCTTTCTGATTCAGGTAATCTCAGTTAAATTTCCAGTTGCTACAAACCTTTTGGCTGTAACTTTAAGCAAATCCATTGGCTCATTGCAGGTCTCTTGGAGAACAAATTTTTTGAGAGTGGGGACCGACTCTTATTTTGTGCCTTGCAAATAGGGCCGAGATCTTACTGAGCTCTCCTGCAGCCTCCTTCACTGAAAAAGAGAACAGAAATGTTTCATCATTTCACAACATTCCAGGTGTTGATGAAGTCTGAGAGATTAGCAGCACGGACTCACTCACCCCCTCGTGTATTTAGAAGTGAACTTTCGTACCTCGGGGTGTATGTCCCGTCGGGTTTCCCTAACATTTTTAGGGCAGGGGAGTGTGCGGATGCTCCCGCTCCCCGCCCGCTGCCGCACCGCAGTGGATCGTGCCGTCCACACTAATAAGCCGCTGCTCCCGCTCTTAAAGGGGCCGCGGCATCTTTCTCATTTCCCGGGAACCCTCCCAAAGGAGGGGGGCTCCTGCCAGAGGAGGGGGCTCTGGGCTGATGGAGTCTACAGCCAGGGATTCCCCAGCTTGAGGTGGCCTGGCAGGGGCCGCTCCCTGCCGCCCCTCATGCTGCAGGCTGCTTTAACCCCTTCTGCTCCCCTCAGAGTTTCAGGATGTTGGGAGATGTTTGTGGGGAATAATCCCAGCTGGTTTGGATTATCTGGACAGTGAGAAGTTGAGAGCATCTTTATCCCTAATTTTGCAAAAGAAACTTAATTGTCCAATTGCCTTTCCATCCAGACATTCCCCTGTTGTCCTCACCTGCACTGCCTCCCCCCGAGTCTGACCTCCCTTCCTCCCCGTCCCGTGTATCTTTCTAGCAGTCCCAGTGCCAGATTGGAAACTTGTGGGTATGTACATAGCACAAAAACTTTGCATGTGTGCCCTGTCTTTCTGTTTGGATTAGACTGCTCTTATTCCCCTTGTTTGAATACAATTTCATTGCTGCAAACTGTTAAACTTCTTGGCCCAGCCCAGGCAAGGCCTGTATCTTCACCTATGTGCTCTTCAGCCTTTCCTCACTCTGATGACTTGCCTCGCTGCTGTCAAAAAAGTCTGTCCATCCGTCTGTTTTAACACGACCCTGGCAATCCTTTCACTTCTCTGCCTTGATTTCACATGTAATTCATGGACATTAAGTGGCTTTGTATTATCGCTTTTGAGGGACTGGGCTGACAGAGTATAAAGAAAGCTTTTCTTTGTTAAAATTATTAGTTAAAGCCAATTATGAAGTTAATTGTGCAGTAAAGCCCAGGAACTAAGTCCTTTCTCTTAGGCATGATTGTTATATAGATAATGCATTACTGTTCGCAAAATATGGGCTTGTTAGAGTACCTTCCTCTACTAGAGCTGTCCTCATGTCTCATGTTTTCCCTCTGCCTGAGTTATCCTCTTGTTGAGCACCTGAGATGTACTTCCAGGGCAAGACTTGCTGGATGCTACAAACTCTCTCTGATTTACAGAGTGCTCTCACATATACCAAGAAAATTTCTACCTGCTGAATTACGAGAAAACTTGATGACTTCTGGGTGGAAACTGGTGGTGAAGAATTTCAACTTGGTTATGATCTGATACACTGCAGAACTTGAAGCTCTTACATTTCATACTGAAATAATGAACTTTGAGCTTCTGAACGTTTCATGCCACAGGTGTTCTAACATGCAGGGAGTAAAATCATAGTTAGGATGGAAAGGTCTCATTTAGGTCAACTACTCTGCACAAAATGAAAAATGTCAAAGCTAGAAAAGATTTCTTAGGGCCTTGTCCATACATCTTCTGAAGATCTCCAAGGATGGAGATTACTGAGGCTCTCTTGGCACTTCTTCCCAGTACTGAACCACTCTCATAGGAGGAATGCATTTTTCCTTACATATAGCTGAAATTTTCCTTGGTGGAACCTGAATGTTACTTCTTCTCGTTCTGCTGTACACATACGTGAGAACCTAGAAGTCACTTCTGTGGAGGAGATACTTCCTCTTTTCTGAATTGTGGCCATTCCAGGCATCTCGGAAATTAGCAAGGAATTCCATAATTTCCATCCATATGAATTTTCCCTGTTGACAAATATCCAGAGTTATACTGCCAAAAACTCCCCCAATTCATACAGTACCAACAATCAGATAAATTAATAAATACTTCTCATATCATTAAGTTCTACTAGCAGGTGACTTTGGTCAAAGCTTGAAAATAATAGGGGCTCTGCCAGGAGACTGATGATATCGTTTCATGGGCCAGTTTAAAATAGCGTTGCTTGCAAAAAAGGGAGTCCTGCCGTCTCCCATTTCCATCTCTGGCCACTTATTCCAGTCCTCTTCATTGGACCAGCACTAGCATTCAGGATGATCCAAGTGGGACTGTCCTGGTGGCAGTGCGGTACGCAGGCGTCGCAAGCTGTTTATGCAACTGTACTGATGGACTGCGAGCTCTGTTTGCTTTTCCTGGCCCTGGGTGACAGTGAGAATTCATCTCTCTGTGCTAGTTTATCTGTCTGTGGAACAGCGGTAATAACGGGAACCAGTATCAATAATGTATTGTGAGATTTTCAAATAAAGGTGGCAAGGAAATGTGAAGTGTTAGTACTTATATGGAAACAATTTCTTCTAGATTCTTTATAGATAAATTTGAAGGCACAGTCAATTTATAATCTAAGGGTGATTTAAAGGCTTGTAGGAATGGCAGGAGGTTATAATTTCATTAATCAGGTTATGAATAATACTAATTTTAAATTGTAAGATACCAGAATAGTCATACAATAAGTAAAGTTTGAGTCTAATATTCAGAATAATATGCATAAATTTATGGTCCTGTATCTGTAGGTAGATACACAGGTATTGATATCTGCTGTCTACTGAAAAGCGGAACATGACTGCTTTTCTAATATTTACAATGCCAGTTTTCTTACTTTTATTGAGTTTTAACGTACTTTGTTCTTAGCCTACTTTTCTGGAAACAAAACATATTTCAGACAGTTTATGTGGGTGTCTGTACACCACTATCCCTTAGTAACCTTTGGAATAGTTATCTTCTACCAAGATTAGGGGATCGAGGTCTCAAAGATAATTTGTTAATTTGATAATTTTCTCTAAATTATATTTTGATAATTTGATAATTATCTCTGTGATATGTCTTTGATGATTATCTCAAAGGTAATTTGTTCTCTTATCTCAGAGAAAGGTTCCTATAAACTTAATTAAAACTGTTAACCACGAAAAAAATTTTCCATAAATGTCACAAAAGAGGGAAAGGTTGCAAAGTGAACCTCATCGAAGATTCAGCACAAGAGAAGGGTCTTGTAAGTGCTCCAGCAGATTCAGTCAGGGTTCTTAGACCTGGAACAACTACACAAAACAAATCCATGGGAAATTCGTTGTTGTTCCATCTATAGAACTTGTTGGTTCCAATGCTCATGTGAAAACAAAAAGGTGCTGACTTTTTTTTTTTTTAAATAAAACATTTCTAGCCTGTATAATTGTGGAGAAAAACTTGGCAAAGTTTGATCCACGAGTTGATGTGGTTTAACCCCAGCTGGCAGCTAAGCACCATGCAGCCGCTCACTCACTGCTTCCCGGCAGGATGGGGGAAGTAACCTACATGTGATGGAGCCCTGCTTTTCTGGAGATGGCTGAACACCTGCCTGCCGGTGGGAAGTGGTGAATGAGTTCCTTGCTTTGCTTTGCTTGTGCGCGTGGCTTTTGCTTTACCTATTAAACTGTCTTTATCTCACCCCACGAATTTTCTCACTTTAACTCTTCTGATCCTCTTCCCCATCCTGCTGGGGGAGGGGAGTGAGTGAGTGGCTATGTGGGGCTGAGTTGCTGGCCGGGGTTAAACCACAACAGTGAAGTTTTGTAAAGAAGAACATAATTAAAAACAATTGTAGACACAAACATTCACAGTGCCCTCTTAAAAAGTTGCTGGTTTTCAGGAGTTTTGCTCACAGTTGCGGTAGTAATGCTAACAATTTTTTATTAGGCACTTTATTTTTAATCTAATTTCATGAAAATCTTTATTTACTTCTGGTAAAATTCCTGCAGATATTTTTTCAAAATATGGGACAAGTTAAATAAGGCAGAAAAGCCAATTATGACCTACTGTTTGAACACCCTAGTATGCTGCTTTTTTGTCTCTGTGGTGCCTCTGCCATGGTTATGGTCGTGGGAAGAATTAACAGAAGAAATTACTGTGATGTTTGAGATGACCTAATAGAAGGTCCCCCAGCAGACTGATGGGACCAGAATGAGTCAGGCTGAGTTACCCAGTGCAAAATGGAGTGGTTAATTTGGCCTGGGAATTAAACCTGATTTTGCTCTGGGACAGATGTAAACCACCCAATTTTACATAGTAGCCCACTACAGAGGCAAAATGCTTTAAACGCCTTCACCTAGGTCTGCCAGAACTCATTTTACCATTGCCTAAGACTGGTACCACATAGAAAATTCTTTAGTTATCTACAAAAATTGTGACTGAACAATCATTCCAAACCACAGATCAGTCTCATGACTCATGATTACCAAAAGCATTTCCAGAAAGTACCATGTCATCCTGTCCCCTCAGATTATCCTCTTTCAGTGCCTTTGCTATGGGACTAAGTCAGTACTATGTAAGCATTTTTCAGATTTTTCCAGTCCGCTATTTTGCTTCCTACTCTGATCTATATACGTGAATCCGCTTGACCCAGTTCAGTGGCACCAAATTACTGACATTATACTTGAGAGGACTAAAAAAATGTGCTTTCCTGTGGAAAAAAAACCTCCAATTTTTAAAGGTCATCCATGCAGGTCTGGGATTAGAAGTGCAGGGAGCCGGATGTGGGTGTACAGAGCTGCCCATGCTCCACCTATGGAGCTGCCAGTCTGGCCCCTTCCCCTAGGACCAAGCTTCTCTGCTTAAGAGCACAGCTGCTCCACGGGCTGGCTGTTCAATCAACAATGATCTCTAGTTTCAAGTATGACAGCACTGACCTGCTTGATCTCCATTCATCTGCAGGTGGGGGCAGCGGAAGAGAAAGGGAGGGAGGGAGAGGGAGGACACTGCAACATACGTGAATAATTGATAGTGCAAGGAAAGGAGAGCAGCTGGGTTCCCTGTCTCCATCCGCTCCCCAGCTGGGGATGAGAGATCCTTGCTCAGGTAGGGGATGAACAGCTTAGCTGCTTTTATTCTTGTCTTGCCTGCAATGCCAATTAAATATATTTTCCGTCTAGAAGGAATGGGAGCAAAGATAGCTGGGGGAGGGTTGATCTAGATCTTCTCTGCTGCTAGCTTGGCGTTGTGTAATAGATGGACCTTGGGGCAGTTTCAGCCTCAGCAGGGAAAGGGGCTGTATGCTTTTTAAAAGACATTGTGCTATAGTGCATTGTGTAGAGAAGCAGTTCGGGGCCGGGGGCGGGGGGAGAGAGAGAGAGAGAGGAGGTGGGGAGAGCGGGTGTCTGTAGGAAATGAGACAAACTGAAGAGATGGAGGGGCACGAAAGAGGGTCTGTCCAGACTCAAAGGAATCCCACCCTGATTCTGTCAATCTTTGACATAAAACGATGAGTCCAAGTGGGCAGTGGGAGGTGCTGTCTGTGCACACTCAGTACTATATTTAGAAGCTGTGTGCATAGATCTGTGGAAACAGCTGACATGAAAACATGTATGTTTCTATCTGTGGGCGCATCTATGAGTTTGTGATGACCAAGTGTGATATTGTAGTAACACAGATAAAAAAGACAGTTTCTGCCCTGAAGAGTTTACCATTGAAGGATATGCTGCTGTGTTTATGTGGTACTGCGCAGCTTCTGTGGAGCTTCTGATGTTCTTATGATGACTCAAATAATTGATAAAATTGCAGAGATCAGTTTATGTGTTACACCCAATACAGACTTTTCCTATGTGAGCAAGATAAAATGCTAATGCAGTTATAAGAATGAAAAAATTCTGTTAACAAAAACTGGAAAAATACATAGCAAAAGGTATAGACACCAATTACTGTAATATATATATTAACATAAGGATACCTGAAAGAACAGAAGCTTGTGTGCCAGTCCCTAAAACACACAGTAACTATAAAATGTATAATGATCTATGCAAATATAGACAAATATATGGATTACAATATGATACTATAAGTACACAGAATTAGTCATATAAGAATGCAAGCATCAATAGGAACTGGATCTACTTAGTACAACTAAAGCCTTAAATTAGATGATATTGTTGCATCAGCTGTGTAAATAGTAAGAATTGTTAGCTTGATTATAAGTTGAGGAACAGTAAAGCCTGTGATTTGCTTGTATGTGGAAGTGATTTATTCATATGATTATTGCTAAAGAGGCTAATTAGAACAGTAATTAGGGTATTTAATAATTGTTTGCTGGTGGGTCTTGAGGACTTCATACACAACTGGAGTTGCACAGGAGGTTAGGTAAAGCTGTGAGACGGTTAAATGAAAGCTGAGCCCAGTGTGGTTTTCAATGTGAACAAAGTTGGCTGTTGTCTGCAGTGGCAAGCTGCCAAAGAATGGCAGAAAGACCTGGGCCTCTCTGTATACTTTGCTTTCACCATAGCTAGGCTTGCTATTGCTGCTGATAATGACCCTGGGATGGGGGAGGGCAGTAGTTATTGTTGGCAACCCTCTCTAGCAGCAGAAAATAATATCTCTTCCTCCTTCCTGGATGCAGCAGAAGTGGCAAGCTTGATCTTTGCCTTGGCCCAGTCACATCTCTGCTCAGAGATTCAGGTCAATGAGTAAGAACTGCTTGTGTGGAGAGCAGCTGCTGTCTTCAGTGCCCTGGACTGGTGTGGAAGGTGTTCAGGTTGGAGCAAGGAGGTGGACTGTATGAGTTAGCCCAAACTCCATCATCAGATCTGCTGGGCCAAAAAAGGGTAGACAAGAGGAAATGGAAACACCTGGCTTCCACCCAAGTTCCTAAAACCAGCAAGTGGATCCTTTCTTTGTCCATTCAAAGTTGTCACCTGCCTTGATTTATTCCTTACTCCTTACAGTCTCTATTCCCACCCACAGACCCTTGAAACCCCCATAATGATGTCTATCCAAGTCTTTCATGAGTAGAATTTATAGGAAACATTAGGATGAAATTGCCACACTAAAACTAAGACTTTGATGTAGTTGCTTGCTTTCTCTATTTTTCTCTTTACCAGTCTGTATCAGCTATCTCATATTTTCTGTCTGGTCTCTCTGCATTCTGCTTTCACTCTTCATTTGCATCTTTTCCTATCTCTCTGGCTCCTCTGCAAATTCTGTCTCTCATTCTGTGTTTCTTACTATCCCCTTCATGAATTAGAACGAACCCAGTGTGAGGCTGACACTTGGGGTAAAAGGTTGTAGCTGCTGTCTTTATAGGTCTTGATGTAAAAAGGAAACATTACATCATCCTGTGGGATGAAATTGAGAATCACAGAAAAAACATGCCCACAAGAGGTCTGTGTTCTTACTTAAACACAAGTATATGCATGCTCTTGCAATGGAAGACTGTATTCTCATCCTCAGTTTTTATCAGGAATGACAATCTATCAATGCGTGAACACAAATACACATGAGGGGTTTCTGACCCCTCAAAATTTGAGCTTCCCTAGAGAATAGCTTACATGTTAGATCAGTGAGCTGCTTTGTAAGGGGGATGTAGTGCCAAATCTCTGTAGTGCTTGATGTACATCAGCTCCAAATACCAAAGGCTAGTGAGTTTGGTATCCCTTTAGACTTCCCTTGAAAGGAATGGGAAGTTGCAGAGGATTGCCATGATGCTCACTTTTCTCACTGGATACTGAGCTCAGGGAGATCTTACTCTACAGCAGAGTTGAATAAGGAACCCCTCTGCTCTTCCTGTCCAATTCTGCTTGCCTTATATCACCGACAACCCAGAGCACAGCTTCCTCGGCTCAGCTGTCCCAGCAGAGAGCTCCCGCGGGCTGCCCACCGCCCATGGATCCTTCAGAAAGGGGTAATGTAAGGGAAACTGATCTTCCACAGCAGAGGAGGGGCAGAAGTCATCACCCCATCCCCCACTGTCTCATCTTCCTCCGTCTCTTTTTCTTCTCTCCGTCGTTTCCCTGTGCCGCTGCCCGCCTCGGCGCGGCTGGGGCCCGGTCCCAGCCGTGAGGTGCCCTTTGCCGTCTCTCCTTTGAAGCCCGGCTTGGGAGGCAGAGGAGGGGTGGGGGCGGGAGCCGGGGCTTTGCAGGGAGCCGGTACCCTTCTCCATGGCGAGGCAGGAGGAGAGGAAGCTCCCGAGGCGGGAACCCGGGAGCCGACTCAGCGGAGCAGTGCGGCATGTCTTCCCGGCAGCACGGCTTCCCTACCGGAGCCTACGGGGGGTACGTACTGGTACCGGCACTGTTACCGGGCGGCCCTGCCTGTCCCCCGGCAGCCCGGGGACGGGGCAGGGGAGCGGCTGGAGGCGCCCGGGACGAAGCGCTGGAGCGAGTGCCGGCCCCCGCGGCTGCCGTGTGGCGGGAGCAGGAGGAACAGCCTCACGGGCTGCCCGAAAGCGCGGGGAGCCGAGGAGGGGTAAAGTGATGGCCGTGCCCCAGCCCGGCAGGTCTGGGGCCGGCTTTGGGGCCGGCCCCGGCGGAGCGTCGCGGAGCCGCCGCGGTCCCTCCCGCTCTGGGCCGCGCTCTGGTCGGGAGGAGGTGGGCGAGTGAGGCGGGCGGGTGGTCTCTTGGCGAAGGGAGAGAGGGGGCGAGTGCGGCTCGCTTGCTTTTCTCCAGCCTCCCTGGGAACGGATGAGCTCCAGGTTGGACTTCTCAGGAGGTGGGAGTGCGGGTGCCTGGCGGCAGTTCCCTTTTCTCCCGTCCTGCAGGGTCGTACATAGTGGGGAGTGAGAGCCAGCTGGGTTCTCCGGGCCTTTTCCATCCCCTGCCCACCTTTTTTGTCGGTACAAGAGGGGACCGAGGAAGTCCGGATGCCTATGTATCGGAGCAGGGGCTCTCACGGGGGGGCAATAGCTGCTCTCCCCCCCCCCCAGTCAGAAAGGGCAGTGCAGCTGGAAGTGAGGTTCCTAACTGGAAGTCAGAGTCTGTGGGCAGAAAAGTTTGTGACCAGCTGAGAGCAAAGTGCGTCTCATCAGTAGTAGTTGCTTCCTTTTTCTAGTTCTGGCTTGATAATTCCTTTTCTTGAATTTTAGAAATCCGTGTGTGAGCAAAATTCAAAGCTGCAGTTTCTATACGTACTGGTGCTAGTAGTAGAGTAAGGCAATTCATGTCATATTTTCAGCTGTCTTCACTGAATACCTAAAAATCATACTTGGCAGAGCAAATATGTCTCTCTAAGGGAGAAACAAGGGAGTGAAAGAGCAGAAGCTGTTGCTCAAGGGAAGTGGTTGCCCAGAATTTTCCTTATGAGCATTTCAGGCCTGTTCTTGTTTCAAATTACATTCAGTTCTTCTGAATTGCCTGTCCCTTCTAGTGAGTGATTTCAAAAACACATCAGTGTCTCATTGCAAGAATCGCTCATCAGGCTGGGACACCAGTTACCATATTGACTGTCGTTCCATAATTACCTGCTAATCATGCAGCATTGTTTGTCCTACTGGAAGGCTTCCAGATTAGCAAATGTTTTTACAATAGCTATACACCTGTTTCCCTATGAACTTTCAAGAAAATAGTTACCTGAGGATTTGGGGCACTTGTCTCTTCAGAGTGCAACAAATGTCCTCTACTTCTGGAATACTTATGAAAGATGGATGAAAGGACGTATGAAATCTGTCAATGCCAATTTGTGTTTTTCTCAGAACAAATATTTGCATTGACTTGGTTATTGAACTGGCTCAGCTATAGAAGATGGGAGTGAATTTGAGAGCAGTATAGAGAGATCCCAGGACTGAAATAGCAGAGGATGCTGCCAGACAGGAATACAGGATGTGAGCCAAGTTGTGTGTATGGAGATAGTGGCTTAGAGGTCCCGCAAAGGTGCTTCTTGCACCATTTCAGATTTGAGAGTCGAGTCTTTAGCAGCAGATCAGCAGTGCCTACTTTTAGTTTGGCTACCTGCTTGAAATTAATGCAGTGGTTACTGGCACTAGTAAAATCCTGGTTTAGTCTTCAGCATTTTCCAGGCCCTCTGCTTCCCCTTGTTGCCATTTTCTAAAAATAAAGCTTCAACAAGTATACGTTTGCACATACAGATTCCTCTCCTAGTCTGCAGAATTGCTTTTCTTTTTCAGAAGGATGATATTCTGCTTTTCTGTGGTCAAAGAGTTTGAAGTTCCAATTTGAAAAGTATGTTCTCTTTCTATAAATAAAGCTTAGAGCTTTTCATTCCAGAAGTTCAAAATTCACAAATGGATTTTCAAGCAGTAGTTACAATGCCTCCAAATTTTTGTGGTATTTCATAAAAGATACCATAAAATCTAAGTAATTCTCCTTGATTTTTAAAGTCACTCAGCACATTCCTAATCTGGGATAATTACAGAATTGAGAACATCTCTAAATGTATGATAAGACCTGTGATTTTGGCATCTGCTGGAGCCATTTTGACAATTTGTACTAGGATTGAATGGTAAGGAGCAGTTGCTGCATGAGGTGCTCCGTTGAGTCTAAAGTGTAGAGATGAATTCATGGTGAGAGAATAGGGGCAGGACTGGCCACACTCATCTCCTGTAGGAGCTGCCAGAGTTCTCTTCTCTACTGAATGATTCAGGATTCAAACTAGTGCCAAACAAAAAGACACGAGCATGCAACAAAGCCCAGGGCATCCAGTTGCACAAAAGTTCTACTATTAACACTTCTCTGGAGATGATTAGTTTCTGAAAATGAGAATTTATCAAACTAAACTCTTACTTTTTTAGGTTAACAGAACAGAAACTTCAGATTTCTGAAAGAAACAATGAAAATCTTTCATGTACTGCCTTGGACGTAAATTTTGTTAGCCCCAAACATGCTTCAAGTAAATGAATAAGATGATAAATAAAGCATATGTTGGTATAATATTAATATTAATTTAAAATACATTTGCTATCTAACTATTCCAATATTTATTTGAGGATGTCAAGATTATTATATCTTCCCTCCCATATACATTATGGATTTAATCTTCAGATGCATTACACAGATCTAGCTCATTTGAGTTTTAGGAGAAAATTGTGGGATGGAAGCATTATGTTGCTTTGTGTAGATCGTGTTACATGGTGCCATTGGGCTACCAAAATAAACTGTGAATTGTCAGAGAATTGGTGGACACAGAGACTCTTGGAGCTTGTAATAGAGTGTAGCTTCATGATTACAAAAATATGTTATACTTCCATACAACAGGGAGTGTAGCCACTAGTTTCAGAGCAAGAGTCTGCATGACTTACAGATACTGATATCTTAGCATGGAAGCAGTAGGAGTCATGCATCTAACAGCTAGATGATGACAATTCATGATTGCATTATATGATCACTTAACAAGCATATTCATGATTGCATTAGAAAATGGATGAGCCTTGTCTCTTGTATTAGCAACTTGGGCTTTGTTCCCAGCCCCACCTACGTGACCTTCATCATGACTTCAACCTCAGTTGTGACTGCTAGTAAAAGCTGTGAATGGCATGGAAAGTTTATTGACTAACAGTAAGAGAGCTGCAGTTAGCGGTGAGACTGTCCATTGTGCAATAGGCAATGCAATATATGTCTTTGAAACTGCAATGTATTGTTTGTGTTATTTTTTTGTTTTCTATGAAATCAAGTAAGTGCTGCTGCTATTTGTATACACTGCTCCTCCAGCAAGGGCCAAAATAATAAAATATTTTCAATAGATGATGTGCAGACAAAAGCCCATCTAATGTGCATGCTGGCTTTACCAACAGTGGTAACACAGAACTGTGCCTGCATCTCTCCTGCAGGGTGTATTGGTTCTGTTCTAGCATCACTTCTGTTATGTTCCTGACTTGGAGACTAATACCCAGGCTGTGGCAACTGGGGCTGTCCTTTAGGTGCTGATTTCAGTGATATTTCAGAACTTCCAGCTCTTAATATGGCTCAGTTTTGAGATTTGATCCCAAAGCTTCCTGTGAGACTTATCTTTATTCTGCTGCAAATCTGTGATGGGGGAGGAACTTGGCAAAAAAGATCATGCACTTACATGACAATTGTGAGGAAAATAGTGCATGTGAACAGAGAGCGATCAGGGCCAGAAGATATTTGCCGTTATATCCAGGGCATTTGCAGGTGGAAAGTGGTAAGTTAGCACAGCTAAGGGAATCTCGCAGGGAATGACAGCTTCCTCATAGGCAAGAAACGGTCTGGGGAGAGCAACAGTAAGCAGAAGACAGCAGAAGGTAAAGGAGGCACTGCAGGCAAGCACTGGCATCTTGAGTTCTTTAAAAGTTAGAAGTTTGTCTCTGTCTCTTTTTTTTTCTTTTTTTTTTTTTTCCCTTCTGCCTCTCTCTCTTGCAGGAGGTCTGAGGAGGGGGTGCGCTGCTTCAGTGATGTTATAGACTCTCCCACCCAAGGCTTTCCATGTGCTCTTGCTCCTGCTGTCTCCAACAAGGTAAAGGCAGTCCACAGTCCTCTGGCTCAGGATTGGAATGTGCCTTGAACCGCTGAGCAGGAGGAGTGACTGAAAGCAAGCTTGTGTGCATGCATGTGTTACAGCTATAGTTGCCCACTTCTGTGTGAGAATCCTGAACTTGCTCATTTAATCATTTCTTATGCTATCAAGTCAGTATTCTGACCCATTGAAAGAGAAATTCCTGATACTTGTCCGATCGGGTTCCAGGTCAAGCTGTTGCAACACAAGCTGAACACAATTTGGCCAGTTATATTGTCCATGCTATCAGTTAAGGAAGAACGATTCCATCTCGTCTTCAGTGAGCAAGTAGTTTCTGTGCCAAAACATGGAAGGAGCTGTTGGCTTCTTCAATGTCTGGGTTACCACAGAAGATAATGTTAGCTTCTGCAAATGTTAAATCCTTTCCCTGTTGTCTTTTCCTTTTCACAGACTGTGGACTTGTTTGAGATGATTGAAAAAATGCAGGTAAGGAGAAGTTACTCTGTCAAACTTTGGGATCTCTTGATTTTTCATAGCCAAACAAATAATCAGCTGGTATTTGTCTTGCCACTTCACTCCCAATACCCTTTAATTTGGACTTGCAGAATATTTAGCTCTTCTAGGCCCAAACTCCTATACCTACTCTTAAATAGGGTTTCAAAAGCGTTTTCATGTCTTCATTTTTTCAAGCAGCATGATGGAAGGAATAGACACAAATTATTATAATTGTCTGTTCTCTGCAGAAGTGTGATTCTGAGAGAAAACCAAAGTTGAATTAGGATATCTCTGGCATCTTCAAGAAACTATGTTTCTGCTGGGTAGCAGCTGCTAATGACAGGTGATTAATGGGATGTTAACATAACTGCATTTAGCAAGGTCAAACAGTTTAATAAATATTTATTGGAGGCCCTGTCTTTAATTCACACAAGAAAGAAGGACTCTGGCTTGATTCTCTCATGGAAAAATGTGCATTTAGTTGCATATATTACATTATAAAATTTAAATAGAGTAAAAGGGGAAAAAACAACTCTGCCCTACCAAATAAAGACATAGTAATATAATAATATATGTGTTTTTAATATATATTTATATATAAAACAACAAAATCTTTAAAACTAAATTTTTCAGATGATCTGTTCTCAGAGCATCCTTACAGACTGCCAATATTTTCTCCGAGTGGTACACCTTCTTTAAAATGCTGTGGTTAATTTTGACCTAACATAACACGTAATATGGCATGTAACTCCTGCCTTTTATTATGTGCCAGAAACTTACAAGAAACAATTAATTTCTTTTCTGGAATTTGTGTAATTAAATTATGGATATGAGGAGAATGCAAGACTTTGGTGGGACTATAAAGGTGAGGAGGTGGAAGGTAGCAGCAAAATGCTGAGTATAGAGTTATGAGGCTGAAATACAATCTGGCAGACTAGAAAGGAGAAGTGGGGAAAGGAGGGGCTGAAGGTATATCTTCTGTATATTCATGTGTAGGCAGACACGGGCCTTGAAACCACTGTACTGACACCCGAACTATGTTTGGGATATCAGTGCTTTAGAGTAACAAGCTCTGGAAGCATGCCTTGCTCATTTAACTGTGTGCTGGAAAGTAAGCTTGAGCATGCAGAGCTTCTTGCTCAGTGCAAGCACATGTTAAAAGGTATGACAATCCTTTCCAGGCCTCTTGAAATCTGTATAAGGAAGAATCACTGGCAGAGGTCCCTTATTGGAAGACTGTGCTGCTTAAGATTCTCAGTGTTTATCAGCTGCCAGTTGACCGCATGAAAACTGTCTCTCGCTGGATGTGGACCTCTTTATTTAGAGATATAACAGAGGGAGCTGATGAGAATTTCCAGCATATGCAGACCACCAAATTTTGCATCTATATTTGTTTCTTAGCTGCCCATTATTAAGACTGTATAGTGTATTTTATTTTCTTAAAATTTAGCTTGTTTGGTCACCTGACTTGCACTAGGAGAATTAATAACTGCTGCTTAAGTATGACAGCAATTTGTTGAAAGAAGGGAAGAGAGGTGTTTTCCAAAAGAAGAAACTTCTCCCCTCCAATATTTCTTTTTATTATTTGTTGTGATCTTTCTTTATATTTTATACTAATTCTTTATTCTTTTTTGTTTGTTTTTGCTTTCCCTTTCCTTCCATTTGACTCTGGCTATCCTTTAGATTTGTTGAATCATTCTTGAAAATTAAATCTGGGATTTTCATTAGCAATCATGAGTAAAAGGCAAAGCAGGAGACTTGGACATTTATCCTCTAAAGTAACAACAACAAAGCCACAGGATAGAATTAGTTTTTGAATACTTTAACAGTAGGACTTGAGTAAAATCCTATTGAACATTGGTGAGGCACTGGAACTGGTTGCCCTAAGAGGTTGTGGAAGCCTCATCCCTGGAAGTGTTTAAGACCAGGTTGGATGAGGCTTTGGGCAACGTAGTCTAGTGGAGGGTGTCCCTGCCCATTGCAGGGGGGTTGGAACTAGATGATCTTTAAGGTCCCTTCCAACCCAAACCATTCTATGATTCTATGAAAATTGTTTGACTGAAAATTGGCATAGCCATTTTACATTATGTGTGATGAATTAACAGGTAAAGCTGTGCTCTTTTTTTAAACTGCAACCTGTACCCAATATTTGGGAATGAAGTTTGCCATTTTTTTTTTTTTTAATCTTAATAATCGTTACTTGAAGTAAATGGGCTAGTGACTGCATTGTCCTATGCTTACAGATGTAGCGAAGTCACAGTAACTACTTTGTTAAAGACACTTAGGAATATGTTGTTCCTAGATTGCTCTGCAGTAAAAGCAGTTGAAAAACAAGCAAATCTTATTTCAGCTGATAAACTCAGATATTTCAGGTCTTGACATACTTACATAGCCAATCCCTCTTCAATTACCTGCTTTTGTCTTTATGGTGTGATGTTCACTACCTCTATTCTGCATTCGTACCATTTCAACATATCCTTCAGTCTTATTTTCTTACAACTATCTTCATGTTTGTTTTTTCCCTGTGTCCCCTTTTATATCTAAGTCATCCGTTTTGAACTAGTCCTCTCAAGGCACTGCTCTTTCCCCATAAAAAACATGTGTTACCATCGCATTGTTATGCCATGTTGGAACCCACTGTGGGTCTGGACAGCTTTTTCTGTGCCATCCATTCTTTCATCCTGCTTAGGCCAGTTGTTTCACCTGTACGAGACCCTGGGAATATCAGATTCCCAGGCTGATACTGTCTCCAGTAAGCTACCCAGGGAGACAGTGAGGGAAAGTCTTTCCTTAAAGGCAGTGCTGCAAGCCAAACCGGACCAAACCAGAAGGGTGTCTCAAAAGGTGGCTGAGACTGCTATAGTTTATGCCTCTCCCGTTTGAAGAATGACAGTGATCATCAACCACTTGTTCTACCCTTGTTTTGACACTTCAACAACTTACACTATAAGTTACCGTGGGACTATATGGCCCAGGGCTGCATTAGATCTTTGCCAGGATCTTAAGCTTCACTCTAGAGGAAGCGTTGGTAGATTTAGGCCTACATCTTCTGCTCCCAGGCTGCCAGGAGCCCCTTTAACAGTGCAGAGTCATGGAATATGCTGGCTCATTCCTTCGCTCTCTGTAGAGGCTCTGATACAAGCAGAAGCTCCTTTACAGCAGCTCAGGAAGTTTTCTCTTAGGCCTCCCTGAGATACTGGTCTTCTACCAGGACCTCCTTTGAAACTGGAAACTTTTTGCAGTTATCAGATCTGCCAAAAATGCCAGTGAAGGGGAGGGAGATCTTACAAAATTGTGATTTCCCAACCTCTGTTTCCTTGTGCAGAAATCCCCCGGTGCGTAGCAAGTTTGTCTTGGTACTTTCCACAGTTTGTTCCAGAAGGCTGGGGCTGCTTTCTACCTGCATGTGTCTCCAGTTTCAATCCTATTTAGATAGAGCATAGGAATTTCTTGCCCCGAAGAACTGTTCCCAAGACCTCTGTTTCAGAACCTAGCATTCCTCATGAGCCCCAACACACTAGGTTGACAAGTGAAACTCTGGGTCACATCAATAGAACATCCATTTGCACTTAGGATTTCATGCACTCTGCTTTCTCAGCTTTATGACTTCCCCAAATGCAAAATGGTTACTACTACCTCTGCAAAAGGTAATGATCACTTTTCAGCCTCTGTTCCATCTTAATTTCACAACCCACCACGTCCTGCTAATTTGTTCGTTTTGTCAGTGCTGCGTACTGCCATTGCAATTTGAATCAGGTCTCCTGATGCTTCCCTGTGAAGAATAGTTCGAAGCTGGTATTTGTTCAGGCTTCTCTGTTAACAATACAAAGTAAAAAAAAAAATAAATTTGGGGGGTAGTAACTCTCTCTAAGCTCAGTTTTTATAGTTTGATTCTGTGTCACCCTGTACACATTTTGGCAGGCTTCTTTCTCCTAATATAGTTAAGGAAAATAATGTTTCTTCTGTTATTATGTTATCTGCAGATTGTTCCTCACTTGCTTTTACTGTGTTTCTATATTTAACCAACTAAAATTTAGTTTTACTGCTATTTTTTGTGTTTGAACTCAACTTCAGACTTATGAAGAATGGCCTCATGCATCTACTACTAGTCTCCCTTACCCTGGAGTTTAGCCATACGGGTTTATTTCTGGTGTTTCTAAGAATTTTTTGAAGGTGTTATGCATTTGCTGTGAGCTCAAGGTCTGGCTCCTCCTCATTTGATGAAGGTTTAGCTTTTTTTATGGCTCATTTTTAGGTTCTTTTAATAAGCTTTCTCATTTTTCTATGACCTCATTTTTAGGTGTAATGAATGTCTTTTTTTTTTCTTTCTTTTTTTTTTCCTTTGTTGCTCCTGCAAGGATCATCCTGATTATTATTAATCCTCTATCTAATGTTGCTGTTGCTCAGTATTAATGTAGTTGCTATACTAGCATTTTTCACCCTATATGGCTGGAGCATTGGCCCCAAACTTTTGTTCTTGAGTCTCTTACATTTCCATTGTAGAGCTCCACTCAGATATACGTATTTCTACCAGATACCAGTTTATAAGCTAGTTCCACTGTAGAATACTTGCATAGACATAGCTGTTATAAATCAGATCCTGCTTATTTTCAGAACAAAGTCGAGAGCTGCTTACCCCATCTGGAATCCCTGATTAGCCACTCCATTAAGCAGTCACTGATGGTGTATAAAAATGTAGAGTCAGCATTATGTTCCGGTATGAGAGTTACAAGATTTAGGTGGCAGTAGTTGAATACTCGTGTATTGTGTATAAGAGAAAGCTACAACTTAAATCCTGGTCTTCAGCTTCCTATCTGACAATGCAAATTTTGCCTCTTACTCTTCTGTCTGTATTGATGCCCACTGTGACTATGGCTAGCATTTTATGGGAGCCTGTTGGCCCCCATATCTTTTTTGCTTCTTTTGTTCTGGGCCTCTGCTCAGTCCTCACTAAAATTTTCCTGTTCCTGTGTGCTTCTGCTGCAGCAGTGTGGTGGAAGTGAGCTAGGCTTGCCATGGTGAGAAGGCAGAGGATGGAATAGCCTTAAGAAAGAGAATCAAGTCTGCCAGCTGCCGATTCAGGAGGAAAACTAGGCATCCAATAATATTTTGCCCTGCCATTCCAACCCACCTCACAGTAATGGTGCCTAGGAAAGCAGATGTGCAGGGCTTTGCTATGTGGCTTCTTGCTGCCTGCAGGAGTCTGGTGCACTAGTATGGATGGAGAGATGTGTGGATGATTTTCTGTTACCTCCAGGAGACAGATTTGTTCCCTTATGTGGATGGAAGCAAGGCACATAAGCTGCTTAAAAGTCTTCTTGCCTAGCCCTAATCCTCAAAACAAGTGTTTGTTACTTCTCTTAACCCTACTCGGAGGTTCTCAATGCTTTGCCTGACAGTGTCTTCAAGGGAGAGGGAAGAGCAGAACAGAGATGAATGGTCTGAAATACTGTTCTTTTGCATTTTATCTTTACCTTTTCCTTTTTTTATTGCTTGGGATAGAAAGTAGTTAGAAGAGATTAGAGAACTAAATAAGAAAATTAGTTTGGGAGACTGCTTTTGATTTCTGCCAGCTTTCTGCTTTTTAAGAGATGTAAGGTGTGTGTGTGTGGGGGGAGTTTTCAGTTTTAATGCCAAGTTTTAGCTTTACTCCTGATTATTCCAAACTTCCAAACTTGCATAAAATAGAAGATTACAGAGAGAGACAAAATATGCATATTGGGGATATGGAAAAGGACACAGAGGATAAGTGAAACAGACATGCTAAAACATAGGATTCACTGTCTGTGACTTTGTTTCCAGGGCAGTCGTCTGGATGAACAAAGATGTTCCCTTCCAGCTCCTCTCAAGGTCAGGCCAAGCTGTTGTTGCTTCCTAAGTTGCTGAGAATGGCAGATAATAACTGACCTCGCTTGCAGTGAATTTTCATCTTGGAGTGAACAGGGAGTCTACAAACAGCTCAAGAACACATATATGCTTATCTTTTTTATTTATTTTTTTTAAGTTGCTGCGCAAGAGGGTAAAACTATGTAGCTGAAACAGAATCAATACTTCTCTTTTTCAAATTTAAGTGGTTCCAATAAACATTCAATATTATTAATAATCTTAATTTTGACTAAATGATTTCTTAAATTTTGTTCAATTTAAGAGCTTTAATAATATGTATGAAATCACATTGCATTTATTTCAGTAGTCTGCTAGAGGACCCATAGATGCTACTAGAAAGCTGGTCTGTTTCCCTCAATACTGGACCAATAAGAACAGATTCCCATCTTCAAATTCTCAACTCTTCCTCTCCATTCTTTCAGTCTCAGCTCAGGCACAATCAGCTCAGGCACAATGACCTTAAAATCAGGCTTGACCTTGAATTCAATCTTGGAATGACTTTAAAAAAAAAAAAGCCACATAGAGAATTGATACAGCTCAATTTTGACAGAGATAGTCAGTGATCTTTGTGGTGATGGAAGAGGCATCCAACTGGCATAAAGTGGCTCAGATACTCCTATTCTTGCAGTCATGCCTCAGTGCTGCTCATTTGTATACAACAGGTCTAGCTATAGAGATAGTAAATACAGTACTTTTTCTACCATCCCTACTGTCATCTCTGTCTGCAGCTGTCTAGCTGTGTGGAAGGAAAGGAGAGAGGCTTTCACTTCTAACCGCATCCAATTTGACTACCTCCTCATTTTGCATGCCTGTATTCAGTGTAGTTTCAGGGAGGAAGGTGGGTGAAATCTTACTCCTAAATTTATTGTTCTTAAAGTTCTATGATATAATGCTGAGACCTGGGAAGTGGAGTCTGACCTTAAATCCTGAATTAAAACTCTAAAGCTGGACTAGGGCAGAGTGGAAGCTGAGGGCACAGCTTGTGCCATCATGAGAGCATAACGCTTTAAATGATGTCATGCATTTTTGCTAACGGTCTCTTCTGATTTCAGACAGAAGAGGAGTATATTCCTTACCCCAGCATCCACGAGGTGAGTTAGTACTGCTGTCCTCTGTTTTTCCTTGGACTTTATTGGCCTTTCAGCTTATTGGCCTTTCAGCTCATTGGCCTTTCAGCTTTCGTGCTCTGTGTCCTTCTGAATAGGTATTACAGAAAGGGTGGCCATATCCTCTCATTATCTTACCCCAGTTTGGGGGCTACTGGATTGAAGGGACCAGCCACAACCTCTCGAGCTTGAGTCCAACTCTGCCTGACATACCCTTTCCCTTGAGTGGTAAAGTGAAACTGGAGAGCGACCCTACAGCCAAGCTGTACCGCAAACATTTTCTGGGGAAGGTAAGGATGATCTTCAGAGCCTTCTCTGCCCACAAAGCCTCAGGGCTGAAATGTGTCTCAGGCTTTTCCTGAAGGACTTAGAAATAACTGCACAGCCACTCCCTTTCAATTCCTCATGATGCCTTGAACTAATGTAAATAAGGTACATACTACTGTATGGCTAGTAGTGTGTTAGGTTGGTCCTGTCCCCTTGTGATATGTGCAGCATCCTGTACATTAACAGAAGAGAAAGGTTTGCACAGGAAATGCTTATATTTGGTTAAGAAGCTCTTTTGAGGCCTGGGCAGATACCAACTTTGGGATGACAAAGGGAAAAAAGTGTAATAATATTGGAAATGGAGACAGTATTATTTTAGAGGGTACTTCAGCATTGACAGTGCAAGCCCCTCAGCAGAAAGCAAAGTGGTCTGTTTTCCTTGGTGTAGATAAGTAGCAAGTATGGTCACCAACGAATGTGTATGAAGAAACTGGACAATGTGTTTTATAGTTGTTTGATTTGAGCAAGTTTGGTGCTAAGTGTTGCCTGACTTTAAAAATTTCAGTCTGATAGGGAGAGAAAGCTTGACTTCATTAAGTGGATGTTGGTTGGCTGGCCATTAAGGTCCATTTGGGTTGGCCTGTTTAGGGAGTTGCTTGATTCCCAGACTGGACCTCAGGATGATATTAACCATCAAGAACAAGTGAGAACAAGCCCATGATATTTTCTGAGATTCAGTTCATGGCACAAGGAGATAAGAAAGCCTGACAGATATACTCACGCTGCCTCTTATTCAGTGGTCTTCCTCTGCAACTGCTTAATAAGTTCAAAACCAGGAAGAGGTGGAGCTTTGTGCAGTGCTGAGTACCTGTTCTGTAGTAGTTGGACTTGTCTGAATGATCTTGTGTAGTATGCAACACTAGAAACTAATATTAATATAATTTAAATGTAAAGTACCCTTCCTGGAGGCTTCCTCTCTAGACCAACAGATCTGCGGTCCAATGGACGTCTATCCTGTGACATTCTGGAAGCCTTCAGTATGCCAACTGTAATTATTTTTCTGTTATGGTAAATTTAGGGTTGTGCTTGAAGGATTCCAGAGCCAGCTAGGACCAGAGGCAAACTGGGATGATTTCTTCAGTCCGATTGTAGGATGCTGACCTGGTATCACAGAATCACAGTATGGTTGAGGTTGGAAGGGACCTCTGCAACTCATCTCGTCCATACCTTGGCTCAAGCAGGGCCATATCATCATTGTTCCTTCCAAGCGAGATCCAGGAATTCCCATACCATTGGACTCTATACATTTGCGAAGTGCCTAACCATCAGTACTACTTCAGTACTACAGAAAAACTCCTCTCGCCTATGTTCTTCCTTTTCTACAGCATCCAGTGTTTTTTTTCTTTGTCTTAATTGACATGAATACGTGTCTATGTTCCATTAAACATGCATATTTTTGAGCAAGCCAGTGTCAGAAAAGAACAAGGTGCACAGGACTCTTGTCACAGGAAACTCTACCCATAGGTAGAAAACTTTATCCATGGCTTAAAGGCTTAGGTAAGGAGAGAGGTCAGAGCTTTTCCACGAGGAGAGTATTTCTTCAGTTCAAAATTAAGAGACACCAGTGATTTTGATGCTGTGTGGATTGGGTCCTTTCGTTGCTGATAATATGGGAAGGTAATTTCAGACAGGTAAAAAAAGGTGTCTTACATATTTTGAATAACTGCTAATAATTCTTAGCTGAAGAAGAGTCCGTAAGCATCATGTGATGGGAGAGGCATAGCCAGTGGTTTAGGGAATATCCTTTAAGCAAGATGGGAGATTAGAGTATGTGTGTGTCCTGGTTTCAGCTGAGAGGGTTAATTTTCTTTAGAGTACCTAGTATGGGGATATGTTTTGGATTTGTGCTGGAAGCAGTGTTGATAATATAGAGATGTTTTTGTTCTATGGACCTATTGCTGAGCAGTGCTTACACAGAGCCAAGGCCTTTTCTGCTTCTCGCACCGCCCTGCCAGCGGGATGGCTGGGGGTGCACAAGAAGTTGGGAGGAGACACAGACAGGACAGGTGACCCAAACTGACCAAAGGGATATTCCATACCGTATGATATCATGCTCACTTTATAAGGAGCTTGGGGGAAGAGGGGGGGGCGGCGGCATTGGGAGTGATGGCGTTTGTCTTCCTAAGTAACCGTTACATGTGACAGAGCCCTGCTTTCCTGGAGATGGCTGAACACCTGCCTGCCGATGGGAAGTGGTGAATGAGTTCCTTGCTTTGCTTTGCTTGTGCGCGTGGCTTTTGCTTTACCTATTAAACTGTCTTTATCTCAACCCACGATTTTTCTCACTTTAACTTTTCCAATTCTCTCCCCCATCCTGATGGGGGGGAGTGAGCGAGCAGCTGCGTGGTGCTCAGCTGCCAGCTGGGGTAAAACCACGACAGTGTGGTATTACAAACTTAATATGCATGTCTGTGTTGTGAGTGTGCATATATTAGGTCATTCGAACTTGGCTAATTCTTTTCACACTTTTTGCAGAACACTTTCTAGCACATCCTATGAAACAACCACAAAAAAAAGTGCTGGGACATACAAGCCATAGCTCAGTTCCTTTTCTTGTTTCATGGTCTATATTTTATATGACGATTACACAGTTAGATTCATTTTGCTGGTAGGAAGAAGACTGTAAAACTGTATTTCTTATACTCAAGGAATTATTAAATGTCTACGTTGTTTTTCAAGACTTGAAGAAGTAAGAGAGAAGTAGCCTGAAGCCAGGAAGGATTTAATAAAGATATACATTGGAAATGCCAGTCAAAGAATTTTAGGGTGCAATTTCACAAGCACTTGAAACTGGCAATGCTGATGAGAGAAGCTTTCTTGCCGTATATTCATATGTGGTCATATATTTCTCCATTATGCTCTCCTTTCTTTGTGCGGGTTAAAGTGGTGTTGCTGCAGTGCTGTTAACTGTTGCAGAACTGACTCAGTGGAGTCCTCTCAGCGGAAAGAACTGTATCTTAAGTTATTAGTGTGAAATTTTAGCTTAACCTAGGACAAAGAGGTAGAAACTATTTAAAGCAGTCAAAGAACATTTTTATTATTAAATACAATTGCAATGATCACTTTTGTTATTTTAAAGTCTCTCTAATTTTATTTAATTTCTACAAGTCTGTCATTCTAGTAAACTTGTTCTCTGACTTGCTGAGACTGCAGGTCTTCTCATATTTAGCATTGTTTTCCTCTGGTATGCAAATACATGTGTTTTGGATCTTGTTACTGTTTTCCTGTCATGACAAGCTGACATCAGCTCAAAATATTTATTTATTTAAGTTTTCTCCAAGAAGAGATGCAGGGAGGGCCTGCAAGGAAACAACCATATCAGGTATTATTTCAGGACCAGCCTAGCCTTAGTGGTTCTGTGTTCTGCAGTTGCCAACAATGGCAGTAGCTTGTAGGTGCTTGTTGTCATCTGACTGGCAAACACCTTACACTTTTACAAAAAGAAGGCTTGCTGGAATAATGATGCTGCCTACTCAGTACTGTAAGTTTATTAGTTACCTATCACTATTAATAGGTTTGCATGTTCAGATATCATTATCTTCCTGTAGGTCATCATATAATCATTTGGCCACCTACTTTTCTTCCTTCTTCAGGGATTAAATTATCCCAGTATTTTACCAGGTGACCAGAAGTTGCCAAGTTTTTTCAAAGTTAATTGTTTGGGTTTTTTCTTATTTTCAGTTGTCTTGAAGGAAGAGAATGGGCTAATGAACCCATTTTGAATCCTGTAAAGGTCTTTTAGTGTTCTCTGGCTTCCTGTGCTCCTATTGCTGAAATAACTGGTGAAACATACCAGGTCCCATGGGGAAGTCATCTTTTACTTTTGCCTGGTTTGTTCATCTTTGGTGCAATTGCTGCTACTGAGTAGTAAAAAATAATTCTATTTCATCAAAAAGAACCAAGGTGGCTAAGAACATGGCAGATATCTTAATAGCTTTATAACTTCTCAGGCAAACTGTCAGCACTTCTTGTGTATTCTGTTGGTCTTTTTTGTTGGCCCCATGCAAGATACTTAATTGCTTTTACAGAGATCCATCTGAGATGTGGAACTTACTTTCAGGCTGCCTTAAATGTTACAGAAACTGCTTCTATGGCTGAATAAATTTGTACCTATACATAGGTCATCTTGGCTCCAGGGTATCTTGTCACCTTCTTCATATTAACCATAAAGCCTTTTGATGGTTCATCTCTAACTTCAGGACAGCTAACGATAAATGGTGTTGTATTTTGAAGGACTCTGAGTCTGCCTTCTGTTGCCTATGTGTTTTAACAGAGAAAGAAAATCACAGTGGAAAAGTCTTCAGGAGGAAATTATAGTTTTGTTCATACACATACACTGAGATCTCAATTTAAAACCCAGACTTACATTCAGGATCAAGCTAGGCAGCTAGAGTAGCTTTGACAAAAATTCAATTGTTTTAAGACCTCCACTAATTCTAGTGCCTGTTCCTCTGTGAAGATTGCACCCCTTTGTGCAGCTCTGCCCAGTTATGCTGGCTGCAGAGCTGGTAGCCCAGCCTCCAAAGCAACTGAGATCCCAATGTGTCAGACCTTCTGGAGTCTGGCTTAGAAGTCTCATCAAAAGATGTCCTGTTTTCTGGTCTTTGCAGCTCAGTGTTACTTTTGGCTGCAGCTAACCTCAGGCCTTAGGTCCTATTCCTCTGTCCTGCCTTTTAGTCCTGACTTTTCTTGACATTATGCCATCTTTTATCCGTAACAGCTAGTCTTGGGCATCCACCCTAGCATATGCCTTCTTTGGTTTATGGACTTCTTTGATTCTAGACTTCAACTGACCATTGAACATGCTCTTGTTTTGCTCCTTGAATCTGTATTCCTCAGTAGCTCTGTCTTGCTGCCCTTGGTCACAATGCACCTAATTCTTGTTCACATCCTAAAAATCTGTTGGTATCCTGAAAGTCATGGTCAGGAGAAATAAACTGTCCTCTCAGCCTTCGTGGCCTCCTTTGATTTAATCTTTTCTTCCCACGTAAAGATAAGTTCAGTCACTGCCATGGACTTGTGTGACAGATCACACTGGACTTCTGTGAGTTGAACACTGCAGCTAGAGGCCACGTTATTCTGTTTTCCTGTTTGCTGTTCATTACTTATACCTTATCTTTTTCAGGACCCACTTGTTCAGTCTGCTTCAGCAGAAGGTAGACCATGCTTGCACCAGAACCCATGAAACTTCTCCCCATAAGTCAGTAGCAGGCCAGTTTTGGGTGTTGGGTTTTTTCTGTTTCAGAGAGGAAGTAAGGACAATGATTTCTCTAATACTCAAAGTAGTTCAATAGCTTCATCTTCACATACAGGTTCAGGGTAGTGACGGTAGTCTTAGTTTTGTTTGTTTTTTTTTTTTTTCCAAAGAGAGGATTGGTTTATGTCTTACTTCAAGATGCCTACATCCACACAGATACCAGAGTATTTCACTAGATGTATCTTTTTCACAGTGAGTCAGAACTATGACTAATACAAAAAATTGTTTAGTTTTTCCACAGCAAAAGACAATCTTACCGGTGTGCTGAGAGAGGTTGCAATCCACCAGAGACAGAACAGACCTTCTGTATTTTCTAGGCAAAAGGCTGAGGAAGGAACTCTTAGACTAGCAACTCTTTGATTAAATTAAACACTTTGCTCCCCTTCAGTCTTTATTATTAATTAATTGTATCCAGAGTATTCCTTTCACAGAACACATTCCAAATCGTGCAAGTTGTGACTGTACAACTGAACACTTAACTTACTGTCCCAGTGCATAACATGTTTGTGTCATGCACAAGGATGCAGTTATACAGTGCTTCCTGTGATGCTCCCTCTGAGTCTTGCAATCCTGGTTACTGACTTCATGCTCCCTGGCTGTCTTCTTGGGTTGCAGGTGACTCTGTCTTTGATTTGAGATGACTGCTATTCTGGTGGTAGAAAAGCCCATTCATTGTTTGCAGGGGAATAGTGTTTTATCTCTCTCCTCCATTTAATCTGACCATGACAAACACTTTGAATTTAGGCTGAGGAGATCACTTCTACAACCAAACAGTATAAAGCCACTGGTGTACATCAGAAAAGATCTGCGCACACTAAAATGTATGCAGAGTACTTTGATTATGTCTTTCAAGTAAGTTGGTGATGGGCAACGCTATCATTAGAAAATGTATCAACAGTTTGTACCTCTTCTCTATGAAACAGTTGACAAGTAGAATTTGGGAATCAAGCTCCCTGTTAAAGTGCGTGCATTTTATCTCCTGGGAGTGTCTGACTTTTCTCAGTGAGTGGACAGAGTTGCTTTTTCCAACAGAAACACGAGTGGAAATCCAGATGGATATCTTGAGGTACGTGATCTGGGATTTGGAAAATCCCAAGATTTGTCTACAAAAGATACCAAAAGAAAGCCTTGACTTTTGTGTGTTGTGTAAACTGTTCTGCACTGAATATCTCTGTGGACACATTCCTGATTCCACCATCAGCAGATTGCTGTATGATTTTCTGCTGATTTTCATGGTCCCAAGGAGGCGCTGATAATAAGGTGCATAAGGAGGCACTGATAATTCTGCCTGCTGTGGGGTAGCTGAGATGATTTTGGTTTGGGAATTCTTTGTTTTGTTTTATTTATTATTATTTTGCTTTGCTGAGAAAGAGTGCTACCTCAACTTCCATCACTGCTAGCTCAGAAGTACCATACCATTCTCACTATATTCTCCTGGGTTGGAGGCTAAATACTGGAATGTACTACTGCCCCTTTCAACAGAAGTTCTCATTAGCAGCAAGAGAGAATCGGATCCCCTGCATGACATTCTCATTGGTCTCTTGGTCCTGCTTAGACCTCAAACCCAATAATTTTGGACTGTTTGCTGAAAGCATGAGTTCAGTCTCAGCTCTTTGTTTAGTCAGAGTTTATGTAGCAGCCAGCTCCAATAACTGGCCATAAAATGGTTTTCCACTAGGAAGATGAGAACTATCTATGCATTTCTGGATGATTCCACCTATATAGTATTCTCACGGTGCTAGAAGTTTCAGTTCACATCCCTTGTCAAAAGGCTTTAACCTTTTGAGGTTAGAGGTTATATATATCATAGAATCATAGACTGGTTTGGTTTGGAAGCGACCTCAAAGATCATCTAGTTCCAATCCCCCTGCCATGGGCAGGGATACCCTCCACTAGACCAGGTTGCCCAAAGCCCCATCCAACCTGGCCTTGAACACTTCCAGGGATGAGGCATCCACAGCCTCTCTGGGCAACCTGTTCCAGGGCCTCACCACCCTCACAGTAAAGAATTTCTTCCTAACTCCTAATCTAAATCTACCCTCTTTTAGTTTAAACCCATATCAATACATATGTTATATATATAAAATATATATTGGTATACCCAGGTGATTAAAGCATGGATGTGTACTGAGGTGAAACATATGGCCACAGATGCTTCTAATAGAGCCTGTGAAAATGTTTGCATTACAGTTCATTGTCTGACTGAGTGACTGTCTGTTCGAGGCACACTCCACTAAAGCTCAAGCAGTGTTAGTTGCACTACTGAGAACAGCCTTCATCTGCAAAGTAGTTACCTGGAGCTCTGACTGCATCCTCCCTGAGATGTGAGCGCACATAGAGATCAACGGTTTGGTATAATGATCCTGCCATTACTGTTTGCATAGAAAATTCCTCTGACCACATCCAGTTGAATGTGCTGGAGGCCACTACTTATCCATTCAGATTGTGAGTGGATACAGGTAAAGTCCATGAAAGATTCAAATTAATTTACAAGAAACTCAATTTCTTCAAAATGTTTTGCTGAATGTTCTCATCCTATTCCTTCTCAGGAGCCCTGATTATGGACAGCTTAGGCAGAACTGAACTGAGAGTAGATGAACTTTGACTGATATGCTCGTGCATTGATCACCAAGGGAGCTGGGAGATAGCATATGCATGTCTTCAAGCATGCTAATGCTAGCTAATGAAAAGAATTAGCTAATCTTGAGTGACAGGTTGTATGCAAAAAATCTGGTAAACTTCTCTGGGAAGTGTGTTGGGAATAATGCATTTTTGGATTCCTGTTTTCAGGAGCACCAGAACTTTTACTCCAGTGACATGTCCTTGGGCTACCTGGTACTTTCTGTGAAGTATGAACAGATCGAGAAACAGGAAAATCTACGCCTGTTGCTGAGGTAACAGTGCCTGTGGTTGAAGTGTATGTTGCTGTGCTGTGCTGTGTCTCTCATCTTACCTTGAGCTTCCTCTGCATAGATACGGGTGTGAATCTTATGTCTTTATCCAAAAGGACTGCAAAGGAACCTTTGATCCTTCTTTTCTTGCCTTCCTCTCTGAGTTTCTCTCAGCAGTTTCCTTCAGGAAGCTGAAGTGGTGTTTGCAGACACATCTTTGTAGTTTCTGTGTGAAAACCATCTGTTCTTCCATCAAAAAGGAAGGTTTTTCTGTTTATTCTGTTTACTTAGAGACATGTGAGTACTCTCTAGGAGAATATGGATTCCCTGATGGAGGGCAGTCTAGTCCAGGCCTGTCTTTGGACTTTGTACTTGAGACCAAGACTCCCTTGAAGGTGAGCTGGAACATTCCTTAGCTTCCCAGGACAGCCTACAAAGTCCATAACCTTTAGGGCTTCCACAGAGAGCCATTACCCAGAGAGAGTTGCTGAATGAACTAGAAGAAGAACAGAGTTGGATCTTGCATAGGTGAGAGGCACCCTGCAGAAAAGCTTTTTACCACACTATGGGCTGGGCGCACTTCCTGTAGGCAATATGCTACTGAAAGCCACTGATGTACAGTTGCTGCTGACAAAGACTCATCCAGGACTGAGGGAAAATACTGGTTGCATAGGAGTCAGCCACAAGAGAATCAGTGGTGGGTTTCCTCCATTGTATGCAGAGTATACTTCAGAGTGCCAAGTGGAGCAATAATCTAGGGTGAAAAAAGAGAGCTTATTTGTGAGCTGTGCCAGGGAATGTTTGTGTGAGCCCAGAAACCTTCCTATATGGAAGAGACCAGTGAAGAACAAAAGGTAGTAATTCCTCTATTAAGATACTGTATTATATGCAGCATATTTTGCTCAATAGCTTGTTTATAATGGTTTGAAGAGGACTCTGACAGCCCAATATTTCTTCTCCCTTAGAAAAACATCTCTCCTTTAATATATGTAGAGAGAAAGGAAGCTTTTCTCCATCAGCTTTCTGGAACAATGCTACACCAGTTTCTACCTCCTATACTTTGCATAGATCTGCTTTCCTAGGCTGTCTCTACCAGGCCTTTTAACAGTCTTTCAAACCCTCATTGTATGATCTTATGAATCCATTATAATAATGTGTCCATGAATTGTTGTCCTGGTTCTGGCAAGGAAAGAGTTAATTTCACAAGGAGCCAGGACAGGTGACCCAAGCTGGCCGGGGACTATTCCATACCATGCCACGTCATGCTCACCATAAAAGGGGGGCTAGTCAGGCAGTGGGGGGGCGGCGCGGTTTCTCGGTGTGGGAGGGGCTGAGTGTCGGGTCGTTGGATCAGTAAATTGTTCTCTGTTATCACCCATTGTGAATATCTGTTATCAGTACTGTTGTTGATTGTTTCCTTCTCCTTTGCTGTCCCAGTAAACTGCCCTTATCCCAACCCTCGAGGCTTTGCCGTTATTTTTCCGTTCTCCTCCCCATCCCGCTGGGGGAGGGGTGAGCGAGCGGCCTCGTGGCGCTCAGCTGCCGGCTGGGCCTGAACCACGTCAATTGTATTTCAAGATTTCTGTGAAAGAAAATGGTGGGGGGTGGGGCAGGGGAAGTGTGGAGGGGTGAGGGTGGGAGGGTGGAAAGAGCAAAGTATTTCTTCAAGCAAGAAAAGAATGCAAAGTAGCAAGAGACTAAGCATCCCTATTTTGTCTTCCTCTGCTCCCCACAAGTGATGAGGAATAAGAAGTGTAAATACCCCCCTTTTCCAGTGGTTTTATGCACCAGGCTTGATATTAATCCTCTGAAATTAACTGCTTTAAGGATAATCTGAAGGAATGACTACTCATTCTTTAAAAAGCCATTGTGGCTTATGTCTCCCTTCAGCCTTTGCTCTAATGCCTTTTTGTGTTTTGTGTCAGGACTCGGATGGGCACCAAACATGACCTGATCCCCATTTCCTGTCTGAATGAGTTTCCCAATGCTGTCCAGATGGCGAAGGTGAGATTTGTGCTTGCCTGTTCGCTCTTACAGCTTCATTCTTCAAGTTATTTTCAGCTCTGTCCTCCCATTTCCTCTTTTCTACTATTCCTGAATAGTACTGTCACATACTTCCCTTTCACACTTCCATTTAGCTTCTCTTCTTTCTTTTCTAATTTTACTTCAGAATTTTTGCCTGAAGGGATTCGTATCGGATAATTATAAACAGTGCCTATGCTGTCATGCCCACAGCAAGCTAGGGCACATGATAATCACACTTCTGTTTCCCTCTCTCTCTTTCTCACTTCACAGCTACTGTGTGAGGATGTGAATGTTGAACGCTTCTTTCCTGTCCTCTACCCCAAGGTATAATGTTTTGATATGTCTGTATGTCTCTTTTCCATCAAAGTCTGGCTAATGAGGTCCAACTGATAATTTGTATTTTCATTACCTCAGGCTTCACAGCTTATTGTTGCATTTGATGAACATGTCATAAGCAATAACTTCAAATTTGGGGTCATCTACCAGAAACCTGGACAGGTAAGCTCCCTCAGATCCCATGATACTTGAGGCAAAACACAAAGTCCGTTCTCTTAGCTTAAATGTAATAACAAGGTCTGTACTATCCTGTGAAAAATACAGATGCTGTAAAGAGAAAGGATAGAAACTTGCCTTATTTTGATCGATTTGTTTGTGCAGGTCCTCAAAGCTGGTTGAACTGTGTGTAGAAATTACTGCCTGTTCTTTATACTGCTTGTGCTCCTTATGACTTCTCCTTTCCTTTTGAAGACAACCGAAGAAGAAGTCTTCAGCAACACAGAAGAGAGTCTGGGTTTCCTTGAGTTCCTGGATTTCCTTGGTGACAAGATTCAGCTGCAGGATTTCCGTGGGTAAGGTTTCTTAAAAATCACCTTCGATAATATTGATGTACCAAGCTACCATTACTGATATCTTCTTTATTCTCTCCACTTTCTCTTCTCTGTCCTGCCTGACCTGTGGTGTGGATTACTCAGGTTCCGGGGAGGCTTGGATGTCACTAGAGGTCAAACAGGCACAGAGTCCGTCTATACAAATTTCCGGGGCAAGGAGATCATGTTTCATGTGTCTACAAAGCTGCCCTTCACGGAGGGAGATTCCCAGCAGGTATTGGAAGAAGAACTAAGGAATTCAACAGTGTGGCTAAGAGGGGAGGGGTATTTGATGAGGGGCTAGTTAGAGGGGAGAATGCCTAACTGCATAATGTTGGGAATTATGGCTGGAGTAATGGAAAAAGTAGTGATGAGGGGTTTGGTTGAACAGATGGGTTAGAGATGCTGCACAGGCAGATATTTGCACTGTTCTACTCTTTTTTGCCTGCTTTCTTGCTTTAGTATTTTTTTCCTCTCCAGCTTCAGCGGAAGCGTCACATTGGGAATGACATTGTCGCCATCATCTTCCAGGATGAAAGCACACCTTTTGTCCCTGATATGATTGCTTCTAATTTCCTACACGCTTATGTGGTAGTTCAGCTCACTCATGGCACCACTGAGGACACTCTTTACAAGGTAAACAGAACCAATAGATTCCTCTGTACGGATTTATTGATACTGATCCCTGAAGCGGAAACCTGTTCTTGGGCCTTTGGGAGAGGTACAAGTTCAGCCAGCTGTCATCCTAACAGCAGTGCTTGCTCTTTTAGTAGACCAGATCAACGTTTTCAGTGAAAGGCAATAATTACATTTATCACCAGTAAACCTAAAAATCCAGTAGCTGCCACCAGCTCTCCTTCCACTTCACACAGTCTTTGATCTCTGACCAGAAGTCTCCTTCTTGCCAGGTTGTTCTCTATTCTATAGGTTTGCAGAGGTCCTCTCTGTTTGATGTGATTGCTAATACTTAGCAATCTGTGTTCATTTTTGTTGCATATTCAGATTTCATAAAGGTACTGATAAGCTGGACAGGGCTAGGAGGCGAGGCTGAGAATGATTACAGTTCTGGAACATAAGTATTTTACTGGAAGGAATTCAGCACGGCTTACTGCCTCTGCCTACCAAATAGAAGGTTAAAGAATAATTTGATCAATTTGTTAAGTATCTACACATAAAGCTAGAATGTACTTGTATGTTTTTCAAAGTAGCTGATGAATTTCTGAAGTTTAAAGCTTGGGAGCTGAAGCAGGATGAATTCAGATAAAAAACTTTGTTTGCATCAAAGAGCACAAGGAGCAATTGATGCCATTTTGGGGGATGTCTTGCTTGCATTATATAAGTCAGGTAAAACTTACTCATCTGACTGACAGCCATGTCTGCATTGCTCATGCTGCAGAGCACCGTGTTGAGAGCTTGCGCTGCCTGAGACTGCAGGTCAGATACAGCTGGTTGGCCTCATCTGTGGAATCCAAACCAGCTACATCTGCCTTGGGGGATCCCAGAACTGATGCCCACCTGGCAGGGAAGTGCTACCTATCAGGGCCCTCCAGTTGAAGAAGCCCTACTAGAACATGAATTCCCTGTCTGCAGCCTTTGGACACAGGTCTTTCTCTGTCACATGGCTCTCTATGGATGTCTGTATAACTTTATGTTCAACTTTCAATCATGCTGAGAGAGCAGAAAATACATAGAATCACACATTCTGTGATGGTTTTTCTATTGCAGAAGCATTTTAATCAAAGCGCTATGTCTCGTATTATGTAGGAGTTCTGATTTGGTGATGATGAGTCCTTATGCCTTGGAGATGTATAAGAACACCAAGAATATCAAAATTAGGACAGGATCCCCATCTCCCCACTAAAGAGGGTGCTGGAGGTGGAGCAACCACCTTCCATTGTTCCCTGTGCTATGGGCAGCCAGGTCTGTAGTGACGCAATAGCCTCATGGGGTTCCAGTCCTCCTCTTGCTTTGTTGTGTAGGAAACAGAAATTTTCAGGATTTTTTTAATGACAAGAGAAAGAGCCAGGGAAGCTTGTCTTGTCTCTTCCTACTATTGTTTTCATCTTTGCCTGTCTGCAATGCCATTGTTTTTGTTACTGTAATAGAGTTGCCTGTATCATTTCATGAAAAAGAAGTCAGGACCCTAGAGCCAATGCAGAATTTTCTGTAAAGGCTTTTCCAAAGGGGTTTTAACTCATTCTGCCTTGAGAGCATTCTAGTGCTTAAGAGACTGCAGTTTGGGAAGATTTTTTTTTCCCATCAATTGTCCCATTTACTTAAGCTTTAGTGCCTAGTGGTTAAATTGGAATATTAATGGCATTTATTTCTTTGAATCAATTTCTGCAAAAATTAAAAATGCAAAGTAGGATTTTAACTGGTAGATATCTACTGGGAGGGAGACAGAGGCCTTGTAATTAGGGGAGCTGGCCTAAAATGTGAGAAATCTGAATTAAATTCAGGGCCCCTTTCCTTCTTCCTCTCATTAAACTATTGCCTCTCATTGGCTCTGTGACATTTACACTGGAGTGTTATTTTGAGGCAGTTGCTGTTAAGTTGTTCTGACATTGTTCCCTGTTGTATGAAATGACAAATTCAGGAGAGCAGACTTTTGCCTCTTCAGGGACCTGCTTGGTAGAATACCATGGGACAAAGCCCTGGAGGGAAGAGGGGCCCAAGACAGCTGGTTAGTATTCAAGGATCACCTCCTCCAAGCTCAGGAGCGATGCATCCCAACAAAGAGGAAGTCAGGCAAAAATGCCAGGAGGTCTGCGTGGATGAACATGCAGGAGCTCCTGGAAAAAGTCAAACGCAAAAAGGAAGCCTACAGAGGGTGGAAGCAAGGGCAGGCAGCCTGGGAGGAATACAGAGAAAGTGTCCGAGCAGCCAGGGATCCGGTTAGGAAAGCTAAAGCCCTGGTAGAATTAAATCTGGCCAAAGGAATGTCAAGGACAACAAGAAAAGTTTCTATAGGTATGTCAGTGATAAAAGGAAGACAAGGGAAAATGTGACCCCCCTCTGGAATGAAACAGGAGACCTGGTAACCCAGGATATAGAGAAAGCTGAGGTACTCAACAACTTTTTTGACTCAGTCTTCACTGGCAACTGCTTGAGCCATGCTGCCCAGGTCACAGAAGGCAAAGACAGGGACTGAGAGAATGTAGAATCGCCTGTTGTAGGAGAAGATCAGGTTCGAGAATATCTAAGGAACTTGAAGGTGCACAAGTCCATGGGACATGATGAGATGCATCTACGGGTCCTGAGGGAACTGGCAGATGACGTGGCTAAGCCACTCTCCGTCATATTTGAGAAGTTGTGGCAGTCCAGTGACGTTCCCACTGACTGGAAAAGGGGAAACATAACCCCCATTTTAAAAAAAAAGAAAAAATGAAGATCCAGGGAACTATGGACTGGTCAGTCTCACCTCTGTACCCGGCAAGATCATGGAGCAGATCCTCCTGGAAACTATGCTCCAGCACATGGAAAATAAGGAGGTGATTGGTGACAGCCAGCATGGCTTCACTAAGGGCAAATTGTGCCTAACCAATTTGGTGGCCTTCTATGATGGGGTTACAGCGTTGGTGGACAAGGGAAGAGTGACTGACATCATCTACCTAGATTGTGCAAAGCATTTGACACTGTCCCGCACCACATCCTGGTCTCTAAATCGGAGAGACATGGATTCGATGGATGGACCACTCGGTGGATAAGGAATTGGCTGGATGGTCGCACTCAAGACTTGTGGTCAATGGCTCAATGTCCAAGTGGAGATCAGTGATGAGTGGCGTTCCTCAGGGGTTGGTATTGGGACCGGTACTGTTTAACATCTTTGTTGGCGACATGGACAATGGGATCGAGTGCACCCTCAGCAAGTTTTGCTGACGACACCAAGCTGTGTGGTGTGATCAACACACTGAAGGAAAGGGATGCCATCCAGAGGGACCTTGACAGGCTAGAGACGTGAGCCCGTGCAAACCGCATGAAGTTCAACAAGGCCAAGGGCAAGGTCCTGCATGTGGTTTGGGGCAATCCCAAGCACAACTACAGGCTGGGTGGGGAATGGACTGAGAGCAGCCCTGAGGAGAAGGACTTGGGGGCATTGATTGATGAAAAGCTCAACATGAGCCAGCAGTGTGTGCTTGCAGCCCAGAAAGCCAACTGTATCCTGGGGTGCATCAAAAGCAGTGTGACCAGCAGGTCGAGGGAGGTGATTCTGCCCCTCAACTCTGCTCTCATGAGACTTCACCTGGAGTACTGTGTCCAGCTCTGGGTCCCCAATACAAGACAGACATCGAGCTGTTGAAACGAGTCCAGAGGAGGGCCATAAAGATGATCAGAGGGCTGGAGCACCTCTCCTGTGAGGACAGGCTGAGAGAGTTGGGGTTGTTAAGCCTGGAGAAGAGAAGGCTCCAGGGAGACCTTTTTGTGGCCTTCCAGTATCTGAAGGGGGCCTACAGGAAAGCTGGAGAGGGACTGTTTATCAGGGAGCGTAGTGACAGGACAAGGGGTAATGGGCTCAAGCTGCAGGAGGGTTGATTTAGATTAGGAGTTAGGAGGAAATTCTTTACTGTGAGGGTGGTGAGGCCCTGGAACAGGTTGCCCAGAGAGGCTGTGGATGCCCCCTCCCTGGAAGTGTTGAAGGCCAGGTTGGATGGGGCTTTGGGCAGCCTGGTCTAGTGGAGGGTATCCCTGCCCATGGCAGGGGGATTGGAACTAGATGATCTTTGAGGTCCCTTCCAACCCAAACCATTCTATGATTCTAAATATTGGTATTGTTCCATCTCAAAACATGACGAATAAACCCCTGTGAAATAGTCTTAAGTGCTGTATGTATCTGGTAGGATAGCTGCATATAGTATAAGTAAGTGCTGTGAAGAGTCAAGTGACAGTATGTAAAAACTGGACTACATTAGGGTTACTTTTTTTGCATTTGTATGTCAGGTAGAAGCATGTTTAAAAAAAAATAAAAAGAAGCATGGATTTCTTTATCTCTTAGCGGGAAAGTGCTTTTGTATGTTTACCATATGTGACTTGGAGAGGTGGTGTCACTGAGATACTCCCCTCAGTGTGCAGTATGTCTCCATTGAGGATTCTCTGTCAAAAAAAATTGGTCAGTACAACCATATTGACAAAGGTTGTTCTAACAGAGGTAAATCTTGCAGCCTGAATAGAAGGTTTTTTTTTTTTCCTAAATACACTGGTTATTATTAAAAATATTTATTAAAAACATTTTTTTACAAAAGCAATCAGTTCAATTGTTTTTGTTGCTTTTACTGTGTGCACATCTAGCTGACTGAATTTCTGGGAGATAAATCGGCACATCCATTCACTGAGTTCAGAAACAGATGGACGTGTGGGACAGCATACTAGATCTCTTTTGGATATGTAAATGATTCAGGAGGGATCAGATGTACCATAGTAGTTTGAAAGCTGTGATAGCCTCACTTGTGTTATGATACTCACTTTTTTCCTCTTCTATTGTTTCAGGTTTCAGTCACAGCCCGAGATGATGTCCCCTTCTTTGGACCCCCTCTGCCAAATCCAGCCATATTTAGAAA
The DNA here is from genome assembly GCF_028858705.1 of Grus americana. NCBI lineage: Eukaryota > Metazoa > Chordata > Aves > Gruiformes > Gruidae > Grus > Grus americana. The sequence continues at coordinate 86,500,167 of NC_072852.1, read as the reverse complement.
GGTTTGTTTCTCTGGTCCAGCATTAGATGGCAGGGGGGATGTGGTACACACCCTTGTGTTCTGAGTCAGTATTGTCAGTCTGGCTACATGACTTTGGAGGTCTAAAAAGTAACAAGGTAGAGCTTTTCTCATGTGATATTTTTATTGCTGTTTTCTGCTCCAGTCTAGTCTTCATCTTGTCTTGTAGAGTGCAGAGTTTCGTGAATTCCTCTTAGTCAAGCTCATCAATGCTGAGTACAGCTGCTATCGAGCTGAGAAATTTGCTAAATTAGAGGTGGGTCTATTACCTGGTTGCTTCCATTAAAAATTATAAAACTATATTACTGCAGATTAAGAAAATACAGTATATTTTTTTACTTTCTTCTACTTTTAATTTTGTGTTGCTTAAAAAAGGAAGATGACATGTGATGACACTCAGCTATGTGATGCTTCCTTTGTATTTCACAGCAGGCATGATAGAATACGAACAGGTACATTCTAATGTAAAGATCTCATCCTTAAGTAAGAATGGGAATATGATGCATACACTTTCCTAGAGGAAATTCTGTATTAGCTAAAACTTAGTATTGTGCTACTGGATGCGTACTGATATCACTGATTTTGGTTCAAGGTATCAAAATTCTGTTCCAGACTGCTGCTTGCCTGATCTAGAAAAAACTGCCCTCAATCCATGACTCTGTAAAAAAATATTGATGTCCTTTATGACTTGCTTTTTAAAGAGTTTAAAAGGGCTGGGTATTTCTGTAATATATTCCATAACTATACAGCTAAAACCACTTCATACTGTTTAAATTAATTTTAAAAAGTGATTTTTTTTTTTAAAAGGGAGATGTGAGACATTGCAAAAAAAAAAAATCCCTCCACTCCCAATAATAGCTATGTTTTCATTCCCAATGTTGATGCAGGAAAGAACCCGGAGTGCCCTCTTGGAGAGCCTTTTTGAGGAGCTGCAGCTTCGCAGCCGCAGTATGATGGGATTGCCTATAGGGGAGGATGACAAGATAGAGAATGGCAGTGGGGGCTTCCTCGAGAATTTCAAGGTGAGCCATAGTGGATTGATTCCTTACCCAGTTGCTCACACTTATCTCAAGCTCATTGTGTGCCCTTCCAAGGAATATTGACCCTGCTGATCAGCTGCACTTAGGGTGAGACAGAAAAAAAGTCTTTCCATCCAGCAGCCTTTCTTTAGAGCATCTTCAACTGTGCCTTCCTTACCATATTATTCAAGAAAAGACATTTTTCCACTTTCCGTACTCCTTTCTACAGAGATACAGTGTGGTCCAGGGTGGAATTCCATACTGTCCCTGAGAAGCCAAACTCTTTCCACATGCTGGTGTCTAGTGTCAGATGGGGTTTCACTCCATGACTTAGAGAAAAAGGAGTGAGTGTTTGCAAGAGGAACTGTAATAAGTAGTAGCAATCAGCTTTCAGTTCCTACAGCAGATCTCTTCCAATTAATTTTCATTATAACTGAAAGAGTTTCAAGAGCCACTGCAAGAGAGATTCTAACATATCTGAGTGTACTGTCTAGAAAAACTGTGATGCTTTACTTACCCTCTAAAACCCAGAGTTAATTTAAATTAATTCAGTGTAGATGACACTTTTTTTTTTTTAATAAATCAGGATCAGGTAACAAAACTTTTAAAAGTGATCAAGATGATAGGAGAAAACAAAGTTTTTGTATGGCAAACTGAGTTTTGAACTGATTATAGAGAATCTTATATCACTTTCCTATCAACTTCCCCTTTCCCACTTCTGTGGGAAGTGTCTCACCACTTTTTTTGTATAATAAATTATCTGTCTGGACAGAGAGACATATTATAAATAGCATTTCTTCAGATGACCTCCACCTGCTTTGTATGGTGGGCTTGTTAGAGTTGTTAAGGGCTGTGAAATGAATCCATTCACATACAGGTCTGGTAGCTATATGTGTAGCTTTGGTCAGAGCTGGGATGCGTCAGTGAGGTGTATTTTTACGTACAATCAGTCTACACTGCCTTTTCTGCTAACCAGGAATTTCATACCCATCCATGTCTTTCTTACACTAATTATCCTGTAATGTCCTTTCCCGACTTTTAGCACATGCTGTGATTTGCATGTCATGTACACAGATGACCTTTGTAAAAGGCTGGAAAAAGCTGAGTGAACTCAGAAAACAGCTTTTTCAAATGCTGCAGATTTTGATGTGGCTACTTTCCCCTTGGAACCAGCACTCAAATTCATGCAAGACTGAACCTTACAGTCTTGAACAGGAGTTTGATTTTGTGTTTTGTAGCCTGTACTGGGTAGGACTGCTCCAGATGATGCTGTCTTATCCAGTATGCTGGGATGCTGTTAGGGAATCTGTATTTATTGCAACAGGATAGGACAAGGGAGGTGAAAGTAGAGAATATACTTGAAGATTTCTTCCCTGGCAATGAGGTCTATGAATTGTCTAAGACCAAAAATGGGTAATATCTAATATGCTGCCTTCTAGGAGTTAGGATTTCTGTGGTTCTGGTGTTAGTCTGTCACAACTTTCCACCCAATTCTGTGGTGCTGTTCATACTGCCCTACCGTGTGCATGCCTATATGTGTATCTGTGTTTGTCTGTTTCCCTGCCTGCCTTCTGTTCAGCGGGTGATCAGAGGCCGCAGCCAGAGCCTGGATACCATGGGGATATCCATGAGAAAGCAGCAGCCAGCCACCCTGTCCAGCCGCCCAACTACAGCTGGCCTTGCCCTCAGCCAGAGTGTCGCCGAGGGCCCTAAGGCCATTGCTGCGGTAAGGTATTCCGGTGGGCTGTAAGAAGAAAACCCAGCATACCTTTTTGACCCACCTATACCTTTTATTTATCTTTCCCTATTAGCTTGTCCTCTTGTCTTTCTGTGAATCTCTTTTTGTTGTATCATCCCATTTCACAAGTGGTGAGAGCACGTGTTGCAGTCTGTTTTGTCTGTGCCTATCTCTAGCCCCAGTTCATCTGTAAACTAGAGCTGAGATTAATGCAGACTGGGAGAAGAAAGCCAGACGTGGTTCTACATCAAATGTCTATCTCTGCTATCCTGGATTAGATTCTGTATGTTGCCATACCTTAAAAAAGTGCATGCACTGATGCTTGACCAGGATGGTACTGTATTGTCGTATGGCAAGAGCTGAGAACATAAGGACACTAGATCTGTTCCATTTTCTTCAATTTCACCAATCATATTCTTTTCTGTAATATAAGCAGGTGCACAATGTTTATTCAAGGTGCTGTTTTGTTGTAAATAGACTTTGCATGTTGGGAACAAACACCAGAATTAATAAAGTTTGGGGTGAGAAAGAGAGTGAATGTTTCTAGTCACTATTGAAGCCTTTCTTATTTGATAGGGGTACTAAGCATGTGTGATCAGTGTGAGCATAATAAATCCATGACAGATGTTTCCAGGAAAGGATCCATGTTTCTGATATTGGAATTATGGTTACCTTGGCGAAAGTGCATCCAGCTGATTATGGTCTCTGCAGTAGTGATGTCAGTACAGGCAAACTATAAAGAAAACAAAACAAAAAAATCTCTGAGTAAGCCAAGAAGGTGCCTTTCAGTGTGGAAATTTCTTGGTGACAGTTTTCTCAGTTGTATGCATTCTTTATGTCAGCACAACAGAATAGTAATGACTTGGGTTTGCTGCCTCGTTCTCTCCTTTAACTTGTAGTTTTCTCTACCTTTCTGATTCTGCCTCTCCTTCTCATATGGGGATACCTCTCTTCCTGAGCCTCTTTCTCTGTATACTGGCTGTGTATCTTGATCTGCCTTTGTTTCTGTATCTCTGTCTCTTTCTCATACCACCTTTCGTAAGCCCTAGCTTCCTTTTCTCACTGACAGAAAGCACTCCTCCTTGCACTGGTGGAGCTCTGCTGTGCTGTTGTATTGCAGAGTAAAGGAGAGGATCTGGATCCACATCGCAAACTCCCTCTCCCATGCTTCCAGTTCTCCACAGTTTTTCCTGCCTTGTTCCCCTGCCTCCTTTCTGTCACGCTTTCCTTTTTTCTAGTCTTTTGCCTTGCCTGGTAGGAGCCCATCACGTACTCGAGCCAGCCGCTTCCATGGGCGACGGAGTAGTGCCATTGGCATTGAGAACATACAGGAGGAAAAGAGGTATGAGCCATGGGAAGATGAGAAAAAAGCAGGAGGAGATGAGAAAAGGGAGGTAGAAAGGCACTTAGAAGGACAGAAAGGGAATCGACAGGAATGAGAACTGAAATGGAAATGGTTGGAATGGGATGGAAAGCCTAATTATCAGCTAATGGAGAAATGGACAAATGACAGAAACAAACAAAATAAAAAAGGACATTTAGAAATGGAGAGAATCAACATTTGAGGAAGAAGGGAGGAGATGGGTGGAGGAACATAGTAAGATCGCTCTTAAACATTGTGCAGTATGATCCAGGACGGTTGGCTCCCTTAAACATTGTGCAGTATGATCCAGGACTCTTGGTTCCCCTGTTCTGTATTCACCACTTTTAGGTAAGAGTCAGATGAAAGGCTTTTACTTGGGAAGAGGGAATTGGGTGCTTGTTTGATTGTTTGTTTGCTTGTTTTCATGTTAAAAAGTTCAAATAGACAAAACTTGTGATATCTTAAAAAAAAAGGATTTTTTTTTAAAAAGCTGTTAGTCAAAACAACTAGTGTCTAAGTTAGATGGTCTGAGAAATAATTAAGGGATAGCATACAGGTTCAAGGAGTGATTTGGAATATTTGACAGAATTATAACCATTCAAAAGTTGTCTACTGATTACAAGAGATTATTTAGTTAAATCAATAAATTTGTCTCGGCTCTAGCTAAGACACCTTTTTAAGATTATACAGAGTCTCAAAAGTATGAGTCTTCTGCATCTAATATACAGTTTTCCCAGTTGAAAGAATTCCAGGGAACAGCTTAAAGACTCGGTGTAAAAGGGGAAAAGCCATCTTTAATGTGGAAACAAGTGATTTCACAGCAGGAAGAATTACTACATTTTCCCTTCTTTCCAGTTATTCTCTTGGACCTTTCCTTAATGAGGAGCCTGTGACCTAATCTGAACAAAAATAGTATAGAACTTTGAGAAAAATAAAATTTTCTGAGACAACTTCCCTGTAACAGTCAAAGGCAACACAGTAGCCATAGCTCCTCAATGCTTTAAATAGTTTTGTGCCTTATGCAGCTTCACCTCAAACCATTACTTTGTGTACAACATCCTTCACTATCCCCTTAAAAGATATGTAAAAGTTTTCAACAACAAGGAAAAAACCTAGATTTATTTTCTTTCTTTCCTGCTCTTTGCTAGGAGGGAATTGGTAAGCTATTAATTAGGTTTGTTTAGCTTTATTTTTGCTTATTTGTAATCTTAGATACCAGGAACAGTGAACCTTATCTTGTGTTTTGTGAAGGTGCGGTGTGATTCTGAAGGTGCAGTTTCACTAGCAACTGGTCTGTTCTAACAGTTTATTGCTACTGAAAAGCAGATTTCATACTTTCCCTCTCCCAGTGTCTCTTTCAACTACCCCATCCTGTCCCATTCGTTGTGATGGCTCAGGTGCTTATGGACCCTTCGTGGAACTGATTCAGCCCATTAATCTAACAGGAAAAGTATCAACTTTCTTTCAATGGATTAATGGTCTGTCAGGTTCTGCCATGAACTGGCCCATGGAGAAGACTGATGGGTACCAGGACTGATGGAAAATACGCTCAGCAAAAGCGGAGGAGGCTAGAGCAGGCTCTTTCTCTGGCAACAGAGCGCTTAACGTGTTGTGTCACTTCAGCCTGAAGCTGTATAGTTTAATGCTATGCAGGCTTTGATGACAGAGCTGACCCAGTCGATCCTGCTTGTTCATGTGTCATAGAAGTTTCAGGGTTGTGTTAGTTTCAGGATTGTTTTTTGTCAGGATAATTTCCAGTCTCAAAAACAGTTGTATTAGGACTAGTGAGAGTACAAGGAACTGTGATGTGAGGGGTACAGGTAGGATCAACTAACCAAGAGAGCAGAGGAGGAACTTTGTAAACTCCATCACTGAAGGCACAAAAAAACCCCAACGAAACCCTGAGTTTTTCCAGTCCTTCATTAAATATACCACACTTTTCAGTTATTCACACAGACAGCTTTCTTCATAAGTATCTTGACAAGTAACAGTAGCAATAAAACTATTGTAACCACCCTGAAACAGGGAAATGTGCTGAATCCTTTTTATGTAATAAATGTATAAGCTCTCTAATCAATCATCCAGCTTCTTAAGACCAGTGAAGTGGGGAGGGCAGAATAAAAAGTTGAAGAATTAAAGAGGAGTACTGAAATTAATTTAGGCTTTTAGATCAATGCAAAAGGAGCTTAAAGTTGGCCATTTCTAATATATTGCCTTCAACAGGTCACATCTAAGGAGTCTGTCCTTTTCAACATAACTGCATTTGCTTCCCTTTCGTGTGTATATGAGAGATCCAGCTCTGTACTGTGGCTTGTAAGGAAGTATTAGATAGTGGTTGACTTGGGCATTGGGGTATAGCTGGTTCCTCTTTTGTCCCAGTAGAGATGCTGCAGAGAGGATACAGAAGGTGCTGGACAGTCCAGGAACTTTCTTTGACCTGAAGTCTGATGGATCATCCAGTCCCAGCTCCCCAGAGTTCCCCAGCAGGAAGAGCAAGTGAGTTGAAAATAATTTTAGTATTTGAAAGATGCTCACTGTGTCTGGTATTGGCTTAAATGTGGTGCATGTCTTGCTCTGTTGGAGGCTTTACTGAGATTTTCCACATCAGGCATTGCAGCACCTTAAAAGTTAGATGTCTGGCTGTGGCACAGTAATTCAGAGCATGTAAGTAAGGAACTCAGCTTTCTTAAATAGCCAGTGAAGAGATTAAAGGTGATCTTGGCTATATCTTTACTGTAATGTTAGCTTGCATCCAACAGGATACACAAAGCCCTAGCTGTCCAATTATCCATGCTTACTCATGTATATGTTTCCTCTATAGTTTGCTCTGGAGTGATTTTGGAGCTTCATGGAGAAGCTTGGACAAGGGTATGTTGGGTTGTACTCAAGTTCTGCCCCTTTAAGCAGGATTCATGCTGCTGCTCCCAACCAGTGTGAACTGTCCTCAGCCCTCCCAAAGTGTTACAGTAGGTGTTACAGCAGGGTCTCATGTGTTGCACCTATGTTTCATTGCTAAAGCACGCCATACCACACCCAGTCTTCTCCTGCAAAACACTTCATGCAGTCATCTGGAAAATAGTTCTCCAGTTTCTGGTGGTCAAAACCTGGAAAAATGCACTTTCCTGGTAGTGCAGCTTTACTGTTACTAAGCTGTATTATGCTGGGATGTGATCCTATCTAGGATACTTCAGGACTTCATGGAAACCACACATTTACATTTCCAAGATTTCAGAGCAGCCTGTCTCTAAACCCAAGACTGTGGCTGACTTTCTGCAACAGCTTGCCACACCTGATTTTTTTCATGAGAACTTGGATGAGACCTGTGGCAAAAAGGACACTGAGTACTTTGTAGGAGGGCATGTCCCTTTCTCAGGACTGCGGCTGCTCTAAGAAAATTTCAGGAGGTGCCCTAGAGCCACACCTCTATGGCTGTAGTTGCTCCAGGTGCCAGGTCTGACAAGGAAGGGCCTTCCTTCCAACTAGACTTAAAGGTCCCTAAGAATTACAGGCTGGTGACTATCTGCAGTAGTTCAGCTGCTCAATTGTATTGCTGTAGGACTTCCCAGAATTTTGTCACAGCCAAGATGTGGAGTTCTGGTAAGTATGTTTTTGTGATACTAGTTTTTTGGGTTGGGTGGGTGTCAAAAATTTTGGTGGGGAAGAGGATGGGAGCACAGCTAGGAGCTACAGACCATTTAAGATGCTAGCTCTGGCAGCCAAGGACAAGAGAGAATGCAGGATGTGGAACTGCTGATTGGTCAGCAACCTCCTTCTTCCAGCATTACCACATCATTCCACCTCCCCATCCTCATCCTGCCTAGGACCTTGTTAGTGAACTAGAAGTTTCTGGCTAGGCACATGTGAGGAACCCTTGCTCTGATTGGGTAGCCAAAGCAACCTTGCATAATCAGCAAGATTTCTGCCTAGTAAGAAAACATCTCATAGCTCGGCTAGTCCTGGTTACCCTACTGTAGAATGTGTGCGTGTCCTGGAAAAAAAAAAAAGATGAAGCTTTCTTGACTTCTGTCCCTGATTTCTGCATCTGATTGCAGGCTTCCCCTACTTCCCAACCCCCATTCTCCATTCATCAGCTGAGGAGGTGAGCCAGCTGCAATGGCTGTTTCAAATTGATAGCACATGCTTTCAGAGAGCAAACATAGCATGGCATTTCACTAACAATACTTGCATGAATATTGTTTGTGCACATGAGGCATGACTTGTATGATTTTGCAGTCTGTCTGCTTCTGTCCCCAGGATTCTCTCTGTGCATCTTTTTCCAGTCATGGACTCAAAACCACTTGTACGATCACCAGAAAAAGTCTTTTCGCAGTTGTGGTGGTTTAGCCCATTCCTGGACAGTTTGTTTAAGAGGTGGGATGTAGCATGATATTTCACACAATTGGCGATTAGCCAGAGTTAGAGTTGTGATTTCACAGTAGGGGACCAGCCCACATGCAGTCATATCTTCTGCATCATGTCTGGGACAAGGAATCAAGGACATGTAATTCCACCATGTAAAGCACACCATTTTCACCAAGACAGTATTGCAGGAACAGGGTAGGAATGTAATTCTAACAGTCTGTCTCAGAGAAAGTTCCACTGAAATATTCTATTTATTCATTAACTTCATTAATTGTGGAACCACAAATCAGGATCATGATATAGGCATATTTGTAACGCAAAAAGAGTTCCAGCTGGTTCTAGAGTAATTTATGCAGCCTATAGTAAAAATCTTATCCCTCGTAGTATGTCATCAATCCACTCCTGGTTCTCTCCAGGAAGTAGAGTCACAGGAAATTTCTCTATCACAAAAATGTCCAGCATGTTGCTGCTGATCTTAAATAATCATTTCAGATTCCAGACTTGAATGATCGAACTTTTAATCTATGTTCTACTAAAACTAACCTGGAAATAAATGCAAAGGGAACACATAAATAATAGATTAATTCTTACAGTACAGACAAACCAGCATGCACTTTCTTTCCTCACATGCTGATTTCCAACACACCCTTCTGCAGTGATCAGCCTGCAATCCATGAAACCGCGTTGTTGACTTGCGCTAATGGTGTCTTCTCTCCCACATGCAGGGACAATTGTCCTTAGTTTTTCTGCTCTACTGTCCAGATAGCCTTCCAAATAATTCTTCTTCCCAAGGGACAGACGCAAAAGAATGAACCCAGCCTAAGTAACCAGGTAGCAAAACTCCTCAGGATGGGTTGCATCTGAAAAATCAAGCACTGTACTCTGTATGTCCAAATCCTAGGAAAAGTACATGGGGTTTTTGTGTGTGTGTTTTCCCTCCTCAGACACATCTGAGTGGGGACATCAAGCCAATCAGCAGTGGACCGGATGCTACTCAGTCATTGGTTACCTCACTGAAGATACTGGCAAGACTTTTGGGGTGAAATGAGAGTCCTGGCTAAGAGAAGCATGAACTTAAAGGACCTCAAGGACTGTGGAGAGACCAAGTGGCACCAAGTAACGCTCCACTGGCAGTTTCTGGAGCAGGAATCCTGAGAAAGGGAGATGGACACATAGCTTGTATTGGAGCATTTTGGCTCTATGCCCTTCCCATTGCCCAGTCAGCAGCCACTGAACCAGCCTCTACTAATGACGGGAGAAGGAGACCACCTTGAGTGCTCCCCTTCTCTTCCCCTTCCCTCAGATGAGCAAGAAGAGAACAGCTTGGCCCACAGAAGGCAAGAGCAGAAGAACATGTTTCCACCTCTGTCTCTAGTGCCTTTGGATGACATAGGTCAGGAAGTGCAGTGCAGAGAATGAGGATGGAGAAACCTGCTGAAGAAGGATGCTGATAAGGAGATACTTTGTGGAAATCTAGGTCCCAGCTCACTTAAATTCATGTTATTGATTTGCTCTGCCAAGGGAGAAGCATGTTGGCCTTTGTGTCCTCCAAAATATATTTCCTAATCTCCTGAGGAAATATCTTTGGCCTATATTGGTCCTATCTTTACTGTTCTCCCTGTTGCATGCTGGCATGTAATATGCCTGGGACTTTAGATTTCATTACTGCTTGTAGGTCAAGACTGGCCACATTTTGCAGTGTTTCTGAAGGAATAAATATATTTAGTATGTTAAAGGTGTCTTATCTTTCTTGCCTCCCTTAGCTTTTTTTGGTTTATTAACATTTTTAAGCACTTCATCTGTCTTATTGGCTGGTCTCTTGTGCAGGCAGTATTTCACCATAAATGTTAGGTTTACATGCACAGTGCACCTTCCACCATGTAAGCATATCAGCCTCATGGACTGCTCTTTCTCCTAGATGACTGCAAGCAGTGGATCCCAAATTCTGAGTTGAGAGAAGCTGACCTTAAGGGTCTTTCTTGACAGATATGAAACTTGCACCAGGTTACCTCAGTGTCTGTGACATTTGAGAGAGTGGTGGTCAAGTGATCCAATACAGTTTGCTTTGAATGTTCCCTTTGTAATGACTCTGTGGGAGCGAAAGGTCTAGTGGGATAGTCCCCTTGTACTGTCTGGAATTTCATGTAAGACCAAACATGATACGCTGAGAGTGGCTGTGGGAATGGGTGGCCTAGTCTGGGTAGTGCCTTCTCTTTATACTCAGTTTAACACCTTATCATGTTGTATTTGGGCTCCTAAAATCTCTGACCTCCAAAATGAAGGCATCTGTTGATTTTAATGAACGTCTAGACATAAACAGTCCTTAAATGCAGGTGGTTTGACTCACTCTGGTTTAAGATGCTTAAGCCTGTGACTTAAAAATTCAGTTATTCTTGTCCTTTCATAAAGTTACCCAGAACGGAAACAAGAAGTGGTGTTTCTACTCAATGAAGTAGCAACTAGAAACTAAGGAATGCAAGCCAGTTCACCTGAATTCTGTTCCTAGGTGGAAAAACTAGCTGTGGATGAATAATTTCTACTTACCATTTCTGACTGCTATATCATAAAGCTATGTCACAAAAAGTGCAAGCCTATGTGTAACAATAAGCATGATGATGTTGAATGCTTGCATTTCACAGAATGCTCAGGAGTCAGACTTCAGGATACTGTGTGATGCAGCCGTTCTCACGTTCTTCATCCAGTGGAAGCAGTTGTTGTAGTGGTTTGAGGGAAAATGAAACATCTGAGGAAGAGGAGAATGACAGGGTGGGTGTATGATCTCTAACAAACAGGCTACCCTCCCTGCTTTTACCAAGTGCATTATTAAAACACATCTTCTTTGCCCTCTCCAGGAGGTGACGTGCTCTCTTAAGGGCCCTCCAAAACAGGATTCAATGGTTCAGAGTATGTGGCTGGATGACAGTGACTGCACACCCAGTACTTCCAGCTCACCAGGTAAAAAAGAAGGAAAGAAACCCAGAAAAAATCTTCTGCTTATGCTTCTAGAAACATATGTGATGTTGAGCCACATTCGTTTGGCAAAATCTTTTGTATGCTATACTTAAGATTTGAGAAGCATAGGTGATAGGCTCAGAGAAATCATCTATCTTCATAGACGACAGACTCAGAGAAATGGGGAGAGAAGCTAGCATGCAAACTGTAATGGGGAGAGAATGGGAAGGGGAAGGGTGTTTCAGTAGCATGAATAAATAGTGCTTCACACATTGCAGAAGGAGTTACAGTAGATTGCAAAGAATGAATGCGTTTATGTGTTTCTATGGAGAGCATGTATCTCAATGGGTGCTTTTCTGAATGCAGTGCCCATAGCCCTTTATAAACTAGATAGTTTGGATATGGGAATTACAGAAACAGTGCTTCCTGAACAAAGCACTATGCTCCTGAGAAGGTGGGTAATCAGGTAGCTAACCTGCACTGAGCTTTTTGACTGCCAAGGCTGGGCTCTTAGTGTAGTAGTTGATTAAAGTCAGCTTGGATCCATTCATAGTGCAGAGATGATTATAATCATTGTAAGTTCTCTATAGTCCCATAGCAGGCAGAAGTATTGCAGTTATCTGTTGTTGCAATTATATTAACTGCCCTAATCTCAGACCCTGTTTGCAGTTGTGTTTCACTTTAAATGGACTGTTTTGGATTGAAGCATTTCTTGTTGAGCATCAGCCTAAAGCTAAAAGTATGGAAAACTTAAATCAGTTTCATTCTGTTTCTGAGAATGAGGCTGAAGGGACTGTAAGATTTTGGGGGATTGAAAAAATGAAAATTTTCAGATTAGGAAGTCATTAGGAACTGTGGAAAAGGAAACAACATTTGTTGAGAAAAGATTCTGGAGTAGGAGGAGGCTGAGATTGTAAAAGATACTAGGGATTATGTGGATGGCAAGGAAGAGGGTTGGAAGGAACAGTGACATCTTTATAGGAATTCTGTGAAAAGGGACTGTTGAAAAAGATGACAAGTCAGAAAGTGGAGACAATTTACTTGAAAGACAGAGGTAGGTCTCAATCTCTGCAGCAGCCCTGTGTGAGATATCAACAGTGGCCATCAGATCCCCGCTTGAAATTGCCTGTATCTTAGTAACAGCAATGGAGATGTGATACTGTGAGATGTTCTGCAGAGACCTCTGTTCTGTGAGAGGTTCTGTAAGATTTCTCCACTTCTGCAGAACAACTCACAGCATGAGTGCTTGTATACTTAGAAGCAGAAGAGAACCCAAGGGGCTGGTATTGAAACTCTGGAAGACCAGGAAAAACAAGTGGAGTTATTGATCGTGCAGAGGCAGAAGACAGCCATGCTGTATGCTCTAATTAGTAAGTCAGGTCCTATATACAGAGCCTGCCTCTCCTGAGGGAGACATATATAGGCGTTAAATGTGGTGATAGGAAAAAGCAGCATGTCAGGAACCTTCACAGTAGAAGACAGCTAATGAGCTGCTATTAAAGGGAAGAAGCTGGGAATGAGCTTCTGTAGATCCTTGTGTTGAAGGCTAGGAAGAGAGTTCAGTATCATCAGCTCAGAGCAGGAGCAATAAATAAATACAGTAAGGCCAACAGGCCCAACACCATGTCATTGTCTCTTTTTGAAGGGATCTGGAATAGCTGCTTTATGCCTGGTGGTGCAAGGATTTTGACACCATGGTGTTGTCCAGGTTACCGTTTCCACAGGTCTTGGGTTTATCCTGAGCAGGCCATAGCTCCCCTCACAAATGTTTGAGCTTTATTCATTCCCTTTGCCTTTGTGGCACCGCACTGAGACCACGCAGGTGTGAAAGATGGTTCCCTGTCAAAAGTGAACACCTTTTATTTACTTGTGATGAGAGCAGAAGATTAGTGTAAATGCAAACTAGTTTGTTTTGCTTGAGTGTCAGAAATTGTCCATTATAGAATCATAGAATCATTTAGGTTGGAAAAGACCTTTAAGATCATCAAATCCAACCATTAACCTAACACTACCAAGTCTACCACTAAACCATGTCCGTAAGTGCCACGTCTACATATGTTTTAAATACCTCCCACTTCCCTGGGCAGCCTGTTTCAATGATTGATAACCCTTTCAGTGAAGAAATTTTTCCTAACATCCAATCTAAACCTCCCCTGGTGCCACTTGAGGCCATTTCCTCTTGTTCTATCACTTGTTACTTGGGAGAAGAGACCAACACCCACCTCACTACAACCTCCTTTCAGGTAGTTGTAGAGAGCGGTAAGGTCTCCCTTCAGCCCCCTTTTCTCCAGGCTAAACAACCCCAGTTCCCTCAGCTGCTCCTCACAGGACTTGTGCTCTAGACCCTTCACCAGCTTCGTTGCCCTTCTTTGGACACGCTCCAGCACCTCAATGTCTTTCTGGTAGAGAGGGGCCCAGAAATGAACACAGGACTCAAGGTGCGGCCTCACCAGTGCCGAGTACAGGGGGACGATCACTTCCCTGGTCCTGCTGGCCACACTGTTTCTGATACAAGCCAGGATGCTGTTTGGCCTGCTTGGCCAGTTGTCATTGAGGATTGTACATTCTTTTGACCTTGTGTAGTGGGTTGACTCTGGCTAGAGGCCAGGTGCCCACCAGAGCCGCTCTCTCACTCCCCTTATTCACAAAACAGGGGAGAAAAGGCATAACGAAATGCTTGTAGGTCGAGATAAGGACAGGGAGAGATCACTCACTAATTATCGTCACGAGCAAAACAGACCAAACTTAGAGAGGGAATTCATCTAATTTATTACTAGGCAAAACAGAGTAGAGGAATGAGAAAATAAAATCAACTCTTAAAACACTTCCCCCCACCCCTCCCATCTTCCCGGGCTCAACTTCACTCCCGGCTTCAACCTTCCCCCCCTCAGCCGCACAGGGGGACGGGGAATGGGGGTTACGGTCAGTTCATCTCACGGGGTTTCTGCCGCTTCTTCATCTTCAGGGGGAGGACTCCTCTCATCGTTCCCCTGCTCCAGCATGGAGTCCCTCTCATGGGGTGCAGACCTTCAGGAGCAAACTGCTCTAGCGTGGGGTCCCCCACGGGGTCACAAGTCCTGCCAGCAAACCTGCCCTGGCGTGGGCTCCCCTCTTCACGGGTCCACCGGTCCGGCCTGGAACTTGCTCCAGCGTGGGCTTCCCACAGGCCGCAGCCTCCTTCAGGTGCCTCCACCTGCTCCGGCGTGGGGTCCTCCACGGGCTGCAGGTGGAATCTCTACACCCCCTCATCCTTCCTCCATGGGCTGCAGGGGGACAGCCTGCTTCACCATGGTCTTCACCAGGGGCTGCAGGGGGATCTCTGCTCCGGTGCCTGGAGCTCCTCCTCCCCCTCCATCTGCACTGACCTTGGTGTCTGCAGAGTTTCTTACATCTTCTCATTCCTCTCTCTGGCTGCAAAAGCTCTCTCTCTCTAACTGTTTTTTCTACTTCTTAAATATGTTATCACAGAGGCGCTGATTGGCTTGGCCTTGGCCAGTGGCGGGCCCGTTTTAGAGCTGGCTGGCATTGGCTCTATCAGACACAGGGGGAGCTTCTAGCAGCTTCTCACAGAAGCCACCCCTGTAGCCCCCCCACTACCAAAACCCTGCCACGCAAACCCAACACACCTTGTAAGTAACTGCAGTTCCCCTTGCCCTCCATTCGTCCGAGAGCACTCCTAGGCACAGACATAGCACAGTGCTGTTTAACAGCTGTTACACCTCCCCTACCACAGCCCATAGTTTAATCCAAGTGTGATCTTTCCACAAATCCACTTGTCACTCCCACCTACCTGCATCACGTAGAGCCCAGTGGAAGTGATCCACTATAAACTTTTATTATATTGGCTTAGGTTCTCTTACCTTTTACCCCTCTATGTGCTTGTGCAACATGTTCCTTCCTGCATTCTTTTTCTTGCCATAAAATCCCACTGGATCCTAGAGCTGTAGCTGAGCTCTCTCTGGGCTCCCAGCTTGCCACCTTGGGGAAAAGCTGCTGACCCAATATACTCTCTGGTATCTCCAGAGATACACACTCCACTCTCCAGAGTGCTACATTATTCAGCCTAGCTGTTCCCTTTACGGATATTGGAAGTACGGATGCTTTCCAGTGGACTCTGCTGCTCTTCTCAGATAGTTTCCCTATCTGCTGACTCCTTATTGTCCCACAGGTATATACATCACTAATATGCATCACTGAGAATAATGTGAAGTTTACATGATATGAAGTTTAACCTAATTTTTAGGTTTTATATACTCCATTGTGAATGGCAGTGATCCAATACTGACACTGCAAAATTTTCACTGTGGATTCTCAGTACCCTGGCATTGTAAGACAGCTGCACCCTGCAGGAGATGTTATTTTTTGCTGTACCATATCTACTCTTAAATCTTCAGAGCAGAGGGTTTTTTTTTAAATTATATATATAGGTACACCAACAAACATGCAGGTTTGTCTATGGACTTCTGACTTATTCCAGGAGAGCCATGGTTAAAAGGGGTAAACACAGTGGATGCTTTTCTGACTATTGAAATCAACTCACCTAATCAGGAGACTGTAGAGATGCAGTCTTGAGTGCCATTGCTGACTGCAGTAAAAAGCTTGATGATGTCACCATCCACACCATTTAGAATGTGTTTATAGTAATAGATGAAGGAGCAGAGACAAAGGAAATAAGAGGTTATGTGTGTGTGTGTGAGGTACGTGAGGTAGCAGAGTTGAGCCTGCATTTTCTAAGCACAAAGTGAAATCTTGTCCTTTAACTAGAAAAAGATAGTATTAAGAGCAACTTGTTGTGCTAAAAATTTAGGAAAAAAACAGGAATGATATATTGATTTTTGCAAATACTAAAAATGTTTCTATCTATGTACTACAGCCAGTTCTAACAGAACACTAATTACCAAAAGATGGAGTGTGGCAATACATGTTAATAGTCCAGTCTTGTTCAACATATTCATCAATGACCTGGACGAGGGGACAGAGTGTACCCTCAGCAAGTTTGCTGACGATACAAAACTGGGAGGAGTGGCTGACACACCAGAAGGCTGCACCACCATTCAGCGAGACCTGGACAGGCTGGAGAGTTGGGTGAAGAGGAACCTGATGAAATTCAACAAGGGCAAGTGTAGGGTCCTGCACCTAGGGAGGAATAACCCCAGGCACCAGTACAGGTTAGGGGTTGACCTGCTGGGAAGCAGCTCTGTGGAGAAGGACCTGGGAGTCCTGGTGGACAACAAGGACTGAGCCATGAGCCAGCAATGTGCCCTTGTGGCCAAGAAGGCCAATGGGATCCTGGGGTGCATTAAGAAGAGCATGGCCAGGAGGTTGAGGGAGGTTATCCTCCCCCTCTACTCTGCCCTGGTGAGGCCACATCTGGAGCACTGTGTCCAGTTCTGGGCTCCCCAGTTCAAGAAAGGCATGGAACTACTGAAGAGTCTCCAGCGGAGAGCTACAAAGATGATTAGGAGACTGGAGCATCTCTCGTATGAGGAAAGGCTGAGAGAGCTGGGTCTGTTTAGCCTGGAGAAGAGAAGACTGAGAGGGGATCTCATCAACACTTATAAATATCTAAAGGGTGGGTGTTGAGATGATGGGGCCAGACTCTTTTCAGTGGTGCCCAGTGACAGGACGAGGGGCAATGGGCACAAACTGGAACACAGGAAGTTCCATGTGACTATGAGGAAAAACTTCTCTGTGAGGGTGACCGAGCACTGGAACAGGCTGCCCAGAGAGGTTGTGGAGTCTCCTTCTCTGGAGATCTTCGAAACCCACCTGGACGCGATCCTGTGCAACCTGCTGTAGGTGATCCTGCTCTAGCAAGGGAGTTGGACTAGATGATCTCCAGAGGTCCCTTCCAACCCCTGCTGTTCTGTGATTCTGTAATTTGGTTGATCTATGCAACAGGGAAGAAGTGTAATTATCCATAATCAAGTGTAGTAAACTGAAGAAATGCCACAGTTAAGCTAAACTGAAAATAAAACACCTTGGGGCAGAGAGAAGCATCTGAGTATTGTAGTCTTCCCCTTTAGTGAGCTGTACAATAACTATTCAGCCACAGTTCATGTATTGTGTAAAAATCAGACAGAACTGATTTTTTATGAAGAAACCTAAGACATTTTGGATGCCCACTGTAAGTCTGGATCTAGAATTCCTAATGCTTGTATACATTCTTGGGTTCCCCAATTTGCCATTCAGATTGTGAGATAAAAGTTACAGAAAAGAAAAAAAGAAAAATTGGTAGCAGTCTGTGGTAATTATGCTGCCAGAGCTAGATAGACATAGAGAACTGTCATTTCCAAAACTGCTATTTTTCTGAGCTGGCTTTAAAGCGTCAACATGTCTCATATGCTAGTGCATATCACATGAGGCAGGTGACTTTCCCCCTAGCCTCAAGGCCAGGATATAAATTCAGCTTTAACCCTCTTTAATACTTTTGCTAAGACACTTTTAGGTTAGTTCATATGCATAGTTCTTTCAGATGTGTTTTTGTTCAGTGACTTGGTCTATTAGTCACTACCTACAAACAGACATAATAAAAGTACTGTAGCTGGGATATATACAAAATAGAGAAGAATCCTGGTACTGCAAATTCACATTGTTTAGCCACAGTTTAGCAACAAATGGCAGTGATTTGCCAGTTTTGTTTTAAACCTCAGAGTTTGAAATTACATCATGAAACTGGGAAAGGGGATAGTCTACCTTTGAAAAACTGCTGAAACACAATTGCATCTCATCTGTTCCCTAGAAAATACTGGTATGATCATGTATAGTTCAAAAAGAAAAAAATGTTCCTGTGAGGATCTTGACTTACCATCTTATTGCAGGAATCCCTCATTAGCTGAGTTTTACAGCTTTCTTAACTTTCCTGATTGAATGATGGGTAGTTATGCCATCAAAGTAATTCATCTGCTCCTTCTTCCCCCTTAGCACATTCCACACTGACACCAACTCTTTAATTAAAATTCTTTCCATTTTCCTCTGACTCAAAGAGTTATAATACAGATTTACTGTTGCAATA
The DNA here is from genome assembly GCF_028858705.1 of Grus americana. Taxonomy (NCBI): domain Eukaryota; kingdom Metazoa; phylum Chordata; class Aves; order Gruiformes; family Gruidae; genus Grus; species Grus americana. The sequence continues at coordinate 86,481,700 of NC_072852.1, read as the reverse complement.
CAGCTATGCATAAACTCCCAGAAACTATACTATTTATGAAATGATGATATTTAATAATTTTAAGCCATCCTTAGTGCATAGGTTAGAGGGTCACCTAAGAATAAATTAGAATGGTATAAGAAAGAGGGCTGTTACATTGAAGACATCATACTCATTTCTTGTGAAATGTGTATGGTGAATATAAGCAGATGATTACAGAAAACAAAAGAATGTTTTAAGTTTGTGAATTTTGCGAAGTATTTCATCCCTGTTTTTGCTATGGTGTTGATATGTGATGATAGGAAAATTCCTTAAACCCTGAGGTCAGGTATGGGAATCTTAGGGGGCAGAGGGAAGAGAAGGAAGAGAAACACTGTGAGAGTGTAAGATTAGACTCTGCTTCACAAAGTATATTCTTAAGGCTAAGGCATTCAGATTGCACAGATATATTCAGTAATGGCATTTCTTCGCTTGACTGCATGACACTGCCACCTACTGGAATCTGCTGTATTATTTTAAACTAGTTTTTGTGTATAACAGTAAACTGATAACAGAAATTGAAAAAGGGACTGATGGAAACATTTGGGAAAGTTGGAGAATGCCTTTATTACTCGTTAAATAGCTATAGATATAGCTTCTTTAGGCAAGAAGCTATAGCCAGAACAGATGTGGCATTGAAACACAATCTGGAACCAGTAGTCAATGACTTTTTTTTTTTTAATGACACAAGAGCCAAGTAGTTACTTTCCTCGTGTTTCAAGCTGGTATGAGAAATAGGTCAAGTTGGGCATGGATGCATTTCCTTTCACTCCTACCTGTGGATGAGCCACAGATCTGTGAAAAGTTGGGGTAAAACCACTATATGTGCACCTCCTGGGATACCCTCTTGATTATTTCTTTATTGTTCTATGCTTGGTTCCCTTCTAGGAAGCAGGTTGCTTCCTTCCAGCAGTGTTGCTGGCTCCACTGGAAAAGGAAAAGGCAGCAAAGCAGATGCTCAGCACCATAATCCAGTAAGTGCTTTAATAAAATGTTTCCTTCTCACTTGCATAAAGATAAGGATGGGAGGAAAGAGAGACTTAATTTAGGAGGCTTTGCTTTCTGAAGGTTGAAAGGACAACAAGAAGGTGTTTGCAGGGGGAGGTTAAAGAACTGCCTTGTTCTGCAGGCCTCCATTCTGTGCTGCGTGTGAGGTCACCGCTGGAGGACTCTCTCGGTGCACACTGGGTGAGGAGCACAGGTAACGGACATGGAGAAGCACCGTAGGCCTGTGGTTCAGGGTGGAGGCAGACCCCTGGGCCATCCCTGTTCTCATAGAAAGAATGCAGCAAGTACTGTACGGCTCCACAGTAAATACGGTTAATCCTATACCTTTCCTTGCCCATTTTCTTCTCTGGCTTGACAGCTAAACAGCATGCTACCTGGAAAGCGATGTGGATGTGAGGCTCTCAGGAACTAGTTTGGTATATAGCCAAGTAGAACAGGTATTATCTTTATGGAGGAAAATTCTTTCAGCTATTCCTAAAGAGCTGGCAGTTCTTATTACTGCTTAGCATTTACCCCTTTGCCTGGTAAAAAGACACAACAGTTTAGATGCTCAATGTTTTTCCAAGTAATGCTCAGCTTTCAGCTACCCTGCCACCTGGTGGCATTCGGAGCAGTCAGGTAAACAGTTCAACTCCATGCAGTGGTGGCCATTGCTGTGGCAGCGGACTGACCGTTACAGACAGCACATCAGAAAGGGAAGCCAGGTAAAGTGCTGAGACCACTTAAATGCATGCTGCACCAAAGATAAGTACCGAGAATGACAGCATACCTGCCAGCCAGTGTTTACTGGGAAAGTCACCAGCATCTGCCAAGAGCTTGTGCTCACGATCAGGTCTCTCTAATGCAGGAGTAAGGTTGTCTAAAAAATGAGGCAGAACTTCCTCAAAATTCTGCTCCCAGGCAGCTTTTGCTCAAAGTAGGTTTACAGTCAGAATTGCAACAATATGCATACTCACTGATATAAATGCAAAGGCTGTAACCACTACTAGTGGTTATTACAGGCAATAAGCAACGTAAGAAAAACCCTGAGTTTTGATTTTGTTGATCTCAGTAGTGTTTAAGTACTGTTTTAGTACCTAAGGCTTTGAGCATTTCATTTCCACTGATTTCAAGTAGGTCTAAGGGCCTTTTAGATAACTGTGGGAAATACGTAGCAGCCTATAAGATCCATCTCGTTTGGTCCATCTGTCAAACCAACAACGCTCTGTCACAAAGGCTGGCTTTTTTTTTTTTGTCAGGCTGGTTCAAAGGACAAAGTTTCATAAGAGGCTGGCTTTCACCATAAGATTTCAAGATGTTCCTTGCATTCTCCCCACCTTCCCACCAGAGTTCATTACTTCCACAAAAGTGCATTTTACCCATTTTCGAGACTGCACCACCTATTGCAGTGGCTCCAGGTCACTGGGGTGATCTGGCTTAAAGTGATGTTTCAGTCATTCCATTTTTATCACAACCTAAATCAGTTTGATAGCACAAATTGGAGACTAGCAAATTTCAAGGGGAAAATGGCAAAAAAATTCTTTAACATGTCTCTTTAACAAGGGACAAAAAGAAACCTATGGCATCACATACGTGGTAACTTCCCTGTCATTCTGACTCCTGAATGAATGTAGCCTCTTACATCTCACAAAGATTTCCTTAAATTCCAGGCTGGTTTTGCCCAAAGACTAATGGGTGTGCTGGTGGAAAGGAGGAAGGAGTTCTCAAATTATACGATATTTCCTGAAGAACTGAAAGAGGTGTAAGAAGGAAAAATTGTGGATAGGGGAACAAATGATACTCCCACAATACTTACAGCTGTAAGAACATGAAGGATAGAGATTTTTTTCTGATGCTTTGTTCCAGGATTTTCTGTTCAAGGGAACAAGCATGAATATGCTTAGAAGTTCAGAGACAAAAAAAATGGAATTCCAGCTGCTGCTAGTTCTGCTTCCTTCAGTGATGCATCAGACACAGCCAAGAATCATTAAGTCAAACCTCATACAAATCAAATTAATTCAAGTGTGTTATTCCAATTCAGCCAATATCAAACTATTTCAGTGTGTAATTTCTAACTACTGTAATCAGAGGTGAGAGTGAAAAATGAAGTGTTTTGGTTTTAATTTTAATGTTTGCCTATCTTTCCCTCTGCAGACTATATGATGGGAAGCCCCTCATAGCCATAACCAAATCACCTCTGGGTAGGCAACGATTCGGCCATCCTTAAGGAAGCTAAACAGAGTCTGGTTCAGTTACCAACTAAACTTACATGGTATTCACCACTGTCCTCCAAAGACATTACTGTAAAACTGGCATTAATTAAAACCCCCTGCAAGGTTAGTGCCTGAGAATGCAGCATGTGTGTGGTGGTCTCCTCAAATGTCAGTCACTGCAGAGCAAGATGTATAAAATACTGTCCAGGAGAGGGACAGTTCCTTTTGAAATACCTGATTGGTTCCCCAGATTTTTCTTTGGGCTTGAATTGTCCCTCTCTCTTCCACTCTTGTCTCTCATGTCCCCTCCAATTGCCATGCTGCAGAGTAAAAGGAAGCGTGAATACCTTGTCCTGTGCTTCTAGTGTCTATGTAGTATCTTGGACTTAAAATAAAAAGCTTCTCTTAGGCTGTATTTGTGTGTGTTTCTAAAGGACAAGCAGGAAGATATGAGAAATCCAGAACTCACAGTCCCATAACAACAATTTAACCCTCATGCTTTTAGGGTAAGAGAACTAATCAGGGAAGAAGAATGTTTAGTCTGTAAGAAGTTAAATATTTAACATTTAATCTTTAATGTTAATCATTAATCTGTTGGGAAAAAAAGAGAAGCGTATTTGTATTGGTAAAGACCTCACCAGACTGGTAATACTGGCAAACCTTGAACTTCGTAATTAGAGATGAGACTGAGCTGTAAAGTTAGCTGTTAACGATGAGAAAGCCATCTCTCCATAAAATTGGATACATTCAGATAATCGCTGAAAATTGACCAGGTACCATATATTTTCACTCTTATATATTTCCCCAGGACTTTTCACATCTTGGGGTTTGGAACTGATGGAACTGGTCCCAGCCATTTTTCACCTGCAAGACAACCCAGCACAAAAGAGAAAGTTAAAATTTAATACATAGAAGTGATTGTCCAGTCACATTTCTGCAGCAGGATGACTGTTCCTACTCCTCTTTTGAAGAGGAGGTAACTAATGATGACGGAATACAGATTTCTATCTTGTTTCGCATGCTTCAGCCAGGTCCATAAATCCTTCACTGTCTAGTCACAACTGAAGCTGTACAGAAGAATTACTTTCCTCTATCAGAGATGAGAGATTCTTCAGGTCTGCAGCACTCCGCATGAGGGTGAAGTCAATTATTTTTAGGACTCCTTTTTGAGGGGCTCAGGGTAGGGAAGAGAAAAAGGGTGGAAGGCTGGGGAGTCAGAGAAACAAAAATCTTTGTAAGTCCTTGGAGCTGAAACTAGAAACCAGACCACAACATTCCAGTTAGGATTAGTGACTATCATAGTGGGTGCTGGGAAGTGAATCTTCCTCATTCTCATTTTCATCAAGAAGAATCAGAAACCCATCCAGTAAAGAAAATAAGTCTCTGAAATATTCCCTCCTGTTTAAGCTTATAACTAATTTAATTTACATGAATTAAGATTTTCTGCTGAAATTTTTCAACAAATGCAGCAGAGCTAATTATGTGCATAACTCTTTCTTGTGATGGCTCTCCTATTAAACAAGTGCTGCCAAGGCTTGAGATCAATAGTCAAAATGCCCTCTAACTCATGTAACAGCAGGTGACTGAGTTTTACTAGTTATCACAACCTATTCCAATTCTCTTTAAAAATTTAAACTTCATATTCTATTAATAGTAAACTGAAAAGAAGGATGGTCAATAAATGAATTTCTGTTCAAAAGTTGTGTAGTTACATAATTACAAGTTATGGATTGGGGAGCTGCAATAACGTGCTTTTTATTAGGAAGGGACAGATAGAAAATGAAAATGTTAAAACTACAAAAAAAAAAAAAAGCAGTATCAGCCATAATCTTAATCTTAGTCAAGATCTAATGCCCAGTACCAAAAGGTTAAATATGAACATCTTGAAACCTAAGGAGTTTCAGTAGTGATTTGAGAATGGCATGTGGATCACAAAGCCTTGAAACATACCAAGAGAGAATGGAGAACTCAAGTCACTGCTTGTTTGGACAAGGACTACATCTCTGGTCACTGTGAGTGTACTGAGACACTTCTCATGGGATGAAACTGCTGACTGGAATGTATACTCAACATTGTTTAATATTTGAAAGGCGTTAAGAGTGTTTTATTTAGCTGTATTACATATCTAATTAAAAGAGGGTAAAAGCATGAAATCAAAAGTCATGTTATTAGGTACACTCACCTATAACGCTGCCTAGTAGCTCTAAACGATCAGAGCCAAAAAAGAGATGAGGTTCCCCATTAAAATGTGCCACAACAGCAGGCATCCCAAACGCCTATTGACACCATGGAGATGAAACAGAGAATGTTATAATGAAAGAAATTTTTGCAGACACATGTTCAATCTTCAGGAATAAAAAGCAAAAACTTTGACTTTTTTTCCTCCCTTTGTTTTCACCTTTTTCATTCTTAAAGATGAGTCTAATGGAGCCATCAAAAAGTAGGGGACTCTCCAGAGCCTGTGTGCCCCTTTTGAAGGAGCAAAAAAAGCAACCTGATAAATCCAGAGTTTTACGTCAAGTAGCAGTAAATAGTATCTCTTAGTACTGGTCCTGTAGCTCCCCATCCATGCCATCCAGCTGGAATGAGCTGAATGGGTCGACCTTGTTTCCCAGATGACAATGCGATAAACTACCAACAACAGTGAGTTAGCTTTCACATGTTTAAAAAGCAAAGACACCTAAGAGAGATGGTCTAGATAATGCTAATCATCACCTTCATTGTTCCTTGCATCCCAGTATTCTTAATAGGGAAGGAATACATAGCTGTGATGCCAAATGGCATTGGAAGCATCTCACCCCATATTTTATTGCTTCCTCTGTTGTCTCTTTCAGTTGCTTCTTCACTGCAGGGGACGAAATCATTTCAAGTAGCTTCTGGGCGACCTCTGATGATAGCCCAGCCTGTCCTGCAACCTGAGAAGAGAGGATATGATTAAGAGTACTCTAACACTAAATATTCTGATTCCTACTATGGTCTATAATTTAATCTTCAGTGTTATCACCCAAGATCTATTTAAAAAAAAAATTCCAAAATACCCTTGAAACACTTCTTGCACAACTGTCCTGCTGTATTCCCAACCCATTCATCATTTATCAACTCTCAGATACAAAGTAGAAGAGAAATCTTAAACTTTCAAGCCCCAAATCTGCACTTTTTTTTTTTCAGTTCCTAAACAGGGGGGAAAAAAAAGAAAAAAGTTTAGCCTCTGATCCAATGACTTATCAGATAACTTACTGGAAAAAAATTGTTGTTCTGAAAATCTTACTGTACATGCCTGCCAAGACGAAAACAGTTTGTATGACACATGTGGCCATAAAGGAACTGTAACCGATACTGCATGAAAGAGACTGTAACTCACAGAGGTTAGACAGTTGCTAGTGTATTACTGTATCTTCTCAGTCTCCTCTGTACCTCTGCCACACAGGAATGAGATAAAGTGGCCAAAGGTAAAGGTCCAATGCTTATTGGGTAACATTGATGTTACAAGTACCTATTTTAACAAAAAAATGTTAACTTCCATGCCATCTACCTGAATGACATGTGCTTTTTTTTTTTCCTTAAAAAAAATAATTAAAAAATGCTTAAAGTATTGCACACAGACCAGTAATCCTGCACATGCAGGTGTTAATGATTCTTTCAATCACTTTTTCATTTCACATCCACATTTTCTTGTGCCTTCTCCTACTTCCACATCAGGGAGATGAGCTCTTTTTAACTCTGCTTGAATGGGAGATACACAAGTGTAGCACTGGAGTACAACAAAATGCTGTGTATGCTTGGTAGCCATGGTGTTTAGACTGCAGTATTTACATGGAGACATAGTATCTGGTTCTCACCATTCTTGGGCAGAAAGGATATTTAACTGGACTGGGAAGGATTCAAAGACTGTATATTGCTTCTACAGTAATTTATGTGAAGTTACTGCAGACTATAAAGAGAAGTAAAAAAACACTAAGGAACTGTATCAAGTAAACAACATTCAATTTTTCTAATTGATGTGTAAAATAAATTCACCTATAGATTCAGATGAAAGGGTTAGGACCCCTCAGCCATCTTTGGATGGCGTATTTCCACAAGAGAGGAAGGTCTAGTACTTGCTGCAGGGGTGAATGAAGACAGACACAAGCAAATAAGGAGATGCCTGTCTCTCTGCCTTGCTGAACATAGGTGGATACTCACAGACTGCCAAACAGTGACTAAATGACACAGAGATCTTTTTGATTATGAAGTTTGCTTCTCTGAAGTTCTGCATATCCTTGCTTTATCTTTATTTAGATAATGATGGATTCAGAGACTGTGCAAGGATTTTCTGTGTATATTTATGTACTGGGTCCGACTGGGATGGACTTTATTTTTTTCATAGCAGCTCATATGTTTCTGTGTTTTGGATCTGTGACCAAAACAACGCTGATAACATGCTAATGTTTTACAAGGCAGATGACCTGAACTAACCAAAGAGATATTCCATGCCATATAACATCAAACTGAGCAATAAGAAGTGAGGATGGGGTTTAGGGAGGTTAGCCACCTTTTGCTTGGGAACTGGCTGGGCATCAGTCTACCCATGGGAGGTGGTGAGTGATTGCCTTTGCATCACTTGTTTTCCTTCTCTCTTCTTCCACTTCTCCTTTGCTTATGAAGCAATTTTATCTCAACCCACAAGTTTTCTCGCCTTTATTCTTCCTTCCCTCTTCCCCTGTCCTGCTGGGCAGTGGGGAAAGTGAGCAGGTGGTGGTGCTTAGCTGCCTACCAGGGTTAACATGCCACAGTTTAATTATATCCTTCAAATCCTGCCTCTTGAAAAGGCAAAATGCAAACTTCTGCTGAAATTCTGGTAAAAAAGGTACAGTAAGATGAAGTTGAAGTGCAAGGACTAGATTCTGGGGAAACAGCAAGACTGCAAGTTTCAGGTTTCAAGTAGGGATGTTGGATAGGAGAGACTAGCCATGGACAATTCCTCTCTTCATATTCCAAGAACTTAAAAAATAAAATAATGTAGAAATGAGAGTCCTTAAAGAGGTTCTCATGGTATACTCACTTACATGCCATTATAGCTTTTACTGTAATAAAAAAAAAATCTAAACAGCAAAAAAACCTACATGAAACAACTACAATTTCTAAGCATGTAAAAGGGCAATACAGCACTGAACTTAATAGTAAAGCCTGGCTCCATCACCCCAAGGAAAGTCATCTTCCCCAAAGCGCTGCATTTCACCTGAAGACTTCATATAGCAGCAAAACCTCAATGCATTCTGGAGACACTGTTCACTACTGTTAATAAAACAGTATGAACAGATAATTCATTGTCCATCCTTGGTATCTCGCCACATGAATTAACAAAAAAGGAGATTCTGGTTCTGAGTGTCATTCAAAGCATGACCAAAAAAAAAAAAAAAAAACCCAACCCAAACCATTCCAACATTCCAAACACAGCTGCTAGGGAAATTAAATCTACTTTTTTCTAGCTGAAATTTTTCAAAAACTCCAAGTGATCATTTGACTAAGCTGTCTATTACTAATCCAAGCCACCAACAAGAATCTTTCAGAAATGCAGAAGCACCAACAAAAAGGAGACACTTACAGCCAACATATTCTCCGGCTGACTGATATCTTCATGCTGGTAAAAGAATAAAATAAGTAATTCAGTACTTAAGAACAAAACCTCATCTCTAGACTTGAAAGCAAGTTTTCTAAGAAAATAGAAATAAGAACAATACTAGTTGCTGGAGAAATTTCCTCAGAAAAAGTTTTAAGTCACCTAATCCAGGAATGTATTAAATGCATTCTGATATGAACTACTGATCCACTCAGCCCATAGGACTCACCATACATACCTAGTTCTTTTATTGTAATGTCTCCTGAACCACTATGCCTTAAGTTTCCTGCTATGACTTTTCATTAAAAGACACTTCCTTTCTTTTGCTCAAATTCCACATTTGAATGAAGTGGGAGAGGAAGAGTGACAGAGAAATGATCAAGAAGTTGGCTTCATAAAATACTCACCTGTGACCAAAAACGTATCCAGAACTCCCTAGATAAGGGTTCCAAGTATTGTGGTTCTGTCATATCAATGGCTGTAATAAAGCGCATGGCCCCAAGGCTGCCTGGGATTAGCGGGGAGACAGAGAAACATACTGAAACAAGGCACAGGATCAGGCACAGGTATGGTCTGCACAAGTGCTACCCAAGAACAGTATGATCCTCTCTGTAACAGTGCCCAAACAGTAAAGCTTATGTAGATTCACAGTATCTTCCATGCTATTATCATTCACAAGTGTATTTCTCCAGAAGTTCCTTTTATGGTTAAAAATGCACAGATTTCATCTTGCTCACAGATAGAGGAAGAGGCTGTGGACAGCAAATTCATCTTCACCTTTACTGTTAGAAGGACTTGAACCAGAAGTGCTGGAGTTGAAAGATACCAGCTAAGCTAAGTCTCTTACTTACTTTTTCCAAGTACACGTTGGAAGTCATCTTCTGAAATTTGTATGGGCACTTGGTAGTATTTTGCCATCCTTTTTATATCCTTCAGCAGGTATTCTGCACGCTTTGGCAACATTGCTGGGGGCTTGTTACCTTTCAGAAAAAGTTGAGATTTTCAAATGTATTATAATAAAACTAGATTAAACAAAACTGGACAAATTAGACCTCATCCATTACATGTGCCTAAGGAAGAGTATAATTTCCTGTTAGCTTGCTGAAACATACACAGCTTTTCCAACAATAATGCTAGGACTTAAACATTATTTTGTTTTTGCACAGATCGACCCTGTTAAGTTAGCAGAACAAGTTTTAAGCCAAGATACACATGTCCTAGCAGGGATTTCTATTGATTCAGAGAAATGACTTCTAAGCTAAACAACCACTAATGCACGGATAAACAAATGTAGAATTAAGTTCATCATTTCTAAGTCTTAGTGATTAATTTGTTCTAATAAGGCCACAGGTACTATTTTATGGCATACTTGGATCCTTCATGCATATTACAAACTGCAGGTGTTTCATAAATTAATTCAGGTTTGCACTCAACAAAAAACTTTTAGGAAAACATTCCATATCAAATTATTATTATCCTATGTTAGAACTGACAAACTTTGGCAGATACCATACGTGCCACAAACAGTATAAGCATCAGGGGCTGTGTAGTTGCAATAGTATGAAATTCCTTGTGGCTGATTTCTCAGTCACTACTGAGCTCCACAGTCCTACAGTTAATTTGTTATTTGTGCCAAAACTTAGTTTAAAGCCGGCTCTTTGGGATCTGCAGTCAGTAAGAGCTTGTCCACTAGTTTCCTACTAGTGAAGAAGGCATTTCCCTACAGAGTTAATCTCCCTGTATATGCCTACCAGTTGCTTGCATTATGCCACCAAGGAAAGCTGGACGAAAGCGCAGCTCAATGTTCCAGATGTGCTGGTATCGGCAGAGTACCTGCAACATAAAAAAGCAGTGGCAGCTTAACAGTCAGAGGAGATGTCTGTCGAGCCACGTGCAGCTAAGAAGCAAGCTAAGGTGTGAAATAGACACTGCAAATGAATCCTTTTCTATTAGTGATAGTACTAAAATCTTTTTCTGGGTGCCGCCAGAGAACTCTGATCTCAGGAAAACTGAAAAGACCGTGTTCATATGACGACTATACAAGTCTAAGCAGGGGTAAATAAGGAAAAAATCAAGCTTATGAGTAGACACTTGCACTTGCTAAACATCAAAAATATGCCTAAAGCAATATGTTCCCTCCCAAACAAGCACAGACCATGCTGCCATTTGGCTGAGACACGCTTCCTTAATGTCCCTGGTTTTCAACACGTGAGGAAGAAACCGAAATACCCCTCGCAAGCGAGGTAAAAAATAAAACCGGAACCGGTGGTGAGGGCGCTGCCTGCAGCAGGGTAGGAATGCACCGCGAGTCGGCCGGACGAGATGCCCTTCAGCCGCTCCCGAAGCGGAGGCAGCGGCGGGAGCGACCGTCCGGGCCCGGCCGGCCCACGCCAGCAGCCGCAGGGGGCGGCCGCAGCGGCCCGGGCCGCGGGGGAACGGCGGGGCGCCCCGGGAGCGGCCTTCCTCTGTGTCCCCTCCTCCTCCTCACCTCAAACCCCAGCCAGGAGTAGGGGGACACCACATCGTAAAAGAGCTCCACCAGAGTGCGTCCCATTCCGACCCCGTCCCGCCGCCGCTGCTACCCAGCGCACCCCAGCGGCAGCAGCACCTCCTCCGGGCAGGCGGGGGCCGGGCGCCCTTCCGCTCCCGTGGCTGCAGTGCTCGTACGTCAGCTCTGACTTCTCTCTGTCGTTCCCTGTACTGCTGCACGGTCCCAGCCGTGAGGTGCCCTTTGCCGTCTCTCCTTTGAAGCCCGGCTTGGGAGGCAGAGGAGGAGTGGGGGCGGGAGCCGGGGCTTTGCAGGGAGCCGGTACCCTTCTCCATGGCGAGGCAGGAGGAGAGGAAGCTCCCGAGGCGGGAACCCGGGAGCCGACTCAGCGGAGCAGTGCGGCATGTCTTCCCGGCAGCACGGCTTCCCTGCCGGAGCCTGCAGAGGGTATTTAAAACTTAAAAAAAGCAAAAAATTCCCCCCGAAAACTAATCCGTTGGGGTAACAAATTGAAGTTCTTGCTAGCTAGAAAGTTCATAGTTATGAACCAAAGTACCCTGACATTTTCAAGAATTCTTATGCTGCAATCTAAAGCACAGAAACATTCACTATTTTTCCTTTTTTTGTGTTATCCTTTTTTTTTTTTTGTATTATGTTACACCAGTCAAATAATCTGTAAGTCTCTTTTAGTCTCCTTTCATGATATTTAAAAATCTTGTCAAGTATATTCCAATATCCCATTGAAGCATGTAGCACATGGTTGCAAAATATTACCTTACTACTTCCCATCTCCTTTTTGACACATCCAGTGAGTTCATTTCACTATTTCAAGCATGGCTTGTGTACATGAGCAACAGTGCAAAGTCAGCTCTTCCAGAAGCACACAGCCCATGCCGATTCCATCATCTCTTTCCTCAGGTGACTTCTCATGTTCAGAGACAATCACAGTCTGGCCTTAGAGAAGTGAATTTCATCTGTCATGCTGCCTGATCTGGAAGTGCAGTATTCTGCCTTCCCTACCACCTTCTTCCACCATTGAGTATTTGTTCCTTGAAGTACCTGAGGTACTTCTACAGACTCAGCTCTTTGGTCTTTACTTCCTCCCTTATACTGATGAACAATATTGAATAAGCTGGGCTGAATTCAGCTTTTGTACAGGCATCTCACACTGGGTTTTATAGGTTTCCAAGCACTTGAAAGCTCTGAAAATGGGCCTGTTCCTCTTCAGAAGCTGAAACATGAATATGTCTAACTTTAGACAATAAATTTTAAATGTTGAGATTATAACAGTTTCCAGCATAGAACTATGGTTGCTTACAAACTTTTATGTCTTAGAAAAATAAGAAAAATGTTCGTTGTAATAGAACTGTTTGTCTTTATATTTAGCATGTTTAATCTATGAAACTATACTGATTGATCATTATGTATCTATCCTTTGCAGAGGAAATATGTGTGCTGTTTCACATGTAGTTCTGGAATGGACAGCACTAAATGCATGGTTTGGGTAATCTTAAAGAGCTGAGTCAAACACTATTATTTAGTGCTGTCCATCTGTACATTACCTCTGACAACACTCATAGTAAGGTAAAGAAATTAAGCACAGATGGAAAGAAGGAAGCAAACCCCACTCTATTTGTCCTCTAATTTATTACTTGTTATATGAATGCACTGAGAAACCTTGCCATAAAGCCAGGTAGAGCCAAGCAATTTTCCTGTTAAAAATCATTGCAAAGTGTAATTTAAGATCACAAAGACTTCTCCTTTGTTATTAAACTAAGCCTTGCCTTCTTTAAAGAAGGCAAATTCTTTAAAAAGTGATTTGAAAAGTAAGCCATATGCATGAATGTAGATCAGCATTGATAAAGCTTTCCCATTTGCACATGCACACATATACACACACACAGACACAGAGGATGCTAACAAAGCGAGCTTCACAGACTGCAACAGGCAGAGTGCTGCCTGTAACAACACTCACATACCAGCACTCAAAAAAAATGTAAGTATAGATAGCCCGGTCCTTTTGCTCTCTGGGTGAAGTTCACTAGTGAAAACACACCCCTTCACCCTTTAGATTCACAAGCATATGCACATTTGCAGATCCCTTGAATATCAGCGTGGGCCCTCAGCCTCTCTCATGTTCATGTCCCAGTCCTGAGCCCTTACCCAGTATATGGGTCTTCTGCTTGCCAGCTAGTCCAGCTCCATACTCGCTGTCAGAGGCAGGCGCTTACAGACTTGTCTCACAAGCACTCTTATGCTCATGGATGCCTTGATTATCAGCAAAGGCTCTGGGCTTGGCCTGTGGACTGTGCTCTAAGCTCCCTTAGCCACCTCCAGCTCAGACGTGAGGCTTACCAGGTTTTCCTCCTATGCACCAGGTAGTACAGCTTGAAGTTGTTAGGTTGTCTGATAAAAACTGTAATCTGCACATCCACAGAGGAGCATGGAAAGACAATGGTGGGTGGGGGAGCCCACGTAATAACCTGCCCTGGCTGCTTCCAGGTCTATCACAGGAGCATGTCACAGGCCCATCTCTACGAGTCCAGAGGCACTCAGGGACGCAATGGCATGCGAGAACCCAAATTCCACCTCTCAGAGAGGTGGACACGCTGTCCTGGGCTCCTTCCAGGGCTGTCCCAGGACAGACATCAGCCCCATGGTCTGGAGATAAAACCCATCAAGTCAGCAGGAGCGGGACTGGTGTTTTTTTGAGGGGAGGGAGGTATTGCAAAGGGGTCTGAGATGCAGGGCAAGATAATTTTGGGTTTACAATAAATTTATGGGGTGTTTATGAGAGGAACCAAAGACAGGGAAAGGCAGGAATCAAGGTGATTTGGAGAGGAACAAGCATGGGAAAATAGAGGTATAAGGGGATCAAAAGGGCTGGTCACATGTAAACATGCCTTGGCTACCACAGGGACCAGGGGAGTCTCAGTAAGCTTTGCGTGCGCATGCCTACACATCTCAGAGGGCAAGAGCATTGAAGGAGTACATATATGCACCCACTCACATCAGGTTAGGGGAAAATATAAATGGACAGGTCCCTGCAGTTGCTGGCATCCCAGGTACAAGTGCCCTATGACCCATGGTCCCTCCTGTTTCTGATGCTGACACCCACCACAAAGTTGGTTGCTGGCACCACAAAGAGATGGGTTGTTATAACCCATGGTTATCACCCATGATCTAACTTGAATTGCTGGAATTTGATTTAGTTAGTCTGGTCTCTCCAGCTACTGTCACGTAGACCTTTGAACAGTGTCACGTGGGGTAGAGGGTGAAATTAATATGAAAGATATTTAATAAATATTAGTAACATAGGATGACTGTGATCAGGCCCAGGGCTCATTCAAACAATGTTCTGACCAGCAGCTACTTACACACAAATGGACCCTTTTATTCTTCCCCTCTGTTCCCCCCACTTTGTTCCTCCCTGATTCCCCTTTTTCCCTACCTTTGACTCTTTCCCTAAACATTCCTTAGTAAGTTTTACATAGTCCCCAAGCCCCTTCAAATATCCATAATACTCATATTCTCTTGCTTCCCCCGTCTTATAAGTTACAAAGTCCAAGTCAACTTTCTTCAAAGCTATTCCTGTAGATTCTTGATGGCCCATCAACTAGTGGTTGAGGAATTTTAGTCTTACTGTCTCTCATCATTTCTCAGTTGTGTTTGTGATTCCATATGCCTAAGAGCATAAGAATGTATCAGAGAGGGGTGCCTCATTTCCAACCGATTGACCCCAACATCTCCATCCTTCAGTCTCCCACTCAAGTATCTCATCTCGGCCTGTGGTGGTTCAGTAGTTAGAGTAAGTTCAATATGAATTAAAGCACGTTTCTTCTGCTTTGGTGAATGAACTTTTCATTTGTGGCACTCTAGGGTGGGGTGGTGCTGGTCTCTGAATACTATTTCAACCCTCTTCCCTCACAGTGACCCCTTTTAAGTGCTGTTATTTTTAGCACTTAAAGTATTGGGAAGAGGGGAGATGTTGATGACTGGAATATCATGCATTGTGACACATAAACTGTGACCTGACCCCTCCTATGTGTCCATATTTGTGTTGTTTTTCAAGGGCAAAATCTTTAAGGTTCCCTAGGAGGGTGCAAGCTCTTTAGAAATTATGTATTTTCCCTTGGGTCAGGATCTTTATCCATGCATCCTCAGAAACACAGGCCCTTGAGCTGCTAAAATAATACTGGCCAAGGTGGAGGCCAAGAGAGATGGCAGAATGCAAGGGAGGCTTTTTGTTTCAGGACCTGGACCTGAAAAAAATTTAATTAGGAGCCAAGACAATACTTCACCTTCTATTCCATCAGCATGCAGACTTTTTCAGTCTGCCTTCATATGATTAAAAGAAATGACATGACAGACAGCTATAGGTATGACCACCACTTGCCATTTGTGGAAAGAAATAAAACATTCTCTTACTGTATAATTGGTATGACTTTGGGAGACAATAAATCATGATGGTATAGAAGGAGAAAAGAGAAGAGGGGCTTTTCCCTCCAATGAAATGCGTGATTCACTTGTATCTACTTCAAATGACAGATCTGCACCTAAAGTGAGGACAAGAATAACCTCTTGCTGAGTTTCTCATCTCACAAAACACTACTTAGAAAATGAATTCTAGTCCTTGCATTCTGTGTGACAAAAAAGAATATCCAAAAGATGAAATAGAACTTTGATGATTTTCTTGCAGTTTAGTCTCTATTCCTAATAATCTCCAGAAAGCTGCCCTGTGTATCTGTGAGGAGAAGCATAAATTTGAGAAGAGATCTTTAAACAGTTTATAATAAGAAAATATCATAAGTTGAAAAGTTAACTCAGTAGAAAAAAAATTACTATGAAAATATTTAGAAGTAAAAAGCAAAAGTGTCCATGCAGTCTTGGCAACAAGAAATTATAAGGGAAATTAGAAAGATTTGCTAAACAGTCATGCTTGTTTTCCTTCTAAGTATATAATTGCTGCTCTGCAAATAAAGCAAACTTAGGTAAACTAATCCTTAATGCAGGTTGTTCTGGTTCTACTAGTACCCGATTAGCATTTTATGAACAGAGGTGTATTTCCGAAAGTGGTCAGTACAGCTCAGCAGTCTCTGTCAGTGTCCCAGCTCTTCAATGTCATCATAGCCTGTATCTTCAAGAGCAGGGAGTGAATGTCTCTCAGACATCTCAGACGTCCTGTTTCCTGACACATTAGGACTCCAGTCTGAAAACACGAAGGGAAGAACACTGAGGTAAGTGCACATCCTGTATGTATTACCTTCACATGGTTGTGCAGCTGGCAGCATGGGCTGTCCGTTGTCTCCTCCAGAAATTAGGACCATAGATATGCATGGCTGTGAAAGCCCCAAGAAATGCTTGTCTCTTCCTGCCTCCTGCTATATGTACACATATGCCAGGACCAACCTTACTGTTCCCGGAAAACAGGTTACTGATCCGACTTTAAACACTTCTAATAAAGGCAATTCTTCATAATCCCTAAATAATCCATTTTACTGCCTCAAGTGTTCTCTGACACACTGCAAATTAAGTAGATCTGTCCTTGTCCATCCCACAAGTGTGCCCTGATCCGGCTTCTTACAGGAGAGTGCTCAGCCCATTGCCTGTGTTTGAAAGCCATTAAGAGGATGTAACCCACCTTACGGACCGAGGGGTGTTGTTGCCCACAAAAGTATGACACTTATTATAAGGGGGAGGAGCATCTTGGGTATTACAGAAAACTTACTATAGAGGAGGAAACAAAAGCGCAGAGAAGGAGGGATCAGTGCAGTTTGGGGAGGAACGAGCATGAGAAAATAGAATGATAAGGGGATAAAAGGGGCTGGCGGCATGTAAAGAGGCTGCTGGCCAGTATGCATGTTTGGCCATGCCCTGCATCTGATCAGCAGCATCTGTCCTGTTTTTCGTATTACACTCCATTTCTAACAGCTTTCCTGACTAAGGGGGCTCTCCATTCTATGTGTGTGTTTGTATGGACGTGTAAGTGCCAGCAACCAGAGCTGGGCCATGGGTCAGAGGGGTCTGTGCATGTGTGGTGCCAGCAACTGGAGAGACCGGAGTGGACAGAACTCTAAAGTACCACCAACTGGGGGGGGTCTTGGGGCTTGCATGCCCAGACACCAGCAGCTGGGGGAGGTCAGTGGGTCAAGGGACTAGTTACTTGGTAAACTGCATGTCTAAGCCCAGTTACTGGGGGACACGTTGTGCATATGTGTGGGTGTTAGTGTGCATGTGGGTGTGTGAAGTAACTGGAAAGCCAAGGGTTTCCAGGACCTGTTACTGGATAGACTGAGTGTCTAAGGCCAGTTACGGGTGGAAGTATAGTGTTGGTATGCATGTGTGTGTGCAGTGTCTGTAGGTCTGATTACCAGAAACTGGAGTGGGTCTGTGGGCCTCCAGGTTAGTACATGCAGGTGCCAGCAATGAGAGACCTAGGACCCAGGGCCAGCTACTAAATAGACTGTCTAAGGCCAGCTACTGGAGGGACCCATATTTTGTGTGTACATAGACATTTTCCACCAATAGGCTTTCATCCTTGTCAGCCAGAGAGGGGAATAGGATGAGGTAATTGGGGCTGCTTGCATTTGAGTGCTATGTTTTCTGTCTGTGTTGGCTCCATAAGCCAGCCTTGTGTATCTGCATGTATGTATTATATGTGCGTGCATGTGTGTGCATGTCTACACATGCTCAGCCTCACTACCGGCTGGACCTAGGGACATGGAACCTCCATCAGACTACCAGATTTAGCAAACCCTAGTATCTCCTAATTTTTGGAAGACAAATGACAGATGAGAGAGATTAGTATACCTTAACTATACACAGTTTTTGCAAACAGCAGTGTTTGTCAATACAATGGAGCAGCTTTTTATGAAGTCAACAGCAAGTGAGGTTCACAAAGACTCTGAGAATTCACTTAAGTAAGGTAGAAATGTATACAACTTTATATATAATGTTAAAATGAATATAATCATGGGCTGTTAAAAAAAAAATCTCTAATGTTTCTCTAATCACTTTGAGTCCTAAAATGTTTTGATTATTTTTTCATGTCTTCAGTCTGTCAAATATATTTATCACTACCCCAAAAGGTGGAGTTCAGCTGCTGATCAGAAGGTGTTCCACAGTTATATTAAGTAGAGAAATAAAAGTCTATCTTAAATATTTTTTGTTAATTAATTTTTAATTAGATGGGCTTGACAAAATTTAGTGCTATGATAACGATCTAGCTGAATCCATCCTCCAGGCACTATCCACTGTCTTTAAGAACTCACAGAGAACGGGCTCTGAAGGACTGGGAAAACATGAACAACATATGCTTATTTTTAAGATGGTGTGTGTCAGAGGAGAAACAAGATCAGGAGTTACAGAAAGTTCAAATTCAGAAAGACGGGAAAACAAATAAACTACTTGTAAGGAGACAGAAGAAAAAAAACCAGGTAGATGATAACATAACATGGATTTATCAAAAATAAATCACACCAGATAAATCTGGGGTATTTTGATTTTCTAATAGTGCTTTTTTAAGGAAATAGAGCAAATTGTCACTCAACTCACATGATACTTTTATAAGTAAATTAGAGAAATATGGTCTAACTCAAACCTCTGTAGACTGGGTACAAATTCAGTCAAAAATGGTATCCTTAGCATAGCTCACTGTACCAGATAAGATTCTTTGACAGCCCTAAATACAACTAAGTATTTTTATTAAGTCCTAAGATAAGAGACACATGTTCTTATTACGTTTTCCAGATGATACTATACTATACTATGATTCAAATGATCCTGTGTTTTGATGAACGCAGAATGAAATCTAGTAAGGGCACTTAGAAGACTACAGATGAAGGCAGAAACAATCAACTGCATAATTAGAAAGATTGGTGTGTAACGGTATGTGGTATTTTATAGAGCAGGATTTGAAGTTGCAACAGGCCAGACATTGAAAACTGTCAGGAGTGCATGCTGTTGCAAAAAAGGGAAACATCATGCTAGCATGTGTAAATGGAATGATATCCTATAAGATGTATGAAGTGGTCCTTCTGCTCTACCTGACACTAGTAAGGTCTTAGTACCATGCTGAACAGAAATACTGTAGAATTTTGGTTTTGAAACACTTTTTGAAAGATATGGACCTACTGACACAGCCTGAGTGGAGACATACAGAATGAGCAGAAAATTAACTGATTTAGGTTGCGGCAGTCTAGAGAAACGAAATACAAAATGGAACTGAGAGGAGAGATGTTAACATTCTTCAAGTACTTAAAAGGCTGTTACAGAGATGAATGCCACTGCTCCATCCCCACGGTCATTGTAATAAGAAGTAACAATTTAAATTTGCAGCAGTGAAGACAGGTTAGGCTACAGGCAAGAATTTTATAGCTGTAAGGAAAACACAGCATGGGTATAGATTACCTGTAGAGGTTGTGGAAACACTGCTACTGAGTGGCTGTGAGAACAGAATAACAAGCATCTAACCTACACTCTTCATATAGGTAGGTAATGTTCCTTCCTGACAATGGTTAGATAAAATCTAGGTGGTCCCCTGAGGTACCCTCCACCTTGATTTTACCTGAGATCAGTGCAGTAACTATAGATTATGAAAACTAACAGCACTGCTCTTCTGGCCTCACCTGTCTGTGAATCCTTGTTTCTGTCACTTTCTTCAGGGATCCCAGTGATTTCCTGTTCATTCTGCCCAGAAAGAGAAGCATCTTTAGGTCCAGGAACTTCTGTCACATCATCATAACCATCTTCCAGGGCATTTCCAGGCAGTGGAGAGACCTCTGGAACAATACAGGTATTAACTTTAACAGGGAGAAATCTTCCATAGAGAAAGCAGTAGCTGATGATCCAGCGATAAGGATCTGTAACACTGACATTATCATTATGATAATGAACAGTAATAAACCAAGAATCCTCCAGAGGATTCTAAAATATTCCAGACAACAATGATATAGCTCAAATAATTGTTGTACATTGCTGTAACAAGTAGAAAGCAAAAATCAACATGGAGGAGGTGGCAGTTAGTGACGGTTTATTTCAGAGTAAGATTCCCCATTGCATTTCATAATTGCACAATGACAAATTACTCCTTGTATATCTCTGTGTAGCACTTGCTTCCTTGTATTTTTATTACTTTAACCACCTTCTGTTAAATTTCTCTGAGATAGTCTAGCTAACTAGCCACCCTTGGCCATTTGCCTATGGACATGTGGCTACAAACTTAGGCCAAACCTTTGGAGAAAAATACCTGCAGCTCTGCTTCTCTTCTCCAAACTGAACAACCCCCAACTCTCTCAGCTTTTCTCCATAGCAGAGGTGCTCCAGCCCTGTGATCATCTTCACGGCCCTCCTCTGGACCCGTTCCAACAGCTCTATGTCTTTCTTGTACTGGGGACCCTACAGCTGAATGCAGTACTCCAGGTGGGGACTCATGAGAGCAGAGTAGAGGGGCAGGATCACCTCCCTCGCCCTGCTGGTCATACTGCTTTTGTTGCAGCCCAGGATATGGTTGGCTTTCTGGGCTGCAAGCACATGTTGTCCACTCATATCCCATCCCCCAGTCTGTACTGATCCTGGGGATTGCACTAAGCCAGGTGCAGGACCTTGCACTTGGCCTTGTTGAACTTCATGAGGTTGAGGTTCATAGTCACCTGTTTCTCAAATGTCTCAAGGTCCCTCTGGATGGCATCCCTTCCCTCAAGCATATCAACTGCACCACTCAGCTTGGTGGCATCTGCAAACTTGCTGAGAGTGCACTCAATCCCACTACCTATGTCATTAATGAGGATATTGGAGAGTACTGGTCCCAGTATGGATCTTTGAGGGACACCACTTGTGACTGATCTCCATTTGGACATTGAGCTATTGACTGCACCTCTTTGGATGTGGCCATCCAGCCAATTCCTTATTCACTGAATAGTCCATCCATCAAATGCAGTTCTCTGAGTAGACAGCTATGTGATTCCTCAGGGGCAGCTAGCTCTATGGTCTGTAGTTAACTGGAAGCCATCCCTCAGAGGATATTAGTTTTCACTGTTTAATAGTATACATACACACATGGGCATACAAATAATGCATATATAAAATTAAAAGTCAATCAAAGCACTCCTATTTCACTTTTTACCTAGTACTCAATATTCAATCTAAATAAGAGATCTTATTTGGAACAATTGTCTTCTTGATGAGCATTTCAAAACAAGTAAGGAAAAGAAAAGCTTTTAGTTTAATTTTAAATAATAAAACCCCCTTAATATAAGAAAAATAATAGAAAATAAAGATATAGCACAGCAGAGTCGGGGATATGGGCAGCTGAGGTCCAACACTGCTTGTGCCTTTGGCAGTTGAGCTCTCTGAGACCAGGCAATAGCTAAGAGCTAGGATCAGCCGTAGGAAAATGAAATTCTTCTCCAAACACTTGCTCTCCCTCAGCTTTTTCAATTTTAAACCCCCCACATCTGGCATACTACATTTTCTTCAGATCACTTGTATTAAAATTACCCAAGCAACTCCAATAGTATGTCAATGTTCTTATTTGGAGCTTATTTTCCCTCTGTCTTAATTCTCCCCATTTTTCTCATAAGTGAAGCAACAGCTTACAAGCTGTTACAGTTGCAATTTCTGGGAGAAACAGCTGTCAAATTGTTGGATTCATGTGACTGGATCCTGTGAAGAGTGAAATACTACCAGCAAACATTTATTTTCAACTTCTCATACAGTAGAGAAGACTAGCACTTGTATATGAGATTGAGTGATATTCTTCCACCACAAGAGTTAAAGAGAAATTTTTGTTTTGCATCAAAACATCACTAGTGGACATGAAGTGCAGCAAGAAAAAAATTTAATCACCAATAATGCTTTGGAGATTAAAAGCTAGCCTGATTTTGGGTCTCTGTAGGATTCCCATCTTCCATTACCTTGAGTTGTTCCAGGACCAGTTTCTTCATCACTGTCCCTACTATAAAACTGTGCCTTTGTTTTTGAACTCTCTGAATAAGAATCTAGGTGAATGAGAAAGAGAAATTATATCAGATTAAACTCTTCTTAGCTGCTAAGGCTGCATCATGAGGAAGATAGTAGGCTACAGTAATACCACCCAAGTCAAGCAGATTCGTGGGCAGTCAGTATTACTCCTGCAGGTAAAGGGCTTACAGTGGAATAGCCAAGAATCCCTCAGGAGCCTCATAACACCTCTCGTGGCTCATGGGGGAGGCAAGCCATGAAGGGAGAAAAGCAGTTGCCAGGAGGAAGCCTACAGAGACACGTGGCTGCTGGGGGGGAGATACAAATTATTCTTTCATTTGTTCCTGCTATAGATAATTACAGCAAAAGCCTTTTTTTTTTTTTTTTTTTTTGTTTGTTTGTTTGTTTGACCTATACTGATCTATGTTCTATGGCATGTCCCTAGGAGAATAATTGGCAGAGTTCAGCGGGCAGGATCCCCTCCCCCCCACCCCAATCTAGGAATTTTCTGTTTCCCAGTAGATTTAGAAAATGCAAAGTATCAGACTGGGATCTGAGCCACCAGAAGGAATCAGCCTCAGTTATTTTCCCTTGATGAGAGCAAGACACACAGACCTGAGAAGCCGGTCATGCCCTGCTTTTCCCTCATCAGGTTATAGTCAATCTCTTCATAGACGGCCTCAGAGAAGGGGTCGTAGGATAGTCTGGAGCCTGAAAGTAAGAGGCAATGATCACTCAGTCTCTGCTCATATGCAGGCTGGGTTCATGGAAAGGGGTCTGCATGGCCTGGTTGGTATCCAGAAAGTCACTGAGAGGTGCTGACTGAGGATAAGCACTGCTGGGCTCTTTCACTGCCAGGTGGCAAGTGAAAATGTCAGTGTGGCAGCAGATGCCGTTCATCTCAGTCGCCCTTCCCCCCAGCCTCTCCAGCCAACTAAACACTTGCCAGCCATGCCAAGGAGGCATTTCATACCAGTCCTGAGTGACTCACCTCTCTGCCCTGCTCTGGCGCTTCGGATCTGTCCAGCAAGAATGGCAAGGACCAGGCAGAGAAGGGCCCCCAGGATTACGCAGAGGATGACAGGCATTGAAATTCTCGTACTGTCTGTTGCAGGGCGGCGGGGAGGATCTGAGTGGAAATGAAGAAGCAACAGGTAGAGAATCAGATGACCCAAAGGGCTGCTCCTCTGCAGCCTCCTGCTCTGAGTGAGGCAGGTCACCTGCTGCCCAGTTGTGGATCCTACTCAAGCAGCTAGAATTCAACAACTGTGGATAGTGCCACTCAGCTCTCCTTTACAAAAGGCTGTGGGAGATGCTTTCTGATGAGGTGGAATATACTGCTGGTTGACCTGCTATGCAGTATCAGGGACATTAAATCCTCATTTGATGGGAGAAAGGAAGAAGGTGGAAAGAATGTTTTACCTGCTCTAGTGGGTGATGCTGTTGTTTCTGTCATACCTGCAAAAGGAAGGCAAGTCCAGATTAAGGAAGAGGCAAGTGTGAAAAATAGGGAGAACAACTCCACATCGTTTGTGAGGTTCCTGCAGTCAAAATTATGAAGAGGCTAGTCACTGGGATGTACAGCTGACATAATGTTACTCTATCCACCTCCTTCCCAGATCTGTGTAATGAACCAAATGACCAGTCACTAACCGGAGCAATTCACAGCAGCATCTTCCTTATGGTCACAGTTTTTGCTGAACAAGGGATTGACAGGACAGTCCCAAAAAGACAGCTCTGTTCCTTTGCAGTGCACCTTCTCCAACCAGATGGGACCAGTCCCTTCCCCAAAGGCAGCTTCATGCAGAGCAGACACAGCAGATCCACAACCCAGCTGCCTGCATACAACATTAGCATCTGCCATGTCCCAGGAATCATCACAGACTGTTCCCCAAGAACCGTGTTGCCAAATCTCCACTCTGCCTGAACATCCATCCTCTCCTCCTATGACTCGTAACTTCTCCCTGTCTGCAAAACACAGAAACCTTCTGAATTGCTGAAACAGCAGGAAGGTCCGTAGGGACCAATAAGTAGAAACAAAGAGGTACCTGAACAACCTGTGGAGTTTGGACACTCAGCAGCTGTGGCTGGAGATGTTGCCTCTTTTCTTCCTGCAGAATTTAAATACTGAAGTAATTAATTTGATTATTCTCTGAAAAGAGTGAGGGAGTATAAAATGCCTGAAAATTAATCATCAAGTTAATTTTTTCCTGTAATATATATATATGGCCTATTTAGTACTTGCTGGATCACTGTTTGACTATTGCTATGAATTAAATAATCTTCCTGGTGACTGTGCTTTCTTTCTTCTTGTGTGAAGCAGCTGCAATCCCTTTCAGAAGATCTGAATGTCATCTAGAATTCATTTATACTATAATGGGAACCCACATGTATGAAATACTGTCATAAGACCAGGCATTAGAAATGAGCCTTTAGAACTGAACTAATTCATACACTTGTCCATGGCTATGTGCATGCACATGTGTACATGTACATATGCACCAATATGCCTCCACACATGTAGAAACACATACATGCCTCTAGATTTCTTGAGAAGTTTGATCTCACAGACTGACTGTCTATTGTAGATTTTTGCTTTAAAAATATGCAATGGCACCATCCTCTCAGGGACTTCCTTGGGATTTCCACTGGGTAACTGCACTTGGTGAGACTCATGTAATTTTAATTCACTCATTTACATCAGGGATATAGACCAAGAAAAATGCTTGTGTCATTTGCATGAAACTAGAAATAATATATACCAGATAACAAATGAACATGAGGTAATTACTACAATGTCTATATATGCATGCATAGGTTTATGTGTATGTCTGGGCAGTTCTGTACACATGCATTTCTAATTACCAGTGCAAGAAATATGCGTCTCTTCTGCTCGGTTATCACATGACTGAGGATTCCAGGGGTCTGACTGACATTGCCAGAGAGAGCTATGCCGCTCAGTGCACTCAACGTGGTCCAGCCATGTGGGCCCAGAACCGCTGCCATATTTGAAGTCTCTTGCGATTTCCCCGCCGTCTCCACAGTTCAGGTGTTTGCATACAGTTATTGCAGTGAGTTGAGACATACGATTGGAGCAAATGCTCCCCCATGTCCCATTGTAGAAAACTTCTAGCCGCCCAGCACAGTCAGTGCCATTTACCAGCCTCAGAGCCAGGAACTCTAGAAGAAAGACATAAAAATGGAATTAGAGGGGCCCGATTCTGCTAGGAACTTGGCTGTGATGATTGAAATTCAGAATCTGCTAACAATCCTGTTCATCACTCTGAATATGAAAAAGTGCCAGAGGAAACCACTCTAAAAGTGACAAACAAAACGAAAAGCCATACAGTGATCCTGTCTGGTTAGCCAGCATTCACCAGCATCTACATCAACAAACAAGTGATGGCCACACCCCACAGTGGCAGGCATATTTCTTTGGTATGTTGAAGCATAGGTGCCATGTACTCCTCTGATTTGTTGAAGTTTTGGGGTGCAATGACTTGTTTACAATAATTTCAGAGCCAGCTGGAACAGCTCCCCTGCAGAAGCACAGGGCACCCCTGCAGCCTGTGGTGACTGAAACCCTGGCCAATACATTTCACCCCTCAGCTCTGTGAAACACCTATTTAAGAACACACATCCATTATAAACTCTACCATCATCATAATCATAAAATACATGCATTATTATCCCTTAGTCCCAGATAACAGGCATTGACATTGTAACAATGTGGACATACAGTCAATAAAAGGCTACCTCTCATTCTGGGAACCACATTATAGGAGTTAACATCATACCAATGTCCACGTACATTTATTACAAAATTCAGACCTTGTCCCTGCAAAACACATGAACAAGAATGTAGTTTATGAGGTAAAGTAAGATTGCGCTCTTCTATTTACTTTGTGTAAAGGCACACATTTCATCGTTCTTTTTCCAAAGACCAGCCAGTAATTAAATGCTGCTCTTCAAAAAATAGAGACTACTTCCTTAGGGATTTCAACTGTTGCAGGCTCCCCAATCCAAGCATCCTCAGGACTGGCTGATACTTTATCACCCATTTGACCTCAGGTTTTCTTTTGGGCTGCTGTGGCAAGTTCCTTGCTCTAGGTTAACTAGCCACACATCTTCCTGGAGGTGAGGAAGGTGAGGATGCCATTTATTCCCTGATAGACCCCTTCCCAAGTGTTTTTAGCATGGATTTAGGTAAACCATTGCACAGCCCTATTTTTCCAGCTGTCTGGTGATACACCCCCTCTACTCATTCTTATATGGTTGTATTTTTGTAATGACTTATATTGTCTGACTCCTGCCTAAGCAACATTCCATGGTGCCAACATATATGTCTGTTTATTCCCTCTAGGGTGCTACCTGCATTTGCTGTCTGAGTGGGGAAAGCTTCTAGCCACCCTTGTGATGCTCTGCCACTATGAGAACATAGCATCTGCCAGTGGTGCTGGGGAGGAAGGGGTTGGTCTATATAATCCACTTGTCAGGTGTCTCCAAACATTAATTTCTCTCATTGTACATAGTTTCATCATTCACACTGTATGTTGTGTTATTCCACAGGCATCAAACTGCCGAATTGCTTGCATTCTATCTTCCCAAGACAAACCTAAGCCTAAGTCCTCGATCCTTCACAGCATGCTCAGCAGTTTCACAGACTCATCTGCCTAAAAATAGTTTTCCTTTATGCTCCATCCCAAATCTCTACTGACAGGTTAAGCCAACTGGTCAGCTTGATTGCTGTTTCTCTTCTTGAGTGGCCTTTGAATTTGGGATATATGCATTATTAGCATGACATACTAAGCAGGTCTTTCTTCAGGCAGCTGTTGTACCACTGTCCATACTTCTGCTCAAAATGGTTTTCCTCACTGCTGCCAGTTATCACAATTTCATTCTTGAAGCAATTTCCTTACCACATTATTTACCATCTGGGCGTCCATGCATGGGTCTGTTGATGCTCCTAAGTATATTCCAAGGCTATTTTCAAGGCCTTTCAAACTTCTTCAAGTCTCCATCCCGGATGGCAACTTCTCCTGTAGGGGTTCTCCAGGGGTTTCCACCTCCTGTTTCCTACTGTGCATTTACAGGATCCATCAGTGAACTAACTCTGTTGTTTATTTTCAGTACTTAATTCATCATATGCTGGGGCATAGCCAAAACAAACAGCCAAAGGTGTTTGGTCTTCCTCATACTATTGATTAGCTGACCATTGACTTAGTAATTCAGCTAATCCTGGTCTGGAGCTTGAACCAGTATGTGCAGATTGGCAAAGGGCTGGTATCCATTTTCACTGTGTGGTTGTGGTTGCTTTTCCCTCAGTAGTTTTGAATCCTTGAACCTAAAATTCAGGACAGTTAGTCTAGGGCATAACCACAGTGACTGCTCTGCGCTCCCTTTCATGGCATTCAGACACCCTCTGCATATACAGCCAGGACTTTGTGTTTTGGGGGGACTAGTTATTTTCTGCTCCTTCATGGCTGTGACTCCAGAGTTCCAACAGTGTCTCTCATCTCTTGAGATGCACATTGCCACAAACTCCATTTGACGCTTTTCTTTCTTGCATGTGTATATAACAGGCTTTTTTATATTGCTACCTACCCATACTGGTCCTAATGCCATGGCATGAACTATCTTGTACTGATCAGCTCCAAAGTTTGCTGGCGTTCCTCTTCCCACTCAAAATAAGGCTTATTTCAGGTCACTTGCTATGTAGGTTGGGTCAATTGGCTGTAACCAGGCATGTGTCTGCATCAAAATCCAGTAATGCCCAAGAAGGCCTGGGTCCTTGTTTATTGTGTGGAGGTCCATGGTGCTTATGAAAGCAATTTTGTCAGCTGGCATATATCTCCATCCATTTTTGTATGCCTAAAATCTGTATTTCTTGAAGGGGCCTTATTACTTTGGAGTGCTTAATGGCAAATCCAGCACTGAGAGAGGTAATGATTTCCTATAGCCCTTTATTTAGTACTTCTGGAGTTGTTCCTCCAATCAATACATCATCAAGGTAGAGGAAAAGTTATTTTGAATTTTGTTGCTTTAAATTTTGGTGGATGATGCCATGGCAGATAGCAAGGGCTGTGTTTCCACCCTTGGGACAGCTGGTTCCAGATCTACTGCACACCATTCCAGATGAAGGCAAACTGAGGTCTTGCTTCTTTGGCCAGTGGGATTGGGGGGTGGGGGGAAAGGCGTTTGCAATATCAGCTATAGCATACCAGGTATATTCTTTAGCTTCTAGCTCATACAGAAGCTGCAATGTGTCTGGAACTGTAACAGCTAACTGGGGTGTGACTTCATTCAGAGCTCTGAAGTCTATTGTAAACTATCATTCTCCAGCAGATCTCCACGCAGGTCAAACAGGACTGTTGTAAGGTGACTGTGTTTAAGACCACTGCTTGTTTTTCCAGGGAAACAATTACTTTTGGGATTTCATCAGTGGCCCCTTGATCAGTTTGATACTGCTTTCAGCAAATTACTTGGATTGCCAAGAGACTACACCTGGGTCTATTTAAGCAAGTTCAGCAATGTTTGGGTGATTAGACAGTCCTACACAGTCCCATAGCTGGTTCTCACCTATGCAAGCCACACTGCCTATTCCAAAAAGCCCAAAGCCTTCCTGTCCCATCCATCTCTAGTGGTCAAGAAAGTCAAAACCAAGAGTGACAGGGGCAGTAGGGCCAGTGGCAACAAGTAAGGTGTACCAAACCTATGTACTTAAGCTTAGGTTCCCTTCCTCCAGAGCTGGGCATGTTTCTCCTCCAGTTACTCCAAGAACTATTTGTTTATCAGTGCTACACAGAGAAGACAATAAGGTGCACTGAGTGCCACTATCATTAGGTATCCACTAGGGCGCAACATTGTTGAGGCAAGGGTGCCTGGCTGCCTTATCTGGACAGTCTAATAACTTTGGTTAACTTCATCACCCTGATGCAGGAAGTTCAAATCAGTTGTCAGAGCAGTGTGTGGTCCAGAAGCGGGGGTAGCAGAAAGGAATGGTTTAAATAAGCTATCGCCTCTCTCCTGTGCTCACAATGCTAGGTCTATGAAGGGCTTTTCCCTCCAGTGTGGGAGGGGGACATGCAGAATTCTCATTCTGTCTTCCTGTTTTTCCTGAGGTTGACCATAGTGCTGCATCCTCAGTATTATCCTCATCCATGCTGCTAGTTTGCACTCTTCTTCTGGCATCCTCACTCCAGAATGGTATACATAGGTCACTCTTTGATCAACAGGGCATCTCACCAGGTGGTACCAGAGGGGCATTAGTAAGTGTGCCTAGCCATTGGAGATTTCAAGCCCTAGCATTAGTGATCACAAGCTTTTCAGGGTCCCTCTCCCTTTGCCTGTAACCACACTCTAGCAGTCCAGGAAACTGCAGTTGATTATCCCATTCCTCTCAGTCCTTTCAAAGGGGTATTTTGTTTGCAGGATCAGCACGCTTAGGCAACGCTCAACATATGTCTCCATAAATTGATCCCAAATCCCTCCTACATTGTTCAGAACAGTGTTTACAAATAGCTTATGCCCCAATTCCCCAAAGTCCTGCTGTCTCAAGCTGTCAGCTGTATCTTATCTGCTCTGGTGTCCCAGCAATGCCATAGTGACTGCAGAGCAGTGACTGTAAGTTTCTCCACATTTCTGTATTCAGTTACACTCAAATACCCATTGAGTGGTCACAGTCTGGGGAACAGTGTACCCTTTTCTGTAGGGCTCCTTATTGCAACTAGAGCTGCCCGAAAAGACTCATTTTTTTAGTTCATGATGAGCCCCTAGTTTCACGTCCCAAGGTGTCAGGGTTCCCCTCCAGGTCAGCAATTCAAGCTCTAGGTGCTACCGCAAGCATCCTGAAGCTTGCAATTTGAGCATTTCAGTGCTACTAGCTGCTAAGTTCTGACCAGAATCCTCCCTTTTTTACTGAGCATTAGTTAACACCACTTTTACCAGACTGTTACTCTGACAGAGACCGTCAACCAGATTCCCAGTTCTGCTAAGCTGCCCCAGTGCCTCTTGAAGCCCTGCTGTGAGCACATGGTAGGCTGTGGTGTACTCCACAGCAAAGCAACACGCCACTCTTTTGGAGTTTCAGAGGCAAGTCTTTCACAAAAAAATATCCAGGCTCCAGGTCACTGAAGTTCTTCCCAATCACCTTCTCCTCCAACAAGGTCTGTCACACTCTCCGTTTCCCACTTGTTTACACATAGTTTGTACCCTTGCCTGCTCCCATCCCCCCACCCCCTGACAATGAGCGTACCACTTACACCACACTACAGCAAATTTCCAATATCAGAATCAAGGCTTCTCTGGAGCTTTGAAGTCACTACAATTATTCCAATCCCAAGGCATGCCAGGTACTAGTGTTGCCAGAGCATCTCCCACATTTACTGTCTGCTATCATGGGCAAAACAGTTTCCACTTGGGAAATTTAACTTAATTTTATTTTTTGCACTTAACATAAACTTAATTATTGCTTTGGGTAATGAGGAAAAAAAGAAAACATTAACAATTACACAAACACTGAAGGAAATGCCTTTGATCCACTCCATTAGTCCTAACTTCCTTTGTTTTCCCTCCTAATTCCTTCAATAAGGGTGGCAGTGCAGGAGGTTGTGGTTTTTTTCTGCTGCTCCTTGCTTCTTATTCATTTTCCTCTGCTCCAGCATAGATGCTCCAAAGGCTGCAGTACCTTCAGGGGTTGTATTTGCTTCATTGTGGGTTCTCCAGATGCTGCAGTTCCTTCAGGTTTTGTACTTGGTCAACATGGCTGACCAACTGCCGTCCACAGGCTGCAGTCCCTTCAGGGTTGTTACATGCTTCATCGTGGGCCTTCCACGTGCTGCAGGTACCTGCTCCAGTGTGGGTCCTCCACAGTCTGCAGTTCCTTCAGGGACTGTTCTGGTGTGGCTTATCCACAGGCCACAGCCCTCTCAGAGGCATACCTCCTCTGGCATGGAAACCATGTCTCCAGCCATGTCCCCAGCAGTGGCTTTTTCCACTTCTCCTTCATCTCTTGCAGGTGCCACTCTATCTTAACTATGCAGGAGCAGATCCACCATATGCTCCTCTGACTGGTTGTTGCTTTGGTACACAGTGTGTTGTTTCCATTGGTTTCAGAGCCAGCTGTAACTGACTGTAACGGGCACATGGCAGTTGATGACCTCCTCCTGCACAAGGGGCATCCACAGCCCCTTGCAGTGGAAACCTTTACAGAAACCCTCCATTTTATCCCCCAAATATCCCACCCCACCACACATTTTGTGTGTGTGTTAATGCAAAATAAGGACTTCTGTAGACCCTTTGCCTCTTGGTGGGACCAAGGCAATGTGCTGACCAACTATGCTTGTAGTCAAGAGAGAGCAAGAGGCTGTCCAAGCAAGTCTCCACTATTCTCTGCTTCCCCTTCATGTAACCCTCTCCTTTCAACCCATAGGGTGAGAAAAGGATTCTCTGAACACACCTGAGCACAGGACTCCAGCATCCTCTTTGTGTTGGCAGTTGTGCTGGCCCCATGCCCTAGAGGGACATGCCCAGAGATCAGATTCAGCCCCGGTGCAGTTCACATCATCCAGCCAGATCTGTCCTGAGCCTTGGCCATAATGAGCAGAGACAAATGCCTTGATGGCATGTCCACATCCCAGCTGTTTGCAAACAACATTAGCATCTGATAGATCCCATTTATCATCGCAGATGGTGCCCCAGACGCCATCATGATAAAGCTCTACTCTCCCAGCACAGCGCTTTGTTCCATTCACCAGCCTGATCTGTCTGCTACCTGCAGGAAGAAAACCCAGCAGTCAACATACAATATAATGATAATGCACAGGTCTGTGTAATGGCTCTATGTTTAAAGCATGTTTAAGGCATCATGTTATATTCCAGTTCTTATGTTATGGTTTCTTGGGCAGAACTCCTGTGATCCTAGAACTGCATAAAGGAAAAGGCCTAATCCTGCATCAGGTAAATGTTTGAATCATTCCTGTGAGACATTGCAAACAAGAAGGAGTATTTAGTCATATTAAGTATATGTGGAGATCACCTTATCTTAGAAAGACTGAGAAGCTGTTTTCTGTCTAAACTCATTTAATTGGACAGACACAGAGACAGCTTCTGTTACAGATGGGTTACAAAATAAGAGAAGAGACAGTTCTAATTTACTTTAGAAAGGCTGCAGATATCTATAAATAGACATCACAAAATAAAACCTATTTAATTCCCAAGTGACAGAACGTGTGGCAGTCATGGCCAAATTAGTGTTCTTATGACTTCTGTATTCTATTATTTATTTTTGATTCTGTGAGATAAATTCTTTAAGAAATTCAGATGAAGAAAGCATTATGTAAATTGCACTTGCTTCCTTAACTACAGTTTGTTCCTTAGAGTATACAAGTAGGTGGGTATCACAATCTCAGACCCATGCGTATTTAAGGTGAGACCACAGCAGAAGGTGGGCTAGAGGCATTCTGTTCCTTTTGCACAGTAACTCACCTGAGCAAATCACACCAACATCTTCAGCAACTCCCGTTGGCACTGTCTGAGAATGGAAGGTCTTACAGAGCATTAGCTGAGTCTCATTTCCAGCACACTGGACACTTCTTAAGCCCACAAGACCAGTGCCTCGCTCAGACCTTGGAAGGTAATAGGCTTTCTCGGCAATTCCACACTGGAGCTGTCTGCATACCACATGAGCATCCTTAATGTCCCAGTCATCATCCAGGACTCTGTTCCACATGCCATTGAGAGAGATTTCAACTCGCCCATCACAGCGGCTCTCACCACCTGAGAGTCTGAGTGATTCAGCAAGACCTGGGCTCAAGAGAGTTGGAAAACATATTGAATAACATCTGCTGCTCTTACTGCAGTAGAACTAACATACAGGAGAGAGATGGAAGACAAATTTCTATGTTGGTAAAAAAATCTTACCACTGGTTAAGGAGACAGCCTCTGTTAAGGCTTTGTTTGCTTTCATGCCCACAAAGGTCTGCAATGGGAAGCAAGAAAGGCTTCCCCAGCTCAAAGACTAGATCCTGCGATCCAGACTTACTTGGCAGAGTGAGATCGCCAATGCTGCTTTGGTCTGAAGTTGCGCTGCCCATAAAAGGCCACTCCTGACTTACCTGAGCAAATAACAGTGGCTGCTTCTTTGGCCGAACAGGTTGGATTGCCCAAAGTCACTTGACCACAGTCCCACAGGCAGGACTCTGTCCCTTCACAGTGAAAAGCATCTCTCCATACAGGCCCATTCCCATCCACAAAACGGTCTCCTGTCTGGATTGACTTTGCGTAGCCACAGTTCAGCTGATGACAGAGAACGTTGGCAGCTTGCAAATTCCAGTGGGAGCGGCAGAGTCTTCCCCATGTGTCTCCATGGCGGATCTCCACTCTGCCAGAGCACGTGGTGCCATTCACCAACCTGCTCCCTGAGCACCCTGAATATAAGAGAGAGTACTGAGGTGTCATGTTTGTAACTGCTCACAGGTATGACATGAAAGTGACTGGGAAATGGGAATGAATTTTCCTTAGCATTCAGTAGTAAAAATGACTCCACTGGGCCACTGGAATTTCCATACTCATAACTAGACTTCAGTTTTTTACTGAGAAGAATGACTAGAAATCAGGATCTGGTCCCCTTTGCAATTTTTAAACTTGGGGCACTAGGTTTCAGGGTTCTGGGTGAAGCTAGAGACCTTAATTGTTCTGACCAGCCTCACCTAGGGCCTCCAGCTACGCATCCAAGGCTACTGGTCCAAGGCCTAACTTAAAACCTGGACCAGTCTGTGACTGGTGTAACTGTTTCCAGTCTTGTCTCCTGCTACTCCTGAGTGTACTCTCCAGTTGGACCCTACGTCTGGTGGATTACTTTGCCTTGTCTGGGACTGTCCATAGACCTTGTTATCAATACCTTCCTCTGTCCTCTATGCAGACGCTTTGGATTGTGCCTTGGTGGGTAAGGACATGCCTGTGTTGCCCTTGCGCTCTGTCCCCAGCTCATCCTACCTTGTGGAGCAGCCCTGTTCTTGATATTCCCTGATGCTAGGAGCATTTCACAGAGAACAGCCTTGTGTTACAGATGAAGTGCAGCCTCAACTCCTGGAAATGCCTGTAGCAGCAGACAAAAGATGGAGCTTGGCTCCACAGACACCCTCTGGATTTTGGGTCCATATTTTTCCTCAAAGAAAGAGTTTTTCGGTTCTCTTCTTAGACCTTTCCGCTGCTCACCTGAACATACCACACGTGCATCTTTTCCAGCAGGGCATTCATCAAGACCTAGCACACTCACAGGACAGTCTCTCAGGTGTGAGCCATTCTTCTTGCAGCTGAATGTGCCATTCCAGACAGATCCATTTCCTTTCCCGAAGGATTGTCCACCTGGTATCAGTAGGGCAACTCCACAGTCCAGCTGTTGGCAGAGGGCATTGGCAGCTGGTAGATCCCACAGGTAGTCACACAGAGTTCCCCACGTGCCTCCATGAAGAAGCTCTACTCTCCCTGAACATGTGGTACTGCCATTTGCCAGCCTGTAGCCACCATAGCCTGCAGGAAGAATAAAGGAACTTAGCAGTTACTTTTTCTTCTTCTTTTTTTTTTTTTCCTCTGTGCTATTGCATTGAAAATTGTGGGAGAGATCTAGCTGCAAGGAACTAGCTGCAAGGAACTAGCACTCACTATGTCTCAGGTTACTGGGAAGCATATTAGACTAGGATATTCATAAGCCTGCTCTGAAAAAAAAAAAACCCCTCTTTATTGTTCATGTTGTAGCCTGCACTACATGATTAAAAGTCTTTTGACTCTTTAAGTTCAGTCTCTTGTCCTCTGCTCTGCTCTCTTCTCCCCGCACAATACTGCTGCTACCTCGCAACAACTTTTCTTGCAGAGGCAGTTCCAGCATTGCCTTGCATTTGGAGCATGAGAGACCTGAATTTCCTCTCTGAGCTGTGACTCTTGCAAGATGGAGGCAGGAACCAAGACCTGTCAGTTACTGATACCTTAACTGCCACAGCTCCCCAGTCAGTGCTCCAGATTGCCATGGCCAGTGGGACAGTGTCCAAGGCAGTCTTGAAACAGACTGCAGCCCTTTGACTAGGAATTGGCCATGAACTGCAGTCCTTTCCAGGCTTGTTTTGTGACAGGGTGTTGCCAGCAGCTCTGCCCCATGTTCAGATTACCCATTTTGATTTAGGCCCTCAGGAAAAAAGTTGTGTTTGCTAGGTCTAATCATCACTTTTGTAGTGGGTGGCAATAACTTAGCTGTATTTAGAGACCCCAGCAGCCATGACTGTATGGAGTTCTTAAATAATGTTACCTGGCAGTCACAACTAAAGTCATCCAGGCCTCTGATAACTTTTTTCTTTTTTTTTTTTTTAAAAAAAATCTTAAATTTGTAACTTGTGCCTCCTTTGACCTTTTGGAGCTATGGTATCTCTTCCAGTTTTATAATTAACTAACTGAAGTGCCAGGGATTAACATACACACTGGCAGCACAGAAAATAAAGTAATTTCTCTAGGTTCCTTCTTGTCTGCTCTGGCCATCTCTCCTTTTATTTATATGAGAAAGACATGGAAGGAATTCTCAGTAACATAAATGTCAGCCCTTTTGATATCTGCATCCCTGATGCAGAAGCAAAGTTGTTAGAACAGCCCATGTTAAATGCAGACTTTCAGTAGAGTGAATGAGAGACCGTGGGGCTGCTCCCTGTTACTTCCTGGCCTTCCCTGGATGGCTCAAGGTGTGATAGGGAAAGCACCCAAGAACCCTGAGGACCACGGAAATATGCAGTGGCTCTGAACTGTGGATTGACAGCAAGAAGACATATAGGACACGTGTAGATTATGTCCATCAGTCCAAAGTCTCACCTGAACATACAACAGTGGCATCATGAAAGCATGTCTTACTATGGTGCAGCTTCCTGGGACAGTGTGCAAGGTGAGTCTCATTCCCTACACAGCGAAACTCTTCTTGCCAGATCAGTTCACGTCTGTCTCCAAAGTGAGTTCCTCTCAAGATTTCCACAACCTGGCCACACTCTAACTCATTACATATAACAGAGGCAGTTTTGAAATCAATGTGTGAAAAACAGACCGTAGCCCAAGTTTCTTCTTGCTTTACTTCCAGATGTCCAGAGCAGGCAGTGTCCCCTCCACTCAAACGCAGCCCAGAAAAACCTGGGAAAAAACCCCAAGAAATCCATCATGAATGGTTGGTTGTACTGATCTAATTTAATACCTCCCATACCTTCATGGGCAAGACACATGTCACTTCTCTGAGGACGACTGATACTGTTAAATAACCATTGTGGCAATTCCTGTATGCCACTGAGAAGAGAGAAAACGGTGTGTGGAAATGCTTATTACTCAGTATGTGAAAATACTAAATCCTTGGGAAGCTACAGGAGGGAAGTTTTGAAGATTTGCCAAATGCTTGAGAAATAGCAATCCCCAAATAAATAAATAAATAAATAGCTATTTACTAGTGTGTGTCCTCAAGACTTCATTATTCAAATGAATAGGAAGCTGAAGCACCCCAGAAAGAGGAAAGAGGAAATGTTGCACCCATCTTCAGAACAGGCTAAAAAAGACAGTCTGGAGATCTACAGGCTGGTCAGTCTCACTTTGGTACCTGGGAAAAACATGGAGTGAGTCCTCCTGGAACACATTTCTGGGCACAAGAAGGTGAATTGAAGAGTCAGCATGGATTTACCAAGGGTAAATCACGCCTGTGTGACCTTGTTACTTTCTGTGATAAAAGTAACTGTATTTGTGGATGAGGGAAGACTAGCACATGTCATTTACCTCACATTTAGCAATGCCTTTGACACTGTCTTGTACAATATTCTTGTGTCCAAACTAGGATGTTACAGTCTGGGTGGGTGGACAACTACATGGTTAAAAAGCTGATTGGATGGTCAGGCTCAGAGAGTAATGATTAGTGGGTTGCACTCTACCTGCAGGCTGGCAACAAGCAGAATACCACTTGTTGGGTCTTTTCTGGGACCTGTTCTGTTCAGCATGTTTACCAACAACCTGGGGGAGGTGATGGAGTGCATTCTTATAAGTTTGGGATGTGGAGGGAGATAACCCTAAGGGCAGAGCTGCCGTTCAGAGGGACCTAGACAGGCTGGATTAATGGGCTGACTGGAACCTTATAAAAATCAAAAAGCGCAAATCTAAAGTCTTGAAGCTGGGGAGGAAAAACCTCT
The DNA here is from genome assembly GCF_028858705.1 of Grus americana. Lineage (NCBI taxonomy): Eukaryota > Metazoa > Chordata > Aves > Gruiformes > Gruidae > Grus > Grus americana. Next base: position 86,444,242 of record NC_072852.1, on the reverse strand, counting down.
TGCAATGGTACTTTATCCAAAGAGCAAAACCAAGCACATCTTGCAGAGGAAGGCAGTCAAACAGACATTGGATTTGTTTGTCATTACAGACTATCCTGCCTTAGTGTACATGAAGATCTGGAAAAGAAAGGCAGTTATATGGCATAACACAGCATTTTCTTGCTTCTCCATCTACACCTACTCTTTTAGCTCCCATTCCTGGTCAAAGACAAGTTTAGTACTGCTCTCCTGTTGCCTGGGAGAGCTGTGGTAGAAACAAGTAGTATTTCTTTTTCTGTTCTATGTCATTTAATATCTCTACTTCGATTCTATGTCATTGCTGGACCCAGGCAAAGAAGACATACGCTTGCAGTCAGCAGAAGACTTAACGCTGGTGCAACTTGCTTTGCCTGAGTGGAGGCCAGGGAGAAAGTGTTACCTCTGTGCAGTACTTGGACAAAGTTTGATCTCAGCTTGTAGCATTTTTCTGTTATACAAGGTTGGATGACTTCTTACCTGAGCAGATCACTCCAGTATCAAAGTAATGAGGGCAGGTAAAAGAACCCCATCCTGTATGTGAGCAGTTCCAGAGAGTGGATTCATCACCACGACAGTCAACTCGATACAACCACGTTGGTCCAGATCCTTCTCCAAAAGGAGCTCGATTAAGGGCCTGAACAGCAGATCCACATTGTAGTTGCTTACAAACAACCTCAGCATCTTCTATGGTCCAGTCACCATCGCACACAGTTCCCCACTGCTCCTCATGTTTTACTTCCACTCTCCCAGAGCAGGGTCCAGTTCCATTTGACAGCCTCAATTCATCAGCACCTTCATACACAGAGACAGAGCACATTTATGGAAAGGACAGTGTCTAATCACAATTATCTATTGCAGATGGTAATGACATTATTATTACTCTTATTTTACTCTTAAATCAGGCTTATTCAGTTCACCTTTCTAAATAGTCCAACTTGAAGTTTTTTGCAGGCAGTTTTGTCTGTATTTACAAGTTTGAACTAACCACACTGCTAAAATATAAGTTATTTCTAATAACAGGCAAGCTTTCACTTCTTCTGACCTATCAGGGCTGGGAAATGCTGAGTAATGTCCTGCTGTGTGATTCACAAAGGCTTCAACAGAAACTCCTTTCTCTGTTGTTCTGCCATGATGATATCCATCTGAAAATGTTCACTGGGCACCTGTTTCTTCATTGCTGTGTTCAGTATGGTGTGAAGAAGCCATTTCCCTTGTCTGCCTCAACTTGTTCCTCTCAGGCAAACTATTGCTTGCAACTCAGTGTCCCAATACTCTATTCTTTCCCTCTTCTCTTGCCCTAGCAATGGGGTACCCAAGTCAGGGGTACCCAATGAGAGAACAGAATTCCTCATGAGGGGTGAGGAGATGCAGCAGCATAAGCAGAAGACAGACAGGTAGGTCTTTATGTTGTTCCTCATGCCTCACCATCTCTCGGGGTAGGGCTGATGCCCAAAGAACCCTCTTTTCCTGCTCTACTTCCAGATCTGTCTCTTTCCTTTCATATGGATATACATTTCCCAGTTCGTTTTACCTGTGGACTCACAAAATAACATTACAGTCATCACAGAGCACTTGATAGAGAGCTTGACAGAAGAGGGAAGATGTACATGTTGGTTTCTTGCTTTACAGTGTTGGACTGCTGCTATAGATGCTTCAAATATTACACAGTAGCTTAGCACAGGGACTTAAAGGCTGAAAAACACAGAGAGAATTTTGCTACATTAAAAGGCAGGAATGAAGGTGGGACACAGAAGCAGTTCTTAGGAATCCAAGCGACACAAAGGCCTACTAGACCAAAGAAACACAGGGGAAAAGGTCTGAGTCTGCATCTGGCACAGACACAGTAAACATTGGAAAAACTGAAGTGTGTAGCCTAATATGTAATGACATGTAAAGAAAAAAAGTGGACTTGTTCAGGAATTGTCTTTAATTTTATTTTTTTTTCCCAGTCAAGAATTTTAAGACAAGAGTTTTGGAACATCTTTTCATAAAAAAGATTCTTTACTTGCAGAAAGTCTCATATCTGCTTGACTAAAAAGCATATACAGAATCACAGAATCATAGAATATGTTGAGTTAATATTCTGAACTGACGTAGACAATGATTTTCTGGAGGTGTTTGTGAGAACAAACATTGAAACAAAAAAATCCCCAACCCAAACCTTCTGCTAAATTCCACCAAAATCAGTCACCTCTGTAATTAAACAACAATATGTATAGCATTCCCTTGTTAGGTTATGTGATAGAAAGCTTGTCTTCATGTGCAAAAGAGAACAGAGGAAGAATGGCAGGTGGGGGAACCCCAATAATCCAGTCAGGGCCCTGTCCTGATCCCATCTAGGGCTCTTCCAGCAAAGCAATCTAGGCCCCATTGTCCATCTGGTGTGAAACCCATCAGATGAATCAATGTGAGGGTGTTCTGTGTCACCTTAGAGACTGAGGGGGCCTAGACGGTATGGGACACCCTATGAGATGCAAGAGAAGAGCATCTTGGAATTGCACAAGGCTTATTATGAGATGTTCAGGAGAGGAATCAAAGGTGGGAAAGGGAGGGATCAAGGATGTTTGGGTAGGAGCAAGCATGAGAAAATAGAAGGGTAAGTGGATAAAAGGATGAGAGTCAATAGGCAGAAATGGGAGTTTCCTTCTGAATATCAAAAAACACTTTTTTACCATGAGGATGATTAAGCACTGGAACAGATTACCCAGGGATGTTGTGGAGTTGGCTTCCTTGGAGGTATTCAAAAGCCACCTGGACATGGTCCTGACAACTAGCTCTAGCTGGCCCTGCTAGAGCAGGGGGGGTTGGACTAGATGACCTCCAGAGGTCCCTTCCAACCTCAACCATTCTGTGATTTTGTGAAAAGTGGCCAATGGTGGGTAAGCAGGGTGCTGGTCAGCATGCTTGTCTGGCTATGCCCTGCACCTAATCAGCACTATCCATTGTGGTTTTGTATTAAAATCTGTAACTGTTTTCCTGGGTGAGGTGACTCTATTCAGTGTGCATGTATGTGTATGGAGTTCTAAGTGCCAGCAACTGCAGCTGGACTACAGGTCACAGAAGCACATGTCTTTGGTGCTGTGCTGGTTTTGGCTGGGATAGAGTTAACTTTCTTCATAGTAGCTAGTATGGGGCTGTGTTTTGGATTTGTGCTGGAAACAGTGTTGATAACACAGGAATGTTTTAGTAACTGCTGAGCAGTGCTTACACAGAGCCAAGGCCTTTTCTGCTTCTCACACTGCCCCACCAGCAAGGAGGCTGGGGGTGCACAAGGAGTTGGGAGGGGACACAGCCGGGACAGCTGACCCCAACTGACCAAAGGGATATTCCATACCATATGATGTCATGCTCAGCAATAAAAGCTGGGGGGAAGAAGAAGGAAGGGGAGGACATTTGGAGTGACAGCATTTGTCTTCCCAAGTAACTGTTACACATGATGGAGCCCTGCTTTCCTGGAGATGTCTGAACACCTGCCTGCCCATGGGAAGTGAGGAATGAATTCCTTGTTTTGCTTTGCTTCTGTGTGCATATTTTGCTTTACCTATTAAGCAGTCTTTGTCTCAACCTAGGAGCTTTTCTCACTTTTACCCTTCCGATTCTCTCCCCCATCGCTCAACTTCTGCTCAGATTTTGGCTAACACAGCTCATGCTAAGGCCTGATGTATGCTGGGAGCAGCACCATTAGGTCAAAGCGAGAGCACTACATAGGCCGGACAGGTGCCGGGAAAGAGCTAAAGGGCCATTATACAGCCATTATCACCTGCTGAGTGCTGGCTCCTGCAGACATCATCTTTGTCTCCCAGTTTCTTCAGAATCTGCTAACTTAGAGAAATGGTATAGACCAAAATTCCAAGCTGGAAGGTATAAAAACATCAGCTTACTCAAAAAAGTGTTTGAAGCAGATGCAACAGCTGTCTGACTGCTGTGATACCTGTGAATATTGAAATATTAAGATCAATTCAAGCAATTAGAGCCATTGCTCAATAGATGTAACCAAACAAAAGGGAAACCATTACAAATTAGAAAATAGTTAGAATAGTTGTAAGATAAGAAGCTCTGGAATAATCTCATTTTAAAACAGCTTGGCCTTGGAAGAACAGATGTGCAAAGATAAGAAAGTTACAAGATGATCACAAAACCAGCCTTGAAGGATAAGGTATACGTGATACCAGGACTGAGTCTGCCTAGAAGTAAAGGTCAAGAAGAGTATGAGCCTTCATCTGAAGACCCCCGACAACCACCCAGAGGTGCCAACAAACATGCGTGAAGGACATTAGTATATGCTAATATATTCCTGGAAAATCCATGAATGGGATAAGCATTACTCAGAAATATAATGAATATGTATATTAACATAGCATAAATACTTGTTAGTTTTGTCTTTAGGGTGTGCATATTAGGTGGAGTTATCCCCCGTGCACCCAGCGCTGCAATAAAGAATGCCTGCTTTCTAAAACTTCAAAGTAAGTCTTAGAGAGTGAATTATGTTGCCGCTTTCCGGTAACAGCTGAGGTGTTCATGTTTCCCAGTGTGATACAGGAGACGCCCGCAGCATGATGGAGGAGGAAGGATGAGCACTCTCACCATTGGCTAAGTTAAGTGCATGAATTAAAAGTTACAGGTTATAAGTTATGCAACCTTATGACTTGAATGGTGAATGGCTGATCAGATTTGGCCGGAGCTTGCCAGATCACAGGCTTCTTGTAAGTTAAAGAAGGGAAAAGGGAAACCTGTTATATGCTTATTACTAGGCAGTTGTCTTAGAGCATGTGTTGGGTTTGCGTGGCAAGGTTTTGGTAGCGGGGGGGCTACAGGGGTGGCTTCTGTGAGAAGCTGCTAGAAGCTCCCCCTGTGTCTGATAGAGCCAATGCCAGCCGGCTCCAAGACGGGCCCGCTGCTGGCCAAGGCCAAGCCAATCAGCGCCTCTGTGATAACATATTTAAGAAGAAGAAAAACACTTAGAGAGAGAGAGCTTTTGCAGCCGGAGAGAGGAGTGAGAAGATGTAAGAAACTCTGCAGACACCAAGGTCAGTGCAGATGGAGGGGGAGGAGGTGCTCCAGGCGCCGGAGCAGAGATCCCCCTGCAGCCCATGGTGAAGACCATGGTGAAGACCATGGTGAAGCAGGCTGTCCCCCTGCAGCCCATGGAGGAAGGATGAGGGGGTGTAGAGATTCCACCTGCAGCCCGTGGAGGACCCCACGCCGGAGCAGGTGGAGGCACCTGAAGGAGGCTGTGGCCTGTGGGAAGCCCACGCTGGAGCAAGTTCCAGGCCGGACCGGTGGACCCGTGAAGAGGGGAGCCCGTGCCAGGGCAGGTTTGCTGGCAGGACTTGTGACCCCGTGGGGGACCCCACGCTGGAGCAGTTTGCTCCTGAAGGTCTGCACCCCATGAGAGGGACTCCATGCTGGAGCAGGGGAACGATGAGAGGAGTCCTCCCCCTGAGGATGAAGAAGCGGCAGAAACACCGTGAGATGAACCGACCATAACCCCCATTCCCCGTCCCCCTGTGCCGCTGAGGGGGGGGAAGGGTGAAGCTGGGAGTGAAGACGAGCCTGGGAAGATGGGAGGGGTGGGGGGAGGTGTTTTAAGAGTTGATTTTATTTCTCATTCCTCTACTCTGTTTTGCCTAGTAATAAATTAGATGAATTCCCTCTCTAAGTTTGGTCTGTTTTGCTCGTGACGATAATTAGTGAGTGATCTCTCCCTGTCCTTATCTCGACCTACAAGCATTTCGTTATGCCTTTTCTCCCCTGTTTTGTGAATGAGGGGAGTGAGAGAGCGGCTCTGGGGGGCACCTGGCCTTCAGCCAGGGTCAACCCACCACAGAGCAGCAACAGATACGATTGATGCATTGAAAGGTGAAGATGTATGGTTGAAAAAGAAATGGAAATAATACTTGGAAGTAAAGTGTAAGCAATTAGAAATGCAAAATAAACTGCTTGAGTTAAAACTTCAGCCCCAGATAATTCCAGAAGCTGAGCAGCAGAGGAGGACGTTGTTGGAAACTAAAGTTTATTGTGCCACATATGATGGTGATTGGGATGGGGATATCTGGAAAGAAGCAGATGTGCATACCCTCCCCTCAGGGCATGGTGAGAATGAGGATAATTCCCTGACTCCTGCCCTCTTGACACCTGTAATCAAGTCTGAACAACAGAGCGTGCTCTTGGGGGCACAAAACACACCTCCCTCCACAACAACTACTGGAGGGGTTACTGCCCTAGAATTAAGAGATCTGGAGCAGAGATACCCAGCTAAGGCAGATATACAGAGCTACCGATCTGGAGCAGAGATACTATATAATGTGGACCAGCTAGCAAGCATCTAGATGGCTGGAGCCAAGCAGCTCCACTCTGCCCCAGCTGAAGCTCAATCATTGGCATTAGGTCCAGGAGTCTTGTTAGATACTGAGCGGCTAAATATAACCGGTCCCTTACGGACTTGCACTTTGTGCTAGGGACACACTATCCATCCCGCTGACTGCGGGGACAAAAGTACAGTCATAACAACAACAACAATAATAATATAAAACAAGTGATGCACAAATGCAATTGCTCACCACCTGCGGAAGAAAACCCTTGATGCCCGGCCTGTTCCAAGCAGTGATCCCACCTCCCCAGTTATATACGGAGCATGACATTATATGGTAGGGAATATCCTTTTGGCCAGTCTGGGTCAGTGTTACAGCAAAATCAAATGTTACCAAGACTATCGCTGTTCAGGATGACCATTGTATAGTCCTACCCCTGTGTTAGTTACTGTTTATCCAACAATGTACTACTTAAGATGTGATTGTCAAGAAGTAGAAGCATAACTGATAAATTGTTAGTTTGACCAACAAGCCTTGAAGAACCATGTGGACTTGCCAAAAGTACCAGGAAACTAGAGGAAAGGTAACTCTGGCAGGGGGAATTGTGACCACCGACCCATGGACCACCTACCCCAATTATACACCTACTCAAAAGATAAAGGCGGAGAAAAGAACTGAGCATGTGTTCTAGTTTGCATGCTAGATGAAAAAATCTAAACGAATCATTTAATAGAATAACAATGCATATGTATTAGAAAGATGAATATGTTAATGTTGTATGTATAAATAACCACTGATTTGGAGCTTTGGTGTGCTGTCTTGGGACAGACACCCATATCTGCACAAATATGCAATAAATTACCTCTGCTCTGTGTGTATATTGGCATGTTGCACACCTGGTAAGTGAACACCCAGTTCTGGGACAACATCAGCTGTTGCTCTTCCAGCTTCTTGTGCACTTGACAGGGTGTGAGAAGCTGAAAAGTCCTTGAGTTACTGTAGACACTACAACTATCCAGCATCAACTGAAACATCAGTGTGTTATCAACATTATTCTGATCCTAAATCTAAAACACAACACTATACCGACTACTAGAAAGAAAATTAACTCTCTCAGCCCAAACCAGGGCAGTTATGAAACCTTGTGACTTGAATCAGTGAATTTACATGACAGACTAGTCTGGACAAAGGAGAAATGAGCCCCTCTTGTTGTGTTTGTTTCTTGTATGTCTTAATGAGCTCCTAAAATAAAGTTCAATTCACAGAGTATGTTGTCCTGTAAATTTGAGAGATCCAAATTGACTCTGACACCCCCCCATCGAAGGAGAGTGAGTGAGTGGCTGTGTGGTGCTTAGCTGCCTACTGGTGTTAAGCCACAACAGATGCCAGAAACTGGAGTGAGTGAGGATAGGTACTGCATTTCAGTGTGTGATTGCTAGTGAATATCAAGTTGGACTAGCCAGTGAGTCAAGTATTTGTATGTGTCTCTGGGAGTGAGGTAACTGGAGGAGGTGGCTACCAGAGGGACCAGATGGTCCAGGCCAACTATTGGAGAGATGATAAGGTCAGAGGGTCAACTCACAGACCCATTTGCATATATGTTAGTGCATGAGGCAACTATAGAGACTAAGGATCCAGGACCAGATGCTGGATGGGCTGAGCATCAGGAGGAATCCAAATTGTACATATTTGCATATTTCCCACTGATAGACTTTTATTCTGATCAGTCAGAGAGGAAAACATAGAATCATAGACTCACAGAATGGTTTTGATTGGAAGGGACCTTAAAGATCATCTGGTTCCAATCCCCCTGCCATGGGCAGGGACATCTTTCCCTAGAGCAGGTTGTTCAAAGCCCTGTCCAACCTGACCTTGAACACTTCCAGTGATGGGGTATCCACAACTTCTCTAGACAATCTGTTCCAGTGTTTCACAACCCTCATCATAACAAATATCTTCCTTATATCTAATCTAAATCTACTTTCTTTCAGTTTAAATTAGTTGCCCCTTGTCCTGTCACTACAGGTCCTGGTGAAAAGTCTCTTTCCATCTTTCTTATAAGCCCCCTTTAAGTATTGAATGGCCACAAGGAGGTGCCCCTGGAGCCTTCTCTTCTCCAGGCTGAACAAACCCAACTCTCTCAGCCTTTCCTCATAGGAGACATGTTCCATCCCTACGATCATTTTTGTGGTCCTCCTCTGGACCCACTCTAACAGGTCCTTATCTCTCTTCTGCTGGGGACCCCAGAGCTGGATGCAGTACTCCAGGTGAGATCTCACTAGTGTGGAATAGAGAGGCAGAGTTGCCTCCCTCGACCTGGGGGCTACGCTTCTTTTGATGCAGCCCAGGATGTGATTGGCTTTCTGGGCTGCAAGTGCACATTGCTGACTCATGTCCAGTTTGTCACCCACCAGTATCTGCAATTCCTTCTCTGCAGGGCTACTCTCAATCCGTTCATCCCCCACTCTGTACTGATCCTGGGGATTGCCTCAAGCCAGGTACAGGACCTTGCACTTGGCCTTGTTGAACTTCATGAGGTGAGGTTCATATTCACACATTTCTCAAACCTCTCAAGGTCCCTCTGGATGGCATCCCTTCCCTCAAGCATATCAACTGCACCACTCAGCTTGGTGGCATCTGCAAACTTGCTGAGAGTGCACTCAATCCCACTACCTATGTCATTAATGAAGATATTCACAGATTCACAGATTGGTAGGGGTTGGAAGGGACCTCTGGAGATCATCTAGTCCAACCTCCCTGCTAAAGCAGGATCACATAGGGCAGGTTGCACAGGATGGCGTCCAGGTGGGTTTTGAATATATTGAAGGATACTGGTCCCAGCATGGACCTCTGAGGGACACTACTTGTGACTGATCTCCATTTGGACATTGAGCTATTGACTGCAACTCTTTGGATGCAGTCATCCAGCCAATTCCTTATTCACTGCATAGTCCATCCATCAAACCCATATATCTCCAATTTAATGATGAGAATTTTGTGTGCGACCATGCCAAAGGCTGTACAGAATTTAAGATAGATGACATCAGTTGCTCATGATAAGGCCATTGGTGCTGTTTGTGTTTGTGTCACTGTTGTCTGTTTCTGTCTGTGTGGCCAGCCGTGAACAGGGGTGTGTGTGTGGGGGGGATTGGGGGTGTGGGGGTGGGGGGTGGGGGGGGTGGTGTATGCGTGTATGGACCTCAGGAAATAGAGCTGTAACTGCCATCTCTTATCACGCTACCAGTTTCAGCAACCCCTGCACAAGAAAAGTTTTTAAGAAGTATTTTATCAAGCCATAATCAGACATTTAAGCAGTGATAACATGAGAAAGAAACATGCCTTAAACCTTGGGATACAGGCCAACCTGAAATGAAGACAGGTATGTAATTATTTGCTGGATATAAATGCTCAATTGAATTACACATAGAATATTGAACTATTTGAAAGGAATTTTATGTTTCAGAGGAAAGGAAGCTCTGCAGCTTTTGTGATGGAACTAAGAAGCCTGAGGCACTTTCTAAAAATTTAATTCTCAGTTTTGACAACTAAATCATTCTATACTCATCCTGTTCATCTGTTAATCATTGCTGTCAGCTCATGCATCCCTTGGAACCAAGTTGTTGGATATGAGATTTAAGCTTCTCAAGGAGAAAACTTAAAAAGAGAAAATGGGAAAAAAATGTTGTGTTCGCATTAGTGAGCCACACGAATTGAAAGCCACTGGTGTTTACAGCATGAAAGAGGACATGACAAAATGGGTGGAAAATCAAATGGCAGAAAACCTCATACAGGATCTTGGTATTTCCTGGTTAAGGACAAACTACAAGCTAAATTCACACAAGAATCAGGAAGAGCTTGGCCACCACATCTGAGACTTGTCTTCAATTTGATCAGATTTTAATTTCAGCACATTATGGAACAGGTAAATCTCTGAAGAGGGCTGGTTACTTCTTTTGGGGTCTGGAGGATCATTCAGATTGACCACATAGCTAGAGAAGGTTTACAGGACAGTCACGTAAGAAGCCTAGTAACTTTGGTCCCAAATTAGCAATGTTTTGAAACCTGACACACAATGGAAAATTAAAGCAAACATCTATGGGACAGGTTTGATGCAACTGTCAGTGCCCTAATCCTTAATGGCCTTGCCCTTCCCCACCTGGGGTCTACACAAAGTCTGCCCACGGGCCCAGGCCTTCCTTTAAAGCACAGGCCTGGACCTTCTGTCCCTGCCTGAGCTACATTGTAGGTGCATCTGTGTTCAACTTGGACACAGCTGTGCCTGGCCATGGGCCCTGTTGATCTGCATGCTGAGCCACAGATTGACTGCCTACCTTGACCTTGGACCTGCCTCATCACCATGAACTTGCCTGATGATCTGAGGCAAGTTGGCAACAAGAGTTGAACCCACCTACCACCCCTAGGTCTGCCCTGCTTGCCTCTCTTGGGTACTGTGGGGCTGGACCCTGGCTGGTGAGGCCACCAACCTGCGAGACATGTTATTGCGGTTGGAGCAGCTGGCCCTTGCTGTACCCTCATACCATCTCTACAGCTCATGAGTCATAGGAGTCACATCTCCAAAGCTGACACAGTTAGCTAAGACAGTCACAATTCTTAGTGAGTAAGACTGCACTGGAATCAAGAAAGGTATGAGAACCTGACCAGGTACCAAGAGAAACCTCCAGTACTCATTATGACCCAGCACTGGGCAGCGATGTGAACAGAAAACAGTGCAGCTGTGCATATCTTGCAAATAGTCCAGAAAGACACCTCTCAGAGATCATCTCCTATCAATAATGGTATGTGATAAGTGACAAAAGATAACCTCGGATTTTCCAGTAAGAGTTTTCAAAACAATCCGGTGTGGAAAATATGACATTTCCTCTCTTCCTCAAAAGAGAGAGGTGTTCCTATATATTATACTGCTTGCTGTCATTTGAGATTGTGAAACAAGAATATATCATTTTTCTTTGCATTTGGAAACAAATCTAATTCTTCTTTCTATTCCCTGTAAGTATGGCAGTCTTAGCCCATGAACTGATGCTAATGCAACCACTTCCTTCAGTAACTAAACAATGAAACTGTTGTTTCATTTCTCATTCCAGAGTAAACTGCTAGCAGTAGTCAATTAAAGGCAGTTTATTTGAAGAACATAGTCAAAAAAAGTTTTCTTAGCTAAAAAAAATACATACATTTAAAAGAAAAATAACTTCTAAGAAAAGTTGAATTCATAATACATTGTTAAAGGCACCAGATAATCTATGTCCATTAGCCATATCCAGGAGTAAACAAACAGCTTCTCACTTGGTTGATCCACCTCTCTGCACTTGAATTTTAAAATAATCCAACATCTGATGTTTTCAACACATGGCAGCATGCAAGGCTGGATGCGGAGGTAGGCATAAGCCAATCAACAGATTTAAATATTCCCTAATCAAAACTATCATTTGCTGTAATCAATCTTATGTGAATTTTTTTATGATACCTACAGGCACACTCTTTTGTGTTTCCTCAGACTCCATAGCATGTCCCACAAGTGCTTTCATTGAATTCAGTGGTACTGTTGGATAAGAAGACTTCAGATTTTGGCTTGCTCCAGTGAAGACCTGGTTACTGAAGGCCAGGGGTGAAAATGAGCCGTGCATCCCTGTACTCAGACTCTAAGTGGAGGTTTTTGCAGGCTGCCCACTCACTCCCTGATGGCTGAGCCTCCTGGGCTGCCTGCGTGCTGCACCCTCCCTGGGGAACAGCAGGGGGCTGCCGCAGCGTGGAGAGTGCACGTACCACCAGATCAGAGGCGTGGGTCATAGGTGCTGATGATGGTGTCAAGGTAAAGCTACTCTTGTGTACATCTGCCACTGAGTTACTCTGGCACTATTCCCTGTTATTAAAAAGAAGTTGTCAGAAAACTCACCCTAATTTCTACAGTACTGCTCAGTTGACACTCAAACATTGCTAGAAAGATACCTAAGTACAAATGTTTAATATCGTTCTTCACACTCCTTTGTACAGAAAGGCCTGTGTCTCCTCTTCCCATCCACTTGAACTGTGGCTGCATCCATGCAACTGGTGAGAACCTTTAAGACTAGAGCCATGCTACATCCAAGTATCAACCATGAAGTCTTATTCTCATCATATGGGGATGTGACCACCAGTCACAATGCCATAGTACTACCGCCATGTGCATAGAGACAAAAATGGGAATTCCAAACTCTGGCTCTAATCATCAGCTTCAAACATGTACACATGGCTCTAAAAAGAGCAGAGAGACAAATAGTGATAAGCTTCAGATATACAGGAACAACTGAGGGGATGGTATGTTACCCAGTCAAACTCCACTGGACACACAGAGCACAGCAACATCATTTTAACTGGTGATGAGTAAAGACGTGGAGTTATTGATTCTGTCTACACAGAGCTCAACAGGGGAGGCAACACAGTAGTCAAAATACTGAGATGGTTTCCATTACAGCTTGGCTGTTTACTAAACTTGGACTCGAATTCCTATGAGAATGGCCAGTCACTGATGTCTGAGTAAAATACAAAACTATTACAAATAGCTTAGCCTTCTTTCTCTCAGGATCATCAAGGAGATTGAATCAAGGATAGAAATGTATTTAAACACCTTCTTGACACTTTGGCTTACAGGTTGGTGGAACAGCAACCCATTTATATCGAATTTACATTCTTTTCCTATCTCACTGCCTTATTTAAAATAAAACATGTACTTACCCAGGGAGACCGGAATGAAGAGGAGAAGCAGGCACAGCACTGGAGTAGAAAAATGTCCTTTTGTTGCCATCCTGATTGTGTGCAGATGAAACTTCACTATCTGATAGGCACTGCCTAGACCAAACTCTGCATGGGCTTCTCTGTATCTCACAAATGTCTACAAAGGAGGAAATATATAGATTCACATGCTAGCATGAAGGAACCAATAGAAATATTGCTCACCTTTTTAGACGTTATCAACAGATTAATCTCAAATCTGAAAGAACCAAAACCTCCAATAAAATTCTAAAATAGTGCTTGTGACCATATATGAAGGATGATTACGCTTCTGATGTCATCATCGGAATTGTCGTGCTTTACTATGGGACCAACATAGGTAGTACAGGCGGAGCGGTACGCAAAATGGTTATTTCTCACCTGACAAAGTGATATGAAAGTGCAGGACATTGTCATGAATCATTTTGGAAGAGAAAAAGGCAAAGAAAATCCCTACTTTTGTAGCTCATCGATCTCCTTGGGAGCAATTGTACTCTCATTGTAAAATCAACAGAAGCAGTGTTAATCACTAGCGGTAGTTCTGTGAGTAAAAAAATGACACCCGCTCTGTCTTTGAGACAAGTGCTGCTCAGGGTTTCCTTATTCGGTCAAAACTTGAGAACTGTATGGGCAGAAGCTTTTGAAAGACCATCTTCCTTAGGATGTGTATTATAGGACTTCCTGTTTCCTTTGCTGAGTTTCTTTTTGCTTCAGGTTATGTATGACCATTGCTGGTAGTTCTGCCCACTCTCTCATTCACTCCAGAATGATGACTTTAGGGAAATAAAAACTGCTGTTAATTAAACTGTGGCTACTTGACTCATTGTCGGCAACTGGGATAAGTTGCAGAGTGCTATCTGTTTACACCAATCTGAACACACATTCCTCTTTATGACACTGACACACATGCTTTTTTTGTCTGATGGCATCTATCTGGTGTTTATCCAGAATCCCAAGTTTAGTGATGTCCAAGCTGTTAGGTCCACCAACAAGCTCTGCAACCTCTTCCCCTTCTCACTGGGCTTTGACTGCCTGTTAAAGATCTGTATAACCTTGCAGCAGCGTAACCTTGGGTCAGATTGCTGTGGAAAGAGCTGCATGAGGAAGAGCGGAGAGAAGTCTGGCCAGAGGCTGCCCATTGTTTGCTCAGAAGTTGCTCAGGAGCTCAGACACTTGCCTGTGGTCTCTGCTAGAGCTATATGGCAGCCAAACTTGGGTCTGGCCATGAACTTTACTGATACTGACTCTGACCTGCTGACTTGACTTTATGGCTTGATCTGGGACCTACCACCTTACTATGGTCTTGTTTGGATTGCCTGGACTGCTGACTTAACCTGGCTGCAGTCACCGGACTTATTCTGTTCTTCTTGTTCAGGTACTATGGGACTGTACCCCTTGGTGAGGATCTAGGCTCATGCCTGCCTTGCTGTCAACTTCAGTTCCTGTGTGACCTTCCCTTGCAGAGCAGCCTGTTTCTGCTCCCTGATGAAGACCTCTGAAAAAACAGAAAGTCACTGCCATTCCACTGGAAATACTGCAGACATACTGCTCCCCAAGCAACATTTTATTCCAGGGGCTCCTGTTGCCAGTTCTAGGGGTACCTTCTGGCTAAGGATTACTTCTCAGTTATTTTGCAAGAAAAATCTGGTGTTGATTCAGTTTTTCTCACTGAGATGAGTAGAAATTAAGAGGTGGTCAGGGTGAGGAAAAAACCACTACAGATGTGTTAATGAGAGATAGACAAGGTGTCCTGGTTTTGGCTGGAATAGAGTTAATTTTCTTCCTAGTAGCTGGTGTAGTCCTGTGTTTCAGATTTAGGATGAGAATGATGTTAATCATTGCTGTCAGCTCATGCATCCCTTGGAACCAAGTTGTTGGATATGAGATTTAAGTTTCTTCTTCCTACCTTCCTTTTCTGTCCTATTAAGCTGCCTTTATCTCACCCACAAGTTTTACTTTTTTTCCATTTTCGGTTATCTACCCCATCCCTCTAGGAGCGAGTGGAGTGAGTGAATGTCTGTATGGTTGTTTTAGCTGCTGGTTGGGTTAAACCATGACACAAGGTATCCATTATAATGTCTGTTCCTGTACTGAGGTTCAGTGGTTTCACC
Source organism: Grus americana (assembly GCF_028858705.1). Taxonomy (NCBI): domain Eukaryota; kingdom Metazoa; phylum Chordata; class Aves; order Gruiformes; family Gruidae; genus Grus; species Grus americana. The sequence goes on along the minus strand of NC_072852.1, from coordinate 86,429,037 downwards.
TAGTGCTCTTTTCCTTGCTGATTAGTAGCCATCAATAGAATTCTCACTGACATTTTAAACCCACTCCAGGAAGTCTAAGAGTGAGATCTATTTCTCAGCATGCAGGCCCTTGATGACCAGAGTCTCCTTCATGGGCACTATGACCAAGTGACCAGGTACATGCCAGTGCCCATGGATGTTAGAACTCCAGAATTCTCAGCTGGAGAGAATCTGGTACTCTGCTTTTCCTCTCTCTCCCCTTGCAAACAGGGGTGTCATCAGGATCAGTATTCACTTGGATTGGGACTGGCAGGATGGATTCCCTGTGCCCAATGGGCATAAGAGCTTATGTAAAAACCACGGTCCCCATGATGACTTTAACAAGTCCTGACTATGTCTGGTGACACCAGAATGTGCTTCTAGTCAAATGACCAGGAGAAGACATCTATTCAAGGGCAAGTTCAATGGCAACATGACATCACAGCTATTATCCAGCCTTATTCACCTAGCAATGTTTGTGAAGGATCTCAAGTGTATCTTCTCATTAGACTTGGATACAGAATGTTCCCATATGGAAAAGTAACCCATCAGTTATCATTGCACAGCCCATCATATCTGTTGGTATCCTTTGCCTGGAAGACGAGGAACATTCTGGGACACCATCTGTGCTCAGATAGCAGAAGAAGAACCAGCACCATCTCCACTAAGCACAAACATCTTGGTCTACATATCCAGAAGTTCTACTCCTTCCTCATATGGATGAAACACTTTCTTCTTCTCTGAGGAACCCACCTACCACTCTCCCCCCGCTCCCCAGTCAAGCTGTCTCCCTTCTTCACTTCTTTCATGGCCACTTATAAGCCAGTCACAGGCTGAGGGTTCTGTCTCTTCTCTCCTGGAAACAGGGATGCTGAGCAGGAATCTTTCATTTGTCTTTAAAGCAGAGTATATCTGTCATAAACTGAGTACCTGTTTAGAAAAGATGCTCTGCCATCAGTTTCATCCCTCTGAAGGTCCGTCCCCCAATTTTCAGAAGTATTCTCTGATGCTTTCCACACTGTATTCCCACTGTTGCCCTTAGAAGTAGATGTCCTCTCCTCCACAAGGAATTGGTCATGACAGCAAAAATATGTAAAGGGGCAAAGAGGGGAAATTGAAAGTTTGAAACAAGAGCATCTGATAGCAGGTCATCAAGTGGGTCTGGAGGACTAGGAACGACTTCAAGATTTATGAAGAAATACTGAAGTATATTTGCTTTAGGTTTAGTTTTCCCAATGTGAACATATATTTCTGAATTCTTGGTGCTCTTTTTTTGACTCCACATGAGTTTCTGGGACTTCTGGATGGTTTGTGCCACTTGTAAAGGCTTTTTCAGAATTGGCTTCTCCTCCAGAAAAGCCTGGGAAGATGGACAAAAAACAGCCCTTATGGTCTGGAGGCATGGAATAGAATGTGCTGGGGACAAGACTCATCCTTGTGTGCTTGAGAAACAAACTTTACAACTCTGTAACTAAAAATCATATTGCATATGGAGTTGCAGGGACACTGGTTAGCACACACCTTGGACAGGAAGATGTAACAGGTGTTGGTGCCTAGAATCTGAATGAGGTATAAGACCCTCACATGAGCTCTAATAAACTGTGAAATTTTGCAACCAATAGTTAGATTGTGTGAGAATGCAGGAAGAAAATAAAAAGAGAATTTCCTTTGCTGCATGAGAAACATCATACTAGTATCAATTGCCTGATTTCTCTGCTATACATTCTGAGAGAAATGAAATTCTTTTTTCACAGAAATGAAAACGGAATCTGAGGATACTGGTTGACAGCTGCTTCTATGTTTGCTGAGTAGACAATACTGCAGACATACTGCTCCCCAAGCAACATTTTATTCCAGGGGCTCCTGTTGCCAGTTCTAGGGGTACCTTCTGGCTAAGGATTACTTCTCAGTTATTTTGCAAGAAAAATCTGGTGTTGATTCAGTTTTTCTCACTGAGATGAGTAGAAATTAAAAGGTGGGCAGAGCCCACTGTTTTCCAGCTTGCAAGGAAGGAAGAAGAAAAGTAGATATGGGGCAGGGCTCCAATCTGGTTCAAACACAGAATGAGGCTTTGTTGTTCTCAGGATCTGTCCATATACAGGAGATATTACTTTCCTGCAAAATGGGCATACATGGTGGGAGCAGCCCAATAAATAGCCCACTGTTTCATAAGGAAATCTCCATGTTATTTCATAGGTATAGTGAGAGATTAGTAGGATACAAGGGAGGGTTCTCTCTTCTGATGCTCCTCAGTAGTTGGAAGACTCATGTGGCTGGACCCTACAGCTGAGATGTGTGTAGGGACTGTTTTCACACAGACTCACCTAACACAGCAAGTACCATGGAGTCACTGCAGCTTTCATCTTCTGGAGCAAACAACGAAGGATGTGGTTAGAGGCTCATCTCATTTTTGAAGCCATCAGCACAAGTATTGTGCTAAGTAAAAGCTGGTAAGGGACTCCTTTCTGGGTCCAGTGTCAAGTGGTACAGACTGACTTGCACCCGCACTGCATAGGATTAATTCCCTCTATATCATATTTACCCATGGAGGGTGTCCCTGCCCACAGCTTGGGGGTTGGAACTAGATGATCTTTAAGGTCCCTTCCAACCCAAACCATTCTATGATTCTATGATTCTGTATTTCCCTTGAAGTGTGCCAAACCAAAGCTAGAGACTGAACCAGTGCCTGAGTCATGGACAGAGGTTAAGTGCTTGAGTTTGCTTATTGTGCAGTGTAGGGCTACCACAGGGTCCCTCCCATCTCTCTCTCCTGCAGCTGAAGAGCTCCCTGACCTTCTTGACACCTGCCAGGATTCACCCCCATGTCAGCATGAGGGATCCATCCCCATGCATGTGAAGATGAGGTGCATTGAGTAGGAAGTCAGCAAGAAAAGTCCTTCCAGCCTGTAAAAGTCTTTCTAAAAGAGTTTTCAAGACCTGGCAGTACAGAGCTGTCTAGTGGGAGATCTCTCAGGAAGCAGTTGTAGTGGAGATGGCTAAGAAGACCCATTAGCAAGCTCCGTGCTGGATCATCTGGATTACAAAGGAGCCTTTGCAGGATTCCAGGCTTGCACATTGGTGCAGGGTAAGCAACAAAGGAGGCAGTACACCCCCTTTTAGAGGATGGGAATGGAATCATGGAAAACATTTGTTAGAGGACATCTGAGAAACACAAGTGAAGCAGAGAAAGTCATAGAGGGATGGGAGAGAATGGGAATGGGTACCTCAGCTGTACTGACTGTGGTACTACTGTCCAGCAGGTAGACACAGGGAATCTATGAGGACAGGACATCCAGGACATCAGCAGATCTGCAGGTCACAAAAAACTTGGCATTTCCATCTTCACCACTGGCATGTTTGATTTCTGCATACCAAGAAGCCCTCCTGTCACAAACTGCTTCAAGCTCTACCTCAGGGCTTTTCAAGAGGGCTAAAACAGGGATGTTGATGTACACTATTTCTGAGGCTTCTGCTGCCAGAAGCTTTCGTAGTGAGGGAGCAACAGAGATGCCATCATCTTCCTCAGCTCTAGGCACATCAGTACTAGACCTTGCTGAACCTTTCACACAGCAGACACAGTGACAGCCTCGGCAGAAATTCAGAAGAGGAACTTTCAAAAGCAAAGGTGAGCTGCTAGGCTTGTCATCTGCAATTTCCTAATTATTGCTGCAGAGCACTTAGGTCTTGACAGCCTTGCCATAGCCAAAGGGATAGCCTGAGAGTGGCTCAAGGCACAGGGATGGCAGCATGTGGTGTCAAGGGAGCACAGACAGGCATCATCTCCCTGGGAAGTACCTGGTCTATCTTGCAGCACCTGGAATCATGTCAGCTGCCTCACTGGGATCCATACATTTGGTGGATTGCAATGCAGTGAGAGAAAAGCTGCTCTTCCAGGCAGTGGCTCAGGCCAACGGTATCTGGAAGATAAGTAGGGACATGATGAAAAGAAGGCAAGGTTGCCATCTTTTCTGCTTGTACCAGCCTGCAGTCTCATCAGAACCAATCTCATGTTAGCTGAAGGAAATAGTAAGTGAAAACAGTTCAGGGATTGATAGAAAGGTCCAATGCAACCACAGGAGCTGACATAAGGAGTGGTATGGCATCACTGCAGAGGCAGGTCAGTATGAAAGACGGATGCACATTGATTCCCTTGAAGATCTTATCTATTGCTGCAATATAGCAAAATAACCCTCTTATACATCTGTGAAGGTTGCCAAAGCAGGTTAGGACACTACCTGTACTAATGCATGCATATTTTCTTGCATGTAAAATGATGCTATGTTTTATGGAGCAGATCATGTTGAGTGTCATCACATGGCACGCACAGGACAACCAGATGATCAGGCCCAGTCAGCATGGGTTTATGAAAGGCCGGTCCTGCTTGACCAACCTGATCTCCTTCTATGACAAAGTGATCTGCTTAGTGGATGAGGGAAAGGCTGTGGATGTTTACCTGGACTTTAGTAAAGCCTTTGATGCTGTTTCCCATAGCATTCTCCTGGAGAAACTGGCTGCTCATGGCTTGGATGTGTATACTCTTTGCTGGGTAAAAAACTGAGTGGATGGCTAGGTCTGAAGAGTTCTGGTGAATGGAGTTGAATCCAGTTGGCAGCTGGTCACAAGTGGTGTTCCCCAGGGCTTGGTATTGGTGCTGGTTCTCTTTAATATCTTTATCAATGATCTGCATGAGGGGATTGAGTGTACCCTCAGTAAGTTTGCAGATGACACCAAGTTGGGTGGGAGTGTTGATCTGCTTGAGGGTTGGAAGGCTCTACAGAGGGATCTGGACAGGTTGGATTAATTGGCTGAGGCCACCTGTATAAGGTTCAACAAGGCTCAGTGCTGGGTCCTGCACTTGGGTCGAAACAACCCCATGCAACACTACAGGCTTGGGGAAGAGTGGCTGGAAAGCTGCCCAGCAGAAAACGACCTGGGGGTGCTGGTCAACAGCCAGATGAATATGAGCCAGCAGTGTGCTCAGGTGGCCAAGGTGGCCAACAGTATCCTGGCTTGTATCAGAAATAGTGTTGCCAGCAGGACTGGGAAGCGATCGTCCCCCTGTACTCAGCGCTGGTGAGGACCTTGAGTCCTGTGTTCTGTTCTGGGCCCCTTGCTACAAGAAAGACATTGAGGTGCTGGAATATGTCCAAAGAAGGGCAGTGAAGCTGGTGAAGGGTCTAGAGAACAAGTCTTCCAGTTTCTCAGAATTGGAATGATTCTTTTTTTAACTTTTCTTTTGTGTTGTGTGGTGTTTGGTTTTTTTTTTTTTTCTGATTGGTAAAGAGACTTTTGAAAGGCAAGTTCCATGTCCATTTTATGTTTGCTTTCCTAAAGAAATAGTGAATCTCATTTAATTCCTTCCTTCCTTAGAAGTAGCTTATGACAGCTCTTTAAATGTACAGTATATCTTTTGTCCTAGTTCTTCCAAATCTCCCTGTTAAAAAAAAAAGGGGGGGGGTTATCTGAATTAGGGATATGGAAAGCTATGCTGGATTTAATATGATGTCTGTTATTTCTGCTTGTACATACAGCAGAGGTGGAAGGCATGCTTTAGATATTCAAGAGGATCTCTATTCTATTAGAGAGAACCCTTTGAATCTTTAGTAGTTCCTTCTTCTACAGTGAGCTATATTTCCCCTTTTCCCTTAAAGTTCTTTTCCTTTTTTCCCCTGCAATTGTCTGGATTGTATTTTTTGTCTATTCCTAATTTCAGGTTTTTACCTCTGTTTTCTGGGTCACGTCATACTCCAGTTCTACTGCAACATTAATCCTATCAAAACTCTGTTCCACTATGGATTTTAGGACTTGAGTTTTTGAGTTTAACTCAAATTTTTTTCTGTTATGAGGATCTGGGGTTTTTTTCTTCTTCTTCTCATGAGGAAGACACACTTGTGATACCAACAGCCCTTTGTGTTATCTCTCAGATTGCTCTTCTGGGGAAACATTTTTACAAGCAGGCCTGTTACCATTCTGTATAGAAGAAAAGTACTTTTTTTGAAGATAAAATGGTCAAGATGTCTACTGAAACAAGCATGGTGTTCTCTTAAGACAGTGCGAAGAGTAATCACTGCTGGTGATGCAAAGTTAGGATGTATCAACAGTACCAAGGAAGAAGGAGATAACTTGAGGATGAGGGTAAGGATGAAACACATTACTATAGGAAAGGATGAAAAATGCCTAGATTTTGTCATTCTGTAATCAATGATCAAGAACCATATAATTATAAAAAAAAGGCAAATGCAATCATAGGCTGTATCAGTTGAGAATTTGCAGTACAGACAGAGGATTATTAACATCACTCTACAGAGTATTTTTTACAGTAAAAAATGTTGCTCCCATATAACTGAAATGATGTACTAGAGTTGGAACGATACAAAGAAGGCCTTCAAGGATGATCAGAGGAATACAAAGTCCATCTTACGGTCAAACTGTGATGGAGAGACTAACAAAAAACGTCAGTTTAATGAAACAAACTTCTGCTTCTAAGTATTTTCAGACAAGTTAACACTAACTGGAACAAGGACTGTATAATATGAAGAAAAATATAATGTTGCGAAGACATGTAAGATTGGATGTCACAAGGAGGCTTCTAACAATCAGAAAAATGAGGTCCTGGAATAAGCCTCTAATAAAAATGATAACAGAAAGAAACTTTTCTAGTAATGACTAAGGTCATAAACACTGAAAGGAGTTACTGGGCATGTTTCCTTCAGTTAACACAAGTGCAGACTTGATGACTGAGGTGGTCCCTTTAAATCCCTTGCCCCATAATTCAGGAATTACCACAACAGATCTGTATAAATCACACTTTTGCTGTAAAAACATAGAGAATACATATTGCAAGATGTGGTAGAATTACAACCTCTTCTGTTTCCTGGAACTATCCAGAGAAATAAATCTGAATATGAACAAGAGAAGATTGCTGTAGAGTAGACAAAAAGACCTTACTCCATAGCAAACACATAGCATTTTCACCTGGTACTTGAAAACAGACTCTCCCCTGTGGACATGCAAAATCTCAGATTTCCCTACACTGTGACCAACAAAATGCAAGGGAGGCAGGTCAGTGAATGGGGAATGAGCAGTAATAATGGAATATTTATTGGTCATGTGAGGTACAGATGGGGCTCGGGCAGACAACCACTGATGAGCCTGTGCTAATCCTAAAGAGTCAAGTAAGGGACAGGATGGTTTCATGAGTAGAATTGTAAATTTTCCTGATAGGTGTTCAAGTCATGGGAGAAAAAGATCACGATCAATGTTTATTAGATCACCTTTTACTAGTTAAGCTGTTATGTAGAATCAAGCTGTTATTATTAATAGCAGATAAATATTCACAGAGTATGCTCAATTATTGCCTCACACTCAGACACTCACTGTCAGTTACCTGTTTAGAGCAAAGCTGGGAGTCCCATCCCAGAAACAAAGGGTTGTCATGCCAGGGGCTTCTAACTGAGCTCAGAAAGGTCCTTCAGTGCCCGTTTTTCAGTGGGCGTGTGTATATCTGTTATCTTTGTACACAGAAGTCATTGCATCCTAGGATGTGGTCTAAGTTGTACAACCCACTATTGGTATCATTGTGTGCTGGTGGCCCTGACAGACTCGAGATTCTTGATGTTCTGGGTTTTTCTGTTCTTGTGGATCCACAGGACAAAGAGTCTCCAGACCTTATGTATTCTTGGGAGACTTTTACATGATGCCTCTCAGCACCTACTCATCCTTTCCTTGATCTGATTTCTGCTTACTTTTTTCCCATTCACACACATAGGCACTGTTCATTCATGCAAATTCACCCAATGCAGGCTTTTATGACAGAAATGCAGTACCTGAGCTGATCCATAAGCCAGCACGTGTCCCACAAGACACTTTCCTACCCCATGATTTTAGCTTGCAGCAGTAATCTTTACCTCCAATCCCTTTGGAGGCAAAGTGCTCTTGATTCTATGTGAAATTTCTATCTTATGGTCGCTGCACATTAAAACTTAGAATTTTAAAATATGTCCCTCGCTGTGACATAACTAAGAGGCAAACAGCGCTTGCCTGATTGTTTTGATTCCCTCTACCACATGCTGACACAGTGTTTCCCCTTGAATAACAGGAACTGTATCCCTATAGAGCTCTGTTTTCTGCACTTTTAACTCCAGGGACACATAGTTTTCCAATTAAAATTGGCAGAATGCAGCAAATCTTTGTCTGTAATTTGTCAGTCTCCACCCAGCACAGCCAGACAGCATTCCAGTGACTGTCATCCTGCAAGCTGCTTTTGCTTCCCCTTGGCTGTTTATCCCTGTCAGCCTTTCTAGCATGCTAAAGGTAGGCAGGTGAAGGAGCTACAGCCCCAACACTGTGGCAACTGTTTCTCTGCAGGGTTCAGAAGAGCTGCTGTACTCTCTGCTTACCAGGCAGTGCTATCAGTAAGGGCTTCTAGTAAGCTTTCAAACTACTAGGCTTACAGGTAAAAACAAATTCTTAAATATTTGTCCTACAGTAATATTAAATGGATTTAATCAGAATATGAGCCCTTTTGTACAGAAGGCTTGTACACTTTTCTAAAAGCCTCCTCCGCATCTATGAAAGTGGGTGAGGAGGATAAACAGACACACACAAACACATGTCTTGTGGTCCAAAGTTAATACAGGCTGCTTCAAAACTTGCTTTGGGGCTATATAAGTACATGTGTCTTTGAACTGCTGTTATCTTGAAACAAAACATAGATAGAGCTAAGAGATGGAGCTAATATACTTTATACTAAGGTAAAGATGGGGGTGTCTGAAGGAAAACAAGCAGTTAAGAAGGAAACCACTTTCTTCCTTACTCAGGCTGTGCTGGAGGGATTTTGAGTTTCAGAGAAATGTGATGTATCCTGTGGTTAAGTTAAACCTGAGCTTTGAGAAGGATTAATCTCTGTATCTCAAACTGACAATGGTTTAAACAAACATCTGAAATGAAGTAATCTGGAGTGGCATTTACCTTTGTGAATCTTTATGAATGTATTTTTCAAAAACTTCCAAAAGGTAGTCATACATTTTGTTACTCTCTAATGGGCCCAAATGCTTTTGGAGAAGTGGCAGTCAGAAATTTTCCAACAAAAGTATGACTTGAGAAAAGTGTGCTTTAAAGAAATACATATATTTGACAAAATTTGTTTTTAGGGAGGGCTCAAGTGCAATCCAATATGATTTATATTGTAAGAAAAGTTACGATGTCATTCAGTTTCAGAATAAACTATATTTTGATCTTATGATCCATTGAATGGCTTCTGTCCCCAAGAGTTAAAAGAGTTAAATTGAAAGTAAAGTTTTAGTGACTTCTTCTTTGAATTGTGATCTAAGGCAGAAGTTTTCAGTGCATTTTCTCTGAGACATTTTAATTTATACATGGAAACTTTGGTGGTTTCTTTTTGTGGCTATTTTTTTTTTCTGTACCATTTTTCCTTAAAAAAAAATAAATCTTTTAATATGATTTTCTGTTACTTGTCCCCCTCCAGTTTTTATTAATTCCAAGTAGTCATGAAATCACTATTTATTCAAGCCATGTATGGTAAAATTGACTCAAGGTAACTGCCCAGGATTTCATGATGAGTATGCAATCAACTAAAGATGATCCAACTGATCCAATGGCTTCTGAAAAGTTTCATTAATGATGGTGCATTATGCTGTGGCTTTTGCTTCAGAGAATTGTGAGGTAACCTCTAATTTTTAATTAAGTGCCAGGACCTCTGTTCTGAAGATTAAAATGATTCAAGTTTCACCAGGAAGGAGGTGATGTGTGCATGTCTGTGTTTGTCCCTTTATTAAAGATAAGGTTTCTAAACTTTTTCTTTAAATATTTAAATCTTTCATCCCTGAATTTGAAGGCACAGATAAAAAACAGTGGATCTGGTAGCTGGCCTGTGGACCCTCACATTCTCTGGTACATAGCTCCTAAACATTTTACTCACCACTGAGTCCGGCTTGAAGTTTGCTGGCAGATCACACACATAGAAGAAATAAAGAGCATGCTCACATGAAAGCAGTTAGAATTTAATAAGAAGACAGGACAGCCTGTAGTGATCAGCTGCAGGGACTGGCTGGACAAGTTTACTGCTTATGTGCAATGGCATCTTTTATACTCCCCTTCCCCCATTTTTCCATTTTCCTTCATAACATGACCCTTCCCATTCCCTGTAAACATCCCATAAATCATCCTCTACGTTCCCAAAATTCCATTGTTTTATCACAAAATTCTCCTCTTTCCGCAAGCTCCCCATTTTAACTCCTGTACTCCTTTATCCAGTAGTCTGCCTTCATTTGCATTGTATTCCAAAGAGAATTGAATCACCATTGAGTATTTTACAACAGGGGCAGTTAGTCATCTTCAGTGGTTTTAGGAGTAGCTGATTCAGAGGGACTAGGTACTTGTCACTGTTCTTCTGATTGCTTTCTGTGTATTTGTATAGCCACTAGGCAGATATCCTTAAGATTTTTGCTTATTAATCTGAAGTATACGTATCCTATAAACTTGGTTGTGTCTCAGGAATCTTGATCCTTATAAAGGTTAAAAAAATAGTTCTGAGATTTACTAATGTGGTGGGTTGACACTAGCTGAAGGCCAGGTGTCCACCAAAGTCACTCCATCACTCCCCTCCTCAATTGGATGGGGGAAGAAAATATAACGAGAGGCTTGTGGGTTGAGATACGGACAGGGAGAGATTGTTCACCAATTACTGTCATGGGCAAAACAGACTCAGCTTAGAAAAAATTCATCTAATTTATTATCAATCAAATCAGAGTAGAGTAATGAGAAATAAACTCAAATCTTAAAACACCTCTCCCCCCCCCCCACCTCCCTTCTTCCCAGGCTCAACTTCATTCCCAATTTCTCTGCCTCCTCCCCTCCAGCAGCACGGGGGGGATGGGGAATGGGGGTTGTGGTCAGTTCATCGCACGTTGTCTCTGCCATTCCTTCCTCCTCAGGGGGAGGACTCCTCACTCTCTTCTCCTGCTCCAGTGAGCTATGTGGATCATGTGGCAGGATTTTTGAACAGGAAGCCATGAACCTCCTGTAAGTTCTTCATAGTTCTGAACCCAAGGCCTTAACTTCACCAGAAAGTTCATGCATATCTGCCTGTTGAACCCCTCCCTAACATACACAGAAAAAAAGTATAGACATGCATATGGGGCTGCTCATGCTGGTGGTGCTGGAGATTGGGTCAAACACATGTTCTTGCATACTCATATTGACTTGCAATAGCCTTCTGTAGGGTTGAGGAAGAAGAGCACTACCCCCTGTAGTTGTGGAGGCTATACTGTCTTCATACCTCATACATGGGGAAAGTGAGACACAGAAATGCAGTGGGGGAAAAAAGGAACCATGGTTCCAAGTTGTTAAAACATGCTGTGACCTGGGTTAATTGACAATGATAGATAAGAATCTTAAAAACTGTGAAACAGAAATAAAGCAAATGAACACAAATGGAAAAATTAAGAACAACTGTTTTTCAAAGTTGACTTCCATAAACGCACAATATCATATCTTTGGAGTTCTGTGGTAATGATTTACAAAGTAATGTTTTATGACATTTGTAGCAAGTTGCAGTCCATACTAGAACCTTTTTAGGGTCACAGCTAAAATCACACTAAAGGACCATCTAGCCTGAAGTGAGTAGCATTGTTAAAACAGTCAGTGTCTAGGTTTCTATGTGATACAAGTAAACATTCAAGATGTGTTAGGGATGACAGGAAATTACTTTGCAGAATTGATTTTGGAGTGTATTTCAGAAACTGGAGGAAGCCTTTTCCCCTATAAACTCCACAGGCTAGGGTTCCAGCAGGAATTATTCTGGGATGAAATGTTTTACTAGAGAATGATTGTACATCTGTTCTTCAGGATTTCTTTCCCTAGGTATCAAAGAAAGATTCAGAAAGAATGAGATTGAAAATAACTCAGTTCTAGCTTGAGAAAGGGATTTCAGACAGTGATCCTAGGCATGCAGATCAGTCAATAATCAACTTTCCACTGCTGCTCACAATGTTTGCATATTTTCTTCCTTCAGTGCTAGTGATTGACTGTTCCTAATATTTTAATTCTGTTTTCCTTTTGTGATTATATTAAATATGTGTGAGTGAATCCTACTCATACAGGAGAAATAAAAAAACCCCACACCAATTATGTATATTTGATGAAAGGATCCCTTTATGAATTTTCTGAACACCAACCTGAAAGCTACTGAGTAAACAGCTGAGGTTGGTCTTCTCTCAGCCATTATTCTGATCAGGTCACTATGAGTGAGCATGTGTGTGTGTGTGTGTGTGTGTGTGTAACAGAAAGAGAGAGGGGGAACTGTGTAAGGAGGTAAGCATATGTACTGTGTGAACAGCTATCTAGTAATGAAAAATGTATTCTAATAAAATAGAAGCTTAATTAATAAAAAAACCCCATTAAACTAAATATTGTTTGTGGTCTGGGTTTCTCCAAGGCATAATCTTCTGTCAAGGAAAGTGGTATTTGCAATAACCTTAATGTCACATGTATTGATGTACAGGAGAAAATCCATTCAATTTTTAAATGCTCCTATTATGTATGTCTGGTTGAATCCTTAAATTTTCAAGTTTGGAGAATAGAAGAATGCCTATATCTTTTCAAGGAAATAATTTGTGCACTGAAAATTTGGGTATCAAGTATGGCAAGTCACTTTTCACTAATCTTCTGAGGTTTTTATATTTTTATATTATATACAATATATATTAGGCATATTTTCAAGATGCTGTCTTAAAATTATTCATTATCTTTCACAACTACCATCTGTGTACAGGCATTAATCAAATTAAAATCAGGATGATAGAACTGCTCTTAAGATATGTACCCAGATAAAGTTGTGGATCTCTGGGAAAGCCTCAAAGATGCAATAGGATTTTCCATTTCTCTTAGCTCAAGAAAGAATGCTTTGATTGCAAAAGCCCAATCAGTAATCACAAGGATGCAAACTACAGTGAATGGCTGTTTGCATATCCTGTTTGGATCATCTAACTCTTTCTATGTTTAACCCATGTATCATCTTTCTGTCCAATTCCGTCTTGTGCCCAGAATGAACAGACAATTAAAAACCTAGAAATTCATTGCAAGCTGTGGCAGTCAAACTACATCTGCTTCCTGAGCAGTCTACAAAAGTAAAATTGAGTATCATACACCTAGAATACAGCCAATGTAGTGAATATCAATAATCAAGGCTCTGGAGTTTATATGTAATTGATTTGGTAAAGCAAAGTGATAGGATCCCCATAGGGAAATGATAACCCATGTACAAAGAACACTTAGGACTGTTCTATAGAAAAATGCAGGCCAAGGGTATATAGCCTAAACATGAGCATGACATCTGATTCCCAGGAAGACACTTCAGCTCCTATGTGTAGGGTTGCATCTGGGTTTGGGGTTTTTCCCCCCATTTCTACTGGATTTTTGTCCAATAAATGTTTCATGTAAACCTGATAATCCATGGATAGAAAAGGAACTGGAAACAAGGACTCTCCTCTCTTAGCTCAGGACACTCAATATCTCAAGTGGCAGTCACTTTCTCTGTTGTCTCCAATTAGTATTACACTAGGAAGCATCTCCACCAAGTGAGTGGAGAGGACCTCCTGCTTGCTCAACTCCCTTCCTGCTTACAGCCTAGTAAACGTCTTGCTGGCATGCTTGTTTGCACGTTTTCAGGTTGCACAGGACACTAAATCCAGGCTCTCTTTCTTGAAGAAGTATTCTAGACAGTAGACAAGCAAAAGGAGGAGAACCACATTCCTCTCCTACTAAATCTTAATGAAAATAAGGCAGCTGTGAGTAGATCTTTGAAGCTGCACAACTCTATTGATTTATGCTGCATGCGGGCAGAGCAAACAAAATGCACGGTAAATGTATGTGCTGCTTTTACCTAGGGTGGCGGGGATTTTTATTCCACCAGAATTCGAGTCAGAAATAGTATAGAGTACTTCTTGGTGCTTGCAGAACTAAAACTCGAGGCACAAATAAACTTCAAAGACAAGCAATGAGAGATCTAGACAATTTTAGGAGTTTCTTCCAGTGTTTTTTTGACTTCTATTTTTAATCTGGCTTTCTTACATGTTATATAAAGGAAATAGTAGGGATTAAGTCCTCTTCTGGCTTGCAGAAATAGCATGGTTGGTGCTTCTAACAGAGTGACAATGACTTATCTTTATATTTGACGCTACCATTGTTTAGGATGAGTTATTACTGGCAAGTCACAAAAATGTACGGAAGTGCAACAATAACCAGAGAAAAGTTACTCCTCAAGAATAGCAAGCCTGCTTGCATAATGATGCCTATACATGAGACTGGTAATATTGTTTCTCAAGTTAATTTCTCTGTAGACTTCTTCTAAATATGTAGCTATCTGTAGTATCTGTGCCCTGGTATCTCTGAGTTCTTACTGTGGTCAGAGAGCAGACCCATACCACAGTTCATAAGTGTTTTGATTAACCCGTTAGTAAAGATGAACTACACCAGATAACAGCAGTTATAACAGTCATCTTATTTTCAAAATTCTCAAAGTCACTGTTGTCAGGAAACCTTGAAAAAATAGTCTGTGAAAAATCCACAGATACCATATGTTTGCAAATTTGGATATGATATGCAGAACACTTTAATCAGTAACATGGTGTTATTTGATGAAAAAAAATTACAGGACTAAGCACAGTTTACTCTTATTTAATCATAAAAAATTTTCCTTACAAATGCAAAAGCTAAAATTATTCAAACTTAGGAAATTATCTATAAAATATCTGAAATTGTAATATAGTGTGAAACTATAATACCATTTACAGTAAGAACTTACACTCAAACCAAATAATTAGACAGTTATATGATAACTGTACAAAGAAGCTTTAAAAGAATTTGAAAGATAAACTTACACTCAGTTAATCATTAAAGTATTGCTTACATAAAAGAGTATGTATGGAGTTTTAATTCATCCACTTAACCCTTGAGACTCATTTGTGTTTAATGAGCACAGGAATATACAAAATTCTGCCTCATTTATGGTGTAACTATAAGACTAAGCTACTCTGCTAAGAATGTTAGACACAAAACTGTGACTTCCTCAAAAATACAGTCTTAAATGTTTTCAAATATGCAGGGAAGATCCATATGTATGTCAAATCTTTCTACAATTCAATGTCCTCCTCTTACTGTTTTGCTTCCTGAGAAAGGCTATATTGTTCTTCTAGCAATTGGAACATGCATGAATATGCTGCCCCCTCTGCTGCTCTTACGGAAGATGACCTAGTTTTGCCATAAAAGACACAACTCATTGAGAAATAATGTAGGCTGTTTACATAATGTGTCCTTATGCTCCTGCCTCTGGTTGGAAGGAATGTGCCAAACAGTGAAGACTTTGATGGTCCTGCCTGTCCAGGAGTTGAAAAATGTGGTGACCTCCAACATAAATGGTGAAGAAACATATACTTAGATGGTGAGAAAAAACCCAATACAGACGATTAAGGAAAGCTCCACCAATTAATTAATTAGCTCCTTTTGTATTACTGGTCTCTCGTACTTATAACCAATCATACAATAGTTTACTTTTTCTCTCAGTTTTTCTCTGACCCTTTTGCTCTCTCTGTCCTACTCTTAGTGTCATATTTGTCCCCCCCCCCCCCCCCCCCCCCCCCCCGCCATGTGTTAAAATGAATATTTTTACTGGGAAGGATGAGGTTTTCTATTCAGGTCTCTTTTTCTGCCCTTTAAAATAAGTGATCTAGGAATTCATATGAATGTAAGATATACATGTAGATACACCTTTACTGTGATTGTGTTTCAACAAACTGTGTTTTGATGACAACTCCTTTTAGCAGAAATTTCCTTCATTTTTGGAGGAACTCATCTGCTCCTGGGCTTTTATAAACACATATGTACTATCACAATAAACTGGAATTTCTGTCCATGCTGTATTTTGGATTCATTCAAACAAATATCTTTGCAACAACTTGAAGATAACAGAAATCCCATTTTTCATCTCTGAGCTTAGTGTAGCATTCCAGGTGTCAAAAAAGAAAGAAAAGAATTCAATTTCATAAGATAGAGGAAAATAATTCACAAGCTAAGTGTAGGTCTCATCATTTTAACTCCCCTTCATGAACAGTGGTATTGTTCTAAGAGCTTTCACTGCTTAAGTAAAAAGTAAGAAGGTGGATGCAAAGACAGCTCAGTGAATTGGCCTAAATAAACAGTAAAATTGGGCTTGTGTGAGACTATTACAACCTGCCATATTGGATACACTGTTTTAGGCATCAGTAACAGTTGCATTTCCATAGCTCCACAAATTAAGCCACATGAAGATGAAAGAAAACAAAGTGTAATGAAGATACTATGCCCTTTTAAAAGATGTATATTTAAGTAGCTATCTATCTAGTTTAATGTTGAAGTCCTTTCTTCCATTTGTATATGCACGTGCAAAGATACAAAGAACCATCATACAAGATGCCCAGTTGCCAATATGTACATGTGCATGTAAATGTTGGTGTGTACATGTAGTGCTCATTTCAGGAAGGTGTGTGAGGAACGACCTGTATCTGTGTCCTATTGATAAGTTTTCCTGTTTCTTTAAATTATGTTCTGATGGGCATTGAAAATAGAGTCCATGGCATGTTTTCCAGAATTTCAGTTATGAAAATTCCAGCTGTGCTTACGGATATGCAAATCAGAGAAGGATCCTGTAGTGATCTGTCAATTACATAGCACATCTTTGCATTTCTTGCCTTGAGCTAATGACTAAAATCAAATTACTGTTTCATTACTTGGAAAAGAGGCCAGACTGTGATTTAGAAAGCAAATGAGGCCTGTTGTCCTTGTTCTCTGAATTACTCATTGATGATTTTTTCATCATTATGAAGGATTTTATAATTTACCAGTCATCTATAGGCTACTTTAATACAATATATTGATATTATCACAAAACTGAACTTCTGATTGTGACCACTCTTCTTAAACATTTTGTTCAGGGCCTTTTCTGTGTATGGCTTCATCAGTATCAAATAGTCCACAGTCCCATGCAGTACAACACAAGTAATGTCCTGTCTGTCCAGTAAAAAGGAATCTAAAGGCCATATACCTTGTTAAAATGTAGTCATAATGTTGCAATGTTATAATACTTCTCCTTCAGGGAATAAAAATTGCATAACAGAGTAGTTTATGAGGAATTTGCTCCTCAGGCAAAAAGAAAGGCTTCTGATTAAACTAGTAAATTACAGAAATCCAGAAAAGTCTCTCTAGTGGAAAAGAGCTTTGCTTCAAATACTGGCATCTTTGTTTTAGGCTACATTTGAGCAGTTTTCTAGAAAGTCTTGTGGGTTTTGGGGTTTTTTTGTTTGTTTTTTTTTTTTTTTTCTTTTTGGGTGGGTGGTTTGTTCCCCCCCCAGATTCTCAATGAAAAGAGCTACAAGACAATAATTTGTATCATCTCATTCTGCTAGTGTTAGAATAGGATGAGCTTTGAACTTTGCTTGTTTCCTGATTTGATTTACCAAACCAGATTTTAAATAGAGCTGCCAGTGCCTCTGAGTAGCATTGGTGTGTGTGGAAATAGTTGGGATGTTTTAGAAGGATCAGATAAGATGTATTTCAAACTTTCTTCAGGTTGTAAACTGGTAAGTTTAAGATGTGGGAATCAAACCAACTTCCAGCTTACAAACAAAACAGAGAAAAGAGAAAAATGCCTACTATCAGATAAGATGCTTGGCATCAAAGAATCATAACTCCAGTAACTATTATTTTCCTACTAGTACATGGGTTGCTTTTTTTCTTAAAACAAATGTTGATCAATCTTATTTAATAATTTATCAAATAGAACAACAAGGATTTAGTAGACTGTTTATAAAACACATTTTGAAGATATTTTTATTATGACAAGTTAGTTAGCTGATCAGTTACAGAAAGAAAGGTCTACCAGAAAATTGACCCTATAAGGTGCCTTCCAGTATTTCTGTCTCTTTCTGTCTTAGATTTCAAAATACATGCTGATGCACAGGTAACTTTTTCATTTAGCTGTATGCAAAGAAAGCTTTGGAGGGAAGACCCACTTAAAGAGTCTGAAAAATAACACAGGAACCTCTTTCAAATCTCATGTCCACTGAGGAACGTGGTTAAATTTTTTATTCTTGAGGGGAAAAATGGAAAAGGAATAAAGTAATATAAACCAAACTACATGATACGGGCTTTTCAGGGTAACCCTGCTGAGCAGCCACATGTCTTATAGCTCAGCCTGGAGCAGGACAAAATACATATTTTATGGGTTGACCATACCCCATGTGTCTTTCTTGTTCCTGTGGTCAGAGAGACAGGAGGTTTTTCCCCTAATGCCAGTGAGGGGACACCATGGAGGGGCAGAGGATAGACCAAATATCCCAACATGTGTGTTTTATGGTGCTAAGCTGGGAGCCATCATTTTTCATAGGTGGAAAAAATGCCACATCATGGTGTCATTGCCATGTCCTGAATTTTCACCAGCTCTGTTAAATGCCATACAAAATTCTTCTGCAAGCCACTGCTGTCACCTGTGGAATGGTTTATGTCATAAAGTGGAAGAAAGACTCCAACAGAAATAATTAATTAATTCGGTATCTTTAAATCTTTTTAAAAACCCAGTTCTTCCACAAACTCAGTTTAATACATTGCTTCAAACAGATTAACTGTGACAACATCAAAACCAGATATTTTAAATCAGAATGGGCTTAGTCAACACAAGGCTCGAGCCATATATATTTCAGTGATGATCACTTTAAAAGAATGTAAACTCCCACTGCAACTGAAAAGGATCATAAAGATCCAGTTCTAATGTAACAATAATTTGCTGAGTTTTGGACTCTGCCAAAAAAATGTAATTTGCCCAGGAAACTGTACTTTATTTCTAAAGCCGAAGGAATTCCTGCATAGAAAAAAATTACAGGACACAGCTTGTGAAAATTGAGACACTTCATGAAGATGTGCAATTTCTAGAAACTTTTAAAGAGAATTTCAAGCCATATATTTAAACATTGGTGAACTATTTTCTCAGTAATATTAATTAATTTTAATAATTTAGAAATTTATTGATACTTGACAATATTTAAATGACACAAATCCATGCTTCTGATTTGAGGAATCTATTCTCTATAGCACACCCTGAAATATTAACCTTTTAATTAATTCTTCAGAAAAGTCTGACATTAAGGAAATTCTTTTTCCTATTAACTCTAATCACAGGATTTTGGAGAGTCTTCCAATGTATCTTTTTGTTGGCAACACAGTCATTGATTACTAGTTCAGCAATGGCAGGAAGTTCAAAAGGCTGTGTCATTCTTTACTGAATCATTCTGGAATCTTAAAGATGTTTTTAGAATCAGCAAGTATTTTTCTACTTATAGAATCAATGAGCAGTTGAAAATTATCAGTAAGAAATTACCAAATTCTTGAAAATTCCTTAGCATCCTTATTATGTGCTTGTACTAACCAGAAACAGCCTTCAAGCTTCATATTGACATACAAAATTTGAGCATGCCTGTGCTTTAGCAAGTCTGTTCTGTTAGTATCATGAGAGTCTGATTTGTAACTTAAACCATTTCAAATGATTACATTATTGTCTGAGTCTTGGCCTTGTTTTTCTGCTGTCTTACAGAAGCAGTGGTGATTTCCAAAGAAAGTACAGGAAGTACAGTACTTGTATTCTGCAGGCAATCGTCTTTTAAAATAGAGGAGAACTTGCAGAGTTCTTCATTACAAGGATCACATCCAAGTAAAGCAAATTCCCAGCTTCTTCATGATTCCAGATGAGAGCTCTAATCTAATTCATGGTTGTATTATTTTATACCTCTGGTGACTTCACTTTAATTAATTTAGATCTAAACTAGAAAGCCCAGGCTAGCCCAGCATCTTTTACATAGATCTAGTTCTGACATGACAGTTTGCATGGTGCAAAATCCTAGCTGGCAGCTCTCGAAATTTGGGGTTGCTCCAGATTAAGACCATAGAGTGTCCTGCAGGACAGGCAGCCATTACAGCTATACATATGGCTTCCCCAATGCTTAAAGGTAAAAAGAAGTTGGCTAAAGTGAGAACCAAAGAAATAAAATATGTAACATAGAGGATAACGAAGGAAAAGACTGACTTGATGGCACTGATATGAGCCTCTAAGCTGGGATCCCTGAAGCCAGTTGCATTATTTTGCATCTGTCTGGTGTGTACCCACAGAGACCTAATCAGCAGGATACTTGAAACAACAAACAGTGTTAAAGGCAAAGTTATACCAGCATTACAGAGAAGAATTAAAAAAAATAAACTAGCTTTTATTGTGACTCTTCTTTCTGAAGAGTTTGTCATGGTTAAAGGAGCAGTGAAGTTGTTGCGTACATTGTAGATATCCCAGGCGAAAGGAAGAGAGGTTGCAAAGGAGAAAAGAGATGATGTTATCAGCATCCAGGGCATGAGACTGGAAATTCTTTGCTTCAGCCAGATGAAAAAAGACTGCGTAAAACTAGCAACCTTGGTACAATAGAAGACACTAAGCCAGGCAGCAAACCAGAGGCTGGAGTAGTTCAGAAACATAAAAACTGTCTTGAAAATTACAAACAAATTTTCTTCATAATAGGAGGTTTTGCAAAACAGACTTAGGAACAAATCCAGCATCATCCAGGACTGCAGAAAGAATCTGGATAAACTCAGAAAGATCATAATCATATCATACGAGGACAATATTTTGCTCCTGATGCAGCTAGTTGAACTGAGAGCCAAGATAGTTCTGTTTCCTAGAAGTCCTGCCATGGATTCAATTATAGCAATTGCTAGAAAAAGGAGAGAAAATAATGTGGACATAGCAACTCAAGAACTCACAATTTTTACTCAGCTTTTCATGGGCTCCTGAAAACCTCAGATTTGCAGGGCAATGCCAATCCCAACTAGCTGTTATCAGCACCTGCTCACCTATTTATCTCAGAGGAAGAAGTATAATAATGTCATTTAATATTTCCATTACTTTACATTTTTTTGATGATTAATAGCTCAGCTGCTTTCTCTAAGCTTGCAAATTGGATAGAGATTCAATTACGGTCTTTTCATTTCAGAGAAAGGATTTGCATTTAAAGGGCTCAGATGCATTTTAAAAAATGTGTTGTATAATCCAGTTTTCACAGAACCCTCTGAATTTATGTATGTAAAGACAGAGTATAGTTTCAAATGTGTGTGTTCTCTCTCATGCTAGGATTGGGCCCCATACCCCTATTTGGGAGGACAGAAAGATCATTTCAATATCAGAAAGTGCAAGAAATAGAAGACATTTTCAGAAAACACACAGCGAACCAAATTTTGTACACAGATGCCTGAAGTCTCTTAAACCTGTTTGAGGACTCTGATCTGATTTCCACATCTGGCCATCATGCAGTTAACATTCTTCCTCTTCTCTCGCTCCTGCAATTGTTTGGCAAGCATTCTCACTGTGAGTCCTAGGTTTCCAGAAAAGACACTCACAGCTTGGCTACTGTATGCTTGATTTTTCCTAACAAAAAACCCCAAACAAACAAAAATCCCCCCCCCCCAAACAAAAAAACCCCAAACAAAAAACCCAACCCCAAAACAAAGGATTTAGACCTTGGTTCAACTCCACTTATGGACTTGTAATGGAATAGCTAGGGAGAGCATACCGTCCATCAGGGAACTGGATGCTTTAGTACACTTGTTTTACAGTCTTTTTTTTTTTTTTTTTTAGCTTCCCCTGAATGTATGGTGTTTTGTTTATGTATTGACCAGTCAGAAGTGCTAGCCTCTAAGCATTAGGTTCTGCAGCCAGCAGCCTAATCACACCTTTGAGGATCAATCACACCAAAGCCAATTCAAGAGAAGGGTATGGTTTACGCTGACTGGCAGCTCATTCCTACCAGGTAATTGATGAAGCAAGCACACAATTTGCTCTTGGTGATCATCATGTCATGATGTGGATCTGATCTACTGCCTTGTTTCTTTGCTTTGACTGCTGCCAGCCCACTTCTTGCCCCTGTTTTTATTCACCTGCCATGCTGGAGCATAGTCCTCTGGAGGATAGGTTACTCACCCTGGCCGGAAGACGATCTGGCCAAGCCTTCCAACTTTCAGTTAAACATCCTAACAGCTATATAGCAGTATATAGCAGAGGAGGAAGATACAGGGACCCTGCTTTATTTCCCATGACAAAAAGTTATTGTAACTTCAGAAATTATTTGAAGGTGACATTACCAAGAACAGGAATCTCTCTACCTTGAAAAGGTACTTCAGGGTGAATAGCAGTCTGGATAGGAAAGTATCTACATCTCTTTCACTCCATTGAGAGATATTTGGGCATTTTCTTTCCTTTTCATCCTTTGTGTTTGTTCAATGATCACTGGGAAACCAGGTGCTTTCCTTAGCAGTGGCAGAGGAAGACATGCCAGACCAGACATACGGACATTGCAGCACTATGATATACAGACATGTCTGGGGTTATGCAGCAGCTGAACTGAAGTTTTTACAGCTTTACAGGTTTTTAAATCCAGTGTCTGATGTCCCACTTTACATGCCTATATGTATGTATTTTATATCTGAGGCCTCAGCCTCTCCCTGAACTGCACAATTATCACTTCTGACTTTATGAGAAATACTTACCATGGCCTCTTCTACCTTAAGAAACAAAATGGATGTCCTTATACTGGGGCATACTGGGGAAGGTCAGTTCCTTATCTTTATCAGATATATTAAAATGTTTGTTACGAAGAGGATTATAACGTTTTTTTATGTGTGTGGATATTTTAAAACATTATAATTATCATTACATGCTTGTTTGTCCCAAACTAGAATAATAAATTTGTAGGAAGATAGGACCAGGGAAAATGAAAATTATTTTACCAAAGTACTTCACCAGTCCATTTTGCTCTAGTCTCCTGAAAAAATACAAAATTCACCTGAGGAATTTAAGATCTGGAAATATACAGCGTTAAAAACAGGAGAAATGGCAGATGTTAGTAGAGTCAGAGTCTTGCTCCTATACTTTTAAAATTCTATTGTACTTGCTAAAATAAATGAATTCAAACACTTTCCACATACAAGAAGAAAAATGTTATGGGTCTTCTAATTGAGTGGATAGGTTTGGGTTTAGTGAAAAGTTTTGGGAAGGATGTTTTATATGAACACCAAAGAAAAATCACAAAGACTAGAAAATAAAGTGATACAAATTGCTGTCAGTAGTACAGTAGAAGGTGTGGGCAGTTATCAAGGGAGAAATTTTGAAATATGTTTTTCAATGCTGTTTGTGTGGTTTGAATTAACAAATGCTTTGATGTAACCTATGATTGCCTAGGGCAGTGATGAAACTTATTTTGATCACACACCCCTATCTATAAAAAAAATTTTGAGATGCATCCCTGATATATGTATTTTTATTTATTTATAAATTATATACATATAATATACACTGTACATATTATGTGCCTATTATGCACATATGCTTATTATGTACATTATAAAACATACACAAAGAAGACATTAAAATATGATTAAAGATTAAATGAACAATATTTTAAAAATAATTTTTATTTTATTTTATTAATGGTACAAACCTTATTTTTGTTCTCACTAAAATTAATAATTATTACATTTAGTGAGAGCAATGTGATTGGATATGCTTAATTATTTTTTAAAATCTTGGTTTAACACTTTGTGATACAGTAATTAAAATGTCTGGTTCTATGTTTAGTTTATTTGATACTTGGTCTTAACGGATGTCATAGCTGAAAAAAGATATCTCACAAAGATACATAAATCCAAATGGAAGAAGTATATTGTTGGCTGCGCTTACTATATCATAATACTAATTTTTCAATCCCATCCAACACTTATGCAAAGGTTTGTGTTGAAATTCAGCTAGTAAATTTCCATCTTACCTGATGTCAATCAGTTGTTCTTGCAAACTAATCGGAGGTGTTGCATTTTTATTTAACAAAAGGGTTCAAAACAAACTGAAACTCTTCCTTTGGAAGATTTTTAAAAAGGTTAGAAAGCCCTGTTTTCAAACTTTCTTAGGTGCACACGTATGAGAGTTTTTGTAGGTGACACACATTGTATCTGGCAACAGATTCACAAAAATCTCCACAGCACAAATTTCTTTTGAAAAGTAGTTGCATTCTCACCCACTGTTAGAACATCACTTTCACCTTGAAGGAATACATTAAGTGTGTTTGTTTGTTTTTTTGAAAATAACTGCTAGGGAGCATGATACTAACAGATGCTTGTCATCACAGAAAAGATCAGCAAATTCAGGACATTTGTCCTTTTGTAAAAGAAAAACGTGTAACTGGTCTTTAAATTCAACAAGTCTTTTAAGCCCATTGCCACGAAATAACCAGCAAATGTCTGTGTGATACTGCTTGGGGTTTGCATGGCAAGGTTTTGGTAATGGAAGGGGCTGCATGGGTGGCTTCTGTGAGAAGAGACCAGATGCTGCCCCAATGTTGCACAGAGTCACCTCTAAAATGGACCCACCAAAGGCCAAGGATGAACCCATCACAAAACATAGATATGAAAGGGTGAAAAAAGCTGCACAGATGCAGCCTGTGGAGATCCCACACAGGACCAAGCTCCTGGAAGGACCTGTGGCCCTGTGGAGAGAGCAGCCCATGGTGGAGCAGGTTTGCTGGCAGGACTTGTGACCCCGTGAAGGATCCACGCTGGAGCAGTCTGCCCCTGAAGGTCTGCACCCTGTGGAAGGGACCCACATGGGAGCAGCTGGTGAAGAACTGCAGCCCGTGGGAAGGACTCACATTGGAGAAGTTCGTGGAGGACTGTCTCCCGTGGGAGGGAGCCCACACTGGAGCATAGAATCACAGAATCATAGAATGGTTTGGGTTGGAAGGGACCTTAAAGATCATCTAGTTCCAACCCCCCTGCTGCAGGCAGGGACACCTTCCGCTAGACCACGTTGCCCAAAGACTCATCCAACCTGGTCTTGAACACTTCCAGGGATGGGGCCTCCACAACCTCTCTGGGCAACCTGTTCCAGTGCCTCACCACTCTAACAGTAAAGAATTTCTTCCTAACTCCTAATCTAAATCGACCCTCCTTCAACTTAAACCCATTACCCCTTGTCCTGTCACTACACTCCCTGATAAACAGTCCCTCAACATCTTTCCTGTAGGCCCCCTTCAGGTACTGGTAAGCCGCAATCAGATCTCCCCGGAGCCGCCTTTTCTCCAGGCTGAACAACCCCAACTCTCTCAGCCTGTCCTCATAGGAGAGGTGCTCCAGCCCTCTGATCAGCTTCGTGGCTCTCCTCTGGACTCTCTCCAACAGCTCGATGTCTCTCCTGTACTGGGGCCCCCAGAGCTGGATGTGGTACTCCAGGTGGGGTCTCACCAGAGCGGAGTAGAGGGGCAGAATCACCTCCCTCGACCTGCTGGTCACACTGCTTTTGATGCAGCCCAGGACACGGTTGGCTTTCTGGGCTGCAAGCGCACACTGCCAGCTCATGTTGAGCTTCTCATCAATCAATACCCCCATGTCCTTCTCCTCGGGGCTGCTTTCAATCCATTCCTCGCCCCGCCTATAGCCGTGCTTGGGATTGCACCGACCCACATGCAGGACCTTGCACTTGGCCTTGTTGAACTTCATGCAGTTTGCACAGGCCCATCTCTCCAGCCTGTCGAGGTCCCTCTGGATGGCATCCCTTCCCTCCAGCGTGTCGACCACACCACACAGCTTGGTGTCGTTGGCAAACTTGCTGAGGGTGCACTCGATCCCATTGTCCATGTCGCCAACAAAGATGTTGAACAGTGCCGGTCCCAGTACCGACCCCTGAGGAAAGCCACTCGTCACCGTTCTCCACTTGGACATTGAGCTGTTGACCACAACTCTTTGAGTGTGACCATCCAGCCAATTCCTTATCCACTGAGTGGTCCATCCATCAAATCCACGTCTCGCCAATTTAGAGACAAGGATGTCATGCGGGACAGTGTCAAATGCCTTGCACAAGTCCAGGTAGATGATGTCAGTTGCCCTTCCCTTATCCACGGACGCTGTAACCCCATGATAGAAGGCCACCAAGTTTGTCAGGCACGATTTGCCCCTAGTGAAGCCGTGTTGGCTGTCACCAGTCACCTCCTTATCTTCCATGTGCCTGAGCATAGTCTCCAGGAGGGTCTGCTCCATAATCTTGCCAGGCACGGAGGTGAGACTGACCAGCCTGTAGTTCCCTGGGTCTGCCTTTTTCCCTTCTTAAAAATGGGGGTTATGTCCCCCCTCTTCCAGTCGGCGGGAACTTCACCAGACTGCCAGGACTTCTCAAATATGAGGGAGAGTGGCCTGGCCACTTCATCTGCCAGTTCCCTCAAGACCTGTGGATGCAACTCATCAGGTCCCATGGACTTGTGCACCTTCAGGTTCCTTAGATATTCTCAAACCTGATCTTCTTCTACAGTGGGCGGTTCTGCATTCTCCCAGTCCCTGCCTTCCACGACCTGGGCAGTGTGGCTCAAGCATTTGCCAGTGAAGACTGAGGCAAAGAAGTCATTGTATACCTCAGCCTTCTCCATGACCTTCAGCAGGTCATGAAGGTCTGTAATCTGTGGGAGGGATCTCACACTGGGCAAGGGAAGAGTGTGAGTAGGAAGAAGTGGGAGAGACGAAGTGCTATGAACTGACTGTGATCCACCTGCACTACTTAGGGGGGAGGAGGTAGAAGAGTCATGAGTGAAGAGAAAGGGGTGGAGGGAAAAGGTTTTTGGTCTTGTTCTGTATTTCTCACTACTGTACTCTGTTATTGATTGGCAATAAATCAAATTAATTTCCCCAAGTCAAGTCTGTTTTGCCTGTGATGGTAATTGCTGAGTGATCTCCATGTCTCAGCTTTTTCCTCATATTTTCTCCTCCTGTCCTGCTGAGGAGGGGGGGTATAGAGTGGCTTGGTGAGCACCTGGCAGTCAGGCAGGGTCAACCCACCACAGGTACAAAGGATTTTCATAGTCACTCCCCATCTCACTATGAAGTATTGTAAAGGTTCTACTGTTTCTAGGTCTTGTTTTTATGAAATTAGCCACATCGATGGGCCAATAAGTCAGCCTCATCAGGGGCACAACTGAAATGCCTCTACGCAAATGCACGGAGCATGGGAAACGAACAAGGGGAGCTGGAGACGTGTGTGCGCCTGAAAAGCTATGACATTATTGACATTACAGAGACGTGGTGGGATAGCTCCTATGATTGGAGTGTTGGGATGGAAGGGTACAGGCTCTTTAGGAAGGACAGGCAGGGCAGGCGAGGAGGGGGCGTCGCCCTCTATGTCAATGACCAGCTGGACTGCATGGAGCTCCACCTGGGGATGGATGAGTAGCCCACTGAGAGCCTATGGGTCAGGATTAAAGGGAGGGCTAGGGCAGGGGACATCATAGTGGGGGTCTGCTACAGGCCACCTGAACAGGGAGATGGAGCAGATGAAGCCCTCTATAGGCAGATAGGAGCAGCCTCACGCTCACAAGCCCTGGTCCTTATGGGGGACTTCAACCACCCTGACATCTGTTGGAGGGACAATGCAGCTGAGAGCAAGCAATCCAGGAAGTTCCTGGAATGTGTTAATGATAACTTTCCCCTCCAAGTGACAGAGGAGCCCACGAGGAGAGGTGCCATGCTGGACCTTATTCTCACCAAAAAGGAGGGCCTGGTAGGGGACGTCAAGCTCAAGGGCAGCCGTGGCTGCAGTGACCACAAAATGGTGGAATTCAGGATCCTCAGGGCAGTGAGGAGGGCATGCAGCAAGCTCACTACCCTGGACTTCAGCAGAGCAGACTTTGGCCTCTTCAGGGATCTGCTTGGTAGAATACCATGGGACAAAGCCCTGGAAGGAAGAGGGGCCCAAGACAGCTGGCTAATATTCAAGGGTCACCTTCTCCAAGCTCAGGAGTGATGCATCCATCCCAACAAAGAGGAAGTCAAGCAAAACCACCAAGAGGCCCCCGTGGATGAACAAGGAGCTCCTGGGCAAAGTCAAATGTAAAAGGAAGCCTACAGAGGGTGGAAGCAAGGGCAGGTAGCCTGGGAAGAATACAGAGAAACTGTCCAAGCAGCCGGGGAGCAGGTTAGGAAAGCCAAAGCCCTGATAGAAATTAGTCTGGCCAGGGATGTCAAGGACAACAAGAAAAGCTTCTATAGGTATGTCAGTGATAAAAGGAGGACGAGGGAAAATGTGGGTCCCCTCCAGAATGAGCCCACTGTAGGAGAAGATCAGGTTTGAGAATATCTAAGGAACCTGAAGGTGCACAAGTCCATGGGACCTGATGAGTTGCATCCACGGGTCTTGAGGGAACTGGCAGATGAAGTGGCCAGGCCACTCTCCCTCATATTTGAGAAGTCCTGGCAGTCTGGTGAAGTTCCTGCCGACTGGAAGAGGGGGGACATAACCCCCATTTTTAAGAAGGGAAAAAGGCAGACCCAGGGAACTACAGGCTGGTCAGTCTCACCTCCGTGCCTGGCAAGATTATGGAGCAGACCCTCCTGGAGACTATGCTCAGGCACATGGAAGATAAGGAGGTGACTGGTGACAGCCAACACGGCTTCACTAGGGGCAAATCGTGCCTGACAAACTTGGTGGCCTTCTATCATGGGGTTACAGCGTCCGTGGATAAGGGAAGGGCAACTGACATCATCTACCTGGACTTGTGCAAGGCATTTGACACTGTCCCGCATGACATCCTTGTCTCTAAATTGGCGAGACGTGGATTTGATGGATGGACCACTCAGTGGATAAGGAATTGGCTGGATGGTCACACTCAAAGAGTTGTGGTCAACAGCTCAATGTCCAAGTGGAGAACGGTGACGAGTGGCTTTCCTCAGGGGTCGGTACTGGGACCGGCACTGTTCAACATCTTTGTTGGCGACATGGACAATGGGATCGAGTGCACCCTCAGCAAGTTTGCCAACGACACCAAGCTGTGTGGTGTGGTCGACACGCTGGAGGGAAGGGATGCCATCCAGAGGGACCTCGACAGGCTGGAGAGATGGGCCTGTGCAAACTGCATGAAGTTCAACAAGGCCAAGTGCAAGGTCCTGCATGTGGGTCGGTGCAATCCCAAGCACGGCTATAGGCGGGGCGAGGAATGGATTGAAAGCAGCCCCGAGGAGAAGGACATGGGGGTATTGATTGATGAGAAGCTCAACATGAGCTGGCAGTGTGCGCTTGCAGCCCAGAAAGCCAACCGTGTCCTGGGCTGCATCAAAAGCAGTGTGACCAGCAGGTCGAGGGAGGTGATTCTGCCCCTCTACTCCGCTCTGGTGAGACCCCACCTGGAGTACCGCGTCCAGCTCGGGGGGCCCCAGTACAGGAGAGACATCGAGCTGTTGGAGAGAGTCCAGAGGAGAGCCACGAAGCTGATCAGAGGGCTGGAGCACCTCTCCTATGAGGACAGGCTGAGAGAGTTGGGGTTGTTCAGCCTGGAGAAAAGGCAGCTCCAGGGAGATCTGATTGCGGCTTACCAGTACCTGAAGGGGGCCTACAGGAAAGATGTTGAGGGACTGTTTATCAGGGAGTGTAGTGACAGGACAAGGGGTAATGGGTTTAAGTTGAAGGAGGGTCGATTTAGATTAGGAGTTAGAAAGAAATTCTTTACTGTTAGAGTGGTGAGGCACTGGAACAGGTTGCCCAGAGAGGTTGTGGAGGCCCCATCCCTGGAAGTGTTCAAGACCAGGTTGGATGAGTCTTTGGGCAACGTGGTCTAGCGGAAGGTGTCCCTGCCTGCAGCAGGGGGGTTGGAACTAGATGATCTTTAAGGTCCCTTCCAACCCAAACCATTCTATGATTCTGTGATTCCAACAATGTTTGCTGACAAAGGAATGCATTTTAGTTTGCTGCTATATTGCTCTCTGTGTATTACTTCAGCCATTTTTACCATGGCAGGAAGAAAAGTGTTTCCCCAGTGGTATGTGGCTTTTTGTATGTTGATGTGAAGTAAGAAACCTCAAAGGAGGCTTCTAAATATTTATCATTAAGTTTAGTGAAATTTTGTAAATGACTGGATTGAATATCACATAGCTTGAAACGTTGCTGAAAAAAATTGTAGAGGTTTGTCTTCATGCTTAGCTTTTAAATGTCTTGCTAATTCTGATGGCTTCACAGTGTCATTAGCTAACTTTTCAAGGCTGAACCTGAACTCCCCATCTTCATAGAGACAATTAGCAAAGTACATATCCCGATATGTACTTTATACAGAGGCTACTATCAGTACATCTGTTTCAAAAGCTACTCAACGTGCTGCAAGTCCAGAGGGAGAGTTATGGATGAAGCTTAGATTACAGTTGCCATGTGTGTCAAGGAACAGGAGGAGGAGCTGTTCCATAAGGGAAGGTGAGCCAGGAAGTTGGCATCACCACAATGCAGACAGGGACAGTAAGGGCACTGTCGGGCATGCAATCCCACTGTATATGAGCAAGGATAGCTGATAAGCTCTGTGATGGTAAATAGGGTCAGCCAGCAGTCCAGTAGTTGCCAGACAAGTCGATAGTGATAAGACATGTTGAAGATCTAGCCAGGAATTCAAGTCCACAGGTCAGGATCAGTATCCAGGTCAGGTAAGCACGTGTAAAGGCACCGGCATAGCCGCAGCATAGCTCAGGTAGAGACCAAGGGTGAGCACCCAGCTTAGAAGCAGTTCCTGAAAGTAGCGGGGGCCAAGCCCCAGTGAGGCTTCTCACAGCAATTTGATTTAAGGTCAGACAGCTGCACTGTGAACGTTGGCTCTGAATCTAGGCAGCCAAAGCCCCAGAAACAGTGGAGAGGGAATGCACTTAGGCTCTGGCAATATGTACCATGGCACTACTTGGGAACTTTAACAATGAGTCCATCCCACTACTGTCTTTCTACCATCTGGTGGTAAAATGAATAATATCAAAGCTATTCAACACAAGTAAGTTTCAAGAGTTTGACCGAGGAAACAGTTTGTTTAAACAGAATTAACTACCACGATAGATGGGTAGTTAAGTACATAAAATAGTTCAGTAAATGTATAGAGAGTAAGTATACAGTGTGCAGTATTCTGGGCTGTTTTGACAGGAGCATAGCCAGTAGATTAAGGGAAGTCATTCTCTCCCTCAGCACTTTTTAGGACAGTATCTGAAATACTGCATCCAATATTCAGGGGTAATTTTATTTTTCTAGTGACTGGAAACTATTAAATCTACAGATAATACCAGGATTCAAAATCATCTCAACAAACTGGAGATGCAGACTGAAAAAATATTGACAAATGCTTATAGATATGAATAAACATATGCATAAATACTGGATGGGGAAGAAGCTGTCAGTTAACAGAACTGCAGAGAAGGATCTGGTGGGTACAGCAACAGTTGTGAAGACAATTGTAAAAAAGACAAATGGCATGCTGGGGTATACAAGCAGCAATTTTTGTTTGTTGTACAAATTAAGACATTGTACTGTTCTGTGTAGCTCTATTAAGGTTGTGTGGCAGAACTGCAAAAATTAAAAAAAATGCAAGAATTGAAAGCACTAGCCTTGTTTAGTTTAGAGAGAAGAAATCTGCAAAAGAGTCTACACATGCAAAAAGTAACTCTGAAGACACAGGAATAAACTTTTCTCCATGTACATTATAGGGAGGGCAAGGAGTGGCAGGCTTCATAATTACGAAGTCAGGTCCTTTTTGCGATTACAATGTTAAAACTTTGAGAAAAAAAATATGTCACATATATTCTCATTGCAAAATTTTAGAAGAGTTTGTACAAGAAGTTACAGGAATGTCCCTGGGAAAGTTGATCCTGCCTTTGAGAAGAGAAGTGAATGAAAGCACAGCACCTCATTTAACTGCATGCAATTCTACTAAAAATTCATTTGTTTCCATGTCATCAGTTAGGGAGAAAATCTTTCCCTGCGAATGAGGCTGTTCAGTTTGTCTTTTGACTTTGTGTGCTGAAGTCTTTGGTACTTAATAATACCTCATAGTCACACAGGAAATTATTTAGTTAATTTCAAAATATGCCATATTGCTGGGCAGATACAAAAACCTCCATTTTACAGATGCACTGATAAGTTAGCAGATGACTCAAAATCACATATTACGTCAGGATCAAAGATAGGAATGGAACCTGAAATCTCAAGAATCCTGAGTTTTGGCCTTAACTACTGAAAGCAGTAGCTGGAGATACCGAATAGGATGAAAAGGGTAAGAAGAGAAGACATAAAATGAAAACTTGGTGGAAATACAGAGCAAGGAAATTGAAGGTTCTGCTCAGGAGAGATGAGGTCACTTTTTTTTTAAAAAAAACCATATGTCAGTCCTCTGCATTTCACAAGCATTATTTGTGATATTGCAAAGTGTATGAAGAGCTTTAGTATCAAGTATGATCTAAACCACAAATGGGGACAGCAGATTTGGGGACTGAACAGAAGAGAAGAATTTTTATGACTGATGACACTTCAATATCTGGTCCACAGCTGTAACTAATGGTAAATAATATGGATGTACTTCTAGCAAAAAATTATTGAAAAACAGTGTTCTTGCAGACACCTTCTAAAGCATTGCCAATGGCCATGGAATTCCTATAGTTTCTAATTTAATTGTAAACGCTATGCTTTTGCATAATTTCTTGTTGTGGTATTACAGTTAAAATATACATGTTGAGACACAAGTCTCTGAGTTTTGGTCAAGTGACTATTGCATTTTAACAGTCATAACTCAAGTGATTCTGCATCAGAAGAACTTAATCTACATGTGAAATATAATTGATTCTGCTTGTTAGCCCCCTAATCTCTGAAATTCAAGGCCCTTTTCATCTCACAGATCGGCACCCATTGCCGAGGTTATAAGGCTTAGTTCTATTTTACTGTCACCAAGCACAGAATTTAGCCTGAGTTTGCCATAAGTAGATATTACTGAACAACTCCACATCTCACAAGGCTGTCTCTCATCTCAACTGGATCTGTAGGGCTAATGCAGTAAAACACAGGACATAGCTTTTGTATTGTTCAATTCACTGCTTTTGACTATGTTGAATATGAAAGGGTGGTGTTTTTTTGTTGTTGTTCTGCTGATTTTTTAGGAATCAGAACTGAGTTTTAGAGCAAATATCGTTTTAAATCAGCCTGTAAGCAATTGTAAAAGACAAAGTAGGTAGCCAGTACTTTAAAGAACTATGGAAAACAGTTTTCTAGGATGTGTTTTGGAAGGTGATGCACTGTGAAGAAGCAAGAAGAGAGTTGGTACACACTCAATTCTAACAGTCCCTCTGGCAGTCTGCTGGGCTCAGATATTTCATTTGCCTATTTCTTCATTTAGTTTCTCTGTCTGTAGCTTGCACCACAATATTTTTTTTTTATTTTTATCTACTGCATTTTCAGCTTTCTAAAGCTTTAAAGGGGCAAGCATCTATTTTGTCCTTAGAGCAGCCACACAGCCTGTTGTTGAGAAGGCAAGCTAAATGTGTCTGCTAATTCAGGGATTATGTTTTAATTCTCTCTTGCCCTCCTTAATTTTAAATAAAAATTTTCAGAGGCTAGGGCTTGCCCTAGTTGTGGATGCCCTATCATTGGAAATGTTCAAGGTCAGGTTGGATGGGGCTCTAATCAATCTGATCTAGTGCAAGATGCCCCTGACCATGGCAGAGGGATTGGACTAGATGATCTCTGAAAGGTCCCTTCCAACCCTAACCATTCTGCAACTTTGTGATATTATGTACCTAATGGACTGAAGGTAGATGAAAGAGCAAGTACTTAGTGGAAAAAAAGGTAGTGAAAAGTTCCCACCTGCAAATGTGACTAAGAGTGTCTTAAAGCATTTTTGCCTCAGAAGGGATCTCTCTGTGTCACCTGTGGGGCAGTTAGAACACTTTGCTAGATCCCTGACTGGCAGCTCCAATTCTAGGCTGTTTGAAATGAATTTATCCTGCTGTCAGTCGTCCCATGCACAATGGAAAACATAATGGCTCTCAGCTTATTTTGCCTCCAGTTTTCTGAACTTGTCTAGTGAAGTAACAAGCTGTCACAGTGCTATAGTGTTCTGATGTTTTCAAAACAAATTTGTGCTTTTGACGGTTACCAAAACTCTTACTAGCCTTTGGCAGACAGTCTTTCATATAAATGAGAATTTCTTTCATGTTGCTTTAATCCACAAGTCACACTGGTCACCATCAGTGACCATGTGAGGTAGAAAAATTTGAGTTAGACAAGTTTATTTTTACAAATAAGTACAGTCTCTTTGTAAGTGATGGCTTTTCCACATGATTTTTCAAGATGGTGAGTGACATTAACATTGCTGCATCATGTTTTTCTAATGCTCTTTTTTTTTTTTTTCATTTAACTACAAAAAGCTGGCAATTTTTGGTGCAGTCTATGATACATACATATTCTTGGAAGGTTGAAGCTGGAATATCAATCTATGAAGCTAACCTTCACCCAACCACACCATTGCAGGGGAATTGACTATTCAGATAATGTAGAAGATCAAAATCCCAATTCAATTTCACTACAGGACAGATATTAAGAAAATAATTTTCTGAAATCTGTCTATATTCCTAACCATCTTGAATGTGTAAGAAATGCTTGCAACAACATCTGTCAAACACACATCAATGTACTTAATAATTCCACATTTCTTTGAATTTAAATCTAAGAGGTATCTAAAAGATAATTGCCATTAAACATTTTTATGTGTGACAGCTGGAAGGCATGTCCAACACTGTATTCTTTTCAATGTGCTGATCAGTGTTACATTTGGAAAAGCTAATGCACTGTATAGAGAAAGGAAAGAGTCTGTCACAGAGAAAAAAGTCAGAGGTCCTCTCGCTAATTTGTGGACTCAAGAGAGCAGAGCTGTCATCTGTGCCTTATAGATAAGAAGGGAATCAGTCGATAAGGATTACTTGTGACGTCTCCCCGCCCATGCACCCTCCCCAATCCCTCTTCCTGCTTCTGTAGTTAGAAAAAGTTTACAGGGAAACTTTTTGTCTTCATTTTCCATAGTTGATAAAGGTGTCTTCAAAGAAACTTATGTGCCAGCAGGAAAAAACAATTGCACGTATACAGCACCATATTCTTGTATACATGAATATTTCATGTATTCAGCTTACAAGATCCCCACAGCGCTACAGGCCGTATATTCAATAAAGACGTTGGACTGCACACCGCCATCATGCAATCCTCTCCAAGGTGGACCTTTTCCCAGGCTTAAGTGCATATACAGACATTACACTGTACTGTGGCATCAAACCTGAAGACGACTTCCATATCCAACTGGTAGTGTGGAAAATGCAAGATATGCTTCCCTGGCTTATTGCCGCCAGATGCAAATGTGCTCTGTCCTTACTCTGTAAGAAACTCTGCTTCAAAAGGTACATAACTACAGTGTCTGAATTACTCAACTTCAGCTAATGACCACAGTCAAACAGATTTTTCTGAATTGTGGGTCATACAATTTTGGATAAAATATGTCTTATACGTGGATATCTCAGAGCACAAGCACAGAGAGAACATCTATGTGAAATAAATCCACATTGTCTCCAAAGAGAGACGTGAATTTTGGAATAAATAAAAGTTTTAACACATGATTCTCTCCATTTTTCCTACTGAATTATTCAACAAATTCTGTTGCAGCAGAATGCTACTCAGAAGCATACTCTTCCAATGGAAACCAACCGTAGCGTCTGTTAGATCCAGTATATAATGTTATTATGGTCTGTGATGACTTAGGAGAGGGAACATAACCTCCATGTCAGATCTTGCAAGACAGCTTTCTCAGCATCACACCACCACTGAAATGTGTACTAATTCAAAGACCCATGCTCTTCACTGAGAAAGTGATGTGCGTTTCATTTCCTGAAACATCCTATGCACATTTATAATGAGGTTGTGATCCAACTACTTTTCAAGATGTGTCCTGATTAGTTTACAGGGTCTGGAAAAAAATATCCGTATATACACATTCAAAGTATTTCTAGTTAGTGGGTGTGGGGCAATTCATATGGTCTGGCAATATCAATGTATCATTTTGTCAAATTTTGGGGTAAAATTACATTTAATCAAGAGGAGGTAGAGCACCTGTTTAAAAGATACTGACTCATGAAATCATGTTAAATCCAATCATATCCCATTGGCATATTGACCAAAAGACTTTTTTGGTCTTCTCCAGTTTCATTTTAAAACTGAACACTTCAGCCAAGGTTTTATTACTTCCTTTAATTTAAATTACATTGTGTTCAAAATTATCATAACCATTTTAGAATCAAAAAGGCAATAAATTCCTTACCCAGAGAAATTTTAAAGCCTAGATAGTGTTCTTTAGAGAAAAGTGAAGTAAAATTAACTTCATTACTTTAAGCTTGGGAGCTGTTAGATGCTGTGATTATGAAGATGGAAGAGTTCAGACACATAGATAAGACAGGTAAGACAGATAAATAAACTGCATATTGCCATGAACAAATTTGTCCAGTCAGTTTACAAAGATATCTCCACTGTAAGATCAGTTACAATAAAATCTAGTCAGGTCACTACACACATTTGCATACCATTTCTTTGTCTATACTACCAGTGCAACTACTGAAAAGTGTTTGTGAGGGAGTACTAGAACTGTAGCTATTGTGAGAAAAGATGTAAAGTAAAGAAGAGTGGAAAAGGCTCAAAGGCAAATGTGGCAGGAACACATGGAAGACTTAAAGCTATGTTGAAACAAAGGATTGTAAGGGCTGAATTTTGTTACATATTCCCATTTCTCAGTTTTCACAAAGATTTGGGATTTGACTAGCTGTGAATTAATTTAGGCCACAATGAACAAAGCACCTCTGTATCTGTTGGACAGTATGGATCACAGTAATCCTCCCAGCGATGCAAGAGTTATGACTACCACAAGAGTGTCTTCTTATTTCCACTAAGCCAAATCTCAATCGTTTATGCAAGAAGTATTTGGAAATTGGATTCTGATGTTAAGCTGAAGGGAAGTGACCTATTGCAAGGAAAGAAAGGTCAGCAAGGACCTTTTTTTCTTGCAGTATGCAAGGACCTTTTTTACAGTATTTAGAGTTGTTTGGTAAATGTGGAAATATATAGCTACCAGTGACTTGAGAGGTGGAAAGAACTGGAAGTTAACTGGTTTCAGCAATATAAGAAGTCTGTTGTCACAGTGTAATCAAAGATGTTAAGAAATCATGCAAGCATTACAGGAATATGGAAAAAAATCAGATTGAAGAAGGTGGGAAGAAAATTTGGACTTTAGGAGAGAGACACCAAAGATTTGGAAAGCTCTGAACAACTGAACAGATACCTAATTATCTTCAGACTAGTGAACCGAGACATCATATTCCCCTCAGAGACTAGCAAGGTGCAGAGGTAAACACTTCTGTCCTGATATTCTGCTTGTTTCAGTCATTTTGGAAGCTGACACCAAACTGGTCCCCACCATCTCTCTCAGCTCCCAGCTGCCACTTGAGAAGGTCTCAACTCCCAGTGTCCACTACTCAGTTTTTAATGCTTCAGGGAAGTGATCCTGGATCCCAGTTCTCAAAGCAGACAAACTTCCCTCTCAAGTCTTTCCAATATGCATCCTTAAGGAAGTAAAGACACACAGGCTGGCCCTCATCTGAGAAGCAACGAACAGCTGTAAACAGAATAGTTAATGAATGATTTCTTTTATGCCTCAGTGCAAAAGAAAAAAGAATCAGAAGTGGATTTGTGTTCACCCCTTGAATGGACTTTTGGATGCAGATGAGAGCGAGCAAAAAGAACGTCAGCACATTGGCCTTGCTTCTGCAGGCGGAGGAGCACTAGGATCCATAACCCACGCTATCTTGGAACAGGCAGAGGCCTCCAGGCCCCAGAGCAGCAGGTTCAAACAGGCTAGTAGCAGTGAGAATATCAGACCAAAACAGGCTTGTTGGGTGGGCAGGATAGTCAGGCTGTTGGAAAGAAAAGAAGCAGCAAATAGTTGAGAAGACGCTGGGGGAGATAGAGAATCACATATTTCTGTTCAAAAAGATTTCAGTGCAGCTTCAAGAGACAGAAAAACACATGTGTCACAGGGAGAGGCAGAAAGGAACAAAATAGAGATTTTTATGTGAAGTAGAGGTGTTAGGAAGAGAAGGTGGGTGGAAAGTTGCAGAAATGCATCCATTTCCTTCCCTCCCATGTTTTCTAAGGGTTTTTCCTCTCTTTTCTCCTCCCCAGAGCAATAGCCCGGCTGGGAAGAAGAGATCGTCTCTGAACTTAGTGGTGTGTCTTGGCACAGAAGACTGATAGTAAACAAGTAAACAGAGTTGTCAACTCTGGTAACCACAGGAGCAAAGCCTGCTCAGTGACAAGGATGAGGACTCTTCCAGAGGTAAGGAAATGGGTCTGTCTTGCAGTCTGCTGAGGTACCTTCATTGCACCCCTCTCTTTTCCTCTGCCACAGCAACGCTGCTTATTGCCCGAGGGAACTGCAGCAGTTGAGTTTTTGACAGTTTGTATCCAGAAGGGGCTTGTCCATGTCTCAGAATTAATGATGTGTGATGTGGTGTGAGGATTTGGGGGTTCTTACCCTTCCTGTTAGTCATCCTAATGGCCATTCTGAGGCTGTATTCAGATCTGTTGGAAGCACTGACCAATAAGTAGTAGTAGTAGTAATATCAATATTATTATCAATATTATTATTTGCATCTTTTATTGTATCCCAATTTTTTCAACAAATTATTCTAAGAAATTACTTATGCAGAAACATGCAGTTTCCCCCCACAAATAATTGAGGGTAAACACATCATAGTTTTCTGAACGTGAGAATGACATGGTAAGCCTAATTCTCCCCATGTAGTGCAATGTCCTTTTCCTGATTTGATGTCTTATGTAAATAACTAATGAAGTTAATTGCATATTTACAGACAAATCACACTGAACTGAACTGTTAGCTCAGGGTTGCTAAAATGTACAAAACATTTAAGGACAGTAGAGATAAATAAAGCTTTCTAGGTAACTAAACAACATAAAAAAAGAAATGTGCACATTTTGTTATGTGGAGAGCTGTTCAGTGTTCCAAGATCTCTGGCTGTAATGCAGTCACTTTATTTACTTCGTCTCCATTTTTCTGGCTGAAGAATTTTCATAAACATTTGGTTTGTATATCCATTCTCATATTTCCGTGTGATAAAGATCAGACAAAAATAACTTTAAATAGTTATTGGCCATGGTTATGCTTCAAACTTTTAGTAGTCCAAAATATAATTCAGCAAACTTTATGTTTAGTTTCTCATGTTAGCAGGTACTATATTCTGAACACAGGCTAAAGTATCATTTCTCAAATGGCATTTAATGTGCTCAATTTATGTGCTTAAGTGATTTGCTGACAAAAGATAAATTTAAGAAAATGTTGACATTTTTGTGAGTATTGGGGCATTAGTCTGAAAACATGTCATCCACATGACTAAGGTGATAAACACGATTTGGGTAACAGCCAAAGTCAGAAATTCATGAATAATCTACTGACTGAAAAATAATATCCCTAAGCTGCCTGGCAAATAGTTATGAAAAATAGCTCCAGTTCTCCTTGCCTTTGATCTCTTTATTTTAATTTACTACATTTTCATAAAAATTATATGCTTTTTTTTCTGCAACAGTAGTAAACATTGGGAAAATGCAAGGTGAGGAAGAATTAGGTAGGGGAACTTCAACCTCCCTGCAGAATTCAGGAATGGCTCACAGAAAGAAGGAGATGCTGAAGGAAAATCAAATTCTTTGCCTGATTTAGTTGCATCAAACAGTTCTTGCTTTAGTGATAACAGAACCTGTAAAGATTCTGCTAGCCTAAGTCTTGCTCACATTTTAATCAGATGATTCATGTACTACATACATTCAAAAATATTCATTTTATAATTGAGGACAATTAGAAGTCAGCTTTTAGTGATTTTACAGGCATTTGATCTCACTTAGCTACAGTGAAGCCATTTAAATTTGAGCACTTGCACATTCTTAAAAGAAAAGCATGAAAGAACAGAAACTGTACTGGAAATTGCATTCATCTTCAACTTCATGCAAATATTAATCATTCTTTTCACTTACTTATAAGTGAAGTTCATATGGAAAAGCTCTATCAGACATTAAAGGCTCTTTATCCTTTTCCACAGGCTTGTTCAAACTTGTCTCTTTATATGGAGCAGGCAACCCAGCATCACAATAAAGTGCTTCCTGCAAGCTATGTAATGTTCCTGCACCCTGTGGCCTGGAAGTTTTTATATGCCACCTCCAGTTCCATCTAGTTAAATCCACACTTCCTTGACCAAGAATCACTGAATTAGGTAGGGCTTTGTATTTCAGTGCTTGTGAACCACTTAGTCCATTTGTGGCATAAAAGTGAAGTTCATACTAGATAAAGAATCTGACAGGGATATTCCCCAGGTCATTAGCTTTATAAGAGTAGTGGGAAGAGCAGATATTTGTCTAGATTTCTTTAAGCTGTTGTCATGAAAATGATACAAGGGACAACTAAGTATGACTGCCCTCCTCTTTTTTCTATGTTTATGTAGGTCCACGAGTTCTCTCAAATCCAGCTCCAGTAACAGGCAAGATTAGAAAAACATTCCTTATGGAAAGTGAAGTGTTTGAACAGCACTTTTTGTCCTTATGGCTCACATAACACAGACCTTAATTCAGTTTCTAAGTAACAGTACACAAACAATTTCCACTCCTCTGCCTCTCCTTTTGGGGTAAGCTATTTTTTGGGGTATACTGTTCTCAGCCAGGTACTTCTGTAGTTGTTTCCCATTGGAGTCTTGAGGGGGACAGGCTAGTTCTCTTACAGATTTTTAAAAATCTGTAATTTGATGCATTTTCCATTTCAAAAGGAACATAATATATAGGCCCGATAATAGACCTATGGTTAACCAGAAGTTTGGCAGAAATTGCTGTGATGGTCTTGAAATACCAATTTCTTGTTAGTATCTCCACAGCCATGCCATTTAGTACTTGAAAGAGAGAAACAGATGTCCTCTGATAACATGAGACCAAAAAAATTGCAAAATTATAAATATTTCATAGTAGGAATAGGCCAGATTGAAGAATACTTTTTCTTCTTCCTTTTCAGCCAAGCAAATTTTTTTTGCTCACTTATCTGCCATACTGTTAGGTCGTGACACTTACTTGCTGCTTGAGGAGTAAAAACTAAAGTGTTTCACTGCAGGGGCATATGAAAGGAATTGGGATTTATTCCTTTATATTTCCTACACTGTACTTTGCCAGTATGATCCTGTTCTGTATCTAGCACCTTTTAATGCCAGGATTCACTTGTATGTACTTGCTCTCCATTTAGTTATTCTGTAACCTGCCTAAAGAAGTCATGAGAATTAGATTTTAAAGGGAGAAAAGCAGTTAGGCATTTAACCCTTGTTAGCAGCTTCCATGAGTCAAACAAGCTGACATATACTTTTGAGAGGCTTCTGTTAATGATTGAATAAAATGCACATTGGAAAGATATAAAATTATGAGATCTGTTTTCTTTCTGTGTTTTCCTTTAATATTTTTCTAGGAATTGTACATAGTATATTAGGCAAGATGATTAACAGCAGACTCATTCATTTCCTTAGCTTTTCCTCAGGTGAAGTACTTAATTCTTGTAGGATTTTGCTTCATTTCTTCTTGTGTTTTTTTGTAACGATCTATGTTTTCTGGTTTTGTGGCAAAGAAGATAGATACTGAGCGTGGTGACAAATGCAGTTTAGCTGCTGCATGTCAGGGAGCAGCAAGGGCAGACAAGGGAAGAGAATCTAGAACCTGAGGATCATGACAAGACAGTCAGGAAGTGATGACTTTACCAGCAAGGGGTGCACCCCCCACAGTATGGGAATGAGGGGGGTAAAGCAGGTCTGGTGACAGCAGCCACGGTCAACCAAGAGTGTAGATTGCCAGGTAAATTCATTGTGAGGATGCAGGTCCAAGGTCAAACCTGCAGAATCAAGTCTGTAGGTTAAGGTCGGGATCCAGGGGTACATAGCCAGCCATAGGTAGGCATGGCTGCTGCTGCAGTGTAGCTTGGATGGAGATCACACATGAGAGCTGCAAAAGCAGCTCCCAAGTGAAGAAGTGCGCATCTCCACCAAGGCTGCTTCTAGCTTTTTCTCAAAGAGCTCCAAGCCCTGTCAAGGTTTCCTGAACAGCTTTCTTTTATCAGAGAAAGGCTTGAGCACAAGGCGCTAAACTTGAGGCTGTGGGGACAGTGCATGCCAGGCCCTGACACTGGCAGGTAAGACTCTCAAAACAGCACTTCCATCAGCTTTCACATCTATGCGATTTACTCCTTGCTTGCTATACTATTTCTTCTCTATCCCTCTTCCTCCTAGGTTTTCCATTATCTTATGGTTTTTTTCCCTTCTGCCTCCTTTTTCTCACTGTATGTTCTTATTCTGTCATTCCACTTTTAATTTTTTTCAGTTCTTTCCCTTTCCTTATATTACCAGCATCCATTCCCATGTCTGTTCTCTTGTAATCTGCTGTTCTCCAGTCTCATATACATCAAAGTACATAGAAGCAGTGGACACACAGAGTAAATGTCATTTTATCTAACTTTATCCAGGTAGATGTTAGAGCTGTATCCAAAAATAGTCATCTAGCTTCCTTTGCAGTCAATGGAGAAAAAGGTAACTCTGGAGGATGCTTCAGCAGATGTCTAAAATAGGTGTACTCATAAGGTGCCTGGCCTTCTCCACTGACTAAAAACACACACTTTGATTATGAACACAACTAAATTTAAGTGAGAGAAAACCCGTCTGTATACAA
This sequence comes from Grus americana, assembly GCF_028858705.1. NCBI lineage: Eukaryota > Metazoa > Chordata > Aves > Gruiformes > Gruidae > Grus > Grus americana. The sequence goes on along the minus strand of NC_072852.1, from coordinate 86,386,286 downwards.
GCTCTTCTCTGTGACTTACAGTTTACTGCAGTTTTTAGAATAGGGCAAATCTTTTCTCCCACTTGAACTGGACTAGAGGGCTTAGGATGCAGGAGTTATTTCTTGAGGAGAGATCTGAAATTAGTGCTCAGGTTGCCAGACTGTAACAGAACTACCAGCCCTAGCCATCCTATAACTAGCTTTTTGGGCTTAAAAAGCCTTTGATATCTTCAGGAGGTATATGCAAGGTGATTCCATAAACCAGAAGGAACTATGGAGGGACAGGCCTCCTCATGGCAAGATGGCTTTTTGATGCGTAACTCATAATACTGTGCAACAGCTGTAGCTGTAAAAGACAGGGAAATGAAGGAGGTCAGAAAGCTCCAGGGAGTACAGTCACCTAGATGACTTGGATGACTGTGGTATTCTGGCAGTAGTCCTGCGAGTGATTTTCTATTAGATGCGGTTGAAGACAGAGTATTTGACCAGTGACAACTTTAATACGATTTTTTCTTTCTTTATTTTTTCTGTTTGTCTCATTTTTCTCTCTTCAGACCTGTGACCAGGAGCTGAGAACAGGTGCAAAGAAAGAACGATGCCTTCAGGGGAAAAGCCTACTTCTGTGTACACTTCTCAGTACTCTCCTTGGCTTTACACTGCTTATCGCCTACATCATGATGACTTGTGGTCTAGGTATAATATGGGATAACCTTTTCCCTGCTTCCTTACCCACCCCATTTTTAAGAACCCTTTCTCTCCTATCTGCGTCCATTGTCTATTAGGCTTAGCATCTGTGTTAAGAATTAGACTTCAGAATCTCAAAGAATCATAACACCAGTTGTAAAAAAGATACACTGTTCTGCCTCTTCCTTGGGTCATAGTAGGAAGAGATCCCCACCCTTCTCCTCCTCCTCTGCCTGCCACTTAATGTGCCTGGGCCTGGTTTTGAGGGAGACGATCATTATATTGTCTTGCATCTCATCATTGTGTCTTGCTCTGTCTGTAGTCACCTCCAGGAAACTGGACTGAATCTGACATATGGAGCTCCTCCTCCACCTTTCCATCTCTAACTTAATAAGTCTAGTCCTAGTTTTCTAGCACAGACCAGTGCAGTCATAGTGTAGAAAGAAAAGTCATAGTCTCTTGCTGATGGGGGAGCTCTGAGCACAGACCAGAAATATTAATTTGCCTTTTGAATTTCCTAAACAACTATCTGCAGAATGGTCCTTGTAAATGTTTATGCATATAGAATGCTCAGTACTGAAGACGCATTTATATTGGTGGATATAGGTATTCCCTGCTCCAAAATAAACATTATTGACTCTTCATCTAGTATTTTTCTTTAGTCCTTGTTATGTGTTGGAGACTGTTCACTACAGAGACCAAGTTAGTTTAGATCTTGTCTATTTCCACTCTGCCTACCTCCTCCCATGTCAACTGTTGAAACCATAGTATGGAAAGTCTTACTTTGATTTACAAGTGGCTTATTTCAGTAAATAATTGATCTGATCTGATGTTGATACAAGACACTGAACCAAATTGAGAACACATACCCAGTGATTCGCAGCAGTTTAGATAAGGGAGTTGTAGATCAAAGCAAGATGTACTAGAAAGTCTTTGCCCTGTTTTAACAAATACCATTGCTGAGAAAAGTTTCCCATGCTTGAACATCTTCCTTCACATTTTAAACTTATCTACTTAGTTTCTCTGTGCTATGTCCTTCTTTTGCTTCATGTGTTGATCCCATCAGTTGCTCCTTGTTTATCATTTGGCCAAAGTTGGCTGATTCAGAGAAAATACACTGAGAAGGCAGAATAATCCAACCTGTGACTGCCTAGATAGCATGAACAGAGGACACCACCTCTGGACTGATAACCTGTCCTTTATTTAAAGAATCTCCCTTATAAAGTGCAAAGGCAACCTTCCTGTGAAGTGAAAGACCAGAACACATATTCAGCAAAAATTTACAAGGAATTCAACACTCTGCATGCAAAGATGTTTGTACCAAAAATAAATCTTTCAGGGGAAATGTCCTACTCCTAATTTTTTTTGTTCAGTGTTGTTCTCACTCTCCACTGTCACTGCTCAGTTCTCTCCTATTTGCTTCCTGCCCAGGATCCTGTGATGCCGAACTGGGTCTTACACTATTGGCCAGACTCCTGAATTCTAGGAATGACACTGTAGACCCCTGTGAGGATTTCTACAAATATGCCTGTGGCAGCTGGGAAGGCAAACACTCAAGCAGAACCACAGAAGAATCACTAAATGTATTTGATGTGTTGTTGGAAGAAAACCAGTTGATCCTGAAAAGGCTTTTAGGTAGGGACAGGTGACTGGTGTGTTACCTTCAGCATCTTCCTCTGTCAGAGCTGAGAATACTAGTAATTGAGCGCACAGTCATTCCCAACAGGGACTGAGTCCAGTCTCTTTTTTCTTCTATCATTACTGGTACAGCTTTATTCTTGAGCATGTCATATTACAATAGCCGCATTTTAAACATTTTAGTTCCCCTTGACAAGTGTAACAGATGAAAGTCACACTTTAAAATTCTGACAGCAACCAAAACCATTTTCCTGTTGCCTTGTAAAATTAGACCCTTTTTGCTGCTTTTGTCTGAATGAGCACTCTGGTCATGTGTCCTGACTCCATGTGGGACTGAAGCCTAGATATGCACAACTTTCCTGTTGTGTTTTCCTGTTTCCATGCAAATAGGAAGAGTCATGGCACTAGAAGGTCTCTTTTTTTGAGTGACTGTGGGAAGTGTGGATATATTTACTAAATTGTTCTGAATCAAAGTGCAGTGTGATATTTTTGTACAACTTTTCTCTGCTTTAATATTGCCTCAAATTTTTTTTGCCACTTTTGTAGTTTTTCATCTATTTTGTTTTCCTCAGAGGGCCCACAGTTTGGGATAAGAGGCTCAGCTAAGGAGAAGGCAATCCAGTTTTATCACTCCTGCATGGATACACAACAGATAGAATCTCAAGGAATTGAACCACTGAAGAACCTCCTAAATCAGGTGAGTGTTTGCACTCTTTCCTCTCCCTCCAGAAGATAATTCCTGCAGGAAAAAGGAAAGTGTCAAGTTAGGGTCATATGTTCCTACATGGTGGAATTTTGCTAGCATCTGGCCCTGAAATAAGCTCATGGTTCACAGCACAAATTCTAAGTGATAAATCTTCTAGCTTTACATGCTGTTTCAAGATTCGATTTTCTGACATAAGGTACCTGAATCTATCCTCATGACCTTACATATTACTTTAGAACTGTACAACAACCAAGTCTGCAAAGAGGGATCACTTTTAATGTCAGAAGCTCAGTTCAATAAGATCCAACTAACAGACCAGGGAACATTGTGCAAAATGGGTGACATTTTTGTGTCTGAGATCTGATGGCCATCCACTACTACAGGCTTCAGGGAAGCTTGTTTAAAGAGGAAAATGCTTCTCTTTCCATTCTGGGAGACTCCTCTCAGTGCTGGGGAGGGCTGTACATTTATGCCCTGTCTCCAAGGACGATGCAGAACCTTCCAGCAGAAGGACCAGTGACTGCAGGCCCACCTGTGAATCTGCTTGGCAGGGAGGTGGGACCTGTAAGCCCTGATCCCTGGTTGTCCTTCTGGATGGCTTTAGAAAAATGAGAACTCTTTCTCCTTCTTCTCCTGCTTTTTTCCTATACACCTTGTTCTGTTGATAACTATAATTCCTTTTCCCTGTGTCATTTTGCAATTCATTGTGAAAGTGAAAGGTCATTTTAAAGGCAACAGGGTATGTAGAAATCTTCATGAGTTTCCCCTCTTGCTATTTGCTTTGTTGCTTCTCAGTTGTCATAATGACTGAGCTTGTGGGAGTGAAAAAAATATTTTGTGAATATGATCAAACAAGTTTTTCTCACCTCCTGTCATGCTGTTTCCCTCCCTAGGTTGGTGGATGGAATATCACAGGTGTGGGGAAAGCAAAAGATTTTAATGAAACTCTTCAAACTCTCATGGGCAGATACAACACCTTTCCCTTTTTCAGAGTCCATGTGGGACCTAGTCCTTTTGACCTCAAGACCAATATTATTCAGGTGAGTGGACTAAAGAAAGAAAATTATCAGGAAGCACTGGAAATAGAGTCAGTTACATAGCCCATGAGACCCAGGGTTACTCAAGTTAAGCCTATGTTCTTCTCTGAAGAAAGTTTTCCTAAATTTCAGTAAACTTCTTGATTTTATTACATAAAAAGCACTTATTTCTTGAAAATAAGCAGATAAGAAAGAATAAATTGCTTACATTCTCTAATCTCTTCTGCCCGACAGTGTAGATTGTACTTCACCATGGAAGGGTCTGGTTCTTCTTATGCTCATGGGTATGACTAGTACAATAATGGATTCTAAGTACTAAGTGTCTAATACACATTGTGTACTATGAATTTTGCAGCTTACTGTTGTGGTTTAAACCTGGTAGGCTGCTAAGCACCATACAGCCGCTCATTCACCTCCCCACCCAGTGGGATGAGGGAGAAAATCAGAAGGGTAAAAGTGTGAAAATGTAAAAGGTAGTTTAATAATTCTAATAAATTCTAATAATTCTAATAAATAATAAATAATTCTAATAATTCTAATAAATTAATTAATAACTGTCTAAAAGGCAGTTTAATAATTTAAAAAAGAAAGGAAAAACCGAAGTGATTCAAAATCCCCACTTGCTCACCACCAACCAACCATTGCCCAGCCAGTTCCCAAGCAATGGCAGCCCTGGCCAACCTCCTTCACCCCCTCTTCTACTGCTGAGCATGACGTCATATGGTATGGAATATACCTTTGGTCAGTTGGGGTCAGCTGTCCCAGTTGTGTCCCCTCCCAGTTCCTTGTGCACTCCCAGCCCTCTCGCTGGTGGGGTGGTGTGAGAAACAGAAAAGGCCTTGGCTCTGTGTAAGCACTGCTCAGCAGTAACTAAAACATCCCTGTGTTAGCAACACTGTTTTCAGCCTAAATCCGAAACACAGCCCCGTACTAGCTACTATGAAGAAAGTTAACTCTATCCCAACCAAAACCAGTGCACTATGTAGAAATATTTAACAATGTCTTTTATATTTGAATATCAGTCAGTGCAGATTTGTAATGAGCTTGTAAATGAGCTGCAGAATATGATAGATCCAAAAAAATTACTTAGAAAACTTTTTCCAAAAGTAAAAGCAATTTATTAACATTTCATTCTGTGACACAGAGATTAACAAAACTGGTTGACCATATCCTCACATTTCCAGTGTTTTGGGGAATAGCAAGATGTTTTTTCTTTACTGCTTTTTGCAGATTGACCATCCTGAGTTTGAGATGCCACCTGAGAGTAAATTCAAAGAGAAAAATTATCTTGAGGTAACATATCAGAGGCTGAAGAAAGGTAAAAATAGCTATTTGGTGTAGGGATCTCCTTGAATTGCCTCCTGGTTCAGAGTGGTCTGTTTCCATGGGTGACGGTCAGTGACCTCTCAAAATGTCTCCAGAAGGAATTCTTTACAAAACTCTCTACTTTTCCAAAAAGAGAGTTTGTAAAATGTAACCCACTTTTAGATACTAGGTCTACACTTCTTGTATAGAAACAGAATGTTTTAATTTGTATTTGCTAAGTAATATGATCCTGGGCTTCCCCCTAGGTTTCACCTTGAATGAATGTTTAAAAAAAAAAAATTCTTGTCCAAAGTAAGGCTTTATAACTTAAAATTTGTGTATTGGGAAGGGGTAGCTAGCATTTTAAAAGTTATTTTAAAATGTTTTAATCTAAACTGGGGAAACAAGTTCCTTGACCTTGGCAGTTATTGCAACAAAATTAATTTCATCACAGCTCTGTCATTTTTCTGAACTTTATAAAAACTAAGTTGATTTCATTTTCTCAGTCTGACTCTTTCAGAAGAGTCCTCAAAAAAATAAGCCTGTCTAACAAACACAAGCGTTCCTTTGATACCTCATGAACATAGAAGCAAGAAGCTGGCATTTTCTCTCCATCAAAAAATTCTGGCTCATTATATCACTACATCTCTCTCCTTTGACTCCAGAGATGGCAGGCCTATATCTCTAAAATGACTTTGGGATTTAATGTAATTGTAAGCTGGGACAAAAACAACCTTTTGGGAATTCAGTGTTCTTCACTGAGAGGGGAGCTGTACTTGGCAAACTGTATTCTGCATGAATTACATAAGGATATTGCAGTGAAGACAACAGTTTTAGGAATGGGCCTGCAGTGGTTTTGAACGATTGAAGCTTATATTGTCAAGATGGATGGATGGATGGATGGATGGATGGGGTGGCTAATTTTCAGTTATGTTTCTCCCACTGGTCATATGCTCTGTATTGCAGGTTCTCCGTGTGTATCTCTCATATTTGAAGAAGCTGGGGGGCCTCCTTGGAGGGCCACAGGATGGTCCCCCTGATTCCTTTTCCCTTACCTTGTCCTTCATCTCTAACCTCCAGCAAGTTGTCACCCCACTGCAGGAAAGACGGCAGAGGGGGATGCTGTTCTTTCGCACTACCATTAGGGAGCTACAGGTATCTATGCCTTAGAACTTGAGCAACACAATTACATGTGACATTCACATTTTTAATATCTGGATCAAAAGAGATATGAGATACTGTGTTTAGATGCCATTCCCTTGCAACTTACTGTTGGAGTCTGTTGACCTTTAAATAACCTATTAACTTACGGTCTTTTATTGACAGCAGTTGGATTTTTCAGGCCCACAACTCTCTCCCCTCCCCAGTGCTAATTCAATTAAAAAAGTAAATTCTCCTTTTCTACTATCATCAATACTCACGTAATAAAACGACTTTAACTTGTATCTCTTAATATTATTTAGAGAAACTATCCCAGTTTCCGTATTATTTCTTGTCAGTCAATTTAGATTCATAGTTCAGCATGTAAGCTTTGTTTTACTTCTAGGAAAAGGCACCTGCTATTGACTGGCTGTCATGTCTCCAGGCTGTTTTCCATCCTATGCCAATGAACCTTTCTCAGCCAATTGCAGTGCATGACATGGAATACTTAAAAGGCATGTCACAGCTCATCAAACAATGGCAGAAGGAAAGGTAGGAGTCAGTATCTATGGTTGTAGCTGTTCATGGCAAAAGAAATATTAACTTCAGATACCATAAATTAAAGAGGTCTGTGTTAAAGGCTGTTGAATCCAGTAGCCTAAAAATTACAAGGCTGCTGTGGCTCTATATCTACAGGTTTAGCCAGTACCAAGGCTTAGCATATATTCCCAATAGGCTTCGTCATGTACACACACACACACACATATATATATGTGTGTGAGTGTGTGTGTTTGTATGTCACACAGATCAACAGAGATGGAATACAATGCCTTTACTGGCACCCACCCACCCATAGCACTCATACAAACATGAACAGCTCAGACAGCCTGATCCTATTTCTCCTCTCTAGCTGATCAGGATTGGTCTATACTAGTGAAATATATATATGTACACACACAATATGGATCACTGCAATAGCTGTTCTTAGATATTCAGTCTGTCGAGAAGCTGGCCCCAGATCCCCACCACAGCTTCTGGCATCTGGATATATAAGCCCCTGAGACTTGCACATCTACTTTGGTTGCTGGTACTCTGGTCTCTTTCTGTTACAAACACACACATACAAGCAGATCTCTCCAGTAGCTGGTCCAAACCTCTAGTGTCTCCAATAGCCAACTCTCAGACCCCTGCTCTCTCGGGCAGCTAGCTTGAACCAAAGTCCCTCCAGTAGTTAACTCTCCTTGTCTCTCCAGTATCCAGTCCTATACCCCCACACGCAGAGTAGAATGCTATTTAGGAATAGCATTTAATAAGATAGAACAGATCCTGATGACCATGTGCAGGGCTCAGTCAGACAGATGTCCTGGCAAGCCACAAGTTTACGGTCAACCATTGCCTCTTACCACCTTTACTCTCCATTTTCCCACGTGCGTTCTCCCCCAATCCACCACGATTCTTCCCTTTTCCTGCCTTTGGTTCTTTCCATAAACATCCTGTAATAGGTCTCACAGAATCCCACAGACCCCTCAAAATATTCTATAATAAGTTTCACTCAGTCCTAAAAATGCTTTTTCTCCTGCTTCCCATAAAGAATTCTGTGCCCCAGCAGGCAATTATCCCTTGAGTCTTCACCATGTTCTGGGGAGAGAGTTTCTTTGGCGGATTCATGTCAAATCAGCCTCCTTTGAAAGCCCCAGGTGTAGCCCATTCAAAGTACTTTGTTATCATTGTTCAGGTTACTAGGGTTCCTCTGCCTCAAATTATTCCTCTGACACTTGCCACGCCTCTGTTTATAGTGGATGTATTTTTAAATGTCATTTTCCTACAGGGTCCTTCACATTTATATGATTGTTTGTCTGGTTGGGACTCTCTCCCCAGCCCTTGATAGTCGATTCCAAGATGCACGCCTGGACCTATCTAAGATTCTGTATGGAAAAATGGGATCTAGAATGGTGAGTTAGCCTTTAACATCATCTTCAGCCTTCACAGCAGCTGAACACCCAAGGACACGCCTTCTGGATGTTCTCTTGATGCCTTGTCTGGATGGAGTTTCTTATATTTGTGGAGGAAAACTACTCTCATTAGGCCGTTAAATGCTTCCCTTTTCTCAAAGAAATATGGGAGTAGATGTGACACACAAAATTTCAGAGAGCTAAGTGCACTGTATCATGGAGTAGGGAACAATATATGGATGGTCACCTTTATTCTACGTATTTGTCTCAGCTATCATATGAATCTTCATCTTGTGTGAAAGTAAGTGGAATAAATCATAAAGAAATCAATGTTTTACTTCATTTAAATTTTCTGAGGTAGCTTAAATGGAACTACATTACTTATTCACTGCTGTCATTTTTAGATGACAGCATATATGCTACTGACTGTTTACATATCTTTTTTCTTTCTTCCTATCTTTGTCCTCACTCTCATGTGTCTTTATGTCTTTCTCTACTCTTGCAGATCCCAGCTGAGCGCTGGAGGAAGTGCTTGACTGATACCAGTTCTTTCTTTGAGCCAGTTCTAGCACAGATGATTGTGCAAGAAATTTTCCCTCAGCAGACCAAGGAACTAGTAGGTATTCATTCTCTTAACCCCCAAGCAGAGCTCAGCTACATCTCTTTCTTTTTTTGACATGCCAACTTAAGACCATATCAAGGCAGCAAAATCATGTGTAGGTTTTATACCTTTTTACATATTCCTGTACTTACGCACTTCCCCTCCTTTTTTGGGAATGAAAGATGTCGGAACAAGACATTGCTGTCATTGTTAGAATAATCAATGCATAAATACCTTAGCAAAGTCATGTGTGCAGCACCAATACCTATGACAGCCCTACAAATACATGCAATCTCAGTGTACTTCCTGGAATGACAGTTAGTATTAACAGTATTCATCACTAATCTGACATATTTAAATAAGATTTTCAATTGCAAAGCCATTAAGCCATCATGTGACCAGTTGTACAGAAACAAATCAATGCCAAAACTTTCTAAGTGGATCCACAGTAAAAGGAACACCTGCCAGCAGTGTGGAAAAGATTCCTTTTTTTTTTTTTCTTTGATGATCAGAGTTCCTTTTTCTTTCGAGGGAATTTAGTGTAGGCATCAGGTTTTATAAAGAGTTGGCAGTGCATAAAGTGACAAGAGTGAATAACCCCAAGAAAAATTAATGGGAAAACTAAGACTATGTGCAGTGAAGCACAAAGCTGAATGAACAAAACGTGTTTTTGTGAAGGAGAGACTCAGATTGCCATAACTTTGGAAAAGGAGACACCAGCATGAAATACTTGTGGATACTGTATTTTCATTTCACTCAAGAAGTGGGGTAATCCTTTGGTCCATTAGTATCCCAACAGAGATTAAATGAAAAAGAATTATGTTTCCCTCTTAGTTACAGTGAGAGGCAAGATGAAAAGGTGTGTGGGAGAGAATGGTGAGCCCTGTGAGGAACCACTGGATGCCAACTAACTTAAGCCTGAATCATTGTAGAAATTGAAATCTCTTTCATCACAAGAAGAGGAAATTTCCCCAAATTATTCTGTGGTTGCATTACTGGAACATGGGAAGATGGTAGCTAAGCTTGAATGATGTTTTTCTGCGTTTCTGACCATGTCTTCTTTTCTTCATGGCAGGCTGAGCAGATGTTCTCTGAGATCCAAGATGCCTTCTATGGCCAACTGGATCATTTGGAGTGGATGGATGAACAGACTCGCCAAGAGGCTAAAGTCTTGGTGCGTGCAGAAGGCTGCAGTTACTGAGGCCTTCCTTTCTCTGAAGTCTTTGGAGAAGGAATGGAAGGCCCTTCACCTTCACATATTTCTACCTGCTTCTACAGGCACACAATCTTAAATAGATTTCTTATCCTCTGAAAATTGTAGGTGGTTTTATAAGTGCTGTTATGCACGTGCGATCATATATTGATACGTAGGCATAGAGAGGCTCAGTGGTTTTTTGTCCATGGATACTCTGAATTAATTGTATTGAAATACAATTCAGTTTTTTACACGTAGAGAGGTTAAAAACTATAAAGCTGAATGCCAGAAAATAATGCTACAAAGAAAAAGAAGAGTAGAACAACATTAGGCCTCAGGTCATTGAGTTAAGAAAGGAGAGAGATGATGACTTATTGAAACAGAGTAGCTATCATTTTGAATGTATTTAGGTTGTTTAGAAATAGAGTTTAAAAAGGACTTACAGAATGTAAAGCCTCCTATTGATCATATTTCTTTTTGTTCATTTGTTTATTATGATTTAGGTTTCCAAACTACAAGTAGAGATCGGCTATCCAGCTCACATACTCCAGACTGCGAAAGTGAACCTGGAATATCAGAATGTGAGCCATATAATGTAAACATGCCTGCATCATTATTGGCAGTTTACCTGTACCAACTGCTATCTTGTCTGCTGCTAAAGAGGCTGTGACCTCTAGAGCAATGCACGTTTCCTGCTATTCATTTTCTGAGAACATATAGGCCCAGAGATCCTTCATCTGTTGCTTCTATATTGTTGCCTATGCTGTCTCCTATTTAGAGTGGCTGGCAGAGATTGGTTGTGACCTGCTTGTACGTTCTGTTTGGCTTGCAGATAACATTCCTGTCGTGTCTTGAATTTAAGGTCTTTAGAACTGGGAGAGAAAAACACACAAGTATTCCATTGATTTGTCTTTTGATGAACCTTTTTTCTGGACCTGTGGGACTCTTCTTTTTCTCATACTGTCCAATTCATTCCTAATTCATGCCCTATGACAGTCACATTGCCTGTCTCTTCCCTCAGTTGGAGATAAATGAAGACAGTTTTTTCCTCAATGTGGTGACTTGCTTGAAAGTACTGAGGGAAAATTCCTACTTGAAACTCCTTCAACATCACTCACAGGATAAGTAAGTGTCAGATACTGATCTGAAAAATCTAACAGAAGAACACACTTGTGGACTAACTGAGGTCCTGTGGAGATCACCTAGTCCCACCCTCCTGCTCAAAGCAAGATCAGCTAGATCAGGTCACTCAGGACTGTGTCCAATTGTATGTCTATATCTCTCTTTAACTGGGGAAGGAGGGAGAGGGCAGGTCGGGGTGGGGAGAGACAGGACAGGGAGGAAGGGGCAGAATGGACACAGTTCCTCCAGGCATGTTTTAACCAGTCCTGAATAGAGGGGCATAATCACCTCTCTTGACCTGCCAGCGACACTTCTCCTAGTGCAAGACAAGATGCTGTTGTCCTTCTTTACTGCAAGGCTACATTTCTGCATCCTGCTTAAAAAAGCCTTGAATCTGGCAGCCTGTCTTGTATTCAGCCTGAGCTCATGCTACCAAAAAACCCCACCCTTGAGGAGCCCCAGACCCCTGAAAAAAAGAACCTTTTTTGCCCATGAGCCCTTGAGTAAAGGGGATAGCTGGTTCTCCTGGACTTAGCAGCAAAGCAAACAGCAAAGCACTGTGATGATGTGGATGCTGCCAGGGTCACCTCAAAGTCAGGACATAGGATGCTTCAGAAAGCAGGCAGCATTGACAGGTGTGCTACATCATCTGAAGAGTATTCTATGCAGGACTTCACAGGAGGTTACTAATCCTGACTTACTTGACAGAGAAGTTGTGAGGGTGAATACTTTAATGCATACGAAAGTTAAGCTACTAGCTCTGACTGTCTGTAAACAAGTGAAGGTTTATTTCAAACACCTTTAACTCTAGATAATGTGAATTTAATCATTTGCTGCTGCTGTATGAATAGTTGTACTGAGCAGACCATTTTTGCAAGCCCAGTGGAAGAAAGGAGCAAGGTATGAGATAAGGAGTTAATACATTCTCTCATTTCTCTTCTTCTGCGTCTAGCTGGCATGTGTCCCCCTGGACTGTGCATTCATACTACTCAATAAGGCACAACATGGTGGTCTTTCCTGCTGGAATGTTCCGCAGCCCTTTTTTCCACACGGCGTTTCCCAGGTATGAACGGGCTGCAAAGGTGGAAGCTGAAGGTAGTCCCTTGACTGCACCGTGTTTCCAGGAAGAGTCTTAATGGGTCTGTCTTTAACCTGTTTTTCTTACTGCATCCCAGAAAGACACAGTAAAGGGGGAAAAATAGCTTTTCCTAAAGCCAGATAGATACTACCTTATGAATTCTGAAAGAGTGTGATTATTGGCTCTGCTGGAGCAAAATCAGAATCTAGGTGAAACTAAGCTAAGCCAAGTATACTACTTCAGAGCAAAGAGGCGGAAGTCTCATGTAGGTTAACTGCAAAGAAGACATTTCACCTTTGCCCCTCATTCTCTAGATTCCAAGAATTCCTGAAATCTAACACAGAGAAATCTAACCCAGAGCAAATAGGAGCTTCACAGAGCAACTTCTTGTCAGAAGTCTTTTTCAAATGGATCAAACACAGTTCTTCTCTTCCTTTTTATAAAGAAACCTTCTCTAACAAGCAAATACATTTTTAATTCTGAGTCTTCCCCTGCAACAATGTCACTTCTGTAGACCATACTTCTATAGTTGGGTTCTTTCATCATAGGGAACAGACCTATTAAGCAACATTTTTCTGATATTAAAAGCACTTAAAACAGTTGACTGTAAAAATATTATTTTATGTCCTTTTTTTTTTTTTTGCATGATAATGATAGATACTTCTCCTAATCCCATTGCACTGAAAGATAAGCTGTGGCAAGAGGCTGAAGTTTGAAAGAAACATGTTTCAGTTAAAAGCTATTTTCTCCATGGTGATCTGCTACCACTAGCTATATGACACCTTCTGGTGCTTGCATATTTCATGAATTCATTATAGTATGAAGAACAGGACACCTCAAAAGAATAATAGAAAAAAAATTTTTTCCCAGTGCTACGGGCTGTCACTTATCATATTCTTCCTCTCTGAAAAAATGTCTACTGCTTCTTATTCCTTTTGTATTCAGTGTTAGTTTAAACTTTGCTGACAAAAGCCAATTCAGATGACTGTAAGGATAATTTTTAAAATAAGAAGTCAGCAAAGCAGTACAACTGTTACAGAATCATAGAATGGTTTGGGTTGGAAGGGACCTTTAAAGATAGCTATTCCAACCACCTTGCCATGGGCACGGACATCTTCCACTAGATCAGGTTGCTCAAAGCCCCGTCCAACCTGACCTTGACCACTTCCAATGATGAGGCATCCACAACTTCTCTGGGCAACAATTATAAGTTATCAGTTGCAGAGCTGCTGAAAGAGCATTTCTAAGAGAAGATGAGTTCTTGTCACTTCCTACTGAGTTCCCAGTGATATAATAATGATCTACTACAATTTCATGCTTCAGCAGTGTTAATCAGTGCATGTAAAGAAAAAAAAATGAGCCCATAATTTCATATTATGGAAATGCATTTTGAGTGTACTCTTACTTGTGTGACTACTTGTGAATTCATTGCATAGAATCATAGAAATTCTGATTGGAAAGAACTGCTGAAGGTCTCTAGTACAAACTCTTGCTTGTCGTGAGATCACCAATGCTAGACCAGAGTAATTAATGATTTTAATTTGTCTTGCTAGTTTCATTTATCATTTTTCAGTAAACAACTGTTGCAAGATTGCTTCTCCAACCATCCTGCTTTTGTGTGATTACCATTGCAGATACTGTTTGTGCAACAGTTCAACCAGTAATGGGTAAATAAGGACATATCTCAACAACAATACATGTCATTAGAGTTAATAAAGGCAGAATCTCATTCACGGAGTCTTCATTATTATGATGGATTATTAGCTACAAATACTTCAATGAAGCCCATGGTACAACTTTAAGCATTGTTAGAGTAATTTTACAGTTGTATTTGCATTTTTACAGTGGACCACATCTGAGAGAAAATAAATAGAAAGTGCTCTCAGAGTAGAATGCTCCTGTGCAGCCCACAGTTGTGCTCAGTGGCTATAAAGAATGCCCTCTTTTTCTTTTCAAAAACATTCTTTTCATGTTTGTTTATTTTTCAGTGCTGTGAACTTTGGAGCCATCGGGTTCTTCATGGCGCATGAACTTCTTCATGTATTCTATGGTTATGGTGGGTACCAGCTGTGATGTCTTTGTTTACTCTTCTAGGTCCCCACTGGTACTTCCCCCTCAGAGGATCTTACATCCTGGTCCCTGTATCAATGTATACATGTATTATTAAGGTAGATGAAGCTAAGGAAAACCCATTCCAGGCCATGCTGACTACTAAGAAGACTCAGCGATTAATGTGAGGAATAAAAGTGAATGCCAGAAATACCTTTACTTTCTATGATTTTTTTTTCCCCACAGTGCTGCCTGGGGGATGCCCTACATGCAACAGGAGTGCACTACAGAAGTCTATAGACTGCTTGGTTGAACAGTATGAAAGCTATGACTTTAAGGTCAATGGTACTTTTACACTCTTGGAGAATACAGCTGACACTGGAGGGCTCGCCATTGCTTACCAGGTATTGTAGTGTACTTACTTCTCTAATCTCATAGTTTCGCCACACAACTCAGCTGACATGCCACAAGATTGCTCTGCTGCATCCCTCTCCTACATGCTGCTCCAGTTCCAGATTTCTTGCACACCTGTGCTAGTGCAGTGTGTGCCCTGCATGTCCTCTGCTATTCCTGACACAGATTCCTCACAAAGCTTTGCTCATAATCTCACTACTTCCATGTAAGACCACTTCTCCCCCTCACCAGTTCTGGGGTGGGCCTTTCTTTACTTCCCCATTTATGTCATGCATACAGAAGTATGTTGTTATTTATATGTCTATGTTATATCTGAGGAACTAAGCTGACATAGAAACCAGAATTCTGTGTGGTGGTAAAATGACCACATAATGATGTTTTCAGCAATACTTTAGTCTAGAGATAATTTTTTTATTTCCTCATGCAGTAGTTCAGCAGTTTAATTAATTACTGAGTGCAGGGTGCTCTGAGATCTCTAGGTCTCAGATGGTACTTGTTACATTCTTGCATGAAGAATGTTGGGAGGTAGAAAGTCTTTTAATGTTTATTCAAATATTTGTCACTCTCTTTGAAATTTTCATTCTTTCATACTGCAATCACTACGTCTTCTCTTATGATGATGTGTGTGTGGTAGTGTCTGAAATGGGAAGGAAAGGAGTTATGTTGTTATTTTCCTGTCTTAGTTATTAGGGGAATGGCCAGCAGAGCCTCAGAGTGAGGCCTTCAGAGCCTCAGGGTGAGGACAAAGAGATACAAACTTGCTAAGTTATTAAATATATATTAGATTGATTTATTTCATTGACAGAAGACATGGCTTTGGGATGCTATCTGAAGGGGGATTTTTTAATTATTAATTTTCTCTCTCCACAGGCCTATAAGAATTGGCTGAAAAAGCACAAAGAAGAGAAGGATTTACCTGAGATCGGACTTTCACGTGACCAGCTTTTCTACCTCAGTTTTGCTCATGTAATGAATTCTAGGCTAGTCATATGTCTCTCTCACTCTCCATTGTCTTCCACATTATTACAGTTTGTCTTTCTCAATATTCAATCACTTTTCCCCCTCTTCACAGAACTGGGAATGACCGATGTTTCTGAGAGATCCAGAATCTTATTCAGAAAGCTAAAATTCACATATAGGGCCCCTAACCTGTTATGGATCTCAAAGGTAACAAAAGGCCTGTCTGTAAACATATCTTTTACAAAGCTCTGAAATCTACCAAAATTAAATTGTAGCAGACAAATTGTGTCAGGGAAAGCATGCTTCATTGCCAACTTCTGAGTACTTTTTTGCTGTTGTGAGCAATCTTACACATGGAAAGTGGAATTTTAGTGGAAAAGGCATGTATCTGTCCATCCCTTCCTTCATCCGCCTCTCTGTCATGGTGAATAACTAAATATCATGTCAATCTGAGTGACTGATAGTGAAATAAAGAGATTAGAGATAAAGAACAAGAAGTACATGCACACATAGTTCAAGATTTCTGTGGGAACCTGGTGTAAGGATTTGTGCAAAGATGTGCAGTTGTGCATAGTTGTGCAGTTGAGTTTCTCATGATACTTTATTGGATTTCTGTGCTCAGAAAAGTCATACCCTTCTAAGTCACTGTAATTGTACAAAGGGAAAAGTTTTGTGCAGGTATTGACAATAGGTCAGAGCAGTGTGTAGAAAAGCAGTTCTGAAATGACAGATTATTGGGTCTTGGTGGCAAGATTTGCATTTCAGAGGCTGTCTGGCAACTACTGCATCATTTGTTAACGAATAAAGACTGAAATCACATGAGTGAAAAAGATTGCCAGTTTAACAACAGTAAAGTCACTTAACCTTTCCCCCAATCTCTCGAGTAGTAACGGGATGTTGTGCAAGTGCTCTCCTTTCTTGATGAACACTCATTGCTTTTGCTTAAGAAGCTGAATCTAAACACTGAGACTACATCTATACCATTATTGTAGATGGACTCCAAGGCTGCATGAGCCTAAACTCCAAGGTGGTCTAAACTCCCTGTGTTCTGGACTACGCAGTATAGAAAAAGAGCAGACGGCTTGTCAGATAGGGAAATTGGGACAGGGAATTTTAGGGAAAGGGAAAATAGTCAGAACTTGTGGTGGTGAAGGGAAAGATCTGAACATTGTTGGCACCCATGTAAGTGTGTTTCCTTGTTTACTCTAGCAGCCTGAGTCACGTGTGCAGATGCGTGAGAAGGCTCAGGTCTTGTTCACATGAGGACTTTCAGCCAAGTTGACTTCTATTTTGCTTCCTTTCAGGCAATGTGTGGACACCAGGATCCTGAGAAACTAGAGTCTTCCCTGAACACAGATCCGCACAGTCCCTTGCCACTTCGTGTCTGTGGGCCTGTCAGCAATAGCCAGGACTTTGCTAAGCACTTCGACTGTTCCAGTGGATCGCCAATGAACCCAGACAACAAGTGCCACATCTGGTAATCTGCATGGAAAAGGAGGAAGAGCGATATGACCCCAGGGAGAGGAAGGCCTGATCCATGAAAGTATGACCATCTTCTCTGTGCCCCTAGGGTGACATGGTGCTCTCATTCACTCCTCTACCTTCCTTTTCTTGTTATCTTTTCCTCAGCAGTTGATGGTAGCAAAATTCTTAAACTGAGCTCATAAGGGAAGAAGGTCTCCTCCTACTGCTCTCAGCACTCTGTCCCAGATGCGAGAACTCTGGAGTTTAGCAAGTCCCAAGGTAGCAAGATGACTGGCCAGTCTCTAGTAGGCAAGAACTTCTGAGGAGTTGTAAACAGAAGGACTGGTACAATATTAGTCCCTCTGGTCAGTGCACTTCCCTGTCTACTACAGCAGCCTCACAGTCATGATGAATGGAGAGGGCAATAAGCTAAGAATTGTTCATATAAGATTGGCTCTTAGGGAAATTCTATGGGTTACCTGCAAACCACACAGGTAAGTTACCAGAGAGGGAAGAATCCTCTTCTTTTCTTCTGCCAATAAATGGAGAAATGTAATAGGAAAGACTCAGTGGCTCTAGGTTCTAGGTTCTAGGTCACTTAATAATGAAGGTTACTGAAGGCTTCCCTGTTCCGTTTTTTGTTTCATCAGCAAAACTCCTAAGAGACAAAAGAGGAAAGCATCCTCATTGATGGCAGGGTGATTGTGAGCTGAGAACAGATTATCTTTCTTCTTTGATTCTCTTTTTTAGTCTCTATTTAGGGATGAGAGTATGGTTGAAGGTGGAGTATGGGACAGTCACAAGGGCTTCTAGAAGTCTCTGAAGACTGAACAGTTAGAATTCCAAGAACTGCTCTGGATCCTGAACTTGGTCCTCTCATCCCTAAAAGTTCACTCATCCCTACATTTGTAAATATTTACCATCTGAATAGAGGAGTAGAGCCGCTGTAGGATTTTACTTCATACTTGAAATTGAATTTTAGGTATTAATTTACTTTAGAGGAAAAAGACAGTAAGAAGTAATATATTTTAGGGTAGCAGAGGAAGTGCTTAAAGCACAATCTCAAGAGCAATCTAATAATTACATCAATTTCAGGTTCCGATAATTAGAAACTTTATACCAATGTTGTAAAATTTGCCAAAGTTAGTAAGTATACAAAATACTCCTACCTTTTGCATACTCTGCAAACCGTTCTTCATTATGGAAGCATTTTTATTTTACTTATTATATTGGCTGCTAGGGGATTGTGAAATAGGTGATGGCCAGTGGAAACATCCCTTATCAATGTAAGCTTTGTAAGAATTGTGAAAATCCTAATAACTGTGTTAATCCTTTCCAAGTGTTGACCAATGCAGCAAAATATTTTCGAGGAACAGACTGTTCAGAGATTTTGTTTTCATTAATTAAACAAAATATGAATAAAATGTTTGCTTCAGAGAAAAAAATTACTTTGATTGCAAGCTCTTTATCACCAGGCCTGTTTCTTTCTTCTGTATTTGTACTGTTCCCAGCATGACTGGAGTTCTTAGCTGAACTTCACAAGTAATAAATAATAATACCTCAAAATAATTTGATAAAAAATAACAAAATTTGGCTTGTGCGTATCTTTACTATTTAAACACTGTATACTCTTCCTCCACTTTTTTAATCAGTTTTGTCCCAGCAGCATGTCCAGACTGTCTTTCTTTTACATGCTAATAGCAATTAACATTGTACCAGACCTTGAGTGTAATATAGAAGTTATTTCAGTGTGCTGAGACTACTTGGCTTCTTTGTTTATAATGTGTAGAAAAAGCAAAAGCTATTGACAGTCTGCATTTTGAGAACTCCTTAACTTTTCTTGTATCTATCCTGTTAAGTGTATGGGGGGGACAGTTCCCTGGAATATACAAGTTTTTCTTGTTCTTACAATGTATGAAAAATTTATGAATATTCTATTCAAAAGACAGGGTCACCCTTGAAGTTGGTAAGTTGAATCAATTCTTGTTTGTTACTAACTATGATGTTTTTATACAAAGAACATATGGGAAGTGCAAGAAGGGAGTTCTGGCTTAGAAAAAAAATTGCATGAGTCTTGGACTGAGAATTTCTTGTGTTTCTCAAAGAGAGAAGGAAACATTTTCAATATGTGCACAAGGTTCTTGCCCTTGTGCTCATCGTTGCAAGTTCCCTCGGATGTGGTCGGTGAAGAGAAGCCATGCTGCCCAGTAGGTGATCATGAAACAGATGTAGATGTTCAAATTGTTATCATCCATGACCATAGAAATTATTTCATGCTTTATCTCACCCATAAAAAAAAGAGTGCAATGCTGCCAATGTTCAGGGAAAGAGCCAGATCCAACAGCAAATCCTTCACTGCTGAATTCCTTAGTCTCTGTGAGTCCTTGTGCTGCACCATGTCGATCACATCCATTCCTTCCCCTGTTGACAAGGCCACAAATGTTTCCTCCATTTGCTCCCAGCCTGTAACTGGGGGTGGGTTGGGATAACATAAGCTTTCTTCTTGTTCTCTTCTTTCATACTCAGATCCTTTTCACCTCTGCTTCCCTCCCTCTTTTCTCTCCTTGCTTTCTAAAATTTCAACTCCATTTCACCCTTACTGTGTATCCATTTTCTCCTTTGTACTAAGCAGCTTTTCATTCACACCCCTTCCCACTCTCTGCTTCCCTTGTCTTCTTCTTGTTTCTATTCTTCCTCATTCAGCATATATTCCTCTACGCTCAGCCTCCCCATAGCATCCTCATAATTCCCAAGTGTGGTTTCTTGATGTGTATGGATATGTGTGCAAACCTGGCCTAAACTTCTCTCCCTTTGCTGTGCTAAGTGCATTTTCCCTGATGATCTCTTGTCTGACCCTGACTACCATCCCCAGGCCTGCCCCACTTCTCCTGCTCAGGGCGGTGGGGACTGGGCCCTGGCAACTGAGGGCCCATCTCTGCTGGCCTTGCTATCGCACTCAGTTGCTGGCTCCCTATTGCTTAGGGATCATCTGACTCCCACTGCCCCTTGACATATCTTCTCATTCCTCTTCTGCTTTCGTCTTTGCAAAACCAAGCTTCTCTGTCCATAATCCATCTCATTTTCTGCCTTTATTTGCTCTCCAAGCCTCCTCCTTCTCATCCTCTCACTTCAACCCATCCTCTCACCTGCTGATGGACTGTTTCCCTCTTGCTGTCCATTCTTGGCTGTGTGAATCATGGTCTGGCTTTTCAATGGTATGAAGGCATTAGAGAAGACTGGGCAGTAAGTGGCTGGGAACATAGCCACTAAGTAGATGGTAAATCCCAGGGACACTATCAGGGTTGGATTAGCCCCCATCCAATTCTCCAGTCCAGCACAACACACTTCTACTCCTTACCCCTTTTCATCTAATGGAGTCAGGATTTTCCTAGCACCACAGTCTTAGTCAGGGCACATTGTGACATCACTGAGCTCATCTGACATACAAAGGTGTCATACACTGTTAGGCAGAAACACTGTGGACTTTGCATCATAGGTAGCTAACAACACCCTAAAGCATGAAAAGAGTGTGAAAGCTTCTGGAAATCAATAAGAGCATGTCTCTGCTCAAAGTTAAAAAGAAATAGAATGAAAGGGATAGGATCATAACAATAGGACACAATCTGATATGAAAAATCACACTTTATCCTGAACATTTCTGTAGCTCCCCCTTACAAGTAGTGATCACAAGTAACTGACTGAAACTGGACAAAAAATGTTTTATAAGACTGATGCAAGTGGAGGGGAAAGGAAAATGTAATGACTTTCCTACTTCAGTGCTTAACCAATTATTAGTATTTCATGCTGTTGGGCTCACACAGCCTCTGTGAGTAGAAATAATTTTTTTTTAAAAAAAAAAAACAGTAAAATGACAAGCATGTGGGTTTAAATGTCCTCTAGATGGTGATCTAACAACATCAATGCAGAAACAGAAACTCATCTTACAAAGCACCTATGCAAGGCAGGGAAAAAATATCTCATGTCTTATTAACCCTTGCCATTCACTTCACCAGACCAAATTGCCCACTCTGAGTCTCTGTCTAGACTACGTTTTAGGACTCTGATGATGACTTTCCACCATGTAGCCTGGGAGACAATTTTCTAATTATTTTCAAACCCACATTTAACGTCAACTACCGTTTGCTGTACCAAATATTTTCCACACTTCCTGAATTTGCATACAGTTTAATGTTACCATTGGCTTTCTCTTTTCCTTTTTGTTTCTTTTTTTTTTTTTCTTTTTCCCTTTCCTACTATTAATAAGGGTCTTTTTATTTAAGATCTTCATGGTTTTTCCAAGATACTCAAAAACGTGTCTGGAATTTAGGCAGGTCAGGAATTTAGCTTGTCAAATCAACATAATAGTTATCTCAGGCCTGTGAAAGTCACCACAGAAGTAAGCACATGCAAGGATATATATACTCTGATTTATAGACACTGAGATTTCTACACCAGGTAGTGGTCTTGGGTCATCTTCAGTTTGCTGTCCAAAACATTAAAGGATTTTTTTTCCAGCTAGTCTTCAAAAGATTTTACACTCAGCCCAGAAAATGCTGATTAGAACCAGACTTGAGGAACTTAGTAGATAATTTTTTCAGAAATATTCATTGAGTGGTTGAATCTAATTTGGCTCTATAAATTTCTTATATACTGTCTCCTACTGAATGGTGTGTATAAGGAGTGAGATCAATATAACATATATCGGTAGCTGTATACTCTAACACAGGAGGACAGAAGCTTCAATAGATCTGAAGACAGAGTGCATCGGACAGAGTAAGAGGGAATGGTACTGGAACACGGAATTTTCAGTCCTGCAGTGTGACTAGCAAAGCAACTTCAAGGGGCTTGTTCCCTACAGACACCCAATTCAGTGTAAGATTGTATATCGAAGCTGTTCTGCATTCCGCACAGCAAGTGTGGAATACTTTCAAGTCCTCACCTGCACCTCTGAAATTCTTGATTTAATCAAAGTAGGTAAGTAAATAGATGACAGATGTGGAAACTTACACTACTACTGAGATCATGGTGACATATTCATTCTGGCATAAGTCCAGGCTCCTGCCTCAGCAAGGGATCCTGCCACAGGACGATTGCTCCTACATCTTTTCCTGTGCTGACACTAGTGTTGGTGTGGCTCAGTTAATGAGGCATATTACGTGACAAAACCATTTTAAATACAGGTTTTATTAGGTCACTTTTCTAATGGGTGAGCTTTGGATCCAGTTAACTGTACAGTGACACAAATGCCAGTCTGTGGCTAGGCAGCAGAAACAAATCATTTGGGCAGGACAGATGAAGGCTAGACTGCCCTTTACTGAGTGCTGGACACTACAAATTCAGTAGAAGCCATGGCCTTAAAAAATGACAGAATGGCTACACAATCCTTGCTCGAGTTCAGAGGGTTCTGACTGTCCTTTTTTCTTCATTTGTGGTTATATTTGTTCACCAGCAAAGAATATGCGTAATGAAAATACGCAAGGGATATACTAAGATGAAATGTGAAATGAGACAGGCTTAATGTAATAGCAGTGCTACTTAAACACAGCTCCATGGCTGAAGAGTTCATAAAATCAAAATGCAAAATTCATTTTTAGAAAAAAAAATGGAGAACAGAACCATACTGACTAACAAATGGGTTTTTACTCAGTGTGGCTGACACTAGTAGGATATTCAGCTGTCCATCCTATGCATATTTCTCAGGATGTTCCTTGTTACATTGTTTTGCATGTGTGGGTGCAAGTATGTGTCAAAATTTCAATTTGTATGCATTCAGCACAAGAAAGATAGAGGAAAAAAACGTTAAAAGAATTAAAGTAATATTGACTTTTTTCCCCACTTCATCTCTATTCCCAGAATTAAATCACGCTTTGTCAGCACTGCCACCCCATGTGGAGGCAAAGATTGCTCTACGTTATACAAATCTGTCTTCAATGGATTAATTAAACTTATTTGTTTAAAAAGTTGTTGGATATTGTGCTTAAGTTGGACATATTTTGAACTGAGTCTTTTTGTGCTTAGGCTCCCCTAGCCTGCACACTAGTAGGTTACCATCACTTCCTGCTTCTAAAGAGGACTGATTTCTATTAAAAAAATCTCACTCCACATGGCCTTGTCCTTTTCTGGAATCCTCATGGTCGCTTCTGCTTACTGTCACACTGACTGCACTGGACAACAGATTCCTGACTAAGGCTGTGCTTTTGTAACCAGACCAAGAGATACAGGTGCATTTCTGTAGATAACAGAAGGAGTGGATTCTTCGTGTAGTCCAGAGGACTGCACTTGGATTCCTCTGAAGTAGAGGCTCCAAGGTAGAAAAGAACAGCGGATATGGATTTCTCTGTCCATACAGTGGATCCAGAGTGGTGGGGAATGAGCAGTCTATGAGATGAGTATGCCGAAACAATTGGATAAACCAGAGTCGTAAAAATAATTTCTCCTTCTAGGGATTTTGACTCAATATTTCATGTTTTCCTCTTTTAGCTAATTCTGCAACACGACCCAGTGTGAGGTGCAAATACAATCAAAATATCCAAGCCGGTACTGCACACTGGCCACTGCTCTCACATTGGGCTGGGGGAGGGGGATAAGACAAACTAGTTAATGTACGCTTTCTCCCTCATCAGGTTGAAAGAGCTGGTGCATGAAATCTAGTAAAGCAACTCTCCGGTCCAGTGAAGCACAGGACAATTGGCAGCACCAGGAAGGTTATCACTGTCTGCATCAGATGACTCTCCTATGCGAGGTCAAACCCCTATTGGATTTTTAATGAGGAGGTGGAGGAGGCTGTAAAGCCATTCCCAAGATGGAGCAGTGAGGGCCCTGAGGCAAAAAGGAGCCAATGGAGGGAAGAAAGGAAATGGACCGAAAGATCATAATCAGTGAATTTCTGCATCCTGCCCCAAGGCTGTATTCCTCAGAGAACAGGATAGTGCCAGGCAACTAAAGGCACACCCATTGGCTGATTTTGATGCCATGATCAGAAAACTGATAGAGATGGAGAACTTGGGGATACTCCCATCTGTAATGGGGAACTCCAGAACATGACTGACAGCAGATCCCCTTGGGAGTGCCCAGAACTACAAAAGCCAGGAAATAGGGTAGGGGGGAACTGTGTGAAGATCCCAGAAAAGAACTAAGTGGAGAGATGCAGGGCAAGACAGAGGGAATTGGCAGAGGGGTTTTGGGACCATAGGGTGGGAATGACTGGGCAGCTGCAAGACAGGAATGATGGATGTTGGAAGTTCTGGGTTTGAGGTGAATGAACTGCTGCAGCTCAGGCCACAGACAGTTGTGAGTGGAGGTGTGTGGTGAAGTGGCTGCAGACAGTTCTATGTTATGGCTACTGATCTGGTGTTGCAGGGAGTCAAAAAGTGCACTGCAAATTCTTAGAAACTAGTTCCCCTCTGGCAGACAGTTCTTTTTATTTTTCTGTCATACTTATTATCAGAGTGGTTATTAGTCTGCTGGAATCTGTTTTTCATGACTGTCACATGCATTACACAGGAAGGCATGGACTCTCCATCTTTGCTTTCTCATGCAGAATTCACAGCTTCTAAGGTCATCAGTTCATAGAAACCTGTCTGAGGTTTCAAAATATGGCCATTTTTCACCACTAATACTGGATCCTGAAAATGAAAATGTCTTGCTCCTTCTAACAGCATTATACCAGCACTCAGGTTGTATCATTCCAAGCAAGAGATGAATATAATGTCCTTACCCCAGAAGTTTCATCTATCTCACCATGACACAGTAACAAGAAATGAAAAGCTTCTGAGCTGGGAGTGATGGTGACAAAGGCTGATGATTATCCAAAAAAACAGTGTGAACTGGATTTCCACTAAAGCATGGGCTGTATTGCCACTTTCTCTTCTCATTCTCTCCTTGTGTCATTTCTGTTTTCATCTGCTCCTGTCTTGATTGCTATTAATTAGTTAAAATAATAACAGTGGAAGCATACGCAAGATACATATTGTGAATCAAACCTATATTAAGCTTAGTCTTCTTTAATAGCAAGAGAAAGAAGAACCTCCAGGAAGCAATCCTGCTCAAACAGCTGTACTAGGGAGGATAAATTACTTTTTACACTAATTCTGACTTAACTAATTTTAAAATATCTATATTTAAGTGAGATAAGCACTTCTGCTTGTAATTTTGAAGAAAGTGAATTCAGATAAAAGAGGAAGTTCACAGCTGGAAGCTTCTAAATCAGACTTCTCCACTGCCTGCCAGGCTCCTTCTTTTAAATTCATGAAGAACCTGATGCCTTCAGCAGCAGCAGAGTCGTCAGCCAGAAGAAGGTTTAACTGATGAAGCCCCTTTTTGTCTGGCCTGTCAAGCCTCACATAATTTACCCAAATATCTTTATGGCAATCATCAACCACCTCTCTATGCATTCAATAAATGTTGAAAACTCCTTTACAACAGTCTTACTATTTTTGTTTTAAAGCATTCTTATATTTTTCCTCTCATTTACTTGAGGCTACCCTGGCCAAATTTAGACACAAGATAAAACATAAATGACTTCAAAAGAGTTTCAACTTATTATTATTTCAGAAAGTCACAGTTGTTAAGCAAGATCTTAAGAAAACGAATAAAGTATCTTTAAGATTATAAGAAACACAATATGGGAAATTTTGTTTGCCTTCTGCTCTCTGAATATGCTTGCTTAATATTTTCAGGGTTCTTTTTTTGGTAATGAAATTTAGGAAGCCACTTCTTAAAAAGCTGGCAAAATTCAGGGACTCAGTCCAATAAACACTGCAGTCTTCAAAGGTCTTTCTGCAGAAGGCATTGTAGTGCTTGTACAATGCAAATTATGTTCATTTCCCATGGAATTTGCATATATCCATCCCTCTGGTTTTTTTTATTCAGCTTTTATGATGTAGATATTAGTGTTTTTCTTCATTTGTGAAGTGATCTAAGGCCTATGCGGAGAAAGATACAATTTCATCATTATTTAATTAAATTAATAAATATAATTAGTCATTAATGTTTAATAAATGAATATATATATCTCATTATGGCAATAGAATGAGGCCTCCAAATGAGTGGCAGCTGCATATACCCAGGGTTTTTGCAAATGAGAATGTGAGGCAACTCTCCATGGGCTTATGGAAAGTACAAAGAAGAGGAATGATATAGCTGCCATGGGAATGCAAAAGTCATTAGGTGCATTGTCAGGGCCTTGAATTCCTTTCTCCCCAGGCAAAACATCAGTGACATTGTTCTGACATGTTTTCTCTATGAATAGGCAATTATATAAGGTTCTCTCTTAATTTCACTCGAACCTGTTCCAGAGTTGACCACATGATGTAACTATTCATTAGATAAGGTACACAAATCACTGCTGCAGTCTCCTTCCAGGCTGTAATTTGGTTTGGGGTAAATGAGGATAGTACAATGATAAGATGCAGATCCAAGATAATTAGGTAGTTTGTAAGAAAGACTGTGATAGTTCACTGCTGTCAGAGGTGTTACTATGAACTGCCCCTTAAGCAGCACAATCTGTGTCATGCAATATATTTCAGTCACTCTTACTAGCATACATATTAAAAGAATGAAATAAATAATTGTGTTTAAACAATTAAATATTATTATTAAGAAAATGAGTCTTATTTCATTGTTATTAGTCTAATCATGTTTTCTAAATAGCCATGGAACACTGTATGTTAACCTCAGTGACTTTCACTTCTGAATTTCCCATGGGATAGATATCATTCCAGTTTCTCTCTGTTCAGAGAAGTTTTACTCTTCCAGCCTCACTGTTTCTTCCTTCGGTATTTGTAAGCCTGGGTTTGCAGTACTGACTTGCTGTAATGGAATAGGCAGATGTAAGAGATTGCACTACCCCTTTAAATATATCTGTATTCTGATTTTAAACAGAAGTCAGTTGCAAAATAGCAATGGCTTCATTTGGAGCCAAGATTTTTCTTAAGTAGTATCTGCATGTGTACTAGCTAAGTGGGAGTATTACAAATAGTCTTCAAGGTGTGTGACGTAGGTAGTTACGCAATACTGTACTCTAGAGGTTTTAGAGTGCCTTTTTTTTTTGTCTTTCAGTTTGCTGAAACAAAACCAGTTAGCCAAAATTTGAATGTTTCAATGTTATTTCTTTGTAAATTATTTGAACTATGTAAACAGAGTTGTTTGGAGAGGGAGAGAGAAGTCTTTGTGTCTCACTGTGAAGCATTTAGACTGAGGCCTGTGTTGCAGGACCCAAGTAATGGCTGCAGCTTCAAAGATATGATCTTAGATGCTTTGCATTATCTACATCTTATGTGATGTGCTTGACCTTCTCTTTATCTACTGGATAAAGGTTTTTAAAGGTGGGGGCCCTCTGTTTTGCAGATGTTCCTTCCAAAATGGGAATACACTGATACGGCCAACAAATTACATTCCCTGTTTATAAGGCAAATGAGCTACATTCTGAAAGTGCAGTTGTGACAGAAGTACTCCCTAGTACCATAATACTTTCATGCTTTCTCAGAATTGCAACAGAGGGCAGAAGTTGCCAGAATGTACATTCTTCCCATAATAGTCTTAATAATGCAATGCCCAACCTGTAATCTGATCTGAATGTTTTGCAATATGTGAACCGTGCCCACCAATGCGGCACCTGAGCTCAGCTATATATTGAGCTTCTCTGTGTGTGTCTTGTAGTCTAGCCCTGGGAAACAAATAGCAGAAGTTGTTTTGAAGATTTTTTTTTGTTGTTGTTCCTTCTTTCCAAAGACAGCAGATTTACAAGCTTTTTTTGTGAAGATGAACCCCAAAGGTGGGGAAGTTCAAATGCCTTACGTTTAGTAACTTATGCAACTGCCTTCTGATCTTTTTTCATGTGAAATAACATAATTAAAAGCTATATTCTTAGGGTTTTCTGCCCATGACTTCCTAGTCATGGCTTGGAATGTTTGCTGTTTCTACATAACATAATCAATATGCTTTTAATATTAAAAATATTTTATATTGTTTCATAGGAAGGGATAATAGTACACAAAACATAGGCAATATTAAAGAACTGACACAAAAGATAAAATGGTAGAAATTATATTTACTTCCTGGTAGTGAGAAGGATTCTTAAAATTGCAAAATGATCTTTTATTAGTCGTGTAGTAAGTTACTCCTGTATTTTCAAGTAATTTGCTCACCTGGGTAAGGTTTCAATGCATATGACTCCCCTAGGGTAGATAGCTGTGGAAAAACTCTGACCATTTAAATTCTTTAGTGTTAAATTATCTTATAATTTATTATCAGATTATCATTTCTCTATTATTAAAAAATATATCTCCCACAGATAATGCAAAAAAAGCAACAGTAGCTGAATAACTGCCCTAATTCATAGCATCATCACCAAGATATCTTTATTAAATACTCACTGTATGGCAGCATGAGAACTAAAAATGCAGCTGAGTTTGTGTTCATCACACCATGCAAAGAAATCAGTATAGGTAGTTTCAGACATACCTCAGTAGTTGAAGGAACTACCAGTTCATATAGGAAGTTTAGTAATACAGTTTAAACTTATATTGTCAGTATTGTTGCTTCTGTGGTTTTTTTTTTTTTTTTTAAATAATCAGTAACAATCAGTCCTCAACTTCTCCTTGACAATAATGTACCCTTTTCAAAAGCACTTTTAACCAAAAATGTCATGGAGCTAAAAGTGTCCATGAAATAGCTGCAGAGCACTCATGGGTCTGCAAATCAGCAGTGTTATGTGAATTGTGGAAATGAGCTAGCAAAATAATTCCTACAGGTTTTATAAGCATTAGCATATTGATTATATACATACAAGCTTTCCATACTCCAAGTGCTGATTACATTATTTCGGAAAAAGAAACAGGTGTCAGAGTTTTGTTCCTGGATGGTGGAAATGAAAATGTCTCAAACTGTTGGGGAAAGGAAATTTCCAAATGAGGAAACATGAAAAACACTACATAGCCTAAAGAAGAAAAGAGCAAGAGGTGACATCACACTTTTTAAAGACTGTAACCAAAGCACTAAACCAATAATCTGGTCTGTAATAGAAATAATGTTTTCAAATAAAGTCTATATATGGCATCACATGAGAACAGATTGGGAGTCAATATTTCTAGTTGACTTCAGAAGGAATTTAAGAGGCAGAGAAGGCTTTAATACATAACAATTTTCCTTGGCAATCCCACATACAGAAGGAGCCAAATGGAATAAGTGTATTTGGTTAACATTTCTTTTTCAGTAAACTTGGTGACTCCAAAGGGCAAATTATGGAAAAATGCCGTGGGTGCACAGGGGATGTTCAGGTGGAAAAATACTTTGTGGTCTTTTCCCCAGGGTTTGGATGAAGGTCACACAGATACAGTGTTCTTACAGCAGTTCTAGAGATGTGACCTCTGATCTTACAGGCTTAAAATCAGAAGATTGGCAAAGACTTGGGCCTTAGTGCTGGTTACTCTGCCATATAAATGGGAAATCATCTACTTAAGAGCTTCAACTGATCTGATTTAGTGTTTGTGAAGGTCCCACTCTAAGTGGGAGATTACACTGGATATCTCAAGAGGTCTCTTCCCAAAAAATGTGATGCTACCATTTTATTTTTTTTTAGAAATATGGCCTTGAACCTTCATTGACTTGACTCTGAAATCACAAGGAGCAGATGAGAAGTTGCTTGTTCCTAACTATAAATGCAAAGATCATACATGTTTTTAGAGATAACAGATTAAGCAGCAGAATGGTTCATAGGGGACTCTTGTGTGCAGCGAAAGCTAAAAGGGGCTTTCTCGAAGCAGGTTTACCCTGCAGTCTGTAGTGGTGAGATATAGTCAAGCTAGCTCGAAGTTAGCTAGCTTGGTTGGTGGCAGTAGTATCTGTTTACACTGAATTCTGAGCTGCTGTGGCTGCTTGGTGGCAGGTTCTCATCCAAAATCCATTAGCTAATACACAGAGATACCATGGTGACTACAGTGTGGTTGTACCCTTGGTGTGTATATTCCAAATAGATCAAGGTTAAAATTATTTGGTAGAGAGTACACATTGGGAAGACAGTTGTTTTCTAGGTGTTATGAAAGGCAAATTCTTCTTTTTTCCCTGCAAACCGAGATCTTGCAAGTTTATTTTAGCAAAATTTAAGTCCTCCAAACCTCATACATTTCAGTTCAGAAAATAATTAAAAAATTAATACTACAAAATGAATTTTCTCTTGTTTCCTAAGGTCAGCCTTTAAAAATTATTTTTGAGCAGAAATAAGAGAGGCAGCTTCAGCTCTTTGCTACTCGTAAGTACAATTTGTTGATTTAGTTATAGCAATTCATGACTGTATCACAAGTTGAAGTGTGTTTGTAAGCAGTACTCAGGTATCAGCAAGTGCTGAAAATAGAAATAAGAGCTGGTTCACACAAAAACCCCTGAAGGACAAAAGAGTCACATTTATTGGATAGTTGTTCATCTGCGGTATCTGCTTTGGCTAATGCTTGAAGAAGATGATAGTGATGCAATTTTGATGGCTATACAGCTCTAGCATGCACTAACATCAGTGAACAGGTAATGATCAGATACAGGAAGTTCATATGGTCACAAAATCTAAATTTTAAAGAGTTGACAAATTTTTAGTTCTTAAAAACATTTCTCTAGATTCATAGCCTTTAAAAAGTCTGTACTTTCTCCTTGCTCAATGCAGTGCCAACATCAAAACTAGATCAGCTTGCTCAGAGTCTTGCTCAACTGGGTTTTGAGAAGCTCAAAGAATGAAGATTTCACAGCCTCTCTTGACAACCTATTCCACTGCTGAACCATGCTCACTGCAGTGTTTGAAAGTTGTTGCTTTTTGTTCTTGGTACCTTTGAGAAGAATCAGGCTCTGTTTTCTCTACAACCCTGTTTAAGGCAGTCAGACACTGCAATTAGACTTGTGTTTTCCCTCCCCCTCCCCGCTCCCCGCCCCCCCCCCAGCTATCTCCTTGATAAACAAACCCAGCTCCTCCTCATTCTCTCCTCAAACAGTGTTGTCCATCTTAGTGGCCTTCTGTTTGACATGCTCCAGTTTGCCAGTCTCTCTCCTGCACTGGGGGGCCCAGCCCTGGACTCAGTCTCTGATATGCAGTGTAACACTTCTGAAATGGAAGGGAAAAATAATTTCTCTTGATGTACTGCCTACAGTTGCTAATGCAAGTGGTTAACCTTCATTGCTGCAAGGGCACGCTGCTGGCTTATGTTCAACTTGCAGGCTCTTTTCTGTGATGATGCTCCCCAGCCAATCTTTCCCTAGCCTGTACTGACATGTAGAGGTTTTTCTATCCCAGACCCAGGACTGGGTATTTGTCTTTGTTGAACTGCATGAGCTTCCTGTTGGCCTGTTACTTCATTTTATCAAGTAGTCTCTGAATGGCAGTTCTGCCCTCCAGTGTAGCAACCACTCTCATCACTTTGGTGTCATCTGCAAACTTATCGAAGGTGCCCTTTGGACTTTGAATGTATTTGTGATACCATTAACAACGTGAACGAACTTTCATCAGTCCAGTAGAGGGTAGTCACTCTCTGCTAATTAACATGGCACAGAAGAATGTCAAAGCATACATATCACCCCTACACCAGTTCTTGATGTGTTTCATAGATAAGAAAGTTAAAAACTAGGACATGCACCATGGAGACCGTTGGGAATAACTAAAATAAAATATGCATTTATGTTTGTTATTCAATTGGTGGGCATCACATTGGGCCTTGAGCTTGTGTTTAGTGATAGTGGATGTACAGTGACCACACCTCCATATCAGGTCATAAGGACTGAATCTGGGAGAAGTGAAGTTACTACTGAGTCATCTTCTAATGCCATTTTATGATATAAAATTTGTGGTGCTTTGTTAAGTTGTGATCTTTGTGTCACATTACCTACACTTCCTTCAGCAGCAGGAGTGATATTTTTGTCACTCACTCAAGGAAAAAGTATCATTTTGGATCATCTAAACAGCAAAAGAAAGAAATCTTTGGTTAAGATGTAGTTTAAGGAAGTTTTAAACATATTTAATTGCTTGGTCCATGGCCATTGACAGTAAGAGACTTCAGGAAGGCTGTAAGTGAGTTTCTGCCTGGAAATTGTCATGAATCATACTTGCAAAGGGAAAGGTAACTTTAATTTTAAGTTCTATTTTCAGAGACCCTCAGAAAGATAGAAGGCTTGCTCTAATAGTTTGTTTTCTAATTATCTGTCCTATTCAGAGTTATGTAAGTCAATGCAACTTCTTTCCCCTTATGAACCTCGCTAGCAGTCACTGCAAACATATGCTTCATATGCTTCAGAAGGAAACTCTTCATAATAGAAAAATTCAACTGTTCCTGGCAATAAAAAAAAATAAAATAAAAAGACCCAGAGACAACAGGTTCATCACTTTGGCTCAGCCCAGGTGCCTGAAGTATGTACAAGTGCCTGGAGACCTGACTTCCCACAATAAGTTTTGTCCTGTATTCAGTTTTTAATCAGTCCAGGTCTGTGGTATATTCAACATTCTCAGGGGGGAAGAGAGGGTAATGTTTAATTTTGATCATTCATCATGTTCTTAATTATGTGGTTGTACAGACAAACTTGTTTCTGGTATGGAGTAAAACTTCTCTCAACTTCTTGGCAGGGATGGGGGGAACAAATCACCAATGCAAATACAATTCTTGTAGCTCTTTAGGTGTCATGATATATCAGGCTCAAAATTAATTAGCTGATGAAGTCTAACTGGACAACATGAATTTGAAGAAAACCTCAACATATTACAAGAAGTGCAGAAGAATGATAATGAAATGAAACTCTCTGATGCAGCACAGTGCTATGGCAGGCACAAAAAAGAAGAATTCTGCATTATTAAATAGTGTGAAAACAACAGAATCTTAGAAAAAACAAAAATCCAAACAACAAAAAACCCCTCAACCACCAACTTTTCCAGCAGAAATAAAAAGGGCGATAACTAGTTACTTTAATAAATGCATTAAATAGAAAACAGCCAGTTCCATCGATTTGTTGTTTCTTATCTCAGTGCTACTAAAATTTCACTGAAAGCCTTCTCCCTGAATCAGTTCCACTTTGTGTACAGCACTCTTCAGTTTCTACCATACAATTTTCCATAAGGTGCATGACAGTTCTTTTCCCAGAAGCTCAGGACAATGAGTGTTACAGCCTTTGAGTATCCTTCTTAACTATTGTAATATCATACCTCCACAGAAAGAACAGGATTACTTACACATTAACACAGTAACCTGAACCTTCCCTGGGTTAGCTGACCAAAGATGATTAATAGACAAATACTTCCTCTGTCTATGGGCAAGTCCTTTGATGAATATCCTTCTTCCGGATAACTTGCTTGAGAGGAACATTTCTAGCTTCTCTGCTCTTTTTTGAGGAGGCCTTTTTAAACTCTGTCTGCTTGGGATCAAGCTCTGGTATACTCACCTAATCAACAGCCTTCCAATAGTTAATACAAGAAACCACCGGCTCCTTTGTCACTTTTCTACCAGGAAAATTCTATTCTTCAGATATCGTAAGTGGACTCTACCACTTTTCAGTGATTATTTCTTTCCTGTTGTTGAAAGCAACAAGTTCATGTAAACAGAGATGTTTGTTTCTACTTTAATACTACTTCCAGGAACAGTGGGTTGATAAAGTTAAATTTGCAGAACAACCAGTCAGATCTAGCCTCCCCCCATGAGCATCTTTCTACTGCCAAAACTTTTAGAACAGGTCAAGACTTTACTGGGACAATCTTTGATACTGCAATTTGAAGAGTAACAAGTGTGGAGGGATTATTAGGACCTCTTAAATTGTGAGGGTAAATGTCAGGAAGCAGGAAGGGCTGGCTGTGCCCAAAGGGACAGGAAGCTGAGCATGACTTCACACCACACAGTACAGGGGCTTTATAAGCTAGGGTACAGCCCCACACTACTTGAGCAAGGTGAGTAGACAGATCTGGAGATGGTAGGCAGGTTCCAGCAAGAGCCTAGATTGTCAGGCCATTTTGTGGTAATGCAGCAGGTTTCAGATCAAGCTAGGAAGTAAATCCATTGATCAGAGCGATGTCCAGTGATGATAACCAAGGTCCACTTATCATTAGCTAGGTCCATGTCGACAAGGCAAGTTTGAAGTTAAACTAAATCAGTCAGCAGGTCAGGGTCCAGATCACTGGAGCCCATGGCCAAACACAAGCATAGCTATAGCTAAGCTAAACATTTATGCTCCTACAAAATAGCTCAGGCAGGAACATGGTCTAGTGGAGGGTGTCCCTGCCTGCAGCAGGGGGGTTGGAACTAGATGATCTTTAAGGTCCCTTCCAACCCAAACCATTCTATGATGATTCTATGATGAACTGAAGTCCTGAGACTGGTCTTAAACGGGTGCTCCTATGCTCATGGGTGGGGTGTATGTATATGTGTGTGTTTGTGTGTTTGTTTGTGAAGGCCCTGGGTTAAACTACTCAGGGCCATCAAAACCCGTTACTGCACTCAGGAACCTGAAAATAGCGTCCCCTCCCTGAAACATGTGTCCTCACAGGGATCTGGGGTCAGAAAAGACTGTTCGTCGAGTGATTTAATTGTTGTGGGTTTCCACAGGACTATTTCAGGGGACACAGAGCCAAGGACAGGGTACTGAGAAAGAGAGAAGGCATGGGAGACTTGGGGCTGGGTAGCAAAGCTCAGGCTGCTTATGAGGTCCCTAAAGGCTGGGTGGTCTTGAGAGGCAATTCACTCTATCCCTGACAAGCTTTGGGGTGGGGTGGGATGGGGGGAGGGGGGCAGGGCAAAGTCCAAACTACGTCTGGGAAACCTGTGAGGCTGGACAGGCTTTGAAGTAATGAGTGTATGGGTGGAGACCCCAGGTGAGGCTGGTCAGGGCCATTAAAGTCTTTTAGTACACTCAGGGACCTGACCAAGGTGGAAGAGAGGAATAAAAAGAAGTAAAATATTTTGACTCTACTCTGGGGTTTCCCAGATTACAGATGTTTGTAGCATGCCCTGTAATCTGTGATGTATAGTTCAATGGATCTACCAAGCCATCTGCAAGCAATATTCTTAAAGACAAACATTTAACAGGGCCCAGATTTCCCATGTTAGCCAGGACCCAAGCTGAAATTTGCCATCAGCAGTTACCTTCAAAATTCTCCCTCTTCCACCAAAACAGGAGCTCCCTAATGATGCTTTGGACAACAGCATAACTGAGAGCTGTGTGTTCCAAGTACTAAGTGGTGTCACCTGTCGTTGCACAAATAAACCAGTCACAATCCAAGTTTGATTTCCTGTCTACTATCCTGACATAGTAGCACAATTACTACATGCTAAGACTCAAAAAACTCAAAGTCAAATCCAGATGGATTAGTTTTTCAGAAGTTTCTGAGAATCTACAAAGCCAGCTATGAAATTGGGAGTCAGTGTACTCATACACATTCTTAATTCAACACTATAAGGCATGAACACCAAGAAGCTGTCACACTAACTTCGTTCTTCCAAACTGCAAAAATGCTAGCCACAGATTTGAGGGTGAACATTCCCATGGATGCATCCCAGATACATACTTTCACCCTTTTGTGTATCTTTAGGAGCAAGGAGAACTTCTACTGAAAAAGCAGGGTCTACCAATTCCAAGACTCACACACAGAACTTTACAGTTACTGAATTAAAGACTTAGGTATTCTTATGGCACTTCTGACCACAAGGTAAAACTAGTTAGTGAGGTGCTCTTTTTTACTAAGGCTTTCTACCACTGTGTTACAGGCTGGTTTAGAGATTCCTAGTAATACCCTTGGGCTATCTTAAAATCCCAGACCTCCTTTGAGAAAATCCAAATGACAAGGTTCTTGTGGCTTGATTACAATATCTTATAGCTTCAAATCCTACTGTCACAATTTTTATGTTAGTCTACAGTCCAGGGGAGGTTCCAAGCTCTTTTCTACTTTTTCTACATTACCTATTTTTATGTTGGGACCCACTACTAGTTCCCTATCTGTTTCACGTTCACCCATTCCATCTTTTCCAAAGGAATATGCTTCTGCTTTTACTGAGTACATGAGTCCCTGAGACATTGTCCCTCAAAAGGAGGCTGGGGGATTGGTCTCTTACCTAAACCAGTGGTAAGCTTCCCAGTTCACCAACAGAAAGCTTTCTGACTTAAGCTAATAGCTCAAATTGCAACAGTAAGAAAACATCCAGGACACTTGCCCAGCCTTCCCCAGTGAGGTAGAATCCTACTGATCCACTCATTCCAGGTTACTTATGAATTAGTAAGTTTCTTTGTGATCCTATTTCACTAAGAACTCTCCTTTAAGTTGCCAGTATAGCTGGAGGTCTTCAGTTCTTGCTGTTGTCTCTTTTGGCTTTTCCTGGAAACGTTGGTGGGATCAGTTTTATGAAGTCTAGTGATCTTTGTGCTGCTGCACCAGGATTTTCTGTAACAGCCAATGGAGCTATTGCTGATCCCTCATCCAACTCACCAGGACCTTGGGAATGCATCTTTCAAAGGAGTCTGTGCCTCTGCTGCCATTCACCACAAGTAGTTGGCCTTGCTTCTGCTACTCCAAGTCAAGAAGTGGAGACCCACCCCACTTTAAGTCTCTTCTTAAGTAGGCTTACTACACACACACACAGGTTCACACACAACAAACACACACTATCAATTAAGATAATTCAGCATAATGTTTTATTTAAAACAAGCTTGCCTCTAGCCTTTTGCACTCCTTCAGGCCAGGAGATGGATTCACAGAATTACACATCAGGATTGATTGCATAATATATAGTAGATCCTTAAAGGACACCTATGCCCTGATATAGTTTGTAATGGATTGTTAAGTTACTTCTATTTCTGAGTTATCTGTGATTTACTGGTGGTTAAGTAATTCCTATTTACACAGTAGATGAGATCTTGTGAAGATAAGAGTTTCTCAAGACTGGTGGAGCTAACACTACTAGTATGCCGCTTCTGGATTATCTAGTTATTTTCCTCTGTTACTTAGTTTTGGGTTTTGATATATATCACCACTCAGTTGTGTGATATGAAACTGTACGTAATACTGGGCATCTGATCATACAATCATCTACAACTTTGTTTTCCTATGCTACACAAGTAAGATACTGTAACTTAAACAACTGGAAATACCACAGTCCAACAGGATTCCCTAACATATCTGTAATACATCAAGCAGTTGTTGGCTAGTCACTATTACAACCTTCTCAGATGGAAGATTATCCATTATACACATGGAGAAACTACATCACTGCTTACTGCTGACTTGGTGAGTTCATGACTTTCTGTTGTCTGTTCTGTCTGTACTCAGAAACTTTCATTACTTTTTCCTGTACTTCTGCTTCTCTCGTTCTTTTCTCTCACAACTCACATCTTTAGAGCTTTTATTAGATGCTGCAATTTCAGACAAAGAATTGCAGTACAACCAGAATGTACAGGGGTGATGTTGAAAGACTGGTCTGGTTGTAGGCTGCACTTCCACTCTTGCTCTTAAGATGGTGGCCTAAACTAGGGTATGGAATCCACGCACTTTGCGTTTGCTGTTGCTGAAATGACAGAATTTCTCTTGTGATTTCTGAAGTGGGAATTTTTTAAGAGCAATTTTTTATGAGAGGTAAGGTGAAAGATTTTTGTGAATTGGAGCAAAAAATAGAAAATATAATTTTATTTTTAAGGTTTGAGCATATATTTGATTCAGAAAGAATATATGGAACAAGACAGGGAGAAATATGCAGTGTAATAATAAGAGCTGCTGAAATGGCCTGGCATCCTGTGGCTCTGATGCTGTCCCTAAGACAGCAAAACAGGCAAATCTTTGTGCTGAAATTTGTTCAAGCAGAAGGGTTGGGGCAATACTTTAACATAGACAACTTGGGTTGGCTATAGGCTAGCCAAGACAACTTGGCTACTCAATGGCTGTACAATGCTCTGAAGATGTGTTAAGCAACTAGTTATGCTACTTTATTTGTCTAACAAATGCTTAACATGGATTTGGGGGGCAAATTTGGAAGCCAAATGTAGATGAGAATTTCAATTCATCATAATAAATAAGTTGACTTCCCTTTCTTTACTTTCTCTTCAAAAGCCACTTTATGTAAGTTTTCCTGATACCATTCATTACATACTTTTCTGTGCTTAACAGAAATTTTAAAAATATTTTCAGAAGATAAAAATGGGGAACTTCTACCATGTGCAGCTAATATTGTTTCTCCTTTAGGTTCAGTAAGCTTCCTTACTTATATAATGCCTTTTATATACTCTGTTTCCTGCTAATCACAGTTCACATTCTCATGGATTTTGTGAAAGACTAGGATTACACTTGTATATTTGTAGTAACTTTAAAATATCACCCAGCTCTTGCAATTCCCCCCCCCCCCAAGAAACTGTAAGAGGAAAAACAGAGAAAGAGAAAAAAGAACATGCACTCCCATCCTGATTTGTCTCCAGATAAGCACATTGGATTCAATCCTACATACTTTCAGCACTCAAAATTTCCAGGAAGGTTAACAGGAGTTTTGTGAGAACATGGAATGTAAGGGTCAGGGCCATTCAGAAGGAAAGGAATCCATGCCATGTACTGTGCAAATGATGTCTGTCTCTATATTAGCACTGAAATTACTTTTAAAATTGGCCAGGTAATAGCCATTTTGATTTATGTTTGAAAGAAAGACAGAACTGAAGAGGTGGCTGGGATGAAAAGAAGACTGGAGACTATGTAGAATATTTTCTTGTAGTCTTTTTCTACAATTTTTCTGCAATAATTTTTCCTTTTCAGGCATGTTGCTGGAAAAGGCTAAGTGAAGTTCTAGGATCACTAAGAGTCAGTTCATTCATTACACATTTGGCCAGGTTGTGCTTTGTATTTATTTATGCTTACATTGCTAATCCTGGCCTATGGACATAGGAGGGAAATTGTGTGTAAGGAGATTTTGACATCAGCTGTCATATTTGTTAGGTAGGGCCAAGGTGGAATCAAGATATTCCGGCAATCAAGACAGTCAGAATCAGCCTGTATTGGGTTTGTGCGGCATGGTTTTCGTAGTGGGCGGGGCTACAGGGGTGGCTTCTGCGAGAAGCTGCTAGAAGCTGCCCCTGTGTCTGACAGAGCCAATGCCAACTGGCTCCAAGACGGACCTGCTGCTGGCCAAGGCCAAGCCAATCATCGCCTCTGTGATAACATATTTAAGAAGGAAAAAACAAGTTAGAGAGAGCTTTTGCAGCCCAAGAGAGGAGTGAGAAGATGTGAAAAACTTTGCAGACACCAAGGTCAGTGCAGAAGGAGGGGGAGGAGGTGCTCCAGGCGCCGGAGCAGAGATTCCCTTGCGGCCCATGGTGAAGACCATGGTGAAGCAGGCTGTCCCCCTGCAGCCCATGGAGGAAGGATGAGGGGGTGCAGAGATTCCACCTGCAGCCCATGGAGGACCTCACACTGGAGCAGGTGGAGACACCTGAAGGAGGCTGTGGCCCCATGGGAAGCCCACACTGGAGCAAGCTCCTGGCAGGACCTTTGGACCCGTGGAGAGAGGAGCCCACGCCGGGGCAGGTTTGCTGGCAGGATTTGTGACCCCGTGGGGGACCCACGCTGGAGCAGTCTGGTCCTGAAGGTCTGCACCCCATGGAAGAGACCCATGCTGGAGCAGTTGGTGAAGAACTATAGCCCATGGGAAGGACTCATGTTGGAGAAGTTCGTGGAGGACTGTCTCCTGTGGGAGGGACCCCACACTGGAGCAGGGGAAGAATGAGAGGAGTCCTCCCCCTGAGGAGGAAGGAGCAGCAGAAACAATGTGTGATGAACTGACTGTAACCCCCATTCCCCGTCCCCCTGTGTCGCTGAGGGGGAAGTAGGTTGAAGCCAGGAGTGAAGTTGAGTCTGGGAAGATGGGAGGGGTGGGGGTAGGTGTTTTAAGAGTTGATTTTATTTCTCATTCCTCTACTCTGTTTTGCTTAGTAATAAATTAGATGAATTCCCTCTCTAAGTTCGGTCTGTTTTGCTCGTGACGATAATTAGTGAGTGATCTCTCCCTGTCCTTATCTCGACCCATAAGCTTTTTGTTATACTTTTTCTCCCCTGTCTAGTTAAGGAGGGGGAGTGATAGAGCGGCTCTGGTGGGCACCTGGCCTCCAGCCTGGGTCAACCCACCACACAGCCCTAGTCAGAAATGAGAGAAGTCAAGACACACTCCAGGAAAGGGCATTACCGGCAGCCAGGGTAAAGACTCTATTTGCAGTAAGAGCCTGGAACAAGGAACAGGTAGAGCTAGAATAATGTCAGGAGCCAAAAGCAGGCCTTGAGAATGAGGGCTAGGAGCCAGAGTCACAGCCATGGAAAAGGATTCAAAAAGCTAAAAGCAGACATGTATGTGGGAAACCACATACATCAAAACTTTACAGACTTACAATCCACCCCTCAACTACTAGGCCTTATCAGGTCCTTAGTTTTTGAAAAACTCTTTAGAGCCACCTCCTAGACTGAAAGTCCAGCAATGCTTAAGAGGTATGGCTATGATCTGCTAAAAAGACTTTGGTCCCTGCAATAATCTTACGTATATAATCCATCTTTCATATCTGAATTCTATTACCTTTGAAAATGACCTCTATCATGAACTACAAGAAAACATTCTTTTGTCATATTAAGACTTTCTGTCAATGGGTAAACTATTGAGTCAGATTAGCTGCAATCTGAAGCTATAATGAGAGCTGCAATGACACACCCCCCCCCCGACAGTGTGGGGAGTCCACCTGAGATACTGGTTTGCAGTTGTTTGAACTGTCCTGGCTGCTACAGCTGTTACCTTTATGGCTAGCTCAGCACTCCTCAACCTGGTATCTGACTGCTAC
This sequence comes from Grus americana, assembly GCF_028858705.1. Taxonomy (NCBI): domain Eukaryota; kingdom Metazoa; phylum Chordata; class Aves; order Gruiformes; family Gruidae; genus Grus; species Grus americana. The sequence continues at coordinate 86,345,166 of NC_072852.1, read as the reverse complement.
TCACTTGTACCTTAGAGCTGTTTGGGTGGCAATAGCACTGCTGCCCAGAAGAGGGAGAAATGTGTCACTGCTTTCTTGTCCTGCTGATACCAGTCTTCTAGGACTTTCACTCCTTGGAGAGAGAGTAGAAAGTATTCTCTGCCTGGGAGAACAGCCCAGGAAAAAAGAGATGGTGTTTGTCTGTCACAGGCACTTAATGCTTCAGTGTCTCAACTTTGAGTGGAGCTGCTTCCCTCTTTCAAGAATGTTAGGAGGGATACATTATTGATATGATTAAAAACCCCTCACATTTTGCTCATAACATCTGGCTGGTGTTATACTCTAACCTCTCAATGTAGGAAGTAATAATTTTTTCTCATATGACAGTTTAACTTCACACTTCCTCCTAGAACTGGACAATTCAGTGAATCTTACATTTTAGGCTATGATTCAAGTTTGCCTTAAAGCATTGTTTTTTCTGTGTGGCGATTTATGGTTTTATAGGATAGGATACATCATAAGTTTACAGAAGTTTGGATGTGAATCCTGATTTGGTAAGTCTAAGTAATCTGTAAATAAACCAGGATTTTCAAAGAGATGACTCAGCCCTATCACTTTACACACTTCCCTCCTTTACCTATTGGTTCTGCCTTGGTCCAGGCAGCCTGAACAGAATCCTTTTCCACTACAGAAGGAATAAGAATGAAGGGACATTTCTGTTGGTTCAAGATGCAAGAATATTAGGACAAGTCTTTATGGGAAGACGATTAGAAGCTAGGAGTTGGTTGTGGGGGTTTTTTTTTGTTGTTTTTGTTCCCCCTTTTTTTCCCTTCCTTCACAAAAAGCAGCATGTCTCCTCTCTTCATTTTGATATTTTGTCTACTGCTTTGCAGACAACCCCCCATGACCTTGATGATGTTTTTCTATACCAAAATCTAGTTTTTGTTAAATAGAAATTTTCATCCCTTTCCTAAATAAGCTTTTCTGGAAGAAATGTGAAGAAACAATGAGAGATTGTAGAACATTAAAGGAAAATGAAATATGCAAAGTTTACACATTAATCTACATAAACTCTTCTTCCAACTTGTGAAGTGATTTAGTTTGACACAGAGAAGGTGGAGTCTATAATGATAATTTCTTTAATGGGATTTGCAGACAGTTGGGGCGGGAGGTGTGTCCTCCTCTATACTACCTTCCCAGAGCACAGTGTCTTTTAGGGCACGTTCCCACATGTTCACTCACCAAAGAGGTGTTTTGCCTGACTTGTTCAGCTATCTATTTCAAAATTGCTTAGATGTTGATTTTCAGAGGAATTCAGAGATATATAAGGAGGATGATTATTCCTAAATTCTGGACTTCAGAAGTAAAATACTAGAAGCCTAGGATATTGATGCTGTATGAATTCTTCAGTGCTGTATAGAGTCTTTGTAAGGGGTAAGGCTGCTGGTGAGCTACTTCTAAATCAGACACACCTTTGGGTTGGGCTATTTTGGAAACTCAGTACTTGATGAGGCTCAAGGTATGGTCTGCTAGAGACAAGTGATTTTATTTTTTGTTTTTACATGTACTTTGATCAGCTGATGCAGCTGACAGACAGTCTCCTCTGTAAGTAACAGACTGGGGGCAGAGGAGTGGTGACCTGTAGTGAGCCTTCCCTGACTCTTTTCAAAGTGAGGCTTGCTGGCTTTCAGGCAGCAAGGCAGGAGAGAAAAAGGCACGTGCTATGGGGGTACCTTTATTTGGGGATAGCAAGCCTTTCTATTTCCGGATCTGGAATGGACTAAGCGAGAAGTTGCAAGGCAAAAAATCCTGGGATAAACATCTGGATGAAATCTACTTACTCCAGCAGAAAAGGTACAGTGCATTTCAGTCTTCTTGTCTTCCCTTTCTTCTGCTGCTCTCTCCCTGCAGCTGATTCTCACTCTTTTCCCTTAGGCTTTTCTGCCAGTAGATAAACTTTAAACAACCCTGGAGCACTTTTCTCTATCAGATTTCTTCTTTCAAAGTGGAATGCTTCTGGAGTTCCAATCTTATCTGCTTTCACAGGTAGGTTTACTAGGTCGCAATTGAATTACCCTGAGTGCAGGACTTCAGTCACAAATTACTAATGAAATACTCTTTTCTGTTTCATTGGTAAAGCTCACAAGAAAATGCATGAGGCATTGTTTGGTTTTTAAAAAATATTATTAAGAGTGTGTGTGATGTATATGCTATAGTCAGCTGAAATTATGGCTTTTTTGCAAGGATTCTGCTTTCTGTCTCTCTAAAGGTTGCCCTTACTGTGGGATTAGAGTGGACTTAATGTTGTTCCACACTCTGGTGGTCAGTCACTTCCTGGGTCGGACTGCTGCTTCTCACTCCCGTGGCCCGGGTGTCAACATGTACAGTGACTCCTCTGAGACCTTACATTATCAAGAAGATTGCCTGTATCTTCACATGTAAATACTGAATCGAGGCTGTTACTGCTGTGCAGCGTTGCTCCTTCTACACACAGGAATGCAGGAGTATTCATGGAAATCCAGCTGAATCTGTTTTTGATTGTTCCTTGTCACTTCTACATGCACAAACACTGCAGTACTCAAATAACAAATTGCTTCCAGTCCCTTGTAAAATTTGCTTTTTCTTTCCTCACAAAACCCTGAACATCTCTGAGGACAAAAAGGTGACTGTGTGGGACAAAGTCTATCTATACGTATGTATATACCCACACATATATGTATAGAAATAAGTAGGATAGTACTTTCAGAGGGACAAATGTACATATCTGTCTTTAGGGAAAGAACTTACATATATCATCATCTAACTTCTGACCAAATAACAAAAGCTGGTTTTATTTTACTTTGGAGTAGTAGGACTTAAATACGCTTAAAATGGGAGGGACAGTGGGAACAATAGTGTCTCCATAGAATGCTGAAGTGTTTACATTTTGGTATGTTTATGACACGCATCACAGGTAACTGAAAATAAGTTCTCAGTGGATTCTGTAATATCTAAATGAATGTGTGCAAAAGAAAAGTATAAATATATTAGTATTTTTAGAATTATGACATTATCTTCACATTTTTAAGTCATAGACATGTGGAAGGGACCTCTGAGAGTCTCTATCTAACCTCTTGCTTGAAGCTGGACTATTGCCAGCAATAGATCACATTTCTTTGGCTTTGTCTAGCTCAGTCTTGAAAGTCTCCCAGGACAGAGATTCCAGTGCATCTTTAGGAACCTGTTACAGTCTTATAGTGACCTCCTAATGAAAAAGATTTTTTTTCCCTAACATTCCAAAATCATAATTTGATGCTGTAGCCCCTTGTTTTACCATCTGCTGTTACCAAGGAGGGTTTGGCCCCTTCCCTTTTGTTGCTCCCTTTCACATAGGCTGCTATTAGATTGCCATTCCACTTTGTCTTTGCTTGACAATCCTCTTTAGTCATGTGCTACAGGCCCATGAACATCTTGTGTTTTGCTGCTGGTAGAGGAAACCAGAAAAACTGTTAGGCGTATAAACCCATCCTCATAAACTTCTCTTTGATCACTATAGTGCAACCCTAGTGATCCCCAAAACTAACATTTCTGTGTTTCTTTATAAAACTCTATGTAACAACACATGTAGTACATACGATATCATTGTCTGTGAAATCGGAGTTGCATGGACCATTTCTTACTCTTAGTATCCTATTTTCCCTCTATTATCCTATTTTCCTTTCTTGTCCCCAGAGATGCTCAGAGTTTGAGGAGAAAGAAAATGAACACTTTGCAGGGGACTGAAATCAGTTTTATTGCTTTCGCATTCCTGATTATGTACAGATAGAAAACACAACAGGAAGACCTTCTGTGGTGACTTGTGTATGGGAACTACTCTTAAAAAAACCTTTGCTTTTGTGGAAAACCTGTTGTAAGCCAAGAGGGCTTTTACTTCATCCTGTCATTTTGTTGTGTGGAATTGCAGTGTTGTGGGTTCAGTTTGAGTTCTTCTTAGTGTAATGGTGCTGGAATACATACAGTAATAAGCAGCAATTAATCTCTACTATTATCTTATTGAAAGGCAGTGGTAAATATATTACTATTCAACTAGTATGCTCTGACTGCACACAGAAAGTCTGCAAGAGAAGAACAATGCTTTTTCCTGTCCTGCAACTGGTGATGATAATACCTGAAAGGTAACTGTTTTGGTAGTTCTCGCCTTCACTGGAATTGCTGTTCATTGTCTTTTTTCATGTGCAATAGTTCTTTCAATCTTATTGACAGTTGATGCCAGGATTATCCTCAGTAAGGGATTTCTTTGGCTTAATCCTGCACTGTATAACATTTCCCAAAGGGACATCCAAGTTCAGGAAATGTGATACAATCTCCTACTATTAAAGAGGACTTTGAATTTATTTTGCTTTACTCTGCTGGTTTCTTCTGTTCAAGACTCTCCTTTTCAAATAGCTTGTAGCTCAGTGTGAAGTCCCAGGCACAGTGGTCACATCTCGTATGTCCTTTCTAGAATTATCTTTGGAAGTAAACTCTGGGAGGAACAGAGAGATAAATACTTATGAAAATTCAGCCCTGATAGAGGTGAAGAGGGATCACGTGCCTGTCACAGTCTAATAGATCTTCCAGAAATTAGGAGAGCCATTACTTGCTTGATTTATTTATTTCTTTTATTTGGGCTTTCAGTATAAAAGGTTCTAAGGAAATGTGAACAAAATCCCCCTAGCATATAATTTTAGAAATGCCACCATTCAAGAATTGCACTGTTCATAAAAAATAACTAATAAATAAATTAGAGTGAGTGACTACATGGATCCAGGACAATTATGTTACATTTTTCTTTCTGCTATTGCCTGTCTCTATAACTTTGATTGATAAATAATCTATCTTCTGTGTGTCTCTCCTCTCTCACAGCTGCTGCTTAGGTATTAGTAATATCACCTGGCCTTTGTGGGATGCTCTGAGGCTTAATTATTCTAATGACAATAAAATGTTTAACTGGTGTGGTACATTTAAGAAAGAAAAAAAAAGTATTTTTACACGTTAATTAACTATAGAAAGCTGTGTTATGAGAAATAATGCCTTAGAGGTGCTTGGGACAATTTGCACAACTTGCAGAGAGCTATGGTCATTCCAAACATGTTGCAATAAAAACTTTACATCCCCTTTAGTTTCCAAATTTTTGATGCCTCTGTAGTCTCACAGACATATTTGTGAAGTCCTTTGCTTACCCTGAAAAGAAACATAGCACAAATAAAAAGTAGCTCAGCATAATGCTCTTAAACTGAGTTTAAACTGCTTAACAGTTGTACAGGGACACAGAGAGCCTTTGGCTTCTAGACAAATCTTTCCCAAGCTGGTAGTGAATGAGAGATGTCACCATAGTTTCGCTGTTCATTTGTCTAAACAACATTACTGAGTTTTCAGTGCACAAATTAACGTAGGACTTGTCCTGTCTTAAAATCCACAATGCCTATCAGTATTAATTGGTTCCTTTGCTCCCAAAGGTGACAGTGAAATAAAGATGCCAGCTCCCAGTTCCGCAACTTCAGTTGTAATATGTTTCAATAACAAGTCAAGATGCAAAGAGCAGCCTGTTGGAAACTCTGCTGCTGCATGTGAAATAAAGTCAAAGGCATCACTGGCAGCATTTCTGGTCTTTTCCTTCATCCTAATGGAAGTTTGGAGACTAATAATGGAAAACAAGCCTCCTTAATTTCACAAGTGTAAAGGTCCTCCAGAACTCATTTCCCCAACAATGCACAGACACACACACATCTGACCTCAGTGCCTAAGATGTAGCTAGGGTCATAGATTTAGGAAGGCTATTTGCCTTCTTAAACTTGGCTATAGGTTTCCTTGTGAAGAAGTAAACATGGAATTTGTGCTCTAAAAAAACCCCACTCTAAATTAAAAAGTTGTTAGAGAAAACTTATTAGACACAGCGTGAGGAACACAACCTAGAGTAAAACTGCAAGAAAATCCCTATTGAAGAGGGTTGGAAGTTTTGATGCAGGATGAGATTATACTTCAGAGAACAAATTTGTTTTATGAATAACTCAGTGATAATAAATAATAGCTCACATCTGTTGAACTGTTTATCCAGTTCTAGCATAAGATTATTCTTAGGATGGTGTCAGATGCGGAATTCAAAAAGGAGATTAATGCAAGGAGATTGCCCGGCTGAAAGTGACTGAGCAAGACTTCTGTGCTTGGTGTGGTAGATAGCTAAATATCTGAAGGGATAAGACTTCCCTATCAATTTCTTGTCTAGTAGCATCAGCAATTAGTAACCTGTTTATTTCCAGAGAAGCTCTGTTTACTGTCAGCTGAAGGGGCTTCAACATACATGCACAAGAGACTCCAGTTAATTTGCTGTCTTTTGCTGTTAGTGCTGAAGAAATTTGCTGACTGTGTCCCTGCATTGATTGTCTCCTTTATTATTATCTGTCTCCTTTCCACTTTGTGCTATTACTTCCTAACTCATTCTTTAGCATCTTGTTAGATGATAGCATTGATCCTCTTTCTGGCTGGTTAGCTTCCACTGAGCACTCCTCTGCTCTTCTGAAGCCTTGCGCATATTTATATAAATATACTAGCAGAATGAAGGAAGAAGATGAATCTCCTTTGGCAGTTTCATGATGAAGTGTTGAGCGTGGATATTCTGCACAGCACAAAAGGGAAAGAAAAGAAGGCTGAAATAATATCCTGATGATGAATTTATAGCTCAGTGTGAAAGAATTGCTTTAGACCCTCAGTTACTGACATAGCTATGGGGATAAAGCATGAAGCTGGCAGATGCCAAACTTAAACTGGAGCAAACAATAGGAAAATTCCATACAGTGAATGACTCAAGTAGTAGAATCTGAGAAGGGAAGGAAAGAGTAGAAAGAGATGCTCCATTGCAGCTCTGGTGAGCTCAGTCTTGAAAAACAAGCTTCAGATTGTTTCTTGTCCATACAGTTCACATATTTAAGATATTTCCTTGTTTTAAAAGGATAAACCTATAAATCCAAGTTCTTTTTATAACAGAGGTAAGACTTATGGTCCTGTCGTTGCATTCTTTATCTCTTCATAAGTGTAATGAGCAGGATGCACTCCAAAAGAAGTACTTAAAAGGCTGTAAATCCAAAAGAGTACATATTACCAGCAGAAAGTGCTTGTGAAATCCTTAATCTTGTTTAAAGCTATTTTACTGACTCCCTCAGTCAGAATCTGACCTACATTCTATCTTCTCTTTGTTTCATAATGGATTTTCGGGTGTTCCTGGTTTTGTCCTCAGCTATACTGGGAAAACAACTCACAGCTTCCTGAGCATATCATTGAATCATCTGTTAAGAAAACTGACCGATAGTAATAGATCATCAAGGCTTACTAAGTGCCTAAACACAGCTGCATTCCTTAGCTCAGTAAGAACAACCCAGGAGCACTTCCAGGTGTATACTGTTGTAGTTTTCATTGTCCATCAGAATTACTGGTTAGCTATGTAGCTGTACTTATCCTAAACTGATCCTACAAGGCAACATCAGTACTGCCTAGTGTTACAGACCTAACTTAGCTGGCTAAATTAGGAGCTTAACATCCCTTGACTCCATAGCTGATGAAAGGAATGATTTACAACAGGAGCTTAACTTTGATGTGCTGAATTATCTTCTCAGAGCGTCTAAAAAGATCTCTGCTGAATCATTCTCTAGAAGCCACCCTCTTCATCTAGTGACATAACGGTACTTTACGGAAACTAAGCATCTACTGTAGGCAGCTCTGTTAGGAGACTAAGTTACAGATTGTACCTGCTGCTGCTTTGACACACAGGAACTAGAGCTGTAAAATGTAAAACTCATGCTGTGTTTGATGAGTCAGGAAGAGAATTGTTTGAATATGCAGACCTTAAAGAAATTAAAATGTTTTGAAGGTTCTAGATTCAGGTGACTTTGTTTTATTTTTTTATATTAGTGATTTGGCTCACCTAGTATTTGACATTTATATTCTCAGCACATTGCTGTAATGTATTAAAAATGAGTTGATAATTATAATGGTATGTTTTAAATGAGAGTAAAATGTTTCTCCAGTTATGGGACAGAAAACTAAATGAGAGTAAAAGCATAAGGTATAAGCATGTAAGTCATGAACCTTTGAGACATCAAAGGCAGTATGCAATGACTTTTATCAACACTTCTGGGTTCTTCAACAGCTTGCTGTTTGGTCTGGGATCTCTCATTCTTTAAGCCCAGTTGGAGGTTCCCACAATAAGTAGAAAGGTTTGACAATTTTGCCCTAAATTTCTGAAAGCTGAGTATAGTAGTTATTAGGTGTCTCCCTCTTAGCAGGCTTGTAATTTAATTAGTTGTTTACAAGGGCTTTGGAGAATTTTGTGAGAAAGGTATTGTGTTTGTGTCCTCCCACGTTGTCTCTTGCCCAATCCTTCCTCCTCTCTGAGGTCATTTGAGGGATAAAGGCCTACCCAGTAAAGTATCAACATATTAATTGTAGCATTGTTTATACTATCGAAACCCCACCTCCTTCCCACTTCCTGCCCCTGAAACTTACATTCTCCAGGAACACAGAGTCTTTCTCAGCCAGAATAATGGCAGAGGTGGCAAGCTTGCTTCACTGATACTGAATCTTAGAACTTTTGCTCAGAGTGCCTTTTTATTTTGTTCCTATTTGTCTGATCCTAGATGCAAAGTTTGCATCATATAATCTTGTAATTAGCAACTAACGCAACTGATGCATGAGTAAGCTAAAGAAAAAATTCTTCTCAAAGCAGCAAGGCTAAGAGTTTGAAGGACACATAAAGATATCACAGAATGGCTCCCTGGTTTGTTCAGGGTGGTTCTTTATATACTGGATGTTTTTATTTCTCCTCTTCAGCATTTTTCTAGTCTAGTTTCTAATAACTTAGATAATGGCATGCTGTTGGTGACAGGAAATGATCCTTTTATGGAATGATAAATATAACGTTCGGTTATGGCTTTTATTACTTGTAGCCCATGCCCATTAATTTGAACTTATTCAAATTATTCCTATTTATCTGTGTAATTCTGATGCTTCTCTTTGTTTTGCTTTATCTCCCAAGTTATCTCACGCATGCCAGTATCTTTCTGCTGTAATGGTGTGCAGAACTCGCACATTTCAAGTGGATTAAATCCAGAGATAATGGCATATCAGGTTTTTTTTTCTTCAAGATTCTATTGTTCATAAAAGAATAATTTAAAGCAAGCAATATGTGTTTCTGTAAGCCACAGAATTCATGTTGCCTGTTTTCCTATGGCTTTATTATTAAATTACCCTGTACAAAATAAGCACAAATTCTGAGAAAACATTTTGTACAGTGGGCCATTTATGTTCTCTCTCTCTCTCTTTCTCTGATGTGGGTTTTCTTGTGGCTTATAATACAGTTATATTCATAGATAATGTATTCTAACATCAGTGTTATCACTTAATACAAAACACCTATTGCTTTATATTGTATTTTCTATATAAACTGTATCCCCAAAATCTTGTAACTAAATAATACTACAATACAAAGAAAAATCTGGAACATCACAAGGAGAAAGCATTGAATATATTTCCAGGTATATGGTTTGACTGAGGTATTTGTCGTGTATGTGTATGTGTGCGTCTGTCTGTCTCAGACTGGGGCTGGTAGGAAAATGAGGGCTGATGTTCTCCTTGTTCGTATCAGCTTGAATTTGTCATTGTTCTACTGTGTTCCTTAGACTTATTCCACATCACGCATTACAGCCTGACCTGAGTCATGCCAGATAATTAAGAACAATTTAAACATCTGTACTATAGGAAAGCAGAGATGAGTTAAAGCACAAAATTTGCATTTGAACAGAGATCTAAAACTCAACTTACCCTATTTGGAGAGAGGAATTTCTTTCTATTTTGTAACGAAAATTCATGAGGCACAGGCTGTTTCTTTGGGTTTGAGGGTCTTTCTTCCCCTTAAATCTTTTGCTCCTGAACTTTAGCTAATTAGAATTCTTTATTTGTATAAAAACAAAAGTAAAAAAACCCCACCCCAAAACACTTCTTATTAATTAAAAGATAAATCTGAAAATATTCAATATAAAAATATTTACCCCAAATTAGTAGATTTTGTTCTATTTTTTGTCATTTCTGGGTGGCCATCTCATTGTTTTGAACATTGGCAAAGCTTATTTAGATGCTGAGTAAGCAGGCATTGCAGGTAACTCTTTGCACCCTTCCTTCAGGTACTTACACACATTGATAAGAACCCCACCCAAGCCTTCTCTTTCCCAGGCTAAACAGTTCCAGCTCTCTCAGCCTTTCCTCATATGAGAGATGTTCCAGTCCCATAAGCATCTTTGTGGCCCTTCGCTGAACTCTCTCCAGTAGCTCCATATGTCTTTTGTACCGAGGATCCTAGAACTGGACACAGGACTCTAGGTATGGCCTTACCAGAGCTGAGTAGAGGGGGAGGATCACCTCCCTTGACTTGCTGTTTGCATCAAAGGACCTTACTGTAGTGAAGTTTTGTGACTGTACTTGTAAATTCTTCATCAGCCCCAAAGGATCTACTGAAATAACACAGAGCCTCATGGAAGACCCAAGGGCATTCTTCAACTATAAGTGAACCATTCAGTTTGGAACTTCTTTGATGGCATGCTCCTTCCCAGGACAGGCATACATATCAGTTCTTAACAATTTCCTCAATTTTCTCAGCATCAAAGAAAAAAATAGTATAGCTAAGCTTTCAAAATTTTCCTCATAACTTTGTATGATGAGGAACTACATTTCAGAGCTCATTCTTTTAATTATACCATAGGAAGTGTTGCTCTGACATGGGGAATTGTTTGTATTTTTTCTTTTCCATCCATTGTGGGAGTAATTCAGATGCTGACCCTTTTTTAATTTATTGTGCTGTGTAAAAAAATACGACCTTTTTCTGGCTCCTGAGATAACTAGTCTACTGATAGAAGGGGTATCAAATGACCAATCGTTCGCTATCTTCTGTGCCTCAAAATGTAGCCTATATAAACCAGAAGCATTTTGGTTATTTGTTTCTCCTGTCTTTCCCTCTGCTGCCACCACATGGTTAAGCGTCAGTAAATCAAGAGATGATGAACTACCTGAGTTTTTAGCGCTGTATTTGTCTGCTTTTGCTGGGTTTTTTTGTTTGTTTGTTTGTTTGTTGTTTTTTTCATTCAAAGAATACCTCAGATGGTAGGTGTGTATTACCGATCTTTCAGTGACAATGTTGAAGATACATACTGTCTCAAGCAGAAGCCATGATAGCTCTGGAGAGAGGTACCATGTGTTTGGCTGTTTCTTTATCAGCCACCTTCTCTTAACTGCAGGATCTGGGAATCCCCACTCCTCCAGGCTGCCAAGGAGAACAACCTCCCAGCCATTACAAAACTTCTCACTGACGGAACATGTGATATCTATCAGAGAGGTAACTTGATTGTTTGCGACAAATGGTTTTCTGCAGAAGGCAAGAGCCTGTTACAATGAGTAGTATGTTTGCTAGTTTACTAAAACATTTGCGTTAGCAGACTCAAGCTACTTAACTGTATGTCAGCAGCTTTGCAACAAAGTGAGTTTTCTAACTTGGAAAGCTTATCAAACCCTAAAGGAAATGGGAAAGATCAGAGGTTTACAGCTTGAACAGGCCTTTTTCTAGAGGGACTGAGGGAAGTGGTTTACTGTGGGAGGTGGTCAGTGGAAGGGCTGTGTACTCATTCACTTCATGCCTAAGTCTGCTGTCACTTACAAACACCTGAAGTCTCTATTCAGCTTTCAGATTTTAATGGGGTGAAGGACAGAGACTATGCAGTTATGTGGCTGTTACTGTGTCCTATGATGAGGCGGCACTTGGCAGTATTCAAGGGAGGACCTAGCACTCCCAATTCTCCACCTCAATAAATCCATTTCTGCTTTTGTCCCATGTAGTTGAATGTCTAGATGACTCACATGCTTCTCCTACTGTTTTTAGGTGCAGTGGGGGAGACCGCTCTTCATGTAGCTGCCTTGTATGATAATGTGGAGGCTGCAGTGACTCTGATGGAAGCAGCTCCTGAGCTTGTCAATGAGAGGATGACATCAGAGCTCTATGAAGGTAACATCCCAGGGTATGAGGATGGGCAGGATTCTCTGCAGGGGGAGGGAGGAAGTACTACGTGTGCATTTAGGAAAGTGGCTTTTACTGTTCCTGGTTCAATATATTGCTAAACTGTTACATAGCAAAACCAATATATAAATGGCTCCTGACCATTTGTGGAATTATACTAAACCCAAGTACATATACGTGCAAACATACAAATGCATAACTGACAAACCCTTAACCACGGGTGGGCCTGTTGGCTACAGTGGGATTGTAAGGATATGTACAGTTTGCTTTCTGCCGTAGTCATGTGTAACAAAGGGGACACCTACCTGATCTACTCTGAAAGGAGAAAAAATGGTTCTTTGGTTGACAAAGAATAGGGATTGAAAGCAAATGTGGCTGCTGCTTTTGAGTCTAGACTCTGAGCCAGGTTTTTCAAGAATGATTCTGATTGACTACACAGAAATGCAAGACAGAATCCTGAAATCACTAAAATAATAATGATGGGGTTTTAAAAATTCTAATACCTAGTTTAATGGATTAGACCAAGTCTTCTTTGGGAGATTTGTCTTGACCTTCATGTCCCACGAAGGAAAGCATAGTCCTTTCTGAGAGACATGAGCTTTCAGTGTGCTTCCTGGAAGAGTGTGGCATGTCTTGTTTTCCATCAGAAAAACAATCTAGAAGGTGCATCCTGTTGGGTTTTTGTCAAGTTGTAAAGTCAGTTTTCATGAATTCATAGAAGGTTTAAATTGAATGGGACCTCCGGAAAAATCTGTAGTCCAGCCTTCTGCACACAACAGGGATAACTTCAAAGCTAAATCATATAGCCATTATGGATGCAGTTCCAAAAAACTTAGATTTACCATGAATGAAATGTGAACTGCAGGCTGCTGATCAGCCTCAAGTTGCTTTCTTGGAAGGCAAGGTTTTATTTCTGTGTCTTACAGGGCAGACAGCTCTCCACATTGCAGCAGTGAACCAGAACATCGCTTTGGTGAAGGCTTTACTCAAGAAAGGGGCCAATGCCTCCACAGCACAGGCCACTGGGCACTTCTTCAGGCGCAGCTCCCAGAATCTTCTCTATTTTGGTACAACCTTATCTTCTCCCCTTGCTGCTGTGGGAGGGAACTAGCAGAGTGCTGAGGGAATATAAGGGAGGCTTGGTTTAGTCCCCATCTAAACCGGATAAGCAGAGACTCCTGTCTCCAAGTGTCATCAGTCATACACTTTTTAGCAGACAGTATGACTCCATCTGAGTATGTAAATACTACATAAATATAAACATAAATATATAAATCATACACATTTTATATATTTGCATGTATACAAAACTATATATTTCATAAGAATTCTAATTTAATTTCTTGCTAGCAGCATATACTGCAACTTACTTGTCAACCTTCTTATAAAGATAATCTTAAAAGAATACGCCTTTCTTTTAGTGTTGTGTGGGGCAGGTTGTCTTTTCCCTTCTGAGTAGGATGAGGAGTGGGGCAGGAAGTTTACAGGTTACCTGAAGTAACTCTTCCTTTCATAACCTCTGGCTTCATAGCATGGATAGCTTTCCTTCAGTGTGCTTGAACCTCTCCTGCCTCCTGGAGTCTTAATGTTGTTTCTCCCCATTCCTTTCTTTGCAGGAGAGCATGTTTTATCATTTGCTGCCTGTGTGGGAAATGAGGAAATCGTGCAGTTACTCATTGAAAATGGAGCTGACATTAGAGCTCAAGATTATCTGGGTATATGCTGTGAGGTCTCGTGAATTGCATACAGTGCATCTGGACACTTTAAATCAGACTCTGTCATCTGTGCACGCACATATTTTTCTCTCATTACAAATAGCTGTGGGATGAGGGATGCGATGAAAATGAAAGCCACTGTTAATGGCATCAGTCAATTGTCTTTGCACAGGGCTGGGCTATTCTATATAGTTTATGTGGTCTGCTTCTTTCATAGGTAACACTGTTCTTCACATCCTGGTTCTCCAACCTAATAAGACATTTGCCTGCCACATGTACAGCCTGATACTTTCCTATGACAGGAACAAAGAGGGACCAGGATCACTTGAATTGATTCCTAACAATGAGGGGCTTACTCCATTCAAACTGGCTGGAGTTGAGGGCAACACTGTGGTGAGTTTAAGTGACACAGTTGCCTCCATAGAAAAGAGGTTATTCAGATATGGAGAACTTTAAATAACATCATCCAGACCAAGAAAGTTTGTGCATGTTCTTAGAAGCTAGAAGATACATAACAAGTCCTTTTTTTTTTTGGCCAGAAGTCTCATGTAGGGCCAGAAAACCTGTATAAGAAATTTCTTTATCCTAATGAAATAAATGAGTGCTTAAAGAATAGATCTTTTTACCCAATTTTTGAAGCATTTCAGTTAAACAAGTATTAAGAGAAAGATCCACTCCAATTAATCTTTTAAAAGAAAGTCTGACTAAAATTATTGTCTTTGTTGTCTAGATTTCACTACCCTAAATTTGACACATAGGAAACTTCCTCAGGTATCCACAGACATTTATTCACAGTCAAGAACTCAATATTTAATATAAACTCTCATCTTTTCCCTTAACAAAAAGACAAAGATGGTTAATGTTTCTTCTGTTGATCCACAAATGACAGGATCATTTCCCTTGTCACACCTCTTTCCTGATAACTTGTAGAAGGGTATAAAATAATTTTTTTTTCTAGGCAGCATATAATTCCATATGAAGTCTATTGTCAAGGTGCATAACTTTGCCAAATAACTTTAGCAGTTTGATTAGAATTTAGAATAAAAAATCACTCATCATTTACCTCAAGCATGAGCTCATAATCAAATGGCAGTCAGAAAAAGTTCTTCCAATTCTTAACCTGCTATAATTGTTACTGAGAGATATGAGAACCACAAAATCTACCAAGTTAAAGGAAAATACACTATAGCTAAGGGCTTTAACAACTTTGTTTTCATTGCAAATACACTATACACTGGAAAGCTTCTGATATCCTCCACCCCTTCTTTTCTCCTCAGATGTTTCAATACCTTATGCAGAAGCGGAAGCACAATCTCTGGTCCTTTGGCCCCTTGACCACTGTGCTCTATGATCTCACAGAGATTGACTCCTGGGCTGAAGATCAGTCCTTCCTTGAGCTCATTGTCTCAACCAAGAAGAGAGAGGTACTGTGGGCACCACATGCTTTCTATGATGTGCAGACCATTGTGATTATAACAGGAGAACAATGATGAGTTTGAAGGTTCAAGCTCTTCTATATTATCCATAGAGCAAGGACTTTGTACCATGTGCTACAGAGAATACATGAAATCGAGCAGCTTTTTAATGATCTGGCTCCATCTGATGTTTTACACACAGTTTCTTCTGAGGTGTGAAACTTGCGGATGATTGAAAGAACTTAGTATGAGCAAGCTACAGGAAATTCCATTGTGTGACTCAGTAAAGGGTTCTCTCTCTTTCACCAGGCTCAAAGATATCAGTAACAAATAGCTCTAGAATGGCTCTAGCAAATAGCTTTATATAACTGTGATACTGATTAACTCTCACAATGTTCCTGTAAGACATGACTATGTTCAGAAATCCTAAACTGGAATGCATTTAAAAACCACTCATTGTAATTCTTCCCTTCATTTAAGGACATTGCTAGTCCAGATTATGACTCAAAACAAAGTAGGTGAATTATCTCTGCTGTACGCTCAAAAAATTGTAAAGGGATCACTAAGATAAAAATAGCAGAGTGTAATGGCAAGCTTAGACGGATCTGCTTAAGACTTTCAAGGTACACTACCCTATCAGTTGTAATCAACTTAAATAATCCTAATAGGACAGGAAATGAATCAGAAGACACTTTAATAAGCACAATTCTACCCATCCTGTATTATTTCTATCTATCAAAATTTTAGTTAAATGTCTCTAGCAAAAGTTTCAGCTACTGGAGAGCTTTGCACAATGTGGAGAAAGTCTATGAAACTCTCATTTGCTTTTATTTAAAATCCTCTAAATTTTTATGTGTGATGATACACACAGAAGTTCAGGGAGGAGAAGTCTATGTCAGAAAAATAGAACAAGCTTAGCAGTTGTCCAGAAGACTAAACCATAATCCTAAAAGAAGGAAAAAAATTGTGCTTCTGTCTTCTCCCGAAACATATAGTACATGCAGATCCAAGATTCCTATTTCAGGTAAGATATCCCCAAATACCATGAGATATTATGATTTCTTTATTTTCCAGAATGCTCTTAAATATGAGTAATTGAAATTTTTGTATGCATAAATAGTAATTATTTTTTGTATTTGATATATGTTTGGTCCAAAATGTTTGCTGTCTCCTCTAGAAGAATGCAATATCTCACCCCATCCTATCATACCCTCCCAGTCCAGTATTGGACTAGAGTAAGCCCCAGACAGAAGCAGGTTCCTCTTGTATTAAGGGGGATTCACAAGTAAGTACTAAGATATATTTTCTGACCCTTAAGTGGATGAAAAGTGGCAAAAAAGAAAGGGAACTGAGCTACAGGAAGATTATAGTAAGCTTCTAAACTTGTATCATCCTTTTGAAAATGAAATTTTATCTCCTATGCATATTCTAGAATACTGCTTTCTACACAAAACAGAACACTGAAGGCTATCTAGCTCGGTTCATTATCTCTGATTTCCTTTTGATCCTTCAGGATATTTCTTAGGCTATTCAAGAGTCATGTCCATTTAGTGAAACATACATATTCCTTGCAGTTTGCTCAATCTGTCTTTGGCTGAGTTAGAGGAAACAGGGCAATGTAGCAAAAGAAGGAAACCATCTAGAGTGCAGTAAGAATTTTTCCTTTAAAGTAACCCACTCATGCCATTTTGACTTACGTCTCCTTCTTCCTTATTGCAGTGGTCTCGTAAATGTTACAATAGCAAGTAGGTCTAGAAGCATTTAGTAAAGTGTGTGGGTCAAATTCATAAGCAAGGAATATAGTACACCCTGTTTGTCCTACTTACATTCTAAGTGTCAGTCTTCTACCTGAGGCCGAAGGCATGATATAGATGATTCAATTAAGTACCACCCAGATAATAATGCAGAAACTTAAAGTGTAATATTTTACATAAGCCACGGAGCTTTAGATAAGTACTAATCTCATTTGGAAAAATATTCCAATTTTCTTATCCTAAATCACCTGATAGAAAAGACGTGTATTGCTGTACTAACAGGAACATTCTGTCATCCTCAGTTCTATGTTCCCATACAATACAAAAAGGTTTATCAGATAAATTTTAGTTGTTGGTCTTTTGTTTTACCCTCAAGATGCCATTAGAACTGAGGGTAATTTCCAATCAATTATATATATGCCTTTGTTTCCCTTTTACAGAAAATTCCTTGTTGACATTTTGGTACTTGGTTGGCAACATCAAAAAGGATTCTTGGAAAAGCAGCTTATTGCTCATGCAAACTCTGCATCTGTTCTGTGAGAACAGCCAAATAAATTCTTCCCTTCTTTATAGGTAGAGAAAATGCAAATGAAATAACACTGACTGTCTTAAAGTAGCTGAATCCAACTGCTTTTGACTATCTCCGGAGTAGGCTGAGCCCCTTCACCTACAAAGCAAACTTTGATCCTTCACAAACATACCAGTCATAGTCCTTTCTCTAGACTTTGAGTATTTACTTACTCTACTTACATCAATAGAAATTACACTTCCACATACGGAAGACAGATGAAGGACTATAGGCTCGCTCTTCAGCTGTAGGAAACTGTTACAATTATAGCTTCAGTTCAGCTATACTGATTTCTTCCAGATTGGGAATGGACCTTAAACAGTTATAATGAGATGACCGAAAACCACAAAAAGACTCCATGCTGATTTTCTGGGCTTGCAGGTGCCAGTAAACAAAATATCTTTGTTTTACTTTCACCTTAACAGAATATGGCTTATAACTGCATAATAATTTAAAAAACTTGTTTTGAAAATACTTCAAAGTGATTCATTTGATTCCAAAGTAGATATCTTGCTCTTCAACTACTGCAAATCTTGGAGGCCATGATAACCTGAGTCAGTATCGTCCATCTACTTTGACATTTGTCACTTCTGTGGAAAATACTTGCTCACAGTGGGACTCTATGTAGTTTTTGACCACTAGGGAATCAGGGGACAAATTTTTCAAAATAACTCAGTATGAAAAGACCCTAATATTCTCTCTTTCATTTTATCCATATCGGCATAGTGCTTTCCTCACTACGGTGTTAAATACATCCCAATAGTGCATTACGTACTGAAATTAACATCTTTCCCATGTGGTTCATTCTTTCTTCAGACTAGCTTACTAAACACAGTGTCTAGTTTTGGGTGGGCTTGAGAGTGATTACTTTTTTGCATAGAATATTGTCTGTTCACATTGGATAAATTAAGCTAAAGACGTGCACTTGGCCTAGATTTATTCCATCTAATTTTTGTCACCAACTGAAGTATTTAATTAAAGAATACAGATTCCCTAAGATTTACATATTATTGACAGAGAAATGCAAGTAACTATCTCCAGAGAGCAGTTTAGTTCATAGGTCAGCTGAGTGGCAGTCTGTAAGACCCTATTACCTACAAGGAGAGAAATCTTAGGAGAACCACATGACTAATGATGATACCTCCTTTAGGTGCCAAAAGTTATGTGATGGGGTTACTTGTACTAGTGAGACTCTAAGGACATAGATGAGGCAGTTTGTAGGAAGAAGTAATGACATTTATCAGACATTTCATGTAGCTACAATTTCATCTTGTCCTAGGAAAACAGTTAAAAAGAGTGGAGTGACATTGATCTTTCCAGGTTTTATAGTTGTCATCCCAGCAGCAAACCAATAGATTCACTCAAAGGCATAGATTAGCAATGTTCAACAGAGGAAAAGATGTTGACTTTTTTTCCATATCATCTCACTGTATTTTATTTTTCCTTTATATGCATGTGTGCAAATCGACCAGATCAATCATGAGGGCATGTAAGAAAATTTCTGAATTCTTCCTGTTAATTTTTGAAATGGAATTATATGATAGGAGAGGCTTTCCTCCAGTGCTCATAACTGCACTGCCTCTTGTCACTTCTAAAACTATGGTGTCAACTTTTTTTGATGAAGCTTTTTGTATAGAATTCCTCAGCTACACAGTATGTTTGGATATATGCAGATCTTTAACAGAAATGCAACCCCAATTTATGCAGCAGCACTACTTTTCATATCATGCACAATGCTCACTGATGCTTCTATTTATTCCTGGAAATGTGTGTGGTCTTCTAGATATATTTGAGCTGCACCACTGAGATTCTAAAAAGGAGGACCCAAACTTTGAATATAATATAAATAATCTAAAGGAAGTAAGTTGAAAGAGCCTGGTTTTTTTCACAGTATATCTCACTGCAAGTGTACTACAGTTTTTATCATCATAGCTGAATGGTGGAAACTTGAAAATCCAGTCTATTAACAGGCTGCATTTTGACAGAAATAAAGGATATTTGGAAATCTTTCCAAAGGCTTCTTAGTTGTCTGCTAAATCAAGGTAATATCAGTGTCAGTTTTTCAAAGACAGCTAATGATCTAAAGGACTTTTTGATATGTTTTCTAGAGATTAAGAGTTTCCACAAATGCTACTGAAGTTGATAGAAATAGCTGTTGAAATCAATGTTACATGTATAAATGAAAAACTCCAATTTGGAGAAAAAAATCTAAGTGAATTTCACAAGGTTGCACAGAAACTTTTTTCTATAGCTGAAAATAGAATCCAAATCATCTTATTTTCAATTTTGTGTTCTAATAATGATGTATATTTTGCACAGAGGAGAGTATCTGTCTGCTGTAAAGTGCACTATGCTGTCTTGCTTAACACGAAATATTCTTCAAAATTGATTCCAGTTACAGTAAAAGACAATTCATGAATTGAAATAGTTTTGTACTTATTTGAATCCCTAGAGATCACAGAATTTATAAACTTTCTCATACTGTAAAGTTAGCCTACCCCTAATATGTGTATAACTTAATATAATAATAATTAATTATTAATAATACTTTTTATTTTCTGTAACACATCCTCATATATTTGCAACACATCCTCATATATTTGCATCCATGGACCTAGCTCATAGGTCTGTCTGAAGGGTTTATATGTGTCCAGGCCTACACAGACAGTAAACTTATTCCAGTATCTAACATGCTTCTCTTGCACTTCTCACTGGTACTTAAAAGCTGTTCCCTGCAGGATATAGGTTTTTTACTTTTTTCAAAGCTCTTTACTGGCGAACGAGCAAATCCAAACCCACATGAGTATTCCACTTCTGCAAAATAAATTCAGCTTCCTAAAGCTGAATAGAGTCGGTGAGAATAGTTTGTTAACATTCCCCCCAGAAAACAGTGTGACTAATGCTCATAAACAAATGTCCTTATGGCAATTAATTCCTTCTTTCTATCTTTCTCAGGCACGCCAGATCTTGGACTTAACACCTGTGAAGGAGCTGGTGAGCCTGAAGTGGAATATGTATGGTCGTCCCTATTTCTGTTTCCTGGCTTTATTTTATATACTCTACATGGTCTGCTTCACTATGTGCTGCGTCTACCGACCACTGAAACCCCGAACAGGCAACAAAACAAGCAGCAGAGACAATACAATCTATGTCCAGAAAATGCTGCAGGTACTGTGTCTATAGGAGTCAGGGGCCCATAGGCAGCACTGGGCAATTCTAATCTAATGTACTTAACTGGAAAGTCCAAGTCTTTCCCCATTGCCAGCTCTTGCAGCTGTCTTCCTGCTCTCTTTCCACTGGCTGGCCTACGCCAGCGAGGAATGTTGGGCATGCTCTGTTCTCCCTTGCTGGGGCTGGGATGGCTCCTGTGACCTTGTCAGGCCCAGTCATGTTTACTACACTAACAGTGGGCCTTCTTTTCCCCCATCTTCTGTTTTAGTTTCCTTTTGCTCCCTTCAAAATTTAATTTTAATTTCCTTTCACTCTGGTTTTTTTTGGTTTTTTTAAGGAATCATATATGACATATGAGGATGAGCTGAGGCTGGTGGGGGAGCTGATCACAATCATTGGAGCTGTAGTAATTTTGATCCTTGAGGTAAGAGAAGCAGTGAGCTATATAGTCTTGAGGTTAATCAAGACAGGTTTTACTTACTAGGCAAACATGAGTTTGTGCTCACAACTTGGTAGGGGTTATTTGCTTAGTCTGAGTGCTTTCATATATGTCTATGGCAATAGACACTGTCAGAAGTATCTGTTGGATGAAACAGAGACTGTGACAACATACTAGTGAGACTCTAGGTGTGGAAGAAGCAATTAGAAGGACTGGCTGCGCTATCAAATATTATGTGGCTAATGCCACAGTTCCCGTTAGCACCATCTGCGGATCCAGCTGAATCCTAGGTGTTGCATGAGATTCTTAGAGATTTTTCACCCAGCACCCCTAAATACTCATGTGTTTAGGGATGCTGGCTGAAGTGATTTCTGCGTGTACGCGGAAAAGTTTATATTTAATTGGAGATCAGTGACTGTATGGGCCTATAATAGGAGCCTTACTCAACCAGAGTTCTGAGGTGGACATATTTAGGTGTTCTCCTTATCATGAGCTCTCAAAAAAAAAAAATCAAAAATTCTTTAAATTAAAACAAATACTTTCCCCACTTTATTTTATTATAACATGAAATAGAAGACTGAAACTTTTATATGAGAAAACTCAAATGATGATTGCCAGGGTGAACTGAAGTGAAATGGGGCTTGTAAACAGCTTTCTCTCTGCCCATATATGTTCCAGAAGGACAGGTCCTTCTTCCTGTGTTTGGTCAGGACTCTGGGGCTACACTACAACTAACATAGTGAGTCTGAATTCTAACAAACTCCTTTGATTCCCCAAGAAGGTCTTTTTTGTCTTCACTTCTGAAGCTCAGCTGTTTGTCTGATCTCTTCTCAGTAATCTATATGAACTTCAGGCTCACAGCTCTGTGCTGCAACATCTCTCTGCCACATACCAAAGTCTCTCAATCTGCGCAAGTGTTCTTACATTTTCCAGCAATCTCTGTCACATCCCGAGAGAGTCCACCTGACTTAATCATTCAGTTTTTAAAGTACTATAGAAATCAAACTGTGAACAAAGCAGATGCAGCTGGCCCCAAGATCCTGTGAATATCGATGGTTACCGTGACATTTAATAGTATAATGGATTCTGTCTAAGTCCTAAAGTCAATAGGATGTCTCTCTTAGATCCCAGATATCCTTAGAGTTGGAGCAGCAAAATACTTTGGACAAACCATCCTGGGAGGGCCTTTTCACATAATTGTGTAAGTACACTGCTTTTTAAGTCTGATAAATATGTTGTCTATCATTTTCCCCACTGCTGTCTTTTGCCAGATGAGTCACTTTCTCCATTCTTTTAGAGTATTCCTTCTCTTGATTTACTTCTCTTACTGGCTCAACTGGTGTGTAGGAAGCCAGGCGAATGGACAGGTAGAGTTGATAGTGCTGAGAGGTCTTTGCCTATGGGCCTCAAGGCTATATGTGCCTGTCTTGGAATTTTTGAAAAGAAAAGGAAAAGGAGGGTAAGATTCCTTTACTTATTTTTTTCACTGTCTCTTCTTCCTTTGCAGCATCACATATGCTTGCATGATTCTAGTAACCATGGTGATGCGTCTCACCAGCACAACTGGTGAGGTGGTGCCCATGTCCTTTGCCCTGGTGCTGGGATGGTGCAATGTCATGTATTTTGCAAGAGGCTTCCAGATGCTCGGACCCTTTACCATCATGATCCAGAAGGTATAAGACACAAACAAACATGGGCTTGTTACACACATCCTGACATCTCTTTGCAGATGGGGAGAACTGAAAGAATACTTTTTCTCCCTCAGGACTAGCATTAATGGCTAATGGACAAGCTCTTGTCTGCGCAGATGGTTTGGGAATTTCACATTCTCTCTTTAGTGCAGAAGTTTCCCTTAGTCCAGTCACAGTCTTAGAATCTGGAAAATGGTTTACACAGGGTTGCATTGTGGCTTGGTGGGACAGTTGGGCCTTATGGTGGCTCTGTCTTTGCTCTACAGATGATATTTGGAGATCTTATGCGCTTTTGCTGGCTCATGGCTGTGGTGATACTAGGTTTTGCATCAGGTGAGTCTACAAAAGGAAAACAGCATTATGTTACCCCTGCCAAATTCTTTAGTATGACTTAAGTACGTGGGTTTTGGTTTATTCTCAGGTTGCCCTTTGAGTTAGCTGGGAAAGGTGGTGATGATGTATAGCTTCTATTTCTTTGAGCATGGTCACTTTCCCAGTTCTCATAAGTTTAGTTTTCAATTCTTGCTCTTTCCAGGCTAATAGAAATTAGGACAATTCAGATAATTCCACATACATGTAAATCAAGGTTTAAAAACATGCTGTGTTTATGATATTTGTCTTTGGAAAATGAAATTAACACACATAGCTTTATTATATCCTTGAACAAGAAAAGATCACTATTTTGAGAAATAAATAATCAAAGTAATTCTGAGTCATTTTATAATGGAGACCAGTGATTCTAGTCAGGGATTTGTCTTTGTTATGCTAGGTACTGCACTAACATAGGAACACATGCAGCTCCTTCCTAGACCACTTTGTGTTGTCAGCATCTCTTATAGGACCCTGTTGTTGCTCTTGGAATGTGATTCCCATTGTTAAACTGTCTCTCTCTTTTTTCCCCCACTGCTTTCCTCTAGCCTTTTACATCATCTTCCAGACAGAGAACCCTGAAAACCTTGGGCAGTTCTACAACTATCCCATGTCCTTGTTCACCACCTTTGAGCTGTTCCTCACTATCATTGATGGCCCTGCAAACTATGATGTGGACCTGCCTTTTATGTACAGCGTGGTATACTTTGCCTTTGCCATCATTGCTGCCCTCCTTATGCTCAATTTGTTAATTGCCATGATGGGTGACACCCACTGGAGAGTGGCCCATGAGCGGGATGAGCTCTGGAGAGCCCAGGTAATCTAATTTAGATGGTAGGGGGGTCACTTTGAATAAAGAAGGGGGGAAGTTGTCCAGGGGAAATATGCTAGACAGTGCAACTACTTACTCTGCCATCCGTGCTCTAAAGGATGTACTTCAAAACCTTTCCCTGGCCTTCACTTTTCTCAGGGTCTAATACAATAAGCCATCTCCTTTTAATTCTGTTTTACAGATTCTGTAGATCAGCCACCAAATTTCTTTCATCTTTTCTATGAGTTTGAAGTGTCTAAGTGCAAGACTACTCTTCTGCACATCTTCCCACGTGAAACTGTCTTCCAGCTTATCTTTGCTATGCGGGTATTCCTACCTTATTTCAAATAGCAGCTAGAAGCCCATCCAACCTTTCTTGTCCATCCTGTGTCTCCCTGGCTGTTTGTTCCTTACACATGGAATCTCTTGTTAAATAGAATTAAAGTTGCATCTTTTTTTTACAAATCACATTTCTGTGTAACTGAGAGTTAAATTATAATTATAGGGATTTACTGAAGGGAGATGGAATGCAAGGTAATGGTTACAACTAGATCAGTAACATCTTTAGATCCACTAGAAGAAATTGGCCTGACTCTTTTGCTCAAAAGGCAAAAAACTTCAGATCAGTTATACAGCTGCTCAATACGAAATCAATTTCCTAGTATTTTTCTGTGAGACAGCAATAAGTCAAATGGTTAAATGTAATTGTGTGGCCACATTGGTAAGTTCTGATGATAGTTAATGCAGATATAAATACTGTCCTCTTCTCTAGCTTGCAAATTAATTATCCTACTTGTTGCCATCGGGTATAAAAGGAAAGAAATTTAACAGTGCTTTAAGAGCACCATTGCTTTCTCAAAACATGGCGCAGTTAGGACTAAAATAGTGAATTGCCCCATAATAAACAGAGTATTGACTCTGATTTTTCTTCATTGCATACGGAGCTGTAATGAAGGATGGTAATGGGTCAGTACTCATGAAACTGATAATTTTGAAAGAGAATCTGATTTTTTTCTAACTCATACAAGTTCTTTTTTTTTTTTTTTTTTTTTTTTTTGATTCTAAAGGTTGTTGCTACTACTGTCATGCTGGAGCGGAAACTGCCACGGTGTCTCTGGCCTCGCTCTGGAATCTGTGGGCGGGAGTATGGGCTGGGGGACCGATGGTATCTCAGGTGAGTTCTCTTCTAGTGTGTGCATGTAAGGATCCCAGAAGAAGAATCCAATGTACAGATATTAATAATGAGCCTTTCCAGTGGCCTGGGGAGGAGTGTTTGGAGTCCTTTCCTTCCAGAATACAGACCCTAATCTGTTTTCTGTCTGTGATTGATAGACAAGCACTGTTCCCCTCAGAAAGCTCTGCTGTGTGATTCCTTGTGAAATCAGCTGATGTTTTCTTATCCTTATTTCTTATTTTTAGTCACAGGAGACAGACCGCAGAAATTGCATGGGTTATAAGACCTGAATTTTTCTTTCAAACTTCTTATCATGAGTATCACAATGCTTCACTGCTATGCTTGGCTGGCTGTCCCTATCCATTAGATACATGAAATGGCCAAGGCAGAATTAATTAGGCATTCAGCAGCAATGATGAACTGCACTACAGAGGGTTCAAAACCAGAACAGGAATAATTAAAGTCAAGGTTTCTTTCTGGTGTGAACCTAGTAACTATATTATACTTTGCAAAGACTGCATCAGGTGGCAGACTCTTAGGTCCAGGATTTCAGTTTAGGAACTGAAATAACAAACTATCTGTAGTCTAGATAACACTAGATTCATCATTATTTCTGATTTTAATCAGTATTTATACCAGGGTGAGAAAAGATTAAACTTTGTTTGGGCATGTGTCTAACTGCGTCATCTTTTGCTAATAAAGCCAGAATCGGGAGTGGTGGCTGTATGAAATAGGACTTTCTGGAAGTTTTAGCAGAGAAATTAACCTTGTGGATATTCAGGTTTGCTGGGCAGAACAAGCAGACCTAAGATGGTACTGATATGCAACACCTTCAGTCCAAAGTGCAGAATATAACTTTGCAAGAGCAATATCCCAGCAACAATTCTTCATTTAATGCTATGAGAAAAGAGTGTTGCTGTGATCCAGTTCTGTCAAATTACATGGATGTTCCTTGTATATAGTGTGGGATAGTATTTCAGAAGACAAGTTATAAGTAACGTAGAGAAGGGTTGGTGGAAGTGGAGCAGTTACATAAAAGTTCAGCAAAAGATAAGTGACATCCTGAGGCTAGCAACCATGGAGTATCAGAGGAGGAAAGACAAGAACAAAGGAAATGGATGAATATACATGTATATACAAAGAATCTGGAGCCAGAGTCAGGTGGGGTAGGTCGTCCAGTAGCTTACAGCTGACAAAATGGAAAGGGCAAATCGTGACTGGGAAATGAATTAAAGGACAGGATATCATGGGCAGATAACAGTAGTGAAGTCAATGACAGGGATGAAGGTCTAGGAGATAGCACCATGCCTATTAAGCAGTTTCCTGTTGCTGTGTAGATTTTCTGGAATGTCTGGGTTAGTAGGTATATTTTTGGGAGGGGCTTGCTTCATATGGCTGCTTGGTTTTGTTGATAAACTGGCACGTTTCTACTTCATTCGCTTTATGGTTTTTAATCCTCTTACAGAGTTGAAGACAGGGTTGATCCTAACAAACACAAGATGATGCGGTACACAGAAGCATTTAAGGCTCAGGATAGGGAAAACTATGACAAAAGTTTGGAAAAGCTGGAAATCAATAGGAACATCCCGTACAAGAAAGAACCATCTGCTTATTTGTTGTCACGGAGCACATCCAGGACTAGTTCTCACCGTGGCTGGGAGATCCTGAGGCGCAACACCTTCCACCAGCTTCGTGGAGAGGTTGGTCATACCATGGAAGAGGAGGTCTATGATGTCTAAGAAGCCTCTTTTTTTACTCCACAGCACGGATCGCTTTTGCCACAACAGTTGTCTTCTCCAACTGTTCATACACACTCCAGCATGCTACACAAATTCGTCAGCCTTGAACAACTCTGCTGGTGAGCAGTTCATGAACAGTTCATGGCATCTATGCTGTGATGAATGAACGCAGTCTTTTCTCTCCTACTTTTAAGTGTCCCTGCTGTTGCACTGATACTTGCACCAAGCTGGTGGACTTGTTGAGCTAAGGTCTGTGGTGGTTTGTTATGCTTTGTAATGCCCTACAGAAATGAGCAAAAGAAGCCAGGAATGGGATTTCATCCATTTGCAAAGAAATGATCAGTAAGCCCTCTCCCAGACTGTTATATACAGTATAATCTCTCCTTCCACAAAATCCCAATGCTCTCATAGGGAGCAAAGACGGCTGACTGAAGTTCTGTTTTATGATTTGTTACAGAACTGAAAAACTTCCCCCCTGTAACTAAGCTCAGGAATGAAGGTAGTTGCTGACACTGTGATGGCTGACTGTAACTATTCAGCTGGCATTCAGGACCTGACAGATTTTGCCCTCTGAAGCAAGGCGGTCTCTATTAGCTGCATTTTCAACATTGCTACCTTAGCAGGACTGTTTTGGTTTTGATTTGGTTTTAATTTGGTTTGCTTGGTGAGTATTTTTGTTTGTTTGTTTTATTTTGTTGTCACATGAATGCACTTTAAGCTTTTGAAAAGAAGCGATTGCTATTCCTGGTAGGATTCTGAAGGATCAGAAGTGGGAACTTTTCCTAATGAGAGCATGTATGACCTGGTTAGCAGACTTTCAGCAGTGTGAAATTTCAGCAGAGCTGTTAATCTCCCAGGTGAGCTGAAGCTGGTCTTTTGTTTTCTGTGGAAGAGGAGGACTCTGAACCATAGTTCTCTGACTTATTACTGACCCATCAAGGTTGGGTAGTGAGCTACAGTATACCACTGAAAGAAATTAAGAGGAAACAGATAAATGAATAAGAGCTATTGCAGTGGCAGTTCAGAAACTGGTGCGGTCTCTCTCTCTCTCTGAAAGTCTAAAACTATCCAGTGAACAACTGAGTCATCCACACAGTTCCTTTCCAGGCATGATGCTGTGCCAGTCTGTCAGTTTGCCATCTGCCTAGGGCCATTCAAGACAAATGGAGAAATGTTCAGAGAAATGGACTGTCATTTCAGGGGTTTTTTTTCTGTTCTCAGGAGTGTGGAATTTCATTCCAGTAGCAGAAGTAAGTAGAAAGCAATCCATGGTCTTAACATTTCCTTCCAACAGGACTAGTAACAGAAACTTTGTTTTTTAAGAAACAAAGGATTATTTTCTAGCACTAGACTTTGAGCCAAATCACCCTGTGATAATCAAAGCAGATAAGGAAAAAGCTGAATCCAGTGGATTTCTGATTATATTCAAATATCACCGCAAACATCTCCTACATCTCCTCTCTTGCACATGCTGTAATGAGCATCATGATCTTTGCAGTTATGTGGGTTTATTTAAATGTCCTCTTTCTCTTACTTGAATGTGTATTTATGCTCCAATGGAAGACTGACAGAAGACTGTTTCTCTGGAATTCAACTGCAGATTCTTGAGCTGGCTCATTTTGTTGAATTGAAAGTATTGCCTGGTCTCCCTCGCTTAAGTATTGTCACTCCTTCCCAAAACCTTTGGGGTTTGTACTGGTGGTCTATGGAGAGGGGAACAATGTGAGACATTAACCAGAACTGTGAATTGCTGCTCTAATTGTAGATGAATTTTCTTTCATACTGAATAGGAGATAGCAGGAAGGGGAGAACTGATGGCTTCCTCCTGTTCCCCCTGCCCCCAAGTATAGTAGTCTTTTAACTAGTTTGAAAACCTGCAGAAATACAATTAAGATGGAGCCACATATAGCCTTTTCTACAAAAGGACTCCTCTTTGTGACATCATCATCATCATCATCAACTACAGTATAAGCTGTGTGAGCCCAGGTTCTGATTTTGTGTTCTTTTTCGTTGCTATAAATAATAGAGTTTTGATCTTGGAACTCAAAACAACATATTGACATTGCAGGGACAGAACAGAACTCAGCTAACAGTGCTAGGCCTTTATAGATTTCTGTATCTGCTCTCCATAAAAAGAATAGAAAAAATGAAGTAGCAGATATTTTTAAGGAAAGTGTCTTCTCTTGTAAAATTACATTCTGTAATAGCTTTCAAACTCCTTGCACAGAACCCACGCACAGAACAACATCAGAACTGTGTGATTTATTTCCTGTCTTTGGAGTTGCCTAATTTAAATAAGATAGAGAATTATTGAATTTTGGGGGTTGGAAGTGACCTTTAAAGGTCATCTAGTCCAACCTCCCTGCAATAACTAAGGACATCTTCAAGTAGATCAGGTAGCTCAAAACCCAATCCAGCCTGACCTTGAATGTTTCCAGGGATGGGGCATCTACCACCTTTCTGGGCAACCTGTTACAGTGTTTCACCACCCTCATCCTAAAAAATTTCTTCCTGATTGCTATTGGAATTTGGCTTCCAGTTTCCTGAGGTGACTTGCATATTATTAAAAAAAAATAAAAATCCTGGAAAAAGACCTTATACAAAAGGGGGCAGAATATTTTACCAATAGTAAATGATTCCCCAATCAACTTTGCATAATCTTTTTGTTATTGATGAGTGGTGTAGACCCTTTTTAGCATAATTTATTTGATCTGGAGGATAAACAGGTATAGAAGAAAATTTGAGGTGTGAAGAATCAACAGATATAATGGGCACACCAGAAGCTGGAAATATTAAATACAATATGTAAATGAGGAATACCTACCCTCTTCCATTAGGACATATACACATGAGTTGTGTCCGTGTGAACTTCAGATGATGAAGTAATAGGAGGCACTAGACTAACATTTGAGCTTGTTCAATGCAATCTGTCTCAGACTTGGAAACAGCAATGACTACAGTCACACAAAGACAAAGCACGTGCTTCAGGATTTGCTTCATTTTTTTTCCATTTTGAATTATATCCTAAAATTCTGAAACAGTATTGCTCCTCCTTGCTGTTGCAAGGTGTTTTTCCTCTCCCTCCTAACAATTTTGCAATAATTTCAAAGCAGACATTCCTTCCCTCCTCGAAACTGCTAACCTCAAACTCTCTTCTATGTTACTGAAGCAACTTCTGAGTTTATGATAATGTGATAAGAATGAATGTTTTGATCCAGTTGCTTATCGTAAAATAAGTATTTTGCTGAAAATAAAACTATTAAATATATGGAGCATCTTGTCTGTTTCTCTGTGTCTAAAATAAATATAATGGGCCAATTTTCTGTTTGTTTCTCTACAAGCAATCATGGACATTAGTAGACAAATAGTTTGGATTGTCATGTTTGGGTCCATGTTAAATTTTTTGGATTAAAATTGTATTTCCATAGCAAACCACTTCAAAAATTTCTTTATACAAAATTTGCATAGAGTTTCAAATACTGTTTTCCAGTTCAAATAAGAACAATCAAGGCCCTTATTTTTTAAAGTCATTTAGTGAAAACTGAAGTACAAGTTCTTTGGAGAAGAAGTCATATTTTCATGTTGGTGGAATGACCTATTTTGGCTGGTCCTGACTATAGCTGCTTACAATAAAATACACATAGGTACAGAGGGTTTTCTCAGTAATACACATGCAAAACAGATACAGATAGCCCAGTTTTGTGTGTGTATAATTACGGTTTGCTGAAATTGATGTTTACATCATTTCATATATGATCACTATGAGTTCCTTTCTGGCCTGGTTAAGGCATCTTATATTACACATTAAAGCAAACAAGGCAAAGAAACTGCAACTCAGACTAATAGGATGAATCCTGATTAATGTATTTCCATAAACTCCTACTGAAGTGTCTTGTACTCTTGAAAAACTCAGCTGTAAAAAAAGGGTCTTGCTTGTTTATTAGGTATCAATAAAGTTGCTAATATACTGAAACAATAGTTTAATTGGACTTTGTATTTGCACTTGTTTTTTCTTTTGTTTGCAATATCTAGCTTTAGTCCCAGTAATATGTGCTCTTTTTTTCAGATTTTTTTATAATAAATACAATAAGAAAACCATCCTTATGTATGTCTTGTATAGAAGTAAACAAGTTAAAACAACACTTAAAGTTGATTTTTGAAAGCTTGCTAAATGAGAATAAACAAATCCAACAAATACTTGGTTCATAGAAGATTAGGGCAATATTTAGAGCCATTAACTATTGATTTTAAGAATAAGGTTATTTTTATTTCTGAAATGATAGCATTTTAATCAAGGTCTTAACTGTGCACAAAGAATTCTTTGGCAACAGTTTTAGGCCTGCCTTGAGAAATCTGCAATCCAAGACAAGAAACTAGGAAAGACGTAAGCAAGTGTCTCTGAGATGGGCCATATGATAAGCCTCTGGTTTTGCTACTGTTTTATGTTGGATTGATAATTGCAAAGTATTTAAGATCTGCTGCTATTTTTTCCTTTTGCTGCTCCAACAGAAGTATACTTTACCGTCATCCCTCTGCATACATGAAAACCTTGTCCTATTTATTAATAACACCTTCCTATTTATTAATCAAATGCATTGGTTGGCTGAAGTTCTCTTTTTCTTACAATGAATTAATTGAGACTGTATCTCAGAAAGAAGCAGAACTGGGAAAGAAAATATGACAGTGTTCCATAAGCTCAACCAGCTATAGTATCAGAATTAATAATTTTTAAAAACCTCTAAGAAGTTCTCAGTTGATTGATTGAGGAATTTTAAAATATAATATAAATAAATTAAATTTTTAGGGGGACAATATCTGCAACACATACTACTCAACTATATTATTGGTATGGTCAAGCTGGACTGATGGCCACTTGGAAAAATCATGCTGTGCATTGATTCTAGCCCCACTTCTGTCTGGGACATGGAGGGAAAGTTGAAGAGAAAGTGGTAGCTTCCTAGAATTCCCAAGGGGATATTTGGGCAAATGAAATGTCAGCAACCAGATCGAAAAAGTTACAGATTCCTTGTCAGATGTGCTGATTTCTGTAACATCTTGAGAAAGAAGTTTTCAAACTGCCCAGCTGCTTAAGTACAGAAGAACATAGAAACATAAAATCATAGAACGGTTTGGGTTGGAAGGGACCTCAAAGATCATCTAGTTCCAACCCCCTGCTGCAGGCAGGGACACCCTCCACTAGACCACGTTGCCCAAAGCCTCGTCCAGCCTGGGCTTAAACACTTCCAGAGAGGGGGCATCCACAACCTCTCTGGGCAACCTGTTCCAGTGCCTCACCACTCTAACAGTAAAGAATTTCTTTCTAACTCCTAATCTAAATCGACCCTCCTTCAGCTTAAACCCATTACCCCTGGTCCTGTCACTACACTCCCTGATAAACAGTCCCTCTCCATCTTTCCTATAGGCCCCTTCAGGTACTGGAAGGCTGCAATCAGATCTCCCCGGAGCTGCCTTTTCTCCAGGCTG
The DNA here is from genome assembly GCF_028858705.1 of Grus americana. Taxonomy (NCBI): domain Eukaryota; kingdom Metazoa; phylum Chordata; class Aves; order Gruiformes; family Gruidae; genus Grus; species Grus americana. The sequence continues at coordinate 86,312,787 of NC_072852.1, read as the reverse complement.
AACAACCCCAACTCTCTCAGCCTGTCCTCACAGGAGAGGTGCTCCAGCCCTCCGATCAGCTTCGTGGCCCTCCTCTGGACTCTCTCCAACAGCTCCATGTCTTTCTTGTACTGGGGCCCCCAGAGCTGGACACAGTACTCCAGGTGGGGTCTCACCAGAGCGGAGTAGAGGGGCAGAATCACCTCCCTCGACCTGCTGGTCACGCCTCTTTTGATGCAACCCAGGACACAGTTGACTTTCTGGGCTGCAAGCGCACACTGCCGGCTCATGTTGAGCTTCCCATCAATCAATCCTTCTCCTCAGGGCTGCAACATCTAAAGCTTTAACTGAGTGAGGCACTTCTCACCTCTTGTGGCTGTGGTTTCAGGCTTCCCACAGGCCCAACCAAACGTTAGGGTATTACTTACTGTCTCCTTACTGTTTCAGATTATCTCCATTTGGAAAATTTTTTAAATAGGAAAAATTCTGCTTCAAAAAGAATTTTACGGCAAATTCTATGGAGCAGAATAAAAAGTCCTGCCTTTCAGAAAATAAGAGTGAGTTACAAAAAGTATTTGCCCAGTGCTATTCTCATTTACATTGTAAACTATTCTCTGGCTTTTCCCATTACGATTCTGATAAATAATAAAAAATTCACTAGCTTGCCCAGAAAAACTCTTCTGGGAAGAAATTTGACTCATTCACCCTTCACCCTTTCTTTTAGTGTTCAGTGCTTGACAAATAAAGCTCTAGGATTTCACCTGGAGGTGAAACAGACTGGACTAATTCTTCCCACAAATAAATATTAGTGATTCTGATGACAAATCAGTGGCATTATCTATGGGAGAATTTTACAAGTCACCTTGGATTTGAAGATATAAGAAAAACAATGATTTAAAAAAATGAATGAAAGATTTGACGTTAGTGGATTTCTAGTAAGATTTATCCATTGGTTCACAGAAGAATTGATTGGAAAGGACATCTGAGATCATCCAACATCAGACCATGTCTGCCATGACTTTGTCTTCCAGAGTGTTGAAAATCTTAAAGCTGGAGATCCAAAACTTCTCTGTGTTTTGGAAACTCTGTTTCTGTGTCGCACCACCCTTGTGATGAGACTATTTTTCCTAATGTCCAACCTGAACCTCTCAAATCACAATTGATCATTGTCCCTTATTATTGAGGCATTAAAATCCACCTTTATTTGAATCCTCATCCCCCCAGAAAAATGAAGAATTAAAATAAAATGAAATTGCAAGTCCATCTTTATTGTCTCCTGTTAATTCCCCCTCTCCCATCTGGGCTTGTGCCTATATTTTGTCATCCACCAGCATTTTAGAGCTCAATATGAATTTGTATAGGCTTAGATATATACATATACAAACCCTATTAATTACTGCAGTACTGAAGAGATGAGTCTTATATTTATAGGCAAAAAATTTGAGCTAAAAGAAAATACTTAATGCCACTTAGCAAATAGTATAAAGTTTGACATTTGTCTTGGTGTTTTCTGATCCCCAGTATGAACAATAACCTTGTATCCCCTGAGGTTAAGGATATACTTGATAATGCCATTCAGATAGCCTTATGGGTCACCTTACAAACTAATAAGTTGTGAAGCCCTTACCTGCTGAAGGACATCAGCTGAAGCATACTGAAAGGCCTCTGGAAGCAATTTGGAGGGCATAGGTCTTCATAAAGTTCCTAGCAGGCTTCACACAAAACATCATATATTGATAATTAGGACAAGAACAAGAATTTTGAAAAATGTGCTCCCTCAGACTCTTCCTTAAGGCACATCAACAAGACAACAGAAGGCTGTTTTTGCTTTGTAGCCTCAAAGAAGACTTTCGGAAGTGCTAAGCTCACCATATTTTGCAAAGTTCGCAGTTTATATACTACAGAAGATAAGACTTAGATAGTTTGGCCTGCATTAAATAAACATGAAGGTTTCCTCCTAAGTCACTGAATCTGCACCCCACCTTAGCTTGGCACCTTTTTCTTAAATCGTAGTTCATGTGAAATTTTTTCACGATTCAACCTTTCCGAAGTGCTGAAGTTGAGTTGACATGCTTTTACCTAACCAAGGCAAAATCCATTATTAATAAATGTCAGTAGGGCCTCTACAAAAAAAAAGTCCACATCTCCTTAAAGGCTTTTTTTCTCTCTCATTTGAGAAAGAGTTTCATAGTACTGCTATAGTCAGTACAGAAGAAAAGAATCATAGAAATCCAATTCCTGAAGCAATTTTTACACTAAATAAATGAGAAATATGCATTATAGGCTGAAAGTTTTCTCTTCAACTATTTATTTAAATTTGTTATAACCTGTGAGCTCAGACTAGGTTTCTGAAGAAACCTGCTATAAACTTTTAGCTGTAGATGATGATGAATTACATAGCAAATGCTAGAACTTGAACTAAATGTGACAAATCTAAACATTTCAAAGATGAAAAGACTAAGTGGGATATAATTAATTTTCTTGCACTTGAACTGAAAGATAATAAAATTGCAAGAATATGTTTTAAGGAGATACGAGGCAGATGCAAGCAGATGAATTTGAACTATGATTTTTTTTCTTTTACAAAGCAATGAGATCACAGCTGCTCATAATTTTTGCAGGTCTCCATCTATGCTGCTTCTGCACATAGATGTACATACTGCTTCCACATATTACCCTTTATGACAGAAGCGAAACAGAATCTAATGGATTCAGATAAGAGTTAGTGCTTTATTCAGGCTATGCTCATGGTACTGTTAGCTTGCTTGGTCTCCTGGGGACAGTGCCCTGGACTGTTGAAGCAATAGAGACTGGCCCACTCTAATGTGATACACTGGGGATGTAGCTGAGGTGCTTAAGAACACTGGCATGCTTATTCTTCCTATGACTCAATGTTTGGGATGGGCCTCACCAACTCCCATTGGTAAGACCATGTGATTATCCACATATGAAATAATCAGGAACAGATCATAAATGTCAATGTGCAAAAGGTCACCTTCATGGCATTCTGTCAACAGCTGGCACTAACTCTGGACAGCCTGCACAAACATATCTGGGTGTCAATCATAATTCTAAAGCAAGTGAACTTTAACAAATGCTAATCTCAGCAGGGAGGGGCTGATGGGGGAGCAGCTCACCAGCTTGCAGATGGTGATCCTAGCTGGACTTAGAGCATAACAGTTTCATCAGAGTCATGGTCTGGTGGAATCCATGATGAAAGAAGGCATGTGGTCAGTCCAGGTTATTTGGTTGTGCTAAGATCTTCAGCCACCGCCTTTTCACAACAAGTCTGGATGTACTCCTAGTCTCTGTGAAGGGCAAAGATAGGATATTTTTAAATGCTTTTTGTGACTGATAGCAACGTATTTCCCCCTCTTCATCACTCCAAACAGTAGTTGCCATTTATGGTTTTGTTAAAATTTTTTCCTTCATGAATATCTGACCTATAGCCTTCAACAGTGCTCAGGTAAAGTGTGCATCATTTGAAGTGATTTTTGAGTATTTTTAAGGTTTTCCAATATCAGTAGTTGGTGAACTGGGTGCTAGGAGAGCACTTTTCCTTAGGAAAGTACAAATGCAGCCACAATGATGCTTCTCTTATTGGCAGAACAATCAATACAGACCAAATGATCTAGTGTCAGAACTACCTGCTCACAATACAAAATAGGTCACCTATTTAAACTTGAATATATATGAATGCTGAAAAATGAGGGCATTTTTAACTATAGCACAACTCTTCACTATTAAAAGAAAAGGGGTAAAGTGCTATAGTCAGGAACTCTCTATTTCCTTGGGAAGATCTTTTCTAAAATCTTACATCATCAATGTTTTTCAAAGACCCAGTCTAAAGACTCAGGCATATGATTAAAGTAATAAAATCTTTATATTTAAGTGTATCTGCCTGAGTGAGACTAGCTCTCCTATTGACTGGTCAGAGGATATTGCTAGTAGCTAATTAAAATCCTTTCATTCACAACAGTCATGTCAGTGTTGCTGTTGATAAATGGTTCTGACACCTCTTTTGATGATCTATGCTAAGAAATACTTCCTCTAGATGTGCATTTTTCTTCCTATTTTCACCTCCTATATGTCTGGACTTTCTTTACTATGAATGAAGAATGATTTTTTCTGTTTCTGTTCTTCTGGCCTTCTTTTTGTTCACTACTATAGCAGCTCCTTCATATAATACTTTGAGTATGGAATAATCTGCCAGCTTGTCTTTTAAAACTCTCTATTTTTATCCCAAATGCCTTTTGTTGATCAGTAAACACTGGGGTCACTCTCTGACAGGAAAAGATATGATCAGGACTTTCCCTAGCATTATTACAAGCTGCTATAGAGGGTTTTGCTGTGACAAATAAAAGCTTCTTTTTTAATATCACATGCAACCTGATAATAAAACTAATGTGCATAGCCTGTTAGAAAATGAGATTTTATAGGAAGATCTTACCATGGGGCTAAAATACAGAAAAAATCTCAACTTTCTGAGATATTCCTCACATATATACTTGTGCTGATTTTGGATGGGATAGAGATAATTTTCTTCATAGTAGCTGGTATGGGGCTATATTTAGGATTTGTGCTGAAAACAGTGTTGATAACACAGAGATGTTTTAGTAATTGCTGAGCAGTGCTTACACAGAGCCAAGGCCTTTTCTGCTTCTCAGAAGGTGAGAAGGGAATTGTAAACTATTCTCTGGCTTTTCCCATTACGCTTCTGATAAATAATAATCATCCAGCGATCACCTTCTTGAATGTCCCCCGAAGAATGGGCAGTTTTTCAGATGACAACGAGTTAGTAATCAGGACAACACCCCCAGCGAGGAGGCTGGGGGTGCACAAGAAGCTGGGAAGGGACACAGCCGGGACAGCTGACCCCAACTGACCAAAGGTATATTCCATACCATATGACATCATGCTCAGCATATAAAGCTGGGGGAAGAAGAAGGGAGGGGATGTTCGGAGTGATGGTGTTTGTCTTCCCAAGTCACTGTTACACGTGATGAAGCCCTGCTTTCCTGGGGGTGGCTGAACACCTGCCTTCCCATGGGAAGTGGTGAATGCATTCCCTGTTTTGATTTGCTTGCACATTCAGCTGTTTCTTTACCTATTAAGCTATCTTAATCTCAGCCCACAAGTTTTCTCACTTTGACCCTTCCACTTCTCTCCCCCATCCCACTAGGGGGGAGTGAGCAAGCATCTGTGTGGAGTTTAACTGCCTACTGGGGTTAACCAGACACCAAAAAAACACCAGGCGGAAACACAGGGAAAAAAAAATTCATATTACACAGAAACTTCATTGAAAAAACATCTGAGTCAGCAAATAAGAAATGCTTAAGGGAGGAGAAATGACCAGACAGTCCTGCTATCTTGGCAGATAATGTTAAATCAAAGCGAGATATCTCAGCAGCTCTTAAAACTTCCTTGGACTTACGGGTCTAAAGATAGTTCAACTTGTTTTCAAGATACAAATCCAGAATACAAAGCCCTTACATCTAGGTTGTGGCTCTTTCAGCCTGTCCTCACAAAACTATTCAACTTTTTTGTAATTAGTCATTGAAAAATAGATGTGGATTTGACCTTTTGAACACCAAGTAAGTGCCTTAAAAACCCAAACCACAGAGTAAATCTGCTAGTGTTTTACTTGTACTCTGATCTGATTTTATTGAAATTCATCATTATTTATAAAATACTATGAGATCTAGTAAAAAGAAGTTTATTACAGCTCAGTAGTTTTTGTTCTCTTGAATAGTGTTATCTGAATTCCTGGAGTCTTTGCTTTTTTTTTTCTTGCTTTTTTTTTTTTCCTTCTAAGTATTTCAGGTAGCTTATTATTATGGGCTCCTTGTTCCCATTTACCTTCACAGTCTCCATTAGTTAAGGTTCATATGTTTTCAGAATGCTCCTTAGTCATGTTGTTCCAGTTCTATTATCTGCAACTGATCTTCAATTTCTACCTCTTTCTTTTGTTTTCAAATTAGTATGTTTGTTTTATGAGTTGCATCCTTTTGAAATAAGATTTCTGAACCTTTGGAGACACTTGGTTTGTCTATTTCTATTAATTTTGATCACATCAAACACACACCCACATACACACAAGTGGGAATTGCTTGTTTGTAACCATTGAGCATTTTCTTCACTCACAAACTTCAGCATGCATACAAGTAACCCTTTTCTGTTTGTATATGTCACCTCCTTGTATACTTCACCTTTGAGACTGGGAAAGCCCTGTCACACATTAAAAAACTAAAAGTCAGCAATGGTGAGAATCCTGTTTGACTAGTTCTAAATGTCGCTAAATAACACCAAATCCATTAAGGACAGGAGAGTTTTTTAAAAGTGATTTGAAGGAAAGTGAACACCTGAAACAAATCCAAAAGTGATTAACCACTGTTTAGCCTGTCTGTGAGTGATGTTTCATCCATTGTCTTGGCACTGAAAAGTCAAAAGAAAAGAAACCTAACCAGGTAGAGCTGTTGAGTATGGAATAGTTCCCCATTTCATGATATGGATCATAAAGATACAAGAGAAGAGATGACTTAGTTTTCAAAAGGAGACTTTGAGCTTTCAAAGAGAGGACCTCTCTCTCAAAATGTTATGAAATCTTGTTTTCAAGGTAGGTGAGAAAGCAATTAAATAATCCATGAATACCAGCCTCAAGTATTTCACAAGGCTGAATGAGCTTCCCAGCTGTGAAAGTCTTAATATTAATGTTAGACTTTAAATATTGATACTAACACCTATTTGTTAGGGCTCATTCAGGCCCTCTTCTACAGCTTCTTGAATAATCATGATGGCAATTGTCAGTAGCTTGGAGGAACAGGGTGTTAACCATGTTGGGTCAAGGCTGTGTCCCAGACAACCCTGGAGATCCTCCACAGTCAAACATCCCTGATGGTAGGGTTGTACTGTCCCACTTTGTGCTGAGGTGGATCATTTCTATGAGGGAGAGAGGATCTTACAAATAGTTTCATCATTACTGGATGGTGAACTGCTTCAAGCTGCTGCTTGTTGACTGATATGGCAAGCAGCCAGACAAATATTCTTGTATAAGATTTCTTTCTGTCAGTTATGTTGGTTTCTTTTTTTTCATAACACCTTTCAAATTGTGCTTATTTAACTCCAGTTACTTCCCTAGTAGTAACATACTTAGAGAAGGTCAGAGTGTGGGCCTCTGACATTAGCCTAACTATTTAAGTTATGCCAGCTCAGTAAGTCAAGACTTTCCTCTAGAAATTAGGAACTTACGCAAAATGTTGTTTGACAAGTCTCATAATTTTATGACATTTTTACATTTCTACTGACTAACTAGAAATGTGTATGAGAAAAAACAGAATTATGAGAAGGCGGCAGTTAAAAATAACTTTTAGCAAGTAAATGAGGGAAGTTTTTTATAATCAAAACATCATGAAGATGTCAGAGACTCCTTCATTTGAAGTTTCATTTAACTTTTGTTCATTTAGTAAATACGCAGTTTAAAATTGGGCCAAATGCTGGAATTGCTTCATTCAGGACCTGCTGTACTTGAGAACAACCTTGTTGTCCACAGTGATAGTACTACTTGGATATTTTCAGAAGGCTTTGTGACTGTGGAACTGGACATACAATCATTTTTATTGTAAAGGAAAATTTTCTGCTAAGCTAAGCTCAGGCCTACATTTGAGTAGACAGAATCAAGACAATCTTTAAATTATTTTTTAATCTAGTTCATTTCAGTGCATTTCATCAAGATTATTTTATGGAGTTAAAGTTAAACCTAAGTAAATATTTTAATCTTATCCTTTTCTAAAATCTGTAAAGAAATGCTCATCTTGTTGAGTGTTTTTAAGTCTGTATTACCATATTATCTGAAGAGCTCACATGTTTTAGTACACTTGCCCTCTCGACTTCCTGTGAGATGAGTAATGCCCAGGCAGAATCCTCCCTTAAAAGTAGACTCCTGAATATGTTAAGGTAAGTCACTTTGACAAAGAATTTTGATATCATACAGGAAGTTTGGAAGACTAGGTAATTGATCTCTAATCCTCCAGTCTGGAAACTGGGCTCAAAATTGGAGGATTAGGTGTAAACCAGCAGAAATGCAATTTTTAGCTCTAAGAGGACAATTGTAGGTTCAGAATACTGTCTGACTAGGACAATCCAACTTCCTCCATTGTGTCTTTCTACTTTCTTACATTCCACATTTCTAATAAACATGTTTCTTCATGTGGAGAAGGTGAGGGGGAGGAAAAAAGAAAAACTATAGGACCAGAAATGGAGGAATAGAGGACAGATAGAAATGAGAGAGGAAAAAAAAGGGGGAAAAGGCAAGTGTTAAGTGATTCCAAAAAGGTTTAGATCAGATCTATAAGATTTTATGCCAAAATAAAAATAAGGAAAAGCTTATTTAACATCATCACAGGAAATGAATGCCCTCTAAAACATAGCTTGAACCCTGTTTAAATACCACCCATGTGATCACAGATCTGGAGGGAGTAGCGATGTTTCCACTGAGGATGAAGGGGTGGGATTTCTACCCAATGATATTGTGATCTGCAGTTACAACTTCAGTAAGAGTTCCAAGCATTATCATAAGTACACAGTACTTTTAGAAAATAAAGGCACTAATTACTCTTTCAAGCACTGAGAAAACAAAAAGAGTAGCTGGAAAAGAAAGGAGAGAATCAATAATTTGCTAGGTCCAACATTGCCCAGATTTGCTAGAATAACAGTGTGAATTATTTTCCTTAACATATATTGAAATCCTGGACATCAGACATCCAAGTGAATCAGGATTAAGATATTCTGAAATTCCCATTTGTGGCTGAGAGTTTCCTGATTGGGAGCCTTGGTCAATCCATAGCTAAAATGAGCAGTGGAAGATGAATCTCACAGAAGTTTTTTCCCCAGCTCAGAGACTGACAGTACATATGTGAAAGAGAGATGTTTCCCAGAGACATGGAGCAAATGCCATAGGAAACCCTAAAACATTGTGACATGAGGATGGATCCAATGCAATGCACACAACAGATTCTGCCAGGTCTTTTTATGTTTTCTGCTTAAGGCATAAATAGAAGAAAACAGTCCTCAGTAATTGGTCTGCCAGACATAGTACAAAGTATTCTTTTGGCTTAACCTTAAAAATCTGAAAAAGAAGAAGATAATAGAAGATCAGAGGGGTTAGAGGCAGATAAACTACTAATGTTCCCCCTATGAACTCAGTGACTCCAAAGAACACAGAGGTGAAAAAATCCTGTGTAGACTGAAGGAGGTAGAAGTAGAAAATTGCTGTCATTTCACATTACAGACAAAGGAGTGTCTATGAGGACATGGAATGAAATACAGAAAAACAAACTAGAAAAACTATTGACTTTTCAGAGGGCCAATGACTTCTGGCTGTCTGGATGTTCCCACAGTGCTTAGCACGGACAGCAATTTCATCACAGAAGATTAAAATAAAAAAAAAGTTATCCTTTAGGTAAGCATATAAATGACTCCGAGCTTTGGCCTCATTCATATCTATGTGCCTGACATTTTGTGAATATTCATGTGTGTGAATTTGTTTTCAGCTTCTGTCATAATTTTTTTCTGCTTTTGAACCAGAAATAGGACAGCATTGAGAGACCAGATAAAACTTAAATGTCTGTGTTTTTCCTTTCTGTTTCCCTTTAGGGGAAGTTTATAGTATTTCCCCTTTCTAAGTGAAAGTGCAACACAACTAAACAGGTATAACTTTGCTTTCTTTGACATTTACAGAAAGTGTCCATTTATTTAATGTTTGCACTTCACACAATTTCTAATTATAGAAACCAAAAGGAACTCAACTCTATCACCTTTTTCAGTATCACTTTGGAGATCTGCCTTCTGCTTTGACTTCAGTAGCCTTTGTTGCAGTATGAATGGAATATTTCCAAATCTCAGTTAGGGCTACTTTTCAATCAGAATTCCGGAAGGCATTTTTAGCATGTCAAGAAGACTTACTGGAAACTGCTGGTCACATAGTAGCTCAGTTCTAATGCAGGACATTATTCCACAGGCATGAGGTTCATATTTACTGTAAGTAGCTCCCTTCCAAATGAAAATAAAATTTAAAATACTGTAAATACCAACTCCCTAAAGTGTAAATGAGAGACTGTACTTACATTGACTTCCAGGATTATTTCCTCTTAATATTCCTGCTTTTCTTACTAATTTCTTCAGAATTTTTATTTGTTTACTTCTGACATTCTGGGCTGTGTCTTCAGTTCTGCTGACTCACTAAAAATTTTCCTCATTCTGAAGGGCTTTTGCTTCCTTTCCAACCATCAAAATCCTTCCAATACCCATGCATTTTTCGTCAGTTCAGCTTGCTCTCTTCATCCTCAAGTCACTATGAGATGTTATTTTAGCTTATTCTCTCAATCCTCTACTTCAGAAAGTAGCAGGAGTTGCAAAGGTAACCAGAGTTATCAAAATGGCTAGCACTTCATAGCTGTCGGGAACTTGACCACATAGCATTCAGTGATGTTATTGAACTGTTGAATATGATGTGTAGAGAGAGTTTTTGAATTCTCCAGAGAAGAGTTTATGAACATCACATCTCACTCCATTGCTATTCCTGGAATACTTTTATTCAGTTTATATTCATAAATGTCTATGAGTCCTTAAATTTGTCTGATTGTTAGGATCTGAAAAATTGCATCAAGAAGAGTTTGCTTATTTAAGGTATTTGTTATTTCCATGCTTTAAAAATTTCAGTAATCCAGTCAGGGAGCAGAGCCATTACTATATGATTTTGAAATCCATCACAATTAAATATATTTGTTTTATTTGCCACTGTGTAAAATAATTGTATCATGTATGAGAGTTGTCATCAGGCACTTCTGATCTGTTACTATTTTGATACCTAGCAAGCTTTGCAACATTTTATTTTATAAGATGACTAAATTTGGAGAACAATAAATGAGAATGCTTGCCTCTTATTCCCCAGGTTAAATGTGTAAAATTAACGGTTAATGTGGAGCTAGACATTCTTAATTTTCAAATAAATAAGTTGAATCAGAGAGGGTAATACCAAAGAGTATATGATAAGTATGGAGTTTTGTGTAGGCTCCATATTTAGGGTTCACTTCCCAAAGCTGAACTACACCTGAAAATGGCTGAATAAGCAAATAATAAAATCAGTATCTTCAAATACCAGATTTTTGCTCTTAGCTGTGTTTTACGGAATGAAGGGAGGAAATGGAAATGCAGGAATGAATTCTCACCTGGTTAGCTAACTCATGATAAAGTCCTAAATGAGAGAAGGTTCTTGTTAGTGTTAAGAGTTAAGAGATAGTATGATAGCCCGCTTAGGCTTAAACTTACCTTGCTAACTCCAGTGCAAACTGTAACCTCCACAAGACTACATACTCCCTTCTCCCTGCCCCCTACAATAGTTCCTACCATCAGCAATCTTTCTGTGCCTTGCACAATGACTCTTAAGCATTTCCTACCATCTCTTGCCTACAGAGACTTGCAAATATGAAGGGCATATAAGCCATTTACCGTAGCAGTATTTGAGATTCTCATTGAAGATTGGGAGCTAATTGGTCACACTAAGACAAATAAAATTTAGTGTTATTGGTCCCATTTTGCATACAATGGAATTGAGATATAGAGCTAAGCTGCCCAAGGAAACAAAAGTATTTGGCAGCACAGCTGCTGTCACATTAACGACACTTTGATAAAACACCTGAGATAAATATAGTGGTGTAGGAAGTAAAAGAAACATCTTTTCCTCAATCCATCCTGCTGGATATACACAATATGTACTGGATGGGCTCAGATCAACTTCAGGGTCATGCAGCCATCCAGAGGGACCTTGGCAGGCCAGAGAAATGGGCTGACAGGAACTTCATGAAGTCCAAGAAGGGGAAGTGCAAAATCCTGCACATGGGGAGGAGCAATCCCATGTACCAATATATGCTGGGGACTACCCAGCTCGAAAGCAGCTTAACAGAAGAAAAAGGCCTTGAGATCCTACTGGACACAGAGTTGACCTTGAGTGAGCAATGTGCCCTTGCAACAAAGAATGCTAATGGTATCCTGGGCTCCATTAGACAAAGTATTGCCAGCAGGTCAAGGAAGGTGATCCTTCCCCTCTACTCATCTCTATGAGGCTACACCTGGAGTCCTGTGTCCAGTTCTGGGCTCCCCAGTACAAGAGAGACATGGACATACTGAAGAGAGTCCAGCAAAGGGCTGCAAAGGTGATTAAGGCATTGGAGCCTCTCTCCTATGAGGCTTGCTGTTCAGCCTGGAGAAAAGAAGGCTCAGGGGGGATCCATCAATGTGCACAAATACCTTAAGGGAGGATGCAAAAAGGCCAGAGCCAGGTTCTTTTCAGTGGTGCCCAGTGACAGGACAAGAGGCAACAGGCACAACTGAAACACAGGAGGCTCTGTTTGAACTTCAGGAAACACTTTTTTTTTTGAGGGTGACCAAGCACTGGAGCAAGTTGCCCAGAGAGGTCGCAGAGTCTCCATCCTTGGAGATACTTAAAAGCAGTCTGGATGTGGTCCCGGACAGCCTGTTGTAGGTGACCCTGTTTGATCATGGTGGGTTGGACCAGATGACCTCCAGGGGTCCCCTCCTCCCTCAACCATTCTGTGATTATGAGATCTTTTTATATTTTTAGTAACACTGACTGGATTGGTGGTAAATATACACAAAAAAGTTGAACACTTAAATCCAAACTCTGATATGAATCAGAAGTCCTATTAGGTCTTTGCTTTCACTCCAAACACTGAAACTCTTGATAAAAAGAATGCCTCCTTACTCAGGCAAATCAATCTATCAGGCTGCTGCAAAGCTGAATTTTCTAGGATGAGAAATAGTTGTGAGAAATAAAAGTAACCAATCAAACAAATAAAAATGGTGTAAAATTTGGAGGAAAAGGATCAATTTTAAATTATAAGGATAAAAGCCTATGTGCACTCAAATAATTGAACTTTTTTTGAAAACACTAGAAAAATATTTTTATATTCCAGAATAGGCTCCCCACAAACTTTAGGCAAATCAGCCAATCAAACAGTTTCCTGACCATTTGTTACATACTCTTTTTTTGCCACAACAAATTTCCATTTTCCTGTGTGTGTGTTGGAGTAGCTTTATTTAAAACAGTAATTCTCAGTTTGACTGAGATGTTTGTAGGATGTACTTCAGCCCCATCACTGGTCTGTAGGAATTACCCCTTGGTATATGCACCAACGTGAATGCTGTGGCATCCAAACTTGTCTGTGTCCTCTTGTGGATAAACCTGTACTTTGTTTTGGTGGTGCTGAACTGTGAGGAAAACAAATTCTATATATCTGGTGTGTCTGATTTGACTTTTCTGAGCACAGATAATGGGCCAGCTCTTTCAAAGCACCTAAATGTTTGTTAGGGAGTGAGAGATAGTTTGTTTTGGGAGAGCAGTACAGAATTTTGCCCCTCGTAGGCCTTTTCTTTGTCAAAAGTCAGGCCCTTGATATTTAATGGTTTTTCAAGAGACTATACTCCAGCTAAGAGAACTAGAACAAATGCTGTTTGTCTGATATTTTTTATGTGTTCCTGAGAACACAAACATCACTGCTGTCCTTAAAGGAAAGGCTGGTTACAACCATCAGCAGAATAGTTATAGGTAAAGTAAGTTTGCTGGTGTGAACACATGTTCCTATCTAACCTGAACCCGCTTACAAAAACCCTTATGTGAGAAAGATGACAGGCAGCTATATAGACTGAGTTACGTATGTTCCCCCCATCCCTTTAAAAGCCATTTGTTTTCACAAAGACAGATGTCTCATCCTGACTGTCCCCTGTTGATGTTCCCAGTCACTTAAGGTTCTCACACTTGTCCATGTAAACCCTCCCCCCTCTCCCACTTCCTACCCCCCCACAATCCCTTTGAAAGGAAAGCAGTGGTCTTACATACATCAGGGAGGTGAGGCTCTCAGTTCACAGGGTTTATCCTCATGCAGTTAGCAGGCAGACTGTACCCAGAGACCTGGCTTGAGCCAGCCTGCCAAACCTGCAGCAGATTACAATCATTCCAACTCATGCTTTAAGGATCAAAACAAGTTTTCTTTGATTTCTGGTCATGATTAGAGAATGAGGCTGCCATTCTTGGTTTATGGTGACAGCTAGATGATACTGTTTAACAAGAGATCTGTGACCTAACTCAGCCTCACGTATCAGTTTTGGGTTGGTGTGCTTTTCATGCTCATTCAGTTGAGTACATGAGAAAGAAAAAATGACAGCTTGATTTCTGGGTCCTCACATTTTTTTATTGCCAACGTAGCACGATGAAATTTTCCTTCAGAGATAGCAAGTACCTACAAGGCTATTTTTGTACATGCAACAGAGGTCTGCATTAAAGAGAACTTATGGAAGACACTCCTTTTCAGTCCCTTTGCTGATATACTTTTGGTTTAGTGACGCAGGGGGAGAAGAACATCTTAGGATAGCCGAAGGGCAGGGCTAGCTGTTAGTCAGGGCTGGGTTTTAAGCATATGCACGCAGGCTTTGCTTGTGGTGGAAAGAGGCACAGGAGAGAAGTTTGCCTGGAACTTAAAGCAAAGACCTTCAAGCAAACTTTCTCATTTGGTCTGTCACTATCATAGTTCCCTCTTCTGCAGACAGGGACAAAATATACCTGAAAGAGAAAGAAAGTGAAGAGGAGAGGAGGCAAAAGTAGCCCCTGACAACCTTTGGCACTTCTCTTATTAACTCTGCTGATTCTCTTAAAAAAATCTGTTCTTGAAAATATGTGCCGGAAGTCCTGTGTGGGGTATAAACAAGATTATCTGGGCAACACAATAGACTTCTTACAGCTTCTGAAGAAAGCCACCTCTCTTTAAATCAGGAAGTAGTTTGGAAAACAGGTGGGTGCTTACTCTCTTTTACTCAGCAGCTCTCCAGTAGGCTGTCTGTCTCTGGAACTCAGACAAGTTGCCTGCCTTAGCAACTCTCTGCCACTCTTCTGCACTCACCTTTTCTGCAGGAGCAACTGTTTCCCACTTGGATTGTCTTATCCCAGGTGGAATAGGGATACAAAGTGCCATTTACAGACATACATTAGAGGGAGAAAGAGATGGAGGTGGCCGTTTGAGTTCAGCTGAGGAGGGCACAGAACCATGGGGATGATCCTGCCTGAGGATCATGGGTTGCTCCTCTGGCTCTGGAGCTCTTTTTTGCACTGCTTACAGGGTGAAAGAACTCAGGCTAAGTGCCTGGATGAAACTGACCTACTGCAGCAAAAAAAGTATGTCCAAGACTTGCTGTTCCTTTCTGCCTTTTGATTTGGGTTTTTTCCTTGTCTGCTGTCCCCATCTGGTGTTTACCTGTTTTCTGCCCTAGACTTGGATGCAGAAAATAATTGCTGTCTTCGGGCAGCTTGGAAACAGTTCTTCCTTTCGTATATCATTGGGTGTTAAGAAATGGGCATTCCAAAGATGCTGAGGACAAACTAAAGGACACTACAACACAATGGTATAGTTGATTTGATAGCTGAGAATTCAGCAGCTCCAAATTGTCAGGGAAAGCACAACAGGTCATAGGAGTCTTTTGCTATCATTAATAGTTTGTCGTCTTGAGGGAGCCATACTCTGACCTTTGGCCCAATTGCAACCAGAAATTTGATGTGTCACACCCATGTTTATTACATATCGTCTCTGATATGTCTCCTCTCTGCTGAAATGTTTGTAGAGAGGGACAAATTTTTAAAGTATTTTAAAACTGTGGAGGAGATTAAAACAGAGATCACAGGAATCTTCCACCATCCACATGCAAAGTCCTATGAGGAAGAAAGTCAGCCAATAAGAAATTGTATAGCCTCTTCAGTGAGACTGAATTTATGTGGTTACAGTAAGCTGATGTTATGTGCTTTGGCTGTCACTGAAAGCAGGTCTTCTTCCTGTGTCCAAAACTTTCTACATCTACTTCATCAGCCTCCTTCCACCAGCACTAATGCTAATGTGGCTGTGCTGTGAGCCAGAGCAGAGAAGTGAGATTGTTCCCAGACTAGAAACCTCAGAAAAAGGTTTGTTTTCAGCTGGATGGGTTCTTGATGTGTTGTGAACTGAACAAGAATTAACCCTGGGACAAGGAGGTACAGGAGAATGCCTACCAGGGGCAGAGACAAGTGTGGGGCTGAGCACCCCCCCTCCAAAAAATGGTTGTGCAGCTGCAACCCAAGACGCAACATGCATGCTGATCCACCTTGCTCTGCTGCTATGTTTTTGACATTCTCCCCTTCTGACAGTGATGTCCAGTGAAGTGGGGGATAGCCAAACAATCTGAAACTAGGCTGACAAAGGGACTACCACTTCAACATTGAAGTGTGGTTGGTGAACGGGGAGCAAACTAGTACCTCTGAGTTTTAGCTATTTGAGAAGTATTGTGTCCTTATATGCAGGGAGCTATATATAACAATCATGATTTTTACTAATTTGCAGGATCCATAGCATAGGGGCCATAGCATCCGTGCTACTTAAATGATATTTAGGAGAGGGAGGGGATAATCAAGGTGAACTGCTGCTCTATAGCTGAGTGGTCAGAATAGAGCAAGAGAAAAAAAGTTTTGTTGGGGTAAAAAATTTTCACAATGCTAACATAGTAGCTGCTGTGGACTCTGCTCTTGCAAGGTATTTGGGGAAACTGAGTACTGCAATATGGATGATTATTTCCTGTGGGTGGCCAAATAGGTGAATCACAATACTGGCTTGATCAGTTATTTATTCTATTAAGTCTTAGGGTGTGCATACTGTAATTCTGTTTGGCTTAATCATCATGGCTTGCACCCAAGGAATTCATGAACATGAAGCAGTAAAACTTGGCTTGAGTACTGAAGTCCAGAGGGCCAGTAATTGTACAGTAACTAGAAGGTTAGCAACTAGAAACCTTTCCTCTAAGCCCTCTGCTCTATTACCAGTCTTCACTACCACTGACTTAATGAACTGTTCAAAGCAAACAATGAAATTAATGGAACATGTCTGAAAACAGGAAAGGGGTGAGATGTTAGAATATTTTCATTGTTAGATACTTCCTTTTTTAAATTTTAGCCTATTTAAAAGTAGGAAAAGAATAACAATAATATTGTAATGCTTAGGGCTAGAAGCAGCCACAAGCCGAATGAGAGAAGTGAACAGTCACAGAGCCAACACCTTTCAGAAAACTTGCTCCTGTCCAATTCTGTGAGACAACTTTCTGCTGGAATCGTGTGTTCAGTCTTGGTCATCCTATCTCAAGGAGATGAGGGGAATGTAAGAATGGGTACAAAAACTTAGAGACAGAGTTGAAACTGTATGGTTTAGAAAGATTAGTAAGTGGGAGGATGTGTGCATAAAGAGAAGATTTCCTAAAACAATGAATGAGAAAGGGCAGGCTGATCCTGTCCTTCATATAATGGAAGAAATAAGAGATGATGCCAACTAAAAAAAAGTGCTTTTTCAGAAAGTGTAATTTACTTCTGCAACAGGATACAGTGAGGTAAAAAGCATAGCACAATAAAAAAAAAGTTTAGACAATCTAGAGTTTGGAGGTTATTTTGAGGTAGATTACTTTCCTACCATGGCTAGTAGCATAAATCTTCCATATGCAGTTGGACATGCAAGAGACTTATTTAATGGCATTCTCAAGGTGAAGCTCTACCAGGATAGGGACAGTTAAATATACTGCATATTCTGTCACCATCAATGCTGTTATACTACTTTACAGGATACAGACACCCCCTGCAACAGGTACACTTAACTGCCTCATATACTTCATGAGTGGATCTGATCCTGATATTAGCATTTAAAAAAACACTGGCATCTTTCAACATCATATATGTCCGCTGGCCATATTCTCTGATAGAACACCAAGTTAGCAGCCATTGTGTCACAGTATGGTCAAGGCTATGTTACGCTAGTTTCACACATTAGAAACGGAAATTGTAACAAGCATCAGGTAACCCTGAATTTTAATTGTGACCTTGAATAACACGTATTATGTCTCCCCATTTTCAACCTTATGATCTGCAGGGCAGAGCTTTCCTTTTGGTTAACTCATGCCTCCCAGTAGGTCAATGTTGATTAAAAACTTTGACTATATCATAAGGGGTAACAGATTGTAATTCTTGGTTGCATTAAAAATATGACTGAGTTGATCTTCTAAAGGTTTTTATTTCTTGGAATTATTATATATATTTTGATTATGCATTTAAAAATTATTATATATCATTAGGTTATGTATATATCCTTAGGAAATGCGTAACATTTTTCAACAATACATGCATTCTTGATGTGGGCAAGGCCAAGTGCTATCAGTGGTGCATTCATGTTTCATGTTACACCAACGTTGTTTATTCGGATACCTAAAAAGCACCCCACTGCCTAGCAGGAACTGGAATTTCATGTAGAACTGTCTGGAACATTCTTTTAGATGATTACATAGATAACATGTTGAGGAATGCAGCACTGGTAATAGAGTATTAGGAAAGTAGTCATTACCATAAATGACTGTATTTTTAAGAGTGACTTTTTCTAACAGGTTTACCTAAATTTTTATTATGTAACAGAAACAGCCCACAGCCGTTGCATTTTTATGAGCTAAATCCTACTCTCACTGACACTGTCCAACCCCATTGACCTTAGTTAGTCTGTCCAAG
This sequence comes from Grus americana, assembly GCF_028858705.1. Lineage (NCBI taxonomy): Eukaryota > Metazoa > Chordata > Aves > Gruiformes > Gruidae > Grus > Grus americana. Next base: position 86,294,183 of record NC_072852.1, on the reverse strand, counting down.
TGGGTTCAAAAACAGATGACCTTTTGACCAGTATTCACCTCCTCATCTGTTGTCTTATGAAGCTACATAAATAGTTGAAGGAGGGTTTTTTTCATGTTTGAAATCCAGTTTGATTTTCTTTTTAAATTAGAATAGAATAGAGTACTATAGTTCTAGTTGGAAAGGACCTACAACGATCATCTAGCCCAACTGCCTGACCACTTCAGGGCTGACCAAAAGTTAAAGCATGTTAGTAAGGGCATTGTCCAAATGCTTCTTCAACACTGACAGGCTTGGGGCATCAATCACCTCTCTAGGAAGCCTGTTCTAGTGTCTGACCACCCTCTCGGTAAAGAAGTGTCTCCTAATGTCAATTCTGAATGACCTCTGGCTCAGCTTTGAACCATTCTCACACGTCCTATCACTGGATCCCAGGGAGAAGAGATCAGCACCTCCCTCTCCATGTCCCTTTCTCATGAAGCTGTAGAGAGCAATGAGGTCGCTGCTCAGACTCCTTCTCTCCAAACTAGATGAACCCAGTGTCCTTGGTCGCTCCTCACACGCCATGCCTTCTAGCCTTTTCACCATCTTTGTTGCCCTCCTCTGGATGCATTCAAGGACCTTTACATCCTTCTTAAGTTGTAGACACAGAACCGCACACAGTACTCAAGGTGAGGCTGCACCAACACTGAATACATGCCACACCCACACTGAATACAGCAGGATAATTACCTCTTTTGACTGGCTGGTTATGCTGTGTTTGATGCACCCCAGGATGGGGTTTGTCCTCTTGGCTGCCATGGCACACTGCTGGCTCATATTGAGCTGCTGTCAGCCAGCACCCCCAGATCCCTTTCTGCAGGGCTGCTCTCCAGCCACTACTCTCCCAGTTTATACTTGTGTCCGGCATTCCTCCGTCCAAGGTACAGAATCCAGCATTTGTTCTTGTTAAATTTCATCCCATTAATCATAGCCCAATGCTCCAATCTATCTAGATCCCTCTGCAAGGCCTCTTGTCCCTCCAGAATCAACAGCACCTCCCAGTTTGGTATCATCAGCAGACTTGCTAATGGTGCATTCAGCTCCTGCATCCAGATAGTTCATAAATACATTGAACAGAACTGCCCCCAGAATCAAATGCTGAGGAACACGGCTGGTGACCGGTTGCCAGCCAGATGTAGCCTCATTCACTACAACCGTTTGAGCTCTGCCCTTCAGCCAGTTCTTCACCCAGCGCACCATTTACCTGCTCATGCCACAGTTGGACAACCTGTCCAGAAGGATGCTGTGAGGGACAGTATCAAAAGCCTCACTAAAATCCAGACAAACTACATCCACCTCCTTCCCTTCACCCACTGGGCAGGTGACCTTATCATAGAAGGATATCAGATTAGCTATACGGGACTTTCCCTTTGTGAATACGTTGACTGTGCCTGATGATTGTATTGTCCTTTAAATGTCTTTCAATGGCACTTAGTATTATTTTCTCCATAATTTTCTGGGTACTGAGGTTAGACTAACAGGTCTGCAGTTTCCTGGGTCTTCCTTCCTGCCTTTCTTGTAAATTGGAATAATGTTGGGCAGCTTCAGCTTCCAGTCAGTGATGACTTCCGCAGACTCTCAAGGCTTTTGGTAGATGATTTCAACAGGTAAACAGACATGCATAGTATGTTCAGTGAATTGACATAAATGGGGGAAAAAAATCTACTTAAACACAGTTTTCTTTTCTACTCTACAAAAAAGGTGTCTTTATCAGGTCTACTTTTTTTAACAAAAGTTGAGGGACAGCTTTATGAGCAGCCTGGAGATGGCCTGCAACAGTGATGTAAGAAACTCTGGTTCTAATATTCATTATCTTTGATTAAAAGTAGGGATGAGTCTTGCAGGAGACTGCTCACATTACTCAACTATAGGATTTTTCCAGAATTAGCAGTTCTCCATCTTTTTAACATTCCCTTATAATTAGTCCAAAAAGAGAGAAACAATCTTCCACCTGGAGATACGGACAGCAGTTTAATACAGAATACCTGATAGGACTCTGGTCATAGCCATTTCCTGAGACTTTCAAATCATGCTCTGAATCATATACTATATGGTTTTAAATTCAGTGCTGCCACAGAGTAGGTGACTAAATCAGAAGACACAATAAGGTATTGTTTTCATTTTCTTTTAAATTTTATGTGTGATATTTCTGTTTATTTATAAAATTAGTTGCAAATACCTTAAAAGGCTCAAGGTAACACAAACTGCATTTTCCTGCAAATAAGTTATTTGCCAAAAATTACAAAACCATCTCCAACAAATCCTCAATTCTATTAGCTCAAGTGGAGTAAACCCAAGTATCAACATTAAGATATGCAGGGTATTTTAGTTCTGATAGATTTCAAGAAGGTTGATGTGCCTCAGCACTACTCTAGTCAAGAGGTTCTACAAATGGATATCACAGATAACTGCAAATCTTTTCTCTTCATTTGCAGAACTACTTATCTTGTGGTGATATTCCAACAACTTTTCTCTAGAAGTACCCTGTGGCCAAAATTAAGATAAGATGAGTCCTAATTTCAAGAGTATTAGGTCCCGATCTTAACCTAAACTAAGGTTTATTCTTAAAAAACAATGAACTCTCCAGTGTACCAAATCAAATATCTCAAGTGTGCTACAGTTTGTTTTGACATTTACTCCATAGACATTTTGTATATTCACATATATTTTCTTTTCTAAAAATAGCCTGATTAGGATCTGAAACATATCCACTTCTTTGTTGCATTTATGCATCAGAAGTTTAGTATGCAAGTGCTTCACAAAGCTCCATCTTCTGGGGAAAAAAGATAATATTTAAAGAGTTATAGCCACCATATAATGTCATACAATCTATATCCCTTCTAATGAAGGTCCTTTGCCTTTAGCACATTTCTCAAAGAACTCAACACCTAAGACTTTTAAAACCGAGATATATTGGAGGTGAGATTATCTTCCAGGAAAAAGGAAATCCTTATCTCCTCAGTTACTATACCTGGAACAGATAGAGTAGTAGATATTATGTTTCCAGCCTAGCTGCACTAGTTGTAGTTTGGAAAAGAACTCTGGTCTAGTAAGGAAAGATCATGAGTTTTATTTGGAACTTTCCAAGTTTTTAACTTTAATGACCATAGCAGAGGGATATTCAGTATTGTTCCTTAAAATTGTTTTAATTGAATAGATCTGAAATAATAAACTATTATTTAAGTGGTTTTAAACTTGGACTGTGTCTATGGTGTTTGAAACTAGAGAGGCTAATTTTCTCTCTGGAATCTGACAGTAGAGTGTAGTGGTTACATCAGAGCTGGATGCAGTACTCCAGGTGGGGTCTCACCAGAGCAGAGTAGAGGGGCAGGATCACCTCCCTCGACCTGCAGGTCACACCTCTTTTGATGCAGCTCAGGATACCCTTGGCTTTCTGGGCTGCAAGCACACACTGCCAGGTCACGTCCAGTTTTTCATCCACTAGTAACCCCAAGTCCTTAGTGTGCCGGCAATTCTTATTTATGCTGAGCTGGAGATGAGGATGGTAAAAAGCAAGTAGATACTATCTGTCTTGTTACTTTGTTCCTTAGGAGCCAAAAGGATGAAGTAGCAGCTTGTCCATTCAGCGAATATGACTAACATACTAATGGATAATTTGCTTGGCACTTATTCCTGAAAGACTCTAATCATTTAATATTACCTTTTCTTAGAAAAGAGTGTACAGTTCCAAAGGACAATATTGATTTATTCTGGAAAAAGATCTGTGTTGTTCTGGAGTAGAATATTTATTTGGATTATTGCAGAAGAGCTGTTACTAAGAATTTACTAAGACAGTAATTCTAATCAAGTGCTTCGTATGGAGAATTCCTAAATTACATGTAAGTATGTTTGGGGGAGCAAAACAAGGAAAGGAACAACAGGGGAAAGAATGTAGTTTGGTTTGCTTAATTTCATGCCAACCGAGCCACCATATTCAAAGTGAGGAACAGAAAGGCTAACAGTAAGTATTAATACATCAAGAGATTATGTATTTTGATCAGAAACAGATGTGCTGAAATTACTTGTTGTTAGTTTTGAAATCTTGTGTAAGATATATCTTCAGCTGTCAGCATATATATGTTTAAATTGTTCCTGATTAGAAACTGCATGGACTTTGCAGGACCACTTCCCAGAGAACAGCTGCTGTTGCAAATAATGCCAGTGTTAGAGAATCACTTGTAGTATTTTTTGTTATGAAAATGGTGAATGTCATTGTGATTAGAAAAACTATAAGCAAGTTTTATTTATTCCTCTATATCAACAGAACAAGTTTCATGGAGGTCTTAATTTTATTCAAAAGACACTTTAGATATACGTTTAATCTATCTGAAATCAAATATATTTTATCTGTGTATTATTATAGTTTAATCAGGAACTTTGGAAGTTTTATAAACTTCTGTTCTCTGAAAGGAAGCATAAATAGAAAATTGTCTGTAATATAGACTTCTGTCTTCCTATTTTTATTTTTGTTTTGTTTTGATGTTCAGTCAAATGGATCATCCATATGGAAGTCTGTAAATTCCAAGACAATTGCAACTAGGGTGACGTCTATGAGCAACCTATTCTGTGAATAAAAAAAGCTGGGGCTTTTTGATGCATCATTCTATTGATGTGACAACAAGCTTACTGGAAGAAAGACAAGCTTATTTGAAAAGAGAACACACGATTTTCACAGTGTTTTTCATGTCAAATTCCCAGGGTGCTTTTCAAGGGTAACCTGAGCACCTAAGACATAAAATAAAATGTTCTGCCCAGAGCTACAGAGACCTATAACTTGCTCAGGTTTTGTCTAAATCCAGTGTGTTGTGGAAAGGACCAAGTCTTTGTTCAAGGATGTTGCCGAGTGTAGTGTGAGAGGATGAAGGTGATTGAGAGTTGGTACATGATGTGACTCAGTCCTATTCTAGGCTACCTGGTCATTTGTAGATTTCACTGTCCCTCATGAGCGATTCTCCTTTTAGATGGAACAATAGCAGGATTGTGCTATGCCAGAGAAGAAAGCGTAGGGCAAAAATTCCAGAAAAGCAGCTAATTTTGGACCGCCATTAGGCAATCCACTGAGTTCAAATGCCCCGTGTTATTCAGAGTATCTGAAGCAGATCTACATTTTTGTGAAGTCACAAAATGCCTTTGTTTATGACCTATGTGCACCCAGAGTGTTTGCTGAACAGCATTGTAGCAATAGCATATCATAGATATAAAATAAGATCGTGCTGGCTTCAGTTCTGTGCTGAGAGATGATCTGTAGCAAGGGGTAGTGATAAGGAATGGGAACAAATTAAGAAAATGTCCATCAATCTGCTGTTTTATCATTCTGGAATTGCCTTATTCCTGGTCTGAGTTATAGATACAAAAATGAAAGTAGGAAATTGCTCCAGAAAAAAGTCCTATGCTGAGCTCCTCTCCTACCCACAGCTCTTCAAACTGCTTAACTGATTTGATTCCTAAGAATCAAGTCTAAAAGAAAACACTCCCAAGCTGATTTTGAGACAGTGTCACAAAAAATCAGTCTTATTTTTATCATACAAGTTCTGATTCTGAGTAATTGTATGCCCTTGGAGCTGGAGAGGCATAACCTGGGCAGGTTATTGGAGCAGCACTGTGCTGAAATTAGAAACGGTAAAGTTCTAACACATGCAATAGATATGTCCATAGCTTTACGCACATCATATGCCTCTGTATGAGTTTCCCCACGTGAATATATTATGATGGTATGCAGAAGGGATATATATTCTACTTTGTCAGTCGGCAAGGAACGCAGCAGCAGCAACGGTACATTCTGTGGCCGAGCGCTAGATTAAAACGGACACTGGGCTCCCAAAGCCACGGAAACCCGCCGAAAAGCGGAGAGACCCGCCAGGGGCGGGCAGCTCTCGCGAGCGAGTCTGACGTGACCTGAGCGAGGCTGACGTTGCTTGGGCGTTGCCAGGAGCAACCGCGGGAGATTTAAACGGCCCTAGGGAGCGCTGCAAACAGCCTACAGCACGTCAGTTTGTGCGGGAGGGCACGCAGGGAGGGCCCTGTAATCTGCTTGTAGGTCCACAGCCCAGGGAAGCGCTCTAGGTCTCTGCCAAAATGGTGGGTACTCGCCTCAGAGCTAAAGACAGTGTTCTGACAGAGAACACCTCCTCTGAGATGTCTGATGCATCCACCCAGACAGAAGTGGTAAGGAAGGAGACTTCAGTACAGGTGATAGGTTGCAGTCAGTGCCCAGACCCCTCTTCTAGTAAAAAGGTAAGTACCCTGCACAAGATGTGTGCAGGTTGATTATCTGTTGTGTCAGGTGTGTTGCCTATCGTTGGCGTGGCGACCTGGTTCAGGAACGGCGTGACGACCAATCCCAGGTCGTTCGGTCCATCAGCTCGCAGACACCAATGTGGTGGACGGCAAATGGCGTTTATTGGTGGGCGACATAGCATTATATAGCTTGGGTTTACAACGTCACATCCGTCTGCTTACGTCGTAAATTAAACACTATTGGCTATTAGGAGAGGGGTCTTATCTTTCCGTACAGCGCGACATCTTCCGGCCGCCAGGCCCTAGCTATCTACATTTCCCCCCTCCCTATGCATAAGTAAATTAGTTAAAATATAACAATTCTAAGAATAAGGTCTATTTCTATTCTTATTCTATATTATATGACACTCTTAAAAAGTATATGTTATAAATTTGAATAAAAAAGATAAGGCACAATAAACGGGTGGAAGTTAGGGGGTAACCGTTAGTAATGGGGTGTAAGTCGGGGTAACTTCAGGGATAACTGGGGGTAACACTGAGTAAATACATTCTTAAAGCAGTTGTTGGTGTTCTACCAACATAATGTTGACCTTCTCTAGTCGGCTTTTGACAAACGACACGAGCCTATTTAGCATGCAGGGTCCAAAGATCAGTGTCATCGTGATCATTGCGATTGGCCCTGATGTTATTTGAGTTGCGATAACTTGGTGATTCTCAAATCGAAGGAGGGACCATTTAAATGGCTGATGGTAATTGTAATTTGATTCTGCCTTTCCTGTAGTAACAAGCCCCAGAGTCAAGATCACGCAGAGGCATTGCAGTTTGTCAACTTCTCTCGCCACCGGGGTATACAGGTTACGGGGGTGTCCGATGATTCGGTCCTGTGAACAAAAACTTACAGTTTTCATTAGTTTTATTCTGGAAGTCCGGTTTAATGGACTTAAGCGGACACCACTTAACTTTTCCATCTTTTTTGACAGCGGCATAGTGTCGCGGAGTCGGAACTCGACTGACTGGTTACTTCCGGATTCCAGCGCTTTTTTGTTGGGCTCTGGCCCCGCCCACTTCCCTTGCGGGCGGACCGTTCCCTCCCTCTTGACCCGCCCCGCCTTCTGATCGGCAGGGTGTTTGCCCTATGAGGGCATTTTTTCCGATAGCCACTCTGATTGGGTTTCCGCCCTTCATTCACGCCCCTCTCCTCTCCCCGGTCGTCCCCGCCGCTTTTCTCCTTCTCGTTCTCCTCCCCTTCTTGTTTGTGTGTGCGCTTACTGATTTTAGCGCTTCCTCCCTGTTCCTGCCGGGGGCATCCTCGCCCCGCCCTTCTTCTTTGTGCTTGGCGCCATCTTGGGGCGCGTAGGGCGGTGGTATAGCCCAGATTTCTTTAGATTCTGATTTTTTCGCGGTGCTCCTGGCCTCCTCGGCTAGCGCACCCCAGAAGGATTTAGCTCGTTTTTGTCCTTCCGTAAGCGGGTCGGGGTTTGGGAATTGAGGGGACGTGTCGCCCTCTTGCAGATCTTTAGGCTCAGCAGAATCGTCATCGTCTGGGGGGTGCAAAGTCTGTGTGGCTGCCCCGACTCCCAATTTCGGGGTGGCTAGCAAACAGTCCTTTGCCGCCCTCCAGGTCTCCTGCTCTTGTATGGCCTTTTGCAGGGCGTGTACAACTTTCCCCCACGACTTAAGGTTTTTCCCACGACCCGAGGACATCGTCTCCTCGGCTAACGCTTTAGTGCACTTATCCCACACTTCAGGGTGGAGAATATCCACCGGCTGGTCAATGACCCCAATTTGTAAAAGTCTCGCAACTGCGAGAGTAAAATCTTTAGGTTTACAATCAATACCCCACTGTTTATGTAATTGAGATACGACCTTCACAAGGGCTTCCATCCTCCTTGTTGGTCCGGGAGCGTCCTCCCCGCCGGGCTGGTCCTGCCGCTCCGGCCACCGTTCACCCGATTCCAGGCGAGTTTCCCGGGTTTCGGCACCACTTGTTGCCTATCGTTGGCGTGGCGACCTGGTTCAGGAACGGCGCGACGACCAATCCCAGGTCGTTCGGTCCATCAGCTCGCGGACACCAATGTGGTGGACGGCAAATGGCATTTATTGGTGGGCGACATAGCATTATATAGCTTGGGTTTACAACATCACATCCGTCTGCTTACGTCGTAAATTAAACACTATTGGCTATTAGGAGAGGGGTCTTATCTTTCCGTACAGCGCGACATCTTCCGGCCGCCAGGCCCTAGCTATCTACGCAGGTGGCTGAGTTTCAGGAAACAGTAAAAGGCTACGCAGTATCAGAGGGGCTGAGATGGAGACAGGTGGTTTCATAACCAAGTACCTGTAGTGGGCACCACTGAGAATGAGGTACCTTGGACCCTGGTGACCCACAAAAGCAGGACTCTGCTTCAGTCTCTACCCTCCAGCGTCACAACCAAAAACAGATATGAAGCTTTAACAGTTATAGACACCCATGAGCAAAGTCTGCAAGGAGAAACTGTACCAGCAGCACACAGTGGATACCATAAAAAAGAAAGGATGAGTACTTGTAGTTGGTGACTATCTGTTAAGGGGCACTGGGGCACCCATCTGCCAACCTGACGGAGAGTCACAAGAGTTATGCTGCCTTCCAGGAGCCAAGATCTGAGATGTTGCTGAGAGGGTGCCCCAACTTGTCAAAAGCACAGACTAATATCCACTGCTACTCTTTCATGTGGGCATGAATGACACTGCAAGATGGAACCTGGGTAGAATCAAGAAGGACTATAAAGCCCTGGGGGTGCAAGTGAAAAACATTGGTCAACAAGCTACCTTTTCCTTCATTCTACCAGTTGGAGGAAAGGCGGCAGCCAGAAAAAGATGTATAATGCATATCAACTCCTGGCTACATGGCTGGTGCCGTCATGAGAGTTTTGGCTTTTACAACTATGGGACATTCTTTGATGACTATAATCTTTTAGGGAGGAAAGGGATCCACCTGTCTAGAAGAGGCAATGGGATCTTTGGCAGCAGGCTTGCCAACTTGGTGAAGCGGGCTTTAAACTGAAGGACTCGGGGTGGGGTCCAAAGTGGCAAAGCTCATGCCATTGCATCCAACTGGGGAATAAGCCAGGCTAACCAGAGCAGTGACAAATGTTTCTTAGCTGCCTCCCAAGATGAGAACCAGAAAGCCAACCACCTCAAGGGGGTGTGTGGCTATGGTGGACCCTCTTGCACCCCTCCAGGCAAACCTCCATGCCCGATTACCTCTCTGAAATGCCTGTACACCAATGCACACAGCATGGGGAATAAACAGGAAGAACTAGAGGTCTGCATGCGGTTGCAGGGCCATGATCTCATTGCAGTTACAGAGACATGGTGGGATAGCTTGCATGACTAGAATGCTGTCATGGATAGCTACGTATTTTTTAGGAAAGACAGGCCAGCAAGGTGAGATGGTGGAGTTGCTCTTTATGTGAGAGAACAACTGTAATGTATCATGCTCCGCATAAGGGTGGATGAAGAACAAGTTGAGACCTTATGGGTAAGGATTAAGGAGAAGGCTAATATGGGTGATACAGTTGTGGGTGTTTACTACAGGCAACCTGATCAGGACGAGGAAGTCAATGAGGCCTTCTACAGACAGCTGGAAGTAGCCTCACGCTCACAGGCCCTAGTCCTCATGGGGGACTTCAACCACCCTGATATTTGCTAGAAAGACAACACAACCAGGCACACACAGTCCAGGAGGTTCCTGCAGAGCATTGATGATAACTTTTTGACACAGGTGGTGGAGAAGCCCATAAGGAGAGGGGTGCTGCTGGACGTTGTACTAAAAAACAAAGAAGGATTGGTTGAGGATGTGAAGGTTGGGGGCAGCCTTGGCTGCAGTGACCATGAGATGGTGGAATTCAGGATCCTGCATGGAAGGAGCAGGGCAATAAGTAGGATTACAACCCTGGACTTCAGGAGAGCTAATTTTGGCCTTTTCAAAGACCTGCTTGGGAGAATCCCATGGGGGCCCAATATTCAATCACCACTTTCTCTGAGCTCAAGATCAGTGCATCCCAAAGAATAGGAAATCAACCAAAGGAGGAAGGAGACCAGCATGGATGAGCAAGGAGCTCCTGGAAAAACTCAAAGGGAAGAAGAAAGTTTACAGAAAGTGGAAAAAGGGAAAGGCCACTTGGGAGGAATATAGGGGTGCAGTCAGAGAATGTAGGGATGCAAGAAGGAAGGCTAAGGCCCACTTGGAATTAAAACTAGCAAGAGATGTCAAGGACAACAAGAAGGGCTTTTTCAAATATATCATCAGCAAAAGAAAGCCTAGGGGAAACGTGTGCCTGCTGTTGAATGAAGTGGGTGCCTTGGTGACGGAAGATACAGAGAAGGTGGAGTTACTGAATGCCGCCTTTGCTTCAGTTGTTACTGCTAAGGCTGGCCCTCAGGAAACCCAGACCCCTGAGGTAGAAGAGAAAGTCTTGCAAAAAGAAGACCTTCTCTTGGTCAAGGAGGATCAAGTTAGAGAACACCTAGGCAAACTCGACACCACAAATCCATGGATCCTGATGGGATGCACCCACGAGTGCTCAGGGAGCTGGCAGATGTTATTGCTAGGCTTCTCTCAATCACCTTTGAGATGTCATGGAAAACAGAAGAAGTGCCTGAGGACTGGAGGAAAGCCAATGTCACTCTGGCCTTCAAAAAGGGCTAGAAGGAGGACCCAGGAAACTACAGGCCAGTCAGTCTCACCTCCATCCATAAAAAGGTGATGGAACAGCTTATTTTGAGGGTTATCAATAAGCAAGTGGAGGAGAAGGTGGTTATTGGGAGTGGTCAGCATGGATTCACCAGGGGGAAATCATGCCTGACCAATGTGATAGCCTTCTATGATGGCATGACCAGCTGGGTGGATGAAGGGAAAGCAGTAGATGTTGTCTACCTTGACTTCCGCAAGGCTTTTCACACCGTCTCTCATAACATCCTCGTAAGCAAGCTTAGGAAGTTGGATGAGTGGACAGTGAGGTGGCTTGAGAACTGGCTGAATGGCAGAGCTCAGAGGGTTGTGATAAGCAGCGCAGAGTCTAGTTGGAAGCCTGTATCTAGTGGTGTGCCCTGAGGGTCAAGTCTTATTCAACATATTCATCAATGACCTGGACGAGGGGACAGAGTGTACCCTCAGCAAATTTGCTGATAATACAAAACTGGGAGAAATGGCTGACACATGAGAAAGTTGTGCTGCCATTCAGTGAGATCTTGACAGACTAGAGAATTGGGCAAAGAGGAACCATATGAAATTCATTAAGGGCAAGTGTAGGGTCCTGCACCTAGGGAAGAATAACCCCAGGCACCAGTACAGGTTAGGGGTTGACCTGCTGGGAAGCAGCTCTGTGGAGAAGGACCTGGGAGTCCTGGTGGACAAGAAGTTCTCCATGAGCCAGCAGTGTGCCCTTCTTGTGGCTAAGAAGGCCAATGGGATCCTGGGGTGCATTAAGAAGAGCATGGCCAGGAGGTTGAGGGAGGTTATCCTCCCCCTCTACTCTGCCCTGGTGAGGCCACATCTGGAGCACTGTGTCCAGTTCTGGGCTCCCCAGTTCAAGAAAGGCATGGAACTACTGAAGAGTCTCCAGCGGAGAGCTGCAAAGATGATTAGGGGACTTGAGCATCTCTCGTATGAGGAAAGGCTGAGAGAGCTGGGTCTGTTTAGCCTGGAGAAGAGAAGACTGAGAGGGGATCTCATCAACACTTATAAATATCTAAAGGGTGGATGTCTAGAGGAACGGGCTAGACTCTTTTCAGTGGTGCCCAGTGACAGGACAAGGGACAACGGGCACAAACTGGAACACAGGAAGTTCCATCTGAGCATGAAAAAAAACTTCTTCACTTTGAGGGTGACTGAGCGCTGGAACACGCTGCCTGGAGAGGTTGTGGAGTCTCCTTCTCTGGAGATATTCAAAACCCACCTGGATGCAATCCTATGCCACATGGTCTAGGTGATGCAGGGGGGTTGGACTAGATGATCTCCAGAAGTCCCTTCCAACCCCTACCATTGGTGTTTGTGAAAACAAACAAGCAAAACTATTTAACAGACATCCATCCAATGTCTTCCATCCTTCTTTGTTCCTTTCTTAAGAAGATTTGCCACAGCCCCATGGAAATATTTTTTTATTGGCTAAACAAAACGGCATCAACAAACAGAACTTCAGGCACATCAGTTCCACTGGTTGCCCTGTTTGCCTTCAGTGTAATTAAATAACTGAAATTATTCAAGCTCAAGAAATGCCACTGTTTTCATGTGTGTTTAAACCTTTCCAGACTCTGTTGCAGAGCCTCTATAAAAGAGGAAGAAAAAGGCTTAAAATTCAACTTAGTCTCTATAGTGACCTACCTAAAGAAGAAGGAATTAACCCTATGTATTAATACCATAATTGAACACATAGGCACACAGATTACAGGGCTCCTAATTGAGAGCAGACACTAAATGCCATTCTTTAGACTCAATTGTTTTATTCCAGAGCGACAAAGAAGCATTTCTAGTCTGGCTTTGTACTGTGGGGGGAATGGGTTGTGTACGAAAATACAAAAATTCTAGGACAGTGCTTGTTTGTAGCAGGAGGTAAGGTAAGAAGGCAGCAGATAGTATCTGTGCATGAACCCTTTAGGTCCAGGGCATTGCTGTAATTATTGTTTAGTTAGTCTGTTGGGAAGATGGGAGAACGGGAAATGAGACCATATTCTTTTGCTCCAGCATTCTCTTTCAGGTTTCACTGCAAGCCTAGTGTGAAACTGGTAACACGGAGATCAGCAAAAAGATTTTAACCAAAGTTATATAGCTATTAAGGAAGAAAGCTATATATAGCAACAGACTGGGTGTGGGAAGAAGCATTTCCACTGAAAACCATTTTGGGATAGTAGAGGACAAAGAAATCAACATGACAGTCAATGTGAAACTGTAAAAAAACACTACTGCAATCTCTTGGCATGCATATTGAAAGTATTATGCAAGAGAAAGAATGTAAATTGTTAATTAATATGTAAATTGTTAAAGCATCTGAAAAGTTAAAAAACTTGTTAAAGGGAATCCTAAAAATGAACCAATGATCAGAGAAACATGCCTGATATTGAGAAGCTTCAAAGTACAGTCTGTACATGTATATAAAAACAAAAATGAGAAGTGCCACCTTAAAAGTGTAAGTACCTTCATAAGGAGAAAATGCCAGGTTCGCAACAGTTTTGTGAAGTAGTTGAGAATGACATAACAAGAAGTGTTGGCTTGGAGCTTAAGCCAATGTTAATTTTAAACACATGAAGTTATATTTTCTGTAACAGTGACATTGATTAACTGGGGAACAAATTTCCTCAAGAATTGGTAAATTTTTCATCTCCAATACCTCCTGGAAGACAAGCTCTAACTAGACATATTTACCCAAATTCCTGATATGTGGAGAATTATAAGCGTCTAAGATATATGGAAGGTCAGACCAGATGATTTTAGGGTTGCTTCTGGCCTTAAATTCTACTAATCCCCTTTATTTCAAACAAGCAGTGAATGTAAAATCAGTTTAGGTGAGAACAGGATTGGAAGAGAAGGGTAGGGAGAAAAAAGGAAGGCAGGAACAGCTGCACTTGACCAAGATCACAACTTATGTAAGAGCATCACCTTCTGCCAAAATGGTAATACAGAGATAAAGCCTATTTAGTCCTTGTCCTTCCATCTTCCCTTGCTAAAACCAGAGGTGGAAAATATTTTGAATCAGCTGTCAATGCTATGCTAGTCAGCTGGAGAGCTATAAAGTGGGTAAGAAAAATGCCCATGCCTCATTAAACTGTTCTTTGTATGTCGCAGCTGAAACTGTTTTGCTCTTTGTACTACCACTGCAGTGTATCCTTCCTTGTCTTATAAAATGGAGCACAATTCATTTAACTCTAAACCAGACATCTATATGTGGACAGAAGAATCTCACCTTGACTGCCATTTGCTGAAGTGACAAAGATTAATGATAATCTAGAAATCTATCTTCTCTACATCTATTCTATACCTTATCTACAATTCTATAGAAGACATCTGACACTAGTTCAGATCAAACCGAAGTTTAGTTTCTTAGCTGGTGTGTTAACTCTTGTATGACCATAGATTTTCAGTCATACAAGAAGTTTTGCTTGTATTTTTATTCTTTGAATTATTTACGTGTACTTTGCTGGCTTGATAATCACATATGAAGTTACTTCCTATAAGATGGCACCAAATATAACCTATGTATTAAAAAAAGAATAAATCAAGTGAAAAATTTCTTATCTCTGTTCAGAGAGTATATTGTGCAATAAATAGTTGCACAGTACACATCTGGTTGAAATACACATCATCACAGGCCTCTGCCCTGACTATTTCTGGATATTGGCTAGTGGATTATAATACCATCTGGACTTTCAGTGGCTGGGGCTAAGACAATTAGTGTAGAATTTCTCAATCAGTTTATTTTTCTGAGTATTTCAAAATCCTTCAAAATGTTTTCTCATCTGTAGTGGTAAAATCCCATCTTTTCCCTCCTGTATTTCAAGGTGTAGATTAGTTAAATTGTGCTGGCTTTTGGAGAAGTTAGCCATTTCATTTTTTTTGTAAACAAAGGACTAAATGCTGCATCAGCCTTGATGTGTAGTAGATCAACAATAAGAAGGACAATAGAACAAGAAAGAGTGAAGAAACTCCCTGTGGGAAACATTTTATGTAGGAATGTTTATGGTGGGTTAGTTGCCTAGAATTTACTCAGCTTTCTGAGCAGGCTTTTGCACCTGTAGTGATGTCTGTGCTGCCTTGGTTGCATTTAAAGCCAGCTCAGGTAAATAAGCTGGAAGACACAGCAGTCTAGTAGGATAACATTTTCAGTTACTCAGAGAGAAAAACAGCTGTATTTGCTGTCAGCTTAACAATTCAGCTGTTTGGAATCACAGTACACACTGAATGGAGATGTGGAAGTCCTAGGACTATGCAGCCTGTGTTCAGAGCCATGATGCATTTTGAAGATTGTTTTGTATCCCCACTGAAAGGCAAAATGCAGTGGGTTTCAAGTTCCTGGCATTGATTTGAATATTTGAGAGGGAAAAGGATCTTTGCACAGGAGTTAGCAAGGCTCATTGAAAGACCTTTAAACTAGATTTGAATGGGGAAAGGGAACAAACAGGCTTGCTAGAGATAAGCCTGGGGGTAGCACGCCAATGTGTTCTAGCGTTTGGTTGAAGGGTTGAGTATTCATAGGTAAGAATCAGGGGGAAGACCAACAAAGGTTGGGGTCATGGTGGGATGCTGTTATAGACCAACCAACCAGAATGAAGAGGCAGATGAAACATTCTATAAGGAGCTGGGAGAAGTCTCACAATCACTAGCCCTTGTTCTTATGGAGGACTTCAACTTACCAGACATCTGCTGGAAATACAATACAGCAGAGAGGAAATAGTCCAGGACGTTCCTAGAGTGTGTGGACGATAACTTCCTGACACAGTTGGTCAGTGAGCCAACTAGGGAAGGCGCCCCGCTGGACCTGTTGTTTGTGAACAGAGAAGGACTTGTGGGTGATGTGATGGTTGGAGGCTGTCTTGGGTGTAGTGATCATGAAATTAGTTTTCAATTCTCGGAGAAATAATGAGGGGGGGTCAGCAGAACTGCTACCTGGGACTTCTGGAGAGCAGACTTTGGCCTGCTTAGGAGCCTGGTTGGCGGAGTCCCTTGGGAGGCAGTCCTGAAAGGCAAAGGAGTCCAGGAAGGCTGGGCACTCTTCAAAAAGGAAATCTTAAAGGTGCAGGAGCAGGCTTTCCCCATGTGCCGAAAGACCACCCAGTGGGGAAGACGACCGGCCTGCCTGAACACAGAACTTTGGCTGGAACTTAGGAAAAAAAGGAGAGCTTATGGCATTTAGAAGGGGCAGGCAACTCAGGGGGACTACAAAGATGTTGTGACATTATGCAGGGAGAAAATTAGGAGGGTCAAAGCCCAAATAGAACTTAATCTGGCTACTGCCATAAAAGACAATAAAAAAAAGTTCCTATAAATACATTAGCAACAAGAGGACTAAGGAGAATTTCCATCCTTTATTGGATGCACGGGGAGACATACTGACAAAGGATGAGGAAAAGGATGAGGTACATAATGCCTCCTTTGCCTCAGTCTTTAATAGCAAGACCAGTTGTTCCCCGGGTACCCACCCACCACCCTGAGCTGAATGTCTGTAGCAGTTTGAAATAAAACCTAGTTCAAATGGTTCGTATTTCATTGAGGTTGCCACATACATATCTTCTCTGAACAGAAATATACTGAGCAAGTCTTCGTATTTCAAGTTCAGGCAGAGATGAATTTCCTCAAATCCTCCCTGTTTTCCACTCAGATCTCTGCTGCTACCTTGTGGTTATTTAGTTTCACTGCATCAGAATGGCTATCGTACCCTCACCACAGAACTGTCTAGGATCCTGGAGTCAAAATCAAGATTGAGAGTTTCGAGTTTAGAGAAGCATTTGAGGTAGTCATCTGAGGTAGGCCTTTTTGTGCTAAGTTATGCCAGAAATTTCTCAGTTCAGCAAATTCTTCACAGATTTTAGTGTTAAAACATAAAATAGACTATTGTTCCTGTCTCAGACCAAATGCATTACATCTACTTCCAAAAAATAAATCACCTAAAAACCTAAATTTTGAGTCTTTGCATAGAAACTGATACAGGATTTCTCTCTGGATGGTTAGCAAATTTAGGTAGATTTATTAGTATTAGGATAATTCTTAATCATCATATTTTTTGCATCTGTCTTCGCATTTGTAGAAATTTGTGTAAACAGGTTTCCTATTCAGGCCAACAAGCTGTTGAATCTACACACATATGTTGCCCTGGATGTTTTTTCTGCCTCTTTAGCATGGAGGCAACTTCATCTATACAGTCTTCCCAGCCCAGTGGGAAGAAAGAAATACACATTTTGTGCAAAGTAGGTGTACTTCTGTAAAATTCTCAAGTTTTTTCAGTCCTGAGAAGGTCACATCCATCTGTCTGTATCTCGTACCTTTTCCATCAGGCATCAGATCTGCTGCCATTTCAATGTTGGGCTTGTTTTCTCAGGGACAGTATCACTAAATCTTTAGGGGGGGACAGAGGAGGAAGAAAATAAATAAATAAGACAAACAAATTAAAGCACTGCAATAATCAATATAGTTATCCTGCTGCTCTTCTCCCAGCAAAATCCATCCTGCATAGCTCTGTGTCCTAGGCAAAATTGTATTATCTTTTACAGGCTGCTAACACAACTGGTAGAACTGTTCTTACCTAAACTATCAGCCAAGCCAATCCCAGCTGGATAGCATGACGTGGCTGTTTGGGTAAGGGATAGGTAAATGAAGTTGCACCACTCCTGAGACCACCACTGAAGTGCTGTGTAGAAAGATACAGCTTTTCTACCACAGGGAGTAGATCCTCTGTTCAAATAAAAGCAAGGCTGGGCTGTGCAACTTTGGGGGCCTGAAGTTCTGTTGTTGTTTAAATACTATGACATTGTTACAGTATTTAAACAAACATACACGGAATGATAGCATCAATATCTGGAAAGGCTATTTGACAGTCAAACTGAAATCATAATTAGTGACCAACCTTCAGGCTTTAAGGATTGCTTTAAGAATTTCTTTAATGAAACAATAAGAAGCCTTTATACTGGTATGTGCTTCTAAGAGAAGTGATGGAACCCCATTGCTTGAGTCATCTTAATATGAATAACTGGTGAGTAACATAATCAATCAAACATGTCTGAGAAGAATGAGAATAAATCTAGTGAGGCATGAGCTGAGATTAATTCCTCTCTTGAAAGGTAGAAAGGACAGAAAAGCAGGGAGTTTCTCCCTCCATTGACTGGAACTTCACTGCAGATTAGCAATAGTATTTTAGAGCATAGAAGTACCAGGCAAGTGGTACTTTGATAGTCTTCATTATATTTTTAATCAAAATATGTTAAATGTTTCTTTACTGAAATTATCACTTTTAACCATTTTCAAAATTGGGCTTTTGTTACCTGGAAAAAATAATTGGTTTAGAGACAAGATTCAAGGCGGGGGGAAGGAAATTTAATCTAGTTGTAATTATATAAATATTTAGATGGGAAGGGACTTCTGGCAGTTTCTGCTCTGGAATTGTCTACTCCAAACCCTTGCTCACAGCAGGATTAGCTCCAAAGCCAGACCAGGCTGTTCAGGTGAATTGTGAACATCTCAAAGAATCTAGCTTCCCCAGGCTCTCTGGGTACCTTGTCTAGTGCTAAGCCTTAACCACCCTCAGGAGGAGAAATTTTTCCTTATGTCCTATCAGAATTTTCCTTAATGCAACCTGTTCTTGCTGCCTCTCTCACTGTGTTGTTTTGAGAAGAGTTTGATGACTCCTTTTTCTCCTCCCCCCTGCAGCTTTAGAAGATAGTAATTATATCTCCCACAGGCTTCTCCAAGATGAACAAACTAGCCATCCTCAGCCTCTCCTCATTTATCATGTGCTAATATAAGCTTCCACAATAAAATAATTTCTTAATTCCCAGGCAACATAGACACACACAGACACTCTCTCCATCTCTCTCTTTCTCTCTCTCTTCCAGAATTCTGTTACACAGTTTCATCAGATCTGCATAACTATACACCCTTATGTGTGCATATCCAATCAGGTGATGAGCACCTGCCTTAAAATTATTCCAAATAATATGTAATATATTTTACAGAAGTTTCATTAATGTTTTAATTAAGGGATATTACATTTTCTGTATCTTTGCAAATTTTTAGTGGTAGGGTTTAAAAAAAAATTTTAGGCATTTTAGCATCATGAATGACCTACTGAGAATAAAGAAGAAAGAAGAGCATGTTAGGCACAGGTACAAGCAACTTGAAGACTAAGGTAGAGTTATACAGACAGTGATCTTATCCTTAAGGATAAAGCAACTGAATTTTTTTAGGGTGGCCTGATACAGAGAGCTAAAGGAAACAATTAGGCAAAACCAGAAAATTCAGGTAGGATGATAAGAGATCCTTCTGCACAATTACAGCTATGTAAGACTGTGAAATAGTCTCCTCAAGCACAGAAGCCCAAACATTTGGAATCTAAATTAGTTAGACTTCAGAAATGGCAGAAAGCATGATTTTGGACTTTCCAGGGTACATCACAATGAAATGACATTCCAGACTTTCATGTATATTTTCTTCTGAGAGAAATGATTTTTTCAAGCTTGACTTTTACCAGTTTTTCATTTCCTGGAACTCCATGTTAAAATATTTTATTATTCTGCAATCAGCTTCCAGTGTCTTTCCTTATCTTGAATATAGTTCAGACAATCTTTCATAAAGGCATCAAATCCATGTTAACCTCACAGATTTACTAGTTTCATTTCTAAAAATTCTTATTGATTGATCCATAATGAGATTCAGGCCTCCGACCTTATTCTCTGGCTATCGGGGGACAGAAGAACCTCAACAATCCCCTTTGCA
Source organism: Grus americana (assembly GCF_028858705.1). Lineage (NCBI taxonomy): Eukaryota > Metazoa > Chordata > Aves > Gruiformes > Gruidae > Grus > Grus americana. The sequence continues at coordinate 86,274,466 of NC_072852.1, read as the reverse complement.
GGTAGCAACATTTTGCTTAAGTATGACAAAACAGACCATCTGCAGCATGGGTCTAGAAAATATTAGCTAGAGAGGAAAGCCTTTTCTTCTTTGTGTCTTCACAGAAAATTGCAGATGATGTGATCTGTTGTGAAGACTGGGAATTTGTTTTCAGGAGGTGAATTAATTTTGGACTGTATTAGTTTTGCAGAGATTTTACAATGTTCTGAGAGACTTCTTAGAGTCTAGAGAGAGATTCTTAGATTCTGGGGGGAGTATAAAAGCAACCTTAACAGCAGAGCCAGCTGGCTCTTGTCAGCTCTCTGTTTTCTCACTCTCACCTTTTAGATGTGTAGTAACCTGCAGTGTTCCTTGGGCCATCTCCCTCCCTTGGATTTCAGCCAGCAGCCTCAAGGTGTTTCATGTACTCAAGTCTTGTTCTGCACAGTGCATGTGCTGCATAACTCCACCTGGGATAGAAAAATGCTTTGGATATTTCCCTGCCCAGAAACTGTCCAGAGCAGATTCTATATTGTGAACAGCTACTATATGATGACTCACTCTTAGGACTTGCATTCTCCTTTTGTAGACTGACTATACTCCTTTTAGATATATTTTATTTTGAGCTGCTGAACTCCAGTTGAGAACCCAGGAGACTGGAATCTCTTCCCCACATTAACACTGCACAGAGACAATGCAGATTTCCAGCCTACCAACTCTTTTGCAAACATTCAAGTTCAATGCCTTTAGCTCATTCTTGACTTTCTCTAGGAGTTACAACTGACAGGAAGAGATGGTGATTTTGAAGGCTTCATCCATGTTCCTGCAGAACCTGCTAAACTGAGGAACATTCAAAGACTTTGTAATGAAAAATGTCATCTGTCACCTGCCTTGTGTGAACAGTTTCTTCTACAGCTAGCTCAGGCAACTAACTACAGGTCGAAGGGGGATCCTAGAATTGTGTTTTGTGGGAGAACTGTTTCTTTTTCAGTCTCTGCATATCTTGCATGCCTTCTGCAGCTGCAATCTCAGCCCAGAATTATCATCTTGACTCACTGAAGAATAAAAGCTATTTTGTTTGTTGAACTATTATTCCACTATCCTATTCGCAACTCTTTTTCTCCCTTTCTGAAGGAGAAAGCTAGTTTCTGACATCTACATTGCTGCCTATTCCTAGTCACTGAACACATCATAGCCTGTATGGATAGAGAGAAGCTGCAAAGACTTCAGAGCAGTCTCCTCTTCTATGAAGTGCATGGAAACCAAGGGGAAACATATAAAAGCAACATACAAGAACTGGAAGAAGGGTTTCTCCTATCTTTTTCTGGGATATTTACGGAGGATCAGGGCCCACTTTCCATGATTAATTTAGGGTAAATGATAAGCCCTACACCTTCTTTCAGTGTTTCATTGAAACTAGCATCCAAATACACATACATAATATCTTTGGTTCCTTGTGCATTGATAAGCAGGGAAACAGAGGTCCTGGTTTGTAACTGCAGATATCTATGTTACCCGCTGAACCATTAAGGAACTATTATAACTATATTATCTTATCTTTTAATAAATCAGGTATTGCATTGCTGGTAAAGATGGGTAGCTGACAACACTGCCTAGTGTTATGCAATGTCAGCAAATGCTGAACAAGTGTTGACCATATATTCAAGCATACTCCAGTCCTCTTCTGTATCCTTTCTGCTCTTCTTTGGTTTTTGCATGCCAATTTACAGATGCAGGTCAGCAGAGAGATGTAGTCCTTTTCCTAGTTTAGTTCTTTGACCTTGTATAGCTGTGGTGTAATACCTGTTGGCAAGATTTTCTGTTACCCCATTCTTGGCCTTTCAGCAGGTTGATCTGTAACTTCAGGCTTGACTTCTCATTTTCTCAAGCACAGCCCGCCCCATTAAAAGCGGAGTGATTTTCATTCTCTCCTTATAAAAAGCATGATGGTGCATGTTGTTAGTTCATTTCTTTACGGTATCACCTTATTTTACTTAATAAGCTGAGGAAGAAGAATCTTCTTTCTTTTTTTTTGTTCATTTTGGCAGATTAAGTTGGCTGGATATATACAGGCAGAACCCCTGTGGCTCTCCGCATCAGAGATAATTACAATGGGCATGCAGCCAATCTTTGTTTTTCTTAAAAATTATTTATTTCTGTTAACAATGACGTCTTTATCTTCAAACTTTCCAGAGGGATCATTATGTATTGTATTCAGCTGAGGCTCCCATGCTGGGATGGCGCAAGATGAAAGGTTTGAATATTTAATTTGGATCCTTTTTCTACCCAAGTTTCCTGGTTAGAGCAGAGGGCTGGGAGTCAAAGAGACAGTTTGGTGTTCTGCCAGTGTATTTCCATATGTCAGAAAGAAAGGATTTGGTTACTGAATTTTGTATTATGACAGAATCAATGATCCAGCCTACTTGAGACTGGCTGATGAACTTGAAATGGGAAAAGAAATCCAGAAATAATGCAGGGAATATGTGCAATTTCTGCATGGATCTGAGATGTTGCCTGCTAAAAAATGCTGAGGCTTGCCAATGTAAGATTTGAAGGTAATTTGATACCTTGTACAAAGTCTAGTCAAGTAGAGTAAATGTGCAATTACCCATGAATGCTAAATTACCACCTGACTCAGAATTATATTTCCTTTGTGACATTTTAATCAGCTCTCTAGTCATTTAAAAGCTGAATTATAGATCTTCTGGTTATGCACAATATCTGATCTTTAAAAGGTGGATCATTCATGTATGTGTCTTGACAGTTCTCAAAAGTGTCTGTTACCTTGAGAACAAAAACTTCTAACCCAATCTGTTAGCAAAACTTGTTTCCTATAACCACTTTATTTATTTTAAGAGTATGAATGGGCAATTTTTATTGTTCCAGGTTCTGGGAATCTCCCCTGCTCCAGGCCTTGAACAATAATGATGTGCAAGCTATTCAGAAACTTCTTGCTTGTAAAGCCTGTGGTAGTCATCAGAGAATTAGTACCCCTTCTTGTACTAGTCTTGGCTGAAATACTTTTGAGAAGAAAACTTCTGGGGTCTGCACGTTTGGATAACAGGCACAGGGCTGTAGCTGTAGCAGAGAATAAACTTGCCAGGATGGAGTGGAAACAGCTGAATGGTGGGGATTCAGCACTGAGATGGTTAATTTATTATTGTCTCTCTAGGTGAAGTGGGGGAGACAGCCCTTCATGTGGCTGCCTTGTATGACAATGTGGATGCTGCTCAGCCTGTGATGGAGGGAGCCCCGGAGCTTGTCAGTGAAGTAATGATATCTGAACTGAAAGCACGTAAAAATGCTGATCTGAAAGGACAGTGTCAGGACACCCAAATGGTCCAAAATGGTTCAATAATGGTCCAGATCCATTCTGGAGATTTATTCAGGCTCCCAAACAGCCAGTGAAAATTACCTACTCAAGGGTGTTCTATTTTATTGTCCCCTGACTCAGTTGCTTGACACTTCTGGATACTCTGTTTTCACTCTAAGAAGTAAATTGTATACCTACGCTGATCTAAAAAACCTATGTACCTGAACTATGTACATATGCTGACCTAAAAACCCAGAAGTTAATTTTGTCCTTGAATATATCCCATTCTCAACCCTTTTCCTCCCTTTCTCATTCCCATTTGATTTGTCTGGATTGATAATTGAGCAATATCACTTTGTGATAACCTCTGCAGGTATGTTTTAGTGCTGCTAGAAGCAGTATGGATTCAGAAGATGCTTTTCCTATCTGAAGCTCATTTTCACAGATGTTGCTACACAGATACATGCCAGGGGAAGCAATGTAAGCAGTCCTGGGGAGAAGCCTCCTCCCTGACCAAACACACTCAATGAGAGGAGAATGCGCTGAAACTCTTGTACAGGCATGTAGCCCTCATAAGCAGCAGTATTGATTCTGTTGTTTTGCCTAAATTTCAGGGTGAACATGACATTTAACTCTGTGGATTCTTCAAGGAGGGTGTCACTTTTTAAGAATGATTTCATAGCAATTCTGTGCATTGTTTGAGAATTGCATCCTCCTATTTCAGAAAAAGACTGAAAAAAAGGTAGGAGATATAGTGATTTATGTGGTAAACCTAGCTATGGTCATTTGCCTGTCTCTGAACAAAGTTCTTCATTTCTCTGTGCCTCAGTTTCTCCATCTGTAAAATATCATGAATTATTTCAGAGCCATAAACAAAGGCTTATATAAAATTTGGTGAAGTAACATTTCCAAGTGCTTGAGATACTCACATAGAAGCTATTACAGAAGTGTAAATATATGAGTAGGAACATAAGTGGAATAAACAAGGCACCCCGCACTTTAATGAGAAATGCTGAGAGAGAATATTGTTCATTCTGAGTGGCAATTCATTTCACACTTATAGTATGTGCCTTTGGGTCAAAACAAATTAAAGACTGATGGATGAGAAACTAGGCCAGACCCTGTGGTCCTTCTCACAGGACAAAATCCAGAATGTCTTCTGCAAAGTCACTCCTAACATGTAAACGAGATGAGAATCTGAATTGAGGATTTCAAGAGTCTCTAAAGGAATCATACACTTCATATCCCTAGTTCCATGAATATTCATTACTCATTCCCATGGAAATCTTTGAAAATCGTGTATTTTCCCAAGCATCTCTCAGTTTCTCACTAATAAAATACATGTGGCTGTGCTGTGGTTTTCTAATTGTTGAAGTGCTTCTGGCACATTTGGTATGGTGATAGACAACAAGGAAACTGTGTGTTGCAGGGGAGAATGCTCTTCACATTGCTGTGGTGAAAGAAACCATCAGTTTGGTGAAGGCAATAATGGAAAAGGGATCTGATATCAAGAATCCTTGGGTCACTGGATAAGTTTTCAGACACAACAGTTAACAATCATCTCATCTACTTTGGTATTTACCTGTGGGTTGAACTGCTGTGATGCCTTTATTTCTGATGTGCTAGCTGGGTGTCTTTGTGTCTGTCCTCCTTTTCTTCCTCTCTCTATCAATCTGTCTAATCAGTAGCATGTCCATGTGGCTTCCATAAACCCTAACTTCAGAACTGCCAAAGAAGGCAAATCCTATCAGAGAGCTTTGCTCCAGAAGTTTGGTCTTCATTAAAAAAAGTAGTCTTTAGTTCGTGTACCAAAGTGGAGCTGTTATCCATGGGGAAATGACTGACTGAGCTTGCAGGCAGTCTGATACATTTAAAGAAGCACCAAACTTTAATCCTGGGTGTTAACTTTGTGATATAATGATACTGGTAGGAGCTGTTTATGACTTCACTGTCACCCATTACAGCACTAATACAATTAAGCTGAAACTTCATACCATGTTTTCTCTTGTGACCAGGAACATCAGCTCTTCCATATCCAACTATGAAAAAATTCAGCAACCTCAGCTGTGAATGGAATTATGCAATATGAAATTCTGATGTGTGTGGAAAGTAATATGAAACTAAAGTCATCATAAAAATGATGTGAAGAACAAAAGGACAGATTGTGCAATGTATCCTTATTGTTGAATAATGTTTTCTTCTTAGATGGACCTGTTGTTCTGTGGGTCCACACATGGTGTAAAGAAATATTTGATATTAACCACAGCTTCACGTTTTGCCCCTTAAAGTAATAAAGATGGCTTTGTGTCAGTGATATTGTTTGTTGAAAATGTAACTGAAAAAATACATATATGAAATATTCACAGAATTTCTTATCTAGCATCTTGAAATTAAAGATCATTGCTTCAGAGTGCACAGAGATTTGTGATTTTTGTCATCTGTCTTTCCTATTTCTTTCTCATATGAATGCATTTCTTTCTCCTGTTCTCTCCTATAGTCTTCACGTCATGTCAGTCATGTCATGTCACCTCATCTCATCATCTTGTCTCATCTCATCTCATCTCATCTCATCTGTGCCACAGAGAGCAATTTTTCAAAAAGGTCTCAGAAAATATAACAAAAAAGTAAAGGATGGAAATTTGATATGCAAAAGTGTAGGCTGAGTATGAGCAAATATTTGTGATAGTACAGAACTTGAGATACAAAGTATTAGGCAATTAGCAGACATTTCAAAGCACTGTTGACTTAAAACTAGAGCAGAAAAAGTAAAGAAGAATTGTTATGTTTGCTCTCGGTCAGTAAGGCTCTCTCTTGACACAAAACATCAATTTGTCTATCATAAAAAAACCCTCTCTCTGAAATGCTGGAACACTTCTGCTGCCAGGATTTGACAAGATGTGAGATCAGCATAGTGCCTTGTTGCAGGAGAGAATCATCTTTTCATTGTACTGTTAATCTGAATTATTCCTGAAGAGTGGAAAATCTCTGCAGAACAGATCGAAAAGAATGCAAAACCAGAACTGTTTTCATTTCCGTACTTCATTTCTGGTTTAATTTCTCCAAATTCTGTAACTAGCTTATTGTATTTCTTCTCTTTATAAAGTTCGATTTTTCCCTTAAGATGCTACTGGGCTGAATTGTCATTTGGTAAAAACTAGAATAGTGCAACAAATGTCATTAGCTGATTTATGTTAGACAATGATCTGGCCACTGTATTTAGTAATTGTCAATGCCACAATCTATGAGTGTAAGCAAATAAGTTTAGGAGAGGAATTTACTACTACTTTTTTATACTGTTCTTTCAATTCTTTTTTAGTCAGACATCGGTGTTGTGTATATATCTGTAGATACCTGTGGTATGTATATAGATGTATGTTGTGCTTATATATGGATGTACATATTTGTATATTACACTTCTACTTCCATTTCTTTCCCAATAACATTAAAATCTACTCTTACTGAAATTAGCATCATAGATCTTTCCATCCCATTGAGTTTTCAATACTGTCCTCTAAAACTGCTACTGGGCCATTGTCTAACTTCAGATTGAGAAAGCATGAAAGCTTCCCTTCAGAAGAGGGACACTTATCTCCATGTACTTGCTTAACAAAAGCAACTTTTCAGAGAGTTAGACATTTTTCAGATACAATCTGCTACAGATGGTGGTCTAATCTTACTCTTAATTACTTCAGTGTAAATACAGTGACATTTCATTGAAGCAAAGGCATTTTAAGTTAAATACTTTTATGAGGAAGAAAATAATCTGTATAAATAGAGCCATTATGAGACTGATGAACCTGTTTACATCCTACTCACACTACAAAATAAGACTGAAGTGGGACGTAGGTCTTGCACTGCTTCTCGGTGCATGATGAACTTCTCTTACATGAATGCAAAGTAGGTACATCCACTCAGGTTCTGTTTTGCCCTGTTAATAGAGACCATAAGTAGGAGCTAAGATTGTAAACAGGAGTTAAGATTCCTTTCCTTTCCTTTCCCTTCTTGTTTGTCCTTGCTGATGTTTGTAAATAATTAAATCTTTTCTTTGTTATGCTTCTGCTCATATTTCATTATATGAATGGTTCTTTCTCTCCATCCCCTAAAATCAAGGGGGAACTGCTTCTTTCACTCCTGCACCAAAATGAAAGCCTGAAAAAACCCCTGTCATAAATCATGCCTCTGGTGTGTGCCTTTGCAGAAAAGGACCTAGGGGTCCTGATGGACACCAAGTTGAACAGCAGCCAGCAATGTGCCCTTTCCACAAAGAAGGCCAATGGTATCCTAGGCTGCATTAGGAGGAATGTTGCCAGCAGATCAAGGGAGATCATCCTTCCACTCTACTCAGGTCTGGTAAGGCCACACCTGGAGTCCTGTGTCCAGTTTGGGGTCCCCAGTACGAGAGAGATGGAACTGCTGCACAGAGTCGTACGAAAGGCTACTGAGATAATTTAGGGACTGGAGCTTCTCTCCTATGAGGCAAGACTGAGAGAGCTGGGACTGTTCAACATGTACAAAAATCTGAAGGAAGGGTTTAAAGAAGGCAGAGCCAGGCTCTTTTTAGTGATGCTCAGAGACAGAACAAGAAGCAATCAGCACAAACTAAAACACAGGAGATTCAATAAAGCACTGGAGCAGGTTGCTCAGAGAGGTCGTGGAGTCTAGTTAGCCATGTTCTTGACAGATTTGCCGCATTTTCGGTCCTTTTGAGGCTGTAGATCCAAAGCAGTTGCTTAGTTTTAAAATTCTTCATGGATTTGCTCGTTGTTTGTGTCTGATGTTCTTCCTGCCCAGCCTGGAAGGTCGTCTTACTCCCTCCACCTTCTCCTCCGAAGAACATCTTTCATTTGCTCTGTCTTTACTCTTTGCTATGACTTGATTCTTCCCAAAATAATTTTCTCTCTTTCTCAGACAAAACCTTTAGATTCCTCTGCTGCTTTCACATTATTTTGGAATGTTGTAGGGATTTCTAATTAAGTGGTGGTGTGTAAATGGAGAAATTTTTTGACACAGATTTTTTTCTGAGTTTTTCATTAGTTTTGTTTAACTTAATGTTATTTCCTGCATTTCCTTTAATTGCTCTTCAGGAAAACATGTTTTATCTTTTGCTGCCTGTGCTGGGTGTGAGGAAATTGTATATTTACTCATTGAAGATGGAGCTCATAACAGAGCACAGGGCTCTTTGGGTAAGAACTGTTCAACAAACTCTTTTAGTTTTCCTTAAATGATATACTACCAGACATTTTCTGTCAGACCTCTACAGGTAACACTGTTCTCCGTATCCTGGTTCTTCAATCCAGCAAGACCTTTGCCTGTCAGATGTACAATCTCATTCTCTCTTATGAAAGAAATAACATGAGGCAGGAAGCGCTGTACCAGATTCCTAACAAGGGACTCACTTCATTCAAGATAGCAGGCATAGAAGGCAACATGATAGTGAGTATGTGAATAGCATTCAGACTACCTAAAACTGTTGTCACTGTACGTGTTGGGTTTTGTGTGGCAAGGTCTTGGAAGCGGGAGGGGCTACAGGGGTGGCTTCTGTGAGAAGCTGCTAGAAGCTCCCCCTGTGTCTGATAGAGCCAATGCCAGCCGGCTCCAAGATGGACCCGCCCCTGGCCTAGGCCAAGCCAATCAGCGCCTCTGTGATAACATATTTAAGAAGGAAAACAAAACAGTTGAAAAAGCTTTTGCAACCAGAGAGAGGAGTGAGAAGATGTAAGAAACTCTGCAGACACCAAGGTCAGTGCAGAAGGAGGGGGAGGAGGTGCTCCAGGCACTGGAGCAGAGATCCCCCTGCAGCCCATGGTGAAGACCATGGTGAGGCAGGCTGTCCCCTGCAGCCCATGGAGGAAGGATGAGGGGGTGTAGAGATTCCACCTGCAGCCCGTGGAGGACCCCATGCCGGAGCAGGTGGAGGCACCTGAAGGAGGCTGTGGCCTGTGGGAAGCCCACGCTGGAGCAAGTTCCAGGCCGGACCGGTAGACCTGTGAAGAGGGGAGCCCATGCCAGGGCAGGTTTGCTGGCAGGACTTGTGACCCTGTGGGGGACCCCACGCTGGAGCAGTTTGCTCCTGAGGGTCTGCACCCTGTGGGAGAGACTCCATGCTGGAGCAGGGGAATGTTGAGAGGAGTCCTCCCCCTGAGGACAAAGAAGCGGCAGAGACAATGTGTGCTGAACTGACCGCAACCCCCATTCCCTGCCCCCTTGTGCCACTCAGGGGGGAGGAGGTTGAAGCCAGGAGTGAAGATGAGCCCAGGAAGATGGGAGGGGTGGGGGGAGGTGTTTTAAGACTTGATTGTATTTTCTCGTTGCTCTACTCTGTTTTGCCTAGTAATAAATTAGATTAATCTCCTCTCTACATTCAGTCTGTTTTGCTCATGACGGTAATTAGTGAGTGATCTCCCCCGTCCTTATCTTGACCCAAGCCTTTTGTTATACTTCTCCTTCCCGTCCCGCTGGGGGAGGGGTGAGTGAGCGGCCGTGTGGCACCCGGCTACAGGCTGGGCCTAAACCACGACACTGTATCACCTCCTGAACTGAAGGAGTTGATGGATTACCTGTGTATGGGACCATTTAGATGCAGAAATGCAGTGGTCCAAGGTAAAAAGTGATGACTGGACCCATGCTGATGCAGAGAGAACTTCTCAAGTCCTGCATCATCATCATCAAGTTATCATACAGTGTATTAGAGCACTATCCTGGTTGGTAGTGACTTAGGAGATGAATTATCTATTACTAATCACCTAACATTACAGCAAAGACTTGGATCAGTCCTAGCTGAGGGAAAAGAGGATCCCTGTTAAACTGGTACTGCTTGTAACACGTTGGGATTTTTGGAAGCCTTTCCACCCTGCTATTGACCCAGATCAGCTTACTTAGCTTGAGAACCTACTAACACCAGAGACTGACAAGTCCATTCTCCCTTTGCAGGACAGCAAGGCAGTTGGGAAATCTGGGGACACTATAAAAGAGATTGTTTTGAGTAAGTGTTTTTATTGTTTCATCTGTTCTCACCTCATCAATTAGATGTTTCAGCACCTAATGCAGTAAAGAAAACATGTCCAGTGGAATTTTGGCCTGTTGACCTCCACCTTGTATGACAGCACTAAGATTGACTCATAGGAAGATGACCATTCTCTCTTGGAACTTACCATCAACACAAGGAAGAAAGAATTATATTATTTGATCTCTAACTCCTTCTTTCACTGAGTTTTGCACAATTTCTAAATATCCCAGAATATTAGAATTGTCTGCATGTTGAAAGCTAGGAGTGCAGCAGTTACAGTGAAACATCATGACTGGCATAATCTCAGAGAAATTTGGTCTGAATGTCCAAGAATGGCCTGGTCCCAGTGTCCTTTTTGCTTCTAAAAGTGCACCCTTATCCTACTTTATTTCTCTGTTGGAATTGTTTATATAGTGAGTACACTAGGTCTTTGTTTTGAAATAGGTGCAATGGCAGTAAAGGAATGAATACGTCAGTGAGAAAAAATATTGCTTTTTCTATTAGTCTTTCTCTGCCTGTGGCATTTCAATCATTTGTGTTTGACAGGAAGAGCGAGGTACAGCCAAGACTGGAAGGTTCTACTTCATCTTGGTTTGCAGTAACTTTGGCAATGACAGTCTTCCCAGTTTGGGGTGAGTTGTTCATAAGTTACTCTTCTGATTAACAATGTAAATTCAGCCTGTTTTCTTTTCTGAGGCCCAGATGATCCTTGATCTTGCTCCTGTTACTGACCTAGTGAGTCTAAAGTGGAATAAATATGGACATAGCTGTTTCTGTATCCTGGCTGTGTTCTATGTGCAGTGTGCTGTGTTCAGCATCTGCTTCACCATGTGCTGCATTTACTGATCTCTGAAACTTCAAGATAACACCAAAACAGATCAAAGAGACAATACTATATATATGCAGAAACTGCTGCAGGTATCCAATTCTTCAGGCCCTCTTCATATCCCAAAGTGACAATGCCTGCATAGGGAGTCCTTAGTGTCAGCCACCAGGGTTGGGAATGACTGCAAAAGACTGCCACCCTGCAGAAAAAATTAAGTAATTCAAGAGCTTTACCCTAGCTTTCCCAGGTCAAAATAACACAGCAACATAGGCTACAGTATGTTCTAGAAGCATATTTGGAGTATGTTCTAGAAGCATATTTGGAGTTCCTGAATAAGCTTTTATGGCCTGCACTGAAACTCAGTATGACAGTGCAATAGATTGCCCATTATTTAGGAAGCCACAGTTATGGGCACGCAAGTGCCAGTCTATGCAATATTTCTTGTAGTCGTTCCTACAAAGGAAGAAGTAGTACTTCCTCCTGAGAAGCACACTTTAAATCCTACAACACTGTCCAGAACTTTAAGGCATTCTAAAGCTGGCTACTTTGAGTTCTGGGGACATTTAGGCTGCATGATGCAGTCAAGATAGGGAACAAGTCCCCACTATGTGGACTAGCTCAACAAGTGGCTATTATGTGATTCTGTATTTGTCTCTTTTAATCAAAACCTCTTCCCTCATTCTCTTCTTGCTCTTGTGTGTGAAAGGTATGTAAAGGTGTTAATGCTTATCAATAGCTCTCAGAAACTGATGATTTATTTCCATTTTATGGATGAGGAAACAGAATCATGGAAGAGAGGAAGCTAACACTTTGAAAACTGTTTGTGATTTTTTGTGCTCTAGTTCAATGGACAATATGAAATATCCATGGCCGTATTCTGTGGAATAGGTATCCACAATTCCAGGTGAACTCTTTGGCAATTCAAATACCCAGAACCTCTGAAAATCATCCTCTGCGAGGTTGCCTACAACTGTCAGCCTGACTGTGAAGTGATTATGTAGCCATCTTTTGTTAGCAGTCGAGACCTAACCAGTTTTCCTTAGACTAAGTCATGCTCAGTTCTCTAGGCTGCAGAGTTTCATAACACTGAGAATTATGACAGAAGCTATACCATGAGAAGGATTTGTCTGTGTTGATCACCACTAGGCCTGCTTAAATGGAGCCTTACGGTCATATCTTTGTCAATTTCTAATGTAGTGAGATCTCTTTCAGGAATCTTATGCGACTCCTGAGGATAACCTCTGGCTGGTGGCAGAAGTGGTCACAGTGATAGGGCCTATAATAATATTGATCTTGGAGGCAAGTGAGAACAGTTTACATTTATAATATTTCCTCAGTTTGCAATTTGACTGAATGCAAATGTAAACAGTATATACCTCTTAGATTCCACATATCTTCAGAATCGAGGCAACAAAATACTTTGGACAAACCATCTTGGGAGAGCTTTTCCACATCATCAAGTGGAAATCTTCCAGATTTCAGAGAGATTTTGTTTCTGGTACGTGAGTAACACCATTTCCATTTTATAGATGGAGGGAGGTTGGTGTCAAGGAACATTAACAAATGGAAGGTACCTGTGATTCTAACTCTGTATTTTTGCCTCTTCTTCCTTTGCAGCATCACATATGCTTGCATAATTCTGATAACCATCGTGATGCGTCTCACCAGCACAACTGGTGAGGTGGTGCCCATGTCCTTTGCCCTGATGGTGCAATGTAAACGTACATGTACAATGTACATCGCACAAGGATTCCAGATACTTGGACCCTTTACCATTATGATCCAGAAGGTAAGTTAAAGAAGTTCTTTGACTGTGAGAGAAAAACTAATAAATGTGTCAGGGAGAGCTACACAGCCTAGCAGTTTTACAATTATTTCATACATAGGCTAGGATTGTAGCTCAGGCCTTTTGTCAGAGTGGCCACAGATTCAAAGACTGCTACTTGGAAGTAATTTAAGGAATATTTTCCGTTAATTAGGAAGTACTTCTAAGGGTAAAAACTGGATGATAGGAAGTGCTTATATTGCATACTTGAAAACAATTTAAGGAATATTTTCCTTTAATTAGGAAGTACTTCTAAGGGTAAAAACTGGATGATAGGAAGTGCTTATATTGCTCCCTGGGTAATGTGAAAGAAGTCACATCCAATCCACTAACAATGGCAAGAATGGATGAATGTGTTCAGTCCACAGGATGTCCAATAAACAAGGCATGGGAAACTAGCAGGAAGCATTCCTGTTGGAATTCACAATCTGGAGGGATGTAGGCCAAGTGAAGAGTCAGGACCCTGAATTTTAAGAAAGCGAACTTTCAGTTTTTTAAGGAATTAATGGATGGGACCCCCAAGGAAACTGCCCTCCGGGTTAAAGGAATTGAACAGAACTGTGAGCAATGTAAGGACATTTTTCTTAGAGTGCAAGAGCTCTGGATTCCCATGTGTAAGAAATCAGGCAAGAAGGGCAGGAGACCAGCATGGCTCAGTAAGAACTTCCTGGTCAAACTAAAGTGTAAGAAGGAAATGCACAGGCAGCGGAACCAGGGACATGTATCCTGGAAAGAACATACGAACACTACCCGAATGTGTACGGATGGGACCAGGAAAGCTAAGGCACAGATGAAGCTGAATTTGGCAAGGTATGGAAAGAATAATAAGAAAGGCTTCTACAGGTGCAGTGACCCAGAAAAGGAAGATTAAAGAAAATGTACCCGCCTTGATAAATAAGACAGGAGAACTGATGAAAAATGACATGGAGAAGGCTGAGGTACTAAACAATTTTTTGGCCTCAGTTTTCGATGGTAATCTCTCTTCCCACATCTCCCAAGCCCTTGAATCTCAAGGCAGGGATTAGGGGAATGAAATCTCACCCATTGTAGAAAAAGATCAGGGTAAAGACCACCTAAGGAACCTGAACATAGGTAAGTCCATGAGACCTGATAAGATGCATCCCAAGGTTCTGAAAGAATTGGCTGATGTAGTTGCCAAGCCACTTTCCATCATATTTGAAAAGTCATGGCAGTCAGGTGAAGTCCCCAGTAACTGGAAAAAGGGAAACATCACCCTCATTTTTAAAAAGGGTAAAAAGGACCGGCCAGTCAGACTTACTTCTGTGCCTCATAAAATCATGGAGCAGATCCTCTTAGAAGATAAATTGAAACATATGGAAGACAGGGTGGTCATTAGAGACAGCCAACATGGCTTCAGCAAGTGCAAGTTTTGCCTGACTAGTCTAGTGTCCTTCTATAATGGAGTGACTGCATCAGTGAACAAGGGAAGAGCTACAGATGTCATCTACCTGGACTTCTGTAAGGCCTTTTATACGGTCCCACACAACATTCTTGCTGCTAAATTGGAGAGATAAGAGTTTGATGGATGGAGTGTTACATGGGTAAAGAATTAGCTGGATGGCGGCACCTGAAGAGTTACAGTCAATGGCTCAATGTCCAAATGGAAACCAGTAAGACTAGTGTCCTCAAGGGTCTGTACTGGACCAATATTTAATACCTTCATCAATGTGTCATTGATAGTGGGATTGAATACACCAGCACCAAGTTTGCAGATGACACCTAGTTGAGTGGTGCAGTTGATATGCTTGAAGGAAGCGATGCCATCCAGAGGGACCTGGACAGGCTTGAGGAGTGCGCCCATGTGGACATTGTAAAGTTGAAGAAGGCCAAGTGCAAGGTCCTGCACCTGGGTTGGGGCAATCACCAGGATCAGTACAGACTAGGGGATGCATGGCTTGAGAGCAGCCCTGTGGAGAAGGACTTGGGGATACCGGTGGATGAAAAATTCTGTGTCAGCCAGCCATGTGTGCTTGCACCCTAGAAAGCCAACTGTATTCTGAGCTGCCTCAAGAGAAGTGTAGCCAGCAGTTTGAGGGAGGTGATTCTACCCCTCTACTCCGCTCTCATGAGACCCCCCACCTGGAATAGCATGTCCAGTTCTGGAGTCCTCAGCACAGGAAAGACATGGACATGTGAGAGTGGGTCCAGAGGAGGGCCACGAAGATGATCAGAGGGCTGGAGCACCTCTTCCTATGAAAAAAGGCTGAGAGAGTAGGGGTTGTTGAGCCTGGAGAAGAGAATATATGAGACCTTCTTGTGACCTTTCAATATATAAAGGGTGCTTACAAAAAAGATGGAGAGAGTTTTTACCAAGGCCTGTAGTGACAGGACGAGGGGCAACAGTTTTAAACTGACAGAGGGTAAATTTAGATTGGGTATAATGAAGACATTTGTTATGATGAGGGTGGTGAGACACTGGAGCAGGTTGCCCAGAGAAGTTGTGTGTGCCTCATAATTGGAAGTGTTCAAAGTCAAGCTGGATGGGCCTCTGAGCAACCTGATCTAGTGAAAGATGTTCCTGCTTATGGCAGGGGGTTGGACCGGGTGATCTTTAAAGGTCCCTTCTGACCCAAACCATTCTACGATTCCATGATTCTACGATTCTATGATATGGTGCTTGAAATTGAGGGAACAGAGCTAGTTCTTGAATTGGGAACAACAGCGGTAGAATTAGAGAGGGAAAATCATCAGTAAGGGAGAATTAAGGTTCTTCAAATGGCACAAGCTAAAGGCAATCACTTTCAATGGTCAGCATGTCAAAGAGAATCACTAAATTGGAATAGAGTATTAGTTTATCGGATCTGGTTTTCATGTCTAGGTATTGATGGAATGGTTTAACTTCTTGCCCATAGGTAACACTAAGAGTTGCCACTTTTGGAAAATCATGCCATTTCCCCTTTATTGGAGAAAATGCTCTAAAAATAATATTTTAAAAGTTCTGCATTTGCATAAATATAAATGTTGACTGTGATACTGCTATAATATGGCTATTGATGTTTATGATTTAGGGCATAAATAGAACAACAATTTGATGGAGCAGGAAACAGTCTTATTTTTATAGCTACCTCTTACAGCCACTTCAACAAGTTGATTTAGAGCATCAAGTCATTCTGCTGTCAGCATATTAGAGTCCTGCCACTGGAACTTTTGGATGGTACTTTTCATCCTCAGGGCTAAAAATATTCAGAATGTTATTCACTGGTACACTACAAACCTGAAGAAAATGAAATTAGTTCTCCAGTTTAGATTCATGGGATTAGGGATAAATCTATACTTCCTTTTGCCTGTGCTGTCATCTAATTGGATGATCAAACAAACAGAGGAGATCCAAGAATAGACCCTTAATTTGACTTGGTATGTCAAAAAGTGAAAAAGCAGGGTAGATATGTCTGTGATACTAAGGCTACCATTACTTAAGAAATTTAGTGTAGTTCAGTATTGTAGGATCTTGACTATGATGGATCAATTTGGAAAGAGAACTGGAAGGGGTGCAGGTTATTTTTTATTTCTATTATTTTATTTCAATTAAAACTCTAGATAATTCACATAGTAAGTTCTTATGTGAATGGGATCACAGATCGCAAGCAATGTGTGGACAAAACATTGAGTTGCTATGATGGAACTCATACACTGCAGTCCTGTGCAACCCCAGCAGCACAGTATCATTAGAGTTATATAATAAATGAAAGAATAATTTTACAGCATGAGCATCCAGATCCACTAAAAGACTTTAACACCTAAATGCCCAAGCCTGTGATCCATAGTTCCTCCACCTGCTCTATTTATTGTTGACTGAGTTATTTTAGATCTGAGGATACTGCTGCTATGCTTACCCATCAGATCACACATATGTGACTCAGAATTTATCTTAAGTCTAGCTTTGCTATGACTATACCTTGTAAGGGACCTGATCTGATAGGTGCTCTCTGAATATACCTACCAAGCCAAAGCAGACATGGAAAAATTTGATAGAATACAAAAAGCAGTCATGAACAAATATTTGGCAGGTGGTAAGGCCTACCTTTGATAAGACCATTACATTTTTAGGTGACAGAGACAAAAATTCTGGATCACTTTCCTTGTTTAGACTTTTTAATCTTTGTAAATCCCTAACTGTAATTTAAAAAATGCATTAGCAGTATGCCCCAGGATTTGGGACTCCTCTGCCCCTGGAGTTTCAGAAAATTGAAGCTACAGGTTCAGTCCTCACTAAATTTAAGAAGGGCTTACAACTCAGGAATAGCTAGATACCTGATTCTTCTGACAAGGAGGTCTTGAAAAGCAAAGGAAAACTATGTCTAGGGAAGAAGTGTCAGACACTGATATATTTTCCTTAATTCATGTGGTTCTTTTGAGTATGTGTTTGAGATTTGGATAACAAAGCTCTGATAAAATGGACCTTATGTGGTCCAAACTTGACCTACGGACCATTGTACAGTCTATTATTTTTCAGGATAAATTGATAATACTGATTAAAGACTGCATAGCATTGTAAAATACCAATAAAATTATCTATTTTTTGAGTAACTCTCACCTATGGCTAGTCCTTGACAGCTGGGAAAAAAAGAGTGCACATTCTATCTACATATAATGGATTTCCTAAAAAAATCCCATTTATGTCAGAAAGATCTGAGTGTCCTAGCAGCCAAAGAACTCATCTGGGAAAGGCTTACTGTGGTCTGTGGGTGAATAAACAGTGAACAGAGTCAGTGTGAGAGGCTGGTTTCCTGTCCTTGTATAGTATCAGTGAGACTGATTTTGTCCGTTTTTCATATTCTCATCTTAAAAAGGATGTTCATAAATGTGATGAAGAAGAGAACCATAACAATGATGGGAGGGCCAAACAAGATGTGTGACAGGGAGACATTTAAATGTTTCAATTTTTTAGAGTATAAAGAAGTGAATACATCACCTGATGATGGTGGGAAATGCAGAAATACCAGATTACAAGCAGCTCTTTATCCTAATTGGGTAGTGTACAAAAAGTGCCAGGAAAACTGCAATTAAAAATTATCAGAACGGTAAGATTGAGTAGCCATGGGGAAAAACAGTCCAAGGTATCTGGTAGGTTCATTATTCCTGAATTAATCAAGATTAGATGCCTTTCTAGCAAAGATTCTACAGTCAAGTGTAAGTTAAACTCAACAGTGGGTCAAAAGGTGAAATGCAATGTCCTGGAGGCTAAAGGAGATTAGACTAGATGATCAATGTTCCCTCTTCTGCCTTAATTTCCATGGCAATATGCTCATGGTTCTTTGTGAGAAGACTTGGTCTTATTGCTAGTACTTTGTCTAACCTGTATTTGGAGATCTCATGTGCAGACTTGCGTCCATAAAGGGAGGGCTTATTCAGAGGATCTAAATTCAGGATATGAATTCAGAGGAAGAGAAGACGACTGCTGAAATTTGATCCAACTTCTGAAAAATTCCAATACCCGTAGTAAGAGAGAAACCACATTCTTTTAATTCTTTTTCAGAAGCAATACGGATTTACTGTCGTTATTGATGTGTTCCCTAAAATTTCCCATTGTATGACTAAATACAGCATAGTCAAGTATTGTGTTTGTCTTGCAATATAATGTCTGCATGATGTAGTCATTATACTTCTTTCAGTTCAACCTGTTTGGATAACTCAGAAGGTAAGAACAGAATATTGGCCCATCAGTACATAACAGGATGCTGAGCTCAGGAGCACTGACGGATGACCATAAGAAGAGGTAACTGAAGTAATTAGAAGTAAATAAACTTAGACATAGACCTGCATAGGTGTCTGTCTTGTCCTGTTGTTTGGGCTAAAATCTAATGCTGTAGTTTATGGAGATAATCAGATTATGCTGGCCAAGGCCATGGTAACAGTCTTGGGGTTTCTTTTCCTTTTCCTCTTCTTTTTCCTCCTCTCTTTTCTCTTAGCTTTTTACATCATCTTCCTGACCCAGGATCCCAATGAGTTGGGCCACTTCCACAAATAGACCATGGCACTTTTAGCACCTTTGAGCTCTTCCTCACCATCATTGATGGACCTACCAACTATGAAGTGGACCTACCCTTCACATATGGCATCACTTATTCAGCCTTTGCTGTTGTGGCTCCTTATGCTCAACCTGCTCATTGCCATGATGGGTGGCACCCACTGGAGAGTGGCCCATGAGCAGGATTAGCTTTGGAGAGCACAGGTGAGAAAACTGTTCAGCTATGTACCTCCCTGTTGTGAATTATGAAGAGTGTGTTGGAAGGGACAGACTGCTTGCCAGTCCTGCAAGGGGCAGAGTTAGGATCCCATTCACAAGTGAGACATGTTCAGTTGAGAAGAGTTCTGGATTTTCTTACAGAGTGAAGAACTGAATTCTTATGAGCAAAGGTAGGGCTAGATGAGAAGTACATGTAAATGTTTCATGAATTCAAAGGTGATTAGAAGTGTGGATTTTATCTTTGCTACATTGGTCTCATGGCAACTATGGAAATACTATATTTCCTCTGTTTTTGCATCCCTCAATGCCTGCAAATATTCGTTTGTTTGTTTGTTTACATATTTACTGCAGGATGTTTCTAATACTGTCATGCTGGAGAGGAAGCTTCCATGATGCCTCTGTCCTCCCTCTGGAATCTGTGGCCAGGTCTAGGGGACAGATGGTACCTGAAGTAAATTCTGTTAGAGTAGACAACTAAACACAGTAAATTCACATGTAAACCTATTAGGAAGGACTACCCTGTTCTAAGAAGTCAGACTGAGTGAAACAAACCACATAATGCAGGATGGGATTCTTGGGATCCGATGTGGAGTTCTGCAATCTGAGGCTGGACAAGAACCAGGAAAAAGAAAAAAACCCTGTTACATTATATTAGGTCCTACTCCCATACCCCAAGTAGAGAATTTTTATCTACAGTTCATCACAAAGTGAGGAACATAGCTAATAGGGGTCCTAAGTAAATTCCTCAGCATAATCACAGCCCCATAAACCATCACTGCTAGAAAATGTCTCTTCATGTTTAATCCTGAGTATCATCCAGTTCTTTTCCATTCACTCCCACTCTGGAATTGCACTCCTTTAAACAATTCCTATGTCCTACCAAAGGGTCTTGGGATGATACCCAGGTGGCTTGGAAATTATCTCACACTGTTTGACCTTGTCAAACAAAGATTAAGAACAGATATTATTGCTTTCACACAAAAAACATAGCAAATTCCTTTTTGAAGGGAAGGCATCATCTCACAGTCATAAGAAAAGGGACCACACCTAGGTCTGTGGTACTGAAAGCTGAACTTAACAGTTCAGCTTGCCAATTGTGCTGTATTCTGACTGTGGCTGGATAAGAGAAGTCTCAAGAACGGTTCACTGATTTTGTGATATATATTTGCGTGAAGCTACTCAACCAAAGGGCCTCAGTGTTAGCTTAATAACTTAGTACTATTTCCTAGAGAGGTCTAAAAAGCATCCTAAATTTGAACTAAAAGTCTAGCAGTCCTAACAATAAATATTACATCCTCATTACGTCCTATGTGTATGCAGTTAAGCACCTGTTCACATGATCCTAAGTACACCCCTAAGCTGACATTTAGTTTCCTAATTGGTAGATTTGATAGACTGATCTTTCAGTTTGCAATAATATTTCGCCTGTCAAAAAAATACATTGATTCTCAGTACAAATTGCAGGCAACCCAGCTGTTGGACTGCTGCTATTTTTACTGTAGTCCTCTTCATTGGGGAAAACCACATTTGTTTATCATGATCGTTATTATTGTTGTTGGTTTGTTCTTGTTATAAGTCTGCAGAGATGACAGGTTAAAATAGCAACAGTTTTGCAACTTAACTTATAGTAGAGACATTAGGGTACATTATAATTACTGTCCTTTTTAACAGAGCAACACTAATAGATCTATTTTTAAATATCTTATTTCAGATAGTGCCTTCCCATTCATATCTGTCAAACTAGCTGACTTCTCTGAATAAACCTGATTTTCTTATTTTTTAATCTCCTGTTCATTTGCAGACTGAATATGGTTCAAAGAGGACCAGAGTCTGTTCTCAGCAACGGAATTGTTTATAAATAATCAATCTGTTACAGCTGTCCAAATGCATGACAGTAGTAGGTTTGTATGTAAGTTACCAAAATGCAATGAGAGAGGGTTGCTTAGATGTAACTAAACTAGTTTTAGCCAGCAGCGTGTATAATTTCTAGTGCCATTGTAAACTAGAAAAAATCTTCATTAGCATGGCCTGAATTTAAGAGATTAGTTTTCAGAACGAAACAGCATTATTGCTGTTAACAAAGCACACTTTGTCTTGTATAAGAGACATAAATAACAGACTAACCTCTATTAACTAGTTGAGGCATAGATGCTGAGATGTCAACCCATTGTACTTATACTTGTGACTTGCAGTTGACTAAAACACCACATTACTCCATTCAAGGAACAAAGGTCATGGAATAAATTAGAAAGAAATCTTGATATGTTTTCATGAATCTGCATGTTTTAACTGAGACTATTTCAGGAAGAGAGTTTTCTCATCACCCAGAAAAGGCAGATAAAATATATAAGCTACAAGGCTTTTTGAGGGCAGTTAAGCCTTCTCTTCTGTGTTTCAGGTAGCAGAACACCAGGGGGAGGAATTCCTCTTTGAACAGGTCGAGTTACAAACCGGCAAACTCTAGAAGAAAACAGTCATTTCTCATTAGCTCAGAGCAGCCCTTTCAGTAACACAGAAGTGCAACAGCTTCATACACAGAGCATGATGATCTTGAATGCCAGAACAAAATGTAAATTCTGAGGGAGGTGCCATTTTTTCCATATAGGTTTGAAAAGCAAAGGATTAGACTAGCTTTTTAGTAGGACTTGAGGTTTGGTCTTCCATAGAAGACATCCAGAGATTCAAATTTACATGTGATTTACAATCCTTAGGATGCTCAATACTCATGAATAGTTGCTAGCACGGAATACGTGTGAACAGCTCATTGCGTTGCTCCCTCTAGCATCATCTGTTTTCAGGGAAGAGAAAGAATCAGTTTTGTCCTGAACTCAAATCTATTGCCTAGCTGTACCTGTATGCATAAGAGCTGTGTAGTTGACTGCTGAGAAAGTGTGCCAAAGGCAGGATGGATTCAAGCTGGTTACCTTCAGTTAGTCTAGCCCCCAGGTAGATTCGTTGGCTGGAATTCCTGACCAAAGAAGATCCAGTGGTAGGGACAGCTCTATCTTTGCTTATTAAAGGTAAGTTCCTTGGTGCTTGCTCATTGTTTCCCACCACACCCAGAGGTTTCATTCACCTTAACATGTGACTTGTCTGGGACTAAGGAAGCTACAGCAGTTTCTTTCTTTCTAGATAGTCCCAGGTGCTAAACATATTTGTATTAAACAGACAGACTCAGCTCTCCTTCAGTAGCATTAAGCAGCTTGTGCTCCCTCAACTAGCCCTAATATAGTGCTGTCAATGCATGCACTAAGATTACATCCTTGAATTTTAAAATTTAAATTTTAAAATTTAAATTTTAAAATTTAAAACAAAAAATGGGAGCTGCAAGCCATATCATCCGCACATGCACTGAGGATACTTGGGTGCCAAACATAGAAATCACCATGTAAGTCATGCTGTCATTGGGCCTTTCCTCAATATAATTTCAGGCATGAATGCAAAAATTTTAGTTTAAAAGTGCTTGCCTTTGAATATTCTGGGTGAGCAGGGCCTGATTTTGACATATACATGCCATGGCTTAGTGAGGCGAGGGGGTGCACAGACATGTAGCTCCTGGCTGAGAATTCCACTGGCTGCCAAAGCAGCACAGGTGGGAACTTGCTTGACTGACATGCTCTTTGGCAGCACAATACATTAACTGACATACTGGTGCAGACCCAGTTGTCTGTCTGGGAGACTGTCCAGCAACAGACACCAAAAAGGCAGGTGCAGGGAACCTCATCAGGAATAATTACAAAACAGCTTGCCTTAAGGTGAAGTTTCTTCCTGTTTCCAGATAGTGAAAAGTTGGTGTTCAGCAGAAGAGTTTGTAGTCTTTGCAATACATTCATTGCTTAAGCAAGCACTAGTCTGTCTGAAGGAAGGCATAAGCTCTGTCATTCTGGTCATTCTCCTGCACCTCTAACAGACAACACAGTTGATTCCAAGGACGTTGTTATTCCTTTTTTCAGGACTGAAGTGACTTGTGGGACTAGTACCCTTCCCTGATCATTCTTGACAAGAACTTGTGAGAGACTTTCAACTCCCTTGTTCCAATTGTCTATCTGGAGTTGACTACTGCCAGTCTGCATTTTCTTCAGAAACAATATTCAACCAACTGTGCCCATTCATGTAGCTGGTTAGAGTGAGAAAAAGAGCAAGTACTTTTCAACAGCAAAAGGCTTCAGATTTTTTTCTGTCATGCTCTTCAATGCCTGTAAGGGGGTCAGAAAAGAACGAAACCCAAATTCTGGGTGCTCAGGATTTCAGAATATCACAATTTACACCTTTCCTCTCAAGAATGGGCTTGTGAGGACCAGAAGCTATGTTTCCCTCTGCACTTGCAGATCCAGCAGGATAGATTCTAGGAATCCTTATTGTTCCCTTCTGTTGCAGTCCCATAAACAGAGTTGCATAGCACCACAGACTTGCCCTTCCTTGTGTCAGCACAATGGATTAGTAAGTTTCCCTCCTGGATCATGGAATTTAGCCAAGAACTGCACATGAAATAGCATAGAATTTTGAGCCCTTTACTCTCAACCTCTTTATTAGGTGATATCTTACTGCTTATCACATATTTGTACAGTAACTAGAACTTGAGTTCCCTACCAAGCTGGCATATCAAGTGATAGACTGATGCTCATCTCCATCTGAGTAATAATCTCTCACACCATGATGGGATTCTTTTGGAAAAAAATGGTAATTTTTTGTTGCTTTTATTGTCTTTGTAGCTTTGCTGGGTTCCCAACAGAGAAGAGGCAACAGATGCTTGTATCTGTCCAAGCTATTATTCCATCTCCATCCCATGTTATAACTTTCCCTCCCCCAACCCATTCCCAATATATGGTCAGCCACATTTCAATGCCACCAGTTTTTTAGCTCTGCTTTCAAATCATGTCAAAGGCTTTGTTTTTGTTCATGGAAGAGCACATGTAGTGTGCACTTTCTGGGTGCATTAAGTCTTCAAGTAGCATACTGACATCTTTTTTTCTTACAGTGAAAATCCCTCTGAATTCCCCCAGAACCTTTCCAGAGTTTGAGACTAGTGGAATAAAGATGGTGTAAATGTCACACTTCAACTGGTTCATGCTGATTCAAATGGACTCGCATGAGCTGGATGCTGTTTAGAATCTTTTTCTGGTGACCAACAAGGGTGATGCCAATACGCTGGATATCTCTGCAAGAGAACAGAGGATGTGGAAGGTGTTAAAATGGGCTTCTTGTTCTGAACCGTCCCAGTCCATTTCCCTGTAGATCCAAATGAATGTGTATGGATATCATCTTTTTCTGAGAAACAGTTGACAAGACTTCTGCTTTTGCTTGGAAAATGTGTGTGGGTGGAGGCAGTATTGGCAGAACTTGGTAGGTTATGATACAAAAAGAAGCAGCGGAAATGGGCCATGAAAATGATCAAAGGGCTGGAACACCTCTCCTATAAAGAAAGGCTGAGAGAATTGGGGTTGTTCAGCCTGGAGAAGAGAAGGCTCTGGAGAGACCTTCTTGCAGCTTTTAAATATATAAAGGGGACTTACAAGAAAGATGGAGAAAGAGTTTTTACCAGGACCTGTAGTGACAGGACAAGGCGTAACAGTTTTAAACTGAAAGAGAGTAGATTTAGATTTGATATAAGGAAGAAATTTGTTATGATGAAGGTGGTGAGACACTGGAGCAGGTTGCCCAGAGAAGTTGTGGATGCCCCATCATTGGAAGTGTTCAGTCAAGCTGGACGGGGTTTTGAGCAACCTGGTCTAGTGGAGGGTGTCCCTGCCCATGGCAGGGGGGGTTGGAACTAGATGATCTTTAAAGGTCCCTTCCAACCCAAACCATTCCGTGATTCTAAGAATGCTCCTTTTCCTGGCTCCTGGCTTCTACATAACACTTCAACCCAATATATGGCATGGATGGTTCTACACTTCCCCTTAAAAGTGGTTATTACCTGTGGCAGCTGTCACGAACATTCTGATGTAACAGTCTCTGCAACGCTGACAATATGTTTTGTAGTATACATGGGATCAGTATTAGTGCTTATAGAAACAGATTACAAATGCACAGTGGTATGGAGGGTGTCCAGAGGCCCTAATAAGATGTAAGAAACAGTAGTTTGCTCTGGCTTCCCTCTCCTTTTTCATGTGTATGTATTCTCCATATAGCCCTTATTAAATATTTCTGAGACTGCTTTCACTTTCTGCACAGAAAACTCAGTGTCTGGCATCGTCTGTGCCTCTACTTACTCCAGAGTCATGCGTGATATGACATCAAATGTAATCAGACCAGCCTGGTCAAAATTCTCCTTGTAATGGCCCATCTTGATAGCATCCAACCACTCATGGGCATTGCTGAGTGAAGGGAAATCTGGAGGACAGTTGCTCAGGAGAGGCTGAGATGGTCTGCAAAAGAGGCAGGTTCTAAAAACCCAAGTTATCAATATCAGCTGGCCACACTAGTAAGGTAAGAGTGATGAAAGGGAGAGAATACAACCTCTGAAGAACAAAGAATGGAGAAAAACAATATTCATTCCTCATGCTCTGATTCCTAAAGTCCCACCTTGATGCCCTGTTTCTAGACTACCTATGTTCACTTTTCTGCCTGAAAACAATTAACCCAACCCAAGAAATTGATCCTTCCTTCCCATTTTACACTCTTTCAAGCACATTCTCTTCTTGTTGTCCCAGATCTTTCCACACTTTCTGGGTCTACACCTATTAGCTGGGCAAAGAGTTGCAGTGAGGAGGTTTCTGAGGCAGAGATGATACCTTAACATTTTTGCCTTTATGACTAGCTCTCCCTCTCCTAGATGCACCCCTTGAATCAGAAAGTAACCTATGAGACAATGAGTGCGTTGTTTCAGCTCCAACACCCATCATATAAAAGCATAGCAGTAAAAGGCCAAAGAAATGACTGTTTATACATGGCATTTGCTCTTCTCCCCATCATCTGAATCTGTCTCAAAGCTATAACTCTCTTTATGTGCTGTTTTTAGTAAACTGGGCATGACTAGGCACTTTTCCCCTCCCCCAGCTGTGGAGTACACTCCACTGAGACTAGGTTTATAACCACGGGAAAAAACCCTCCAGGCCAGCAAGATGTAATTTCATCATCAGCCCAGCAGACATCTAATCTTGGCACCATTTCCCTCCACCAAGACTTCTCCTTTGTTGACCTCCTGCCTCTGGTTCCATCAGGCTGCAAAATGCAGTTGGGAAAATATGGAATGCAAACTGCAGTTGTAATTAGTCTTAGCTACAGATCTCCTTCCCTCCATAAGCTAAGGTCTTCTCTTCCTTCATCACCTCTTCTTGTGCAGCTGTACCCAGATGTGTCCCTCCATTTCCTAACATCCCTCACTCATGTTCATCCTCAGAGCACCTCATCAAGCTATTTATCTCCCCTTACATTCAGCACTCACAATTCCTCATCACCCATTAAGTGAATTAGGATATACAGTTCTTCCAACCCTCTCCCTCATTTTCCCCCTTTCTATTTGTTCACAGTCTCAGAGGAGAGGGTTGGAAAAAATACTATATAGCCTGATTTGCTGCTTTCTTTTCCTCATCACACCTACAGAGAGACAAGCCCTATTATTTTGCACTAAATCCTCATCTCACCTGCTGCTTCCAATGCCAGTGGCTTTGAGGGCAGATGGCTTGCGGATCATTTTATCTAGGGCACTGACTATTTGTTCAAATTTGGGTCTCTGGACCCTCTCCTTCTGCCAGCAGTCAAGCATCAGTAGGTGCAAAACAGTTGGGCAGTCTGGGGGTGGTGGCAGGCGATAGTCCTGGTCAATGGCATTAATTACCTGCAGGAAAAGAATAACAAAGCTTTATCACGGCTGGGAAAATAAAAGACAAACAAGCTTCAATCACTTGGTGGTGTATGACTTCTACTTGAATTGATACAGGAGAGAGAGGCAGATGTACATTTTCACCACTTCTAAAACTTACATCCTGATTGGACATGTCCCAGTAAGGCCTCTCACCATAGGACATCACCTCCCACATGACAATTCCATAGCTCCAGACATCACTGGAGGAGGTGAACTTGCGATACTGGACAGCTTCAGGGGCAGTCCAACGGATGGGGATTTTGCAGCCCTAGAAAGCAGTCAGAGAGCACCCAGAATGTTAGTGAGATAAGGACTATTTGTGGAAGTGACATCACTGAACAGATCAGATGCCAGTAGCATGACACTCTAAGCATAGGGTGCCAGTCCAGTTGATGCTGTCTTGTAGAGATTGTTGTTTTAAATTCAAACTATGTTAAAAATTTCCACCTTGTTCTATTGACAAATATAGATGAAGAACCAAAATCATTCTTCCTTGCTCTTACAAATCCCATAATGTAATAGATTTTAACTTTTATAGCTCTTCTTTGCAGCATTTGAGAAGTGGCAGGTAGTAAAATCCTACTGGAAGTCACAGCCATTTAGAAATCTAAAGCCATTTAAACAATCCCAACATGCAACACCAAGGGCAGATACACTGAGTGCCTAGCAATAACTCCTTCCTCTTTCCATCTTGACCTCTCTGACTGCAGGTATGACCTGCCAGATGAAATATCATTCAGGTGCTAGGTCTTCAAAACACATACATCTAAAACTTCTTTCACTTTTCAGTGACTGAATTCTTCTTCATCCCCTGCATACCAAATGGTAGTTTCTACCTGCCTGTTACACTCCCACCCCTTTTGTGGTATGTATAACAGGTATCAGAACTTCACAGGCAGTAAGTTCATTTGATGGTTGGTTGTAAGCCCACAAATATACTCATGCCAGTTATCTTTTCTGTAGGAAAAAAACTAACTCTTTCCTCAAAGGGTGGTGTATAGGACTTCAGTCTCTCCTTCCGTCCTTTATTTTTCCTGTAAGAAGCTAATGAAAGAGGAAAGATAACACCTACATCAGGTTATGATGTTTGTCCTATTCATCATTCCACAAAGAAGGGCACTAAGACTCCATTTCACATGGCAGAGTGAATCAGATATTCTGTTATTTTTATTTTTTACTGGTTTGGAACAAATAGTCCACAAGGTAGAAGGCTCTACCCCACTGGTCTCTCTGGTCTCAAGATGGACTAAAAAGGGTACACCAAATCAAGGAGGAACACAGAAAAAATTATAGCTGGCAGCACTGCAGTAACTCATCATAGCAGTAATTCACTGCATAGTAATAACTCACCAGAGCTCCAGTATAGGTGGGATTTGAAGCATCATCCTCCAGAAAGCGGGACAAACCAAAGTCTGACACCTTGCACACAAGGTTACTGTTGACTAAGATGTTACGTGCTGCCAGGTCACGATGCACATAGTTCATGTCTGAAAGGTAGCGCATGCCAGCTGCAATCCCCCGTAGCATTCCCACCAGCTGTAACACACTGAACTGTCCCTCCTTCTGCTGCAAGTAAGGAGGCAAACATAGGCTTTTACGACCACAGAACATGAAGCCAACAGGGAAGACTAACAAAGAGCAAGGTAACAAGGTGGATTTATGAAGTTAGAGAACATACATCTCAACTTCAGCCAAAACCTGAAGGTTCAGGGACAGTAAATAACAAAGGAGGGTGGCCTTAAGGCAATGAATCTCAAATGAACTCAGACACTGGTGATCTTTTTCTGAAGACAAATCTCTTCTTGTGACCATATCTTCCTTTAGCATCCTATGCTCATTAACTACTAAGATGGCTAAATGAATGACAGCAGAGTAATCTGATCTTACTGTTTTAAGATCTTTACAATGGGTTCTATGTAATTCTACACAATGGGTTCATGTGCTCTTCAAAATGTACCTGCCAAAGCATTTGTGGTTGAATTAGCATATGAATCAGTAAAAAAAAACCAAGTGAGGCATCTATTCTACAAAAAGATCTGTATTTATGTTTCATTACTAGAAAAAACTGAGTCCAAAAATAACTACATTACAATCTTGAAACTTGAAAACATTCAGTGGAATAGTCTAAAAAAGATTAGAAAGGTAAACTTTGGAGCATGCACATAAGGAACTGGAAGGCTGTGTACAAAGATAAACACTTTATTACTGTTTACCATTAATTATTTGAGCTGGAGAAGTCTAAAATAATGAAGAAATTTTATATGATGGGTGAGCTTTTGGAATACTTTCATCATGTTGGCCCCAAACCACTTACTCTGGTATTTTGCTATTATTTCTATTGCTCCTGAAGAGGGCAACTGAGGACTTATAGAGACAGGAGTGAAGAGGAAGGACAGGCAAAATTATCAGATCTGAGACTAGCACACAGCAAGATGAAGAGGTAACGGTTGTGGGAGACTCTGGTTGTGGTACCCTGAGGAACGAATCCAGTGATCCATTCTCCATGAACTCTGTGACAATCATGACTGGTCGGCTCTTGGTGACCACACCCTCCAGATGGATGACATTGGGATGTTCAAATTGCCCCATGATGCTGGCCTCACTCAGGAACTCCCGCCGCTGTACATCTGTGTAACCTGACTTCAGAGTCTTAATAGCTACTGTGTATTCACGCTTCCCTGGGTGTTTTAGGCGCCCAAAGCACACCTCTCCAAATTCTCCTGTTAGGGAGGGAAGAAACACACCTCAAGTAAGGAAACACAGCAAAGATTTTAGTCAGGTGTACTAACACATTCTACTGTGGAGGACTCCAGGCGCTGCTTGGAAATAGCGTTACTAGGACTGTTTGGATTAAGGTAAAGTTCTCAATGAAGGCTCTGAATTCAGTCAGGTTGGAGACTACATCTTCAGGGGTCAAAGGAGGAGCTGTGAGTCTTCAAAGGGTGTTTTAAACTTGGTTTGGAGCCAGCATCTAAAGGTAAGTAGGTTAAGATGAATTTTGGTAAAAGTGAAGGTCAGCTATCCTGAGTGAGACACTTGATGTACCATGGTTGGGTCCATTTCAGGCCAATAGTGTGCCAAGTCTCAAGGTGAACAAGGCAGCACTTCAAAGTCTGCAGATTCTCATACTACCTGATCCAATGACCTCCTCAATCTTGATGAAGGACACATCAATCTCCTTGGCAAATTCTCGAATAGCTTCATTGGGATCTTCATAGGTTGAAGGATCAATGTAATACTTCACTCCAAGTCCTGCAGTGGAGGAGACAGCCCAAAATGTCACCAGAATCAAACCCTGAGAGACATGGGTGTTAACGAGTCCTGAAAAGAGATAGGCCCTTGCCATCTGTTGCTCAACAACACTTACCTCGTGCACTGATATACTGCTGCAGGCGATCTGTGTATGGGGTCTGTCGCCTTTTACTGCAGGACATAAAGGAAAGGAAAGTCAAAACATGCACAAGTCTCTCACAGGATGTTGGGGTAGGCTTCTCAATGCAAGACTCAGAGAATCCTTGAATTTAGGGATAGAAGATGGGTGTTAAGATCCTGCCCATCTCTTGGTAACCAGTGCATGCTTGTTTTCTATGTGGTAGTTTTTTACACCAGTGTTTGCATCCCCACTTTAGATATGACAAATGATAGGGCCTCCAGCACTATCCTGGAAAAAAATATTACAGTTTAACATTACTGTCTTGGAAGTTTTCTTGCTATCCAGGCTAAATTTAAATTTTAATTTCATTTAATTATGACAAATTCTTCAATATTAATCTAAGGTATTTTCTGTAATGCCTTTCAAGTTCTTCAAAAACATTTAAAAAGCCATTTACTCTAATGCTTAATTTGTATAAATCCCCCCCAAAGATTAATTCTTCTTTATTTTTCCTCCTGGTCTCTTAATAGCATTTACTTTGACTATTCTTTTGATAAGTATGGTACCCAAAACCAAACGCAGAGAGCCAGATGGACAGAAATTTTTTCCATGATGTGATTTTTGCATGTGCAGATCAAAACAGGCATGGCCTTTATTATTGCAATATTTATGGCATACATGCATCTAATTTCCAGTAAGCATAGATCCTTCTCAGCACAGATGTTTCTCAGATTTCATTCACCTCTTAAATGTGTGTGATTCAAGCAATTTTTTTCCCCACATGATCTAGTTGTTTTCTAAGTTTAATCCTATTCTTGGTTTGCTCTAAACATATTTTCCATTTTCAAGTCACTTCCTTTGTTCCCAACTGTTCTTTTTTTTTTTCTTTTTCCAAAAATACACAATTCATGCTAGTTTACAATCTTTTCTAAATCGTATTAAACAGACCAGACTGTACCACAAACCCTGTGGTACCCTGAAGTATCCCTGCTGTATGCATGGATTTGAGTCAACTCATATGCTTTGCTGTTTCACCACAAGAACTTCTAGCTGCTGATTCAATTAGCATCTGAAGACAGAGCATCACGAAACATTGTTACTTTTCTTTACTAACATAACTAATTTTGTCATTCTAACAGGTAACTCTGTGTATTAGTCTTCTTTGTCAGGTTTATCTCTTTAAATTCTCCACAGATTGCAAAACCACAGATAGTTCTACCTTCATAATCTGTTCTGTTGTGGAAAGAAATTGGCTTTACTAGGGGCCTATACCTAAGAGCTCTAACTCTGCTGTTTCATCTGAAAGTCAGGTCTACATTAATTTTTTTTATAGGTTATCTGACATACGAATTGTTTTCGATCATTAAAAAACCTCCAATTAGCTAAAATAGGTGTTTTACATTGTATATTGCCTGGAAAATGTGTACCAACAATTTATAAAACAAGTTAAAATTATAGCATTTGACTCTACATATATTCAGCCTTTTAAAGAACTACTCATTTAATGCGGTGTTCCTTATTTCCTACACCTTCAAACTTACTTTTCTTATCGAGGACAATTTTAAAATAGACATTTGCTATCTCCACTTTTTCTGAACAACTGTCTTTTAATTGCACATGATCCGTCAAGTATAAATGGATCTATTTTTTATGATATTTCCTTTTATGTAGATACATTTACAGAAACCCATTCATGTCATTCCCCAACACAGTTTTGGTAACATTAATTTATTCTGGGTTTGGTTTATTTCTTTTAGAAAAATATATGCTTTATTGAGTTGTGCACATAATATCACATTTCGAGCTGCAACAAGAAATTGTATTTTTAACAGTTCAAGGCTACAAAAGGAGGCAACAATGAAAATATAACAATATTTGATAATTCTTTTCTTTCCAAAAAGAAAAATATTAGAAAAGAATATACACAGAAGGAGAAAACAAATGTAGAAAAAGGAAGAGACAAAAAACGATATAACTAAAACTAGATGTCACTTTCTAAAGTTAAGTAGTTTATACATTTTTTTTAGGTCAGCAGAAAAAGCTAAAAAGTCCCTCTTGTGCAGGGGCAGAGTAGAGCAAAGTTACAGAAATCCATTAATGACAGTAGGGGATTAAGTTCAAACCGCAGTAAATTCAAGTAGCAGGTAATGACTGTTTCTTTTCTTCAAATAACAAAACCCCCATTGTTTACTTTTGTACCTCTACAAAATTAGTGAACCTTGCTTTTCTCTCTTTCTCTTTAAAATTTCTGTCCTCCTTTTTTGCCCTAAGTGTATATCTCTACATTGACTTATCTGTCCTCTTTTCTTTCCCAAATGGAAAGAGGTATTTGCTTTCTTTAACCTGTATGTTATGAGTTAGTGTTCCACGGAACCACTGGGGTTGTATAGAGGTTATTCTTCAGCAAATGAGCTCTTTAACCAAGGTCTCTTGGTCCTTGGTTAAAGGATATTTAGCACCTTCTAAATAAGTGGATCTAAATACTTATTCCACCAGTCCTTCTTCACTACATTGTTTCATTCTCCACTTGCTTGCCTAAAATGCAATTTACAGTCTCTTCTTTATAGTGATTTAATTTAAATACCTTT
The DNA here is from genome assembly GCF_028858705.1 of Grus americana. NCBI lineage: Eukaryota > Metazoa > Chordata > Aves > Gruiformes > Gruidae > Grus > Grus americana. The sequence goes on along the minus strand of NC_072852.1, from coordinate 86,241,541 downwards.
TCAACACCAGCTTGAAAATACTTCCCCTGTGTTCATATTGCTAACTAAGCAAATATCAGCTAAGTACATGAATGGTTTACCAAAGGAGAGGCTCCTCAGATAGGAGTAATGGGGCAGGATCTTTCCTTAATTAGAAAATGGCATCTCAAGAACATCTGGATAAATGTCGATCAGGCTGTTTCCCTTGGGATGGGGTTATGTAGCAGGGATAAGAAACTTCCACTGTCTGCAGTGCACATGAGCAGGTCAAGGAATTCACCTCTTGAAGATGATGGCAAGGATGGCAATGGCAGCAATTACCAAGAAGGCTAGACCACCGAGTGCTGAGCCCACGATAAGCGGCAGTCGGTCCTGCACCATCTCCGAGCGCTCCCCTAGCAAGGAAGACACATGCATACACACACACAAATGCAGAGGACAGGAACCATTAGAGTTTCCCTTCTCAACTAGTTCTTACCCATAATTCCATCCCTACCACTCCTTTGCTTCCCAGGCTAGTTCTGACAGTTCAACAAATGCTTGACTTTGTTAACCCTTTGTGGTGGGTTGACCCTGGCTGGAGGCCAGGTGTAGCAGCTTCTCACAGAAGCCACCCCTGTAGCCCCCCCACTACCAAAACCTTGCCACGCAAACCCAACACACCCTTTAACCCTTCAGTCACTGTGCTTCTCCAGTGCCTGCCTTCCTACTTTGGAAAAGCCAGTGCTCCCTCTGACTCCACTTTTCCTTCCCCTGGTCCACTGACAACTGACTAGCCACCTAAGTATAGGCTAGCTCTACACATGGGCTTTGATCCCATTGTTCCCTATTAATTTAGCTTGTAGATGACATACACGAGTACCATTGATCCAGAGCAAATAGTATCACAAGGTAATATGTTGCTCTTTGCATGAATGGATGGTGATACTGCTGGAAGGCAAGCTTCTAGGCATATGTCCTGTGTACCACCTGTCTTTAAGACTTTCACAGAGCATTCAGCTGTAAGATGTCCTGTGACAGCAGGAGACCAGACTACAGCAGTGTATCATGTTATGTACTGTAAGACCCTCCTAAAGAGAGTTCTACTGACACACTGTGCTCCAGCTGGTCAGAGGCACAGAGGCAACAAGGAACAAGATTGAGGAATATGGTGGTAGCGTAAACAATACGCTCTGACAGCATGAAGCTTCTTTGAGTGAATAAACCTGCATATGTAAATTATACAGAAATACAAGTTGAGTAGGTGCGTCTGGTAGTAGTATCCTTCAGAGGATAAGCTAATACACTCAGGGACACACACAAGTGAAAGATGGTCATGTGCAGATCCAAGTACAAAACGGTAGCACTTACCTCCCATTAAAGTCTGGAAATACATCTTTCCACTGTATGGGCCATAGCCCACTGCTGTCCTAGCTCGTACTTGGAAGGCATAGATCTTGCCTGGAATAAGATTTGATATGGTGGCCATGTTGGTTTCGCTAGTTAAGGTGAATGAATTATCCTCATCTTCTGCCTGTGAATGTCAGTGACCAAAAAGGAATGAGAGACTTCTGCCCACACCGCTGGCTCTCCTCATCAAGGAATGCTAGTTTCCACGTTGGCACAATATTCATTGAATCTATTACAGAGCCTTCCAATCACAACTGCTATTCCAGACCCGACTTCCTCACCCACAACTCGCTGTTTCTCACTGCTGCTTTTCATTCCATTAGACCTGGGCTTTCCACAAAGCTCTGCCAAAGACCCTCAGTCCTGACCTAAGCAAAAGTGAGAGACAAACTATCTGTGGTTCCTTGCTAAGCACATCCATAAAAAAAGTCCTAGCATGTCCTGAAATTTTGTTTTCTACAAGCTCCAAATTCATGTCTTCTCCTAGGAGAATCTAGCGCAAGAACATATGTAATGCTGTACCCAGGAATCTGCTAGACATGGTATAACAAATAGCAGGCCCCTTTACTGCTAGAAAAACAGTAGCCCTGCACAATGCTGCAAAAATATTTATGTGAAAGATCAAGAATATGGAATGGGAGCTTCTCTGAACAGCCCTACGTACTTCTTCCCCTCAAAACAGTTGGATTAGGAGTCATGAAAGACATCAATGAAGAACACTTTATATTTGCCACCCTGTAATTCCAGCACACGAACAGCTAACTGACATCCGTCACTTTGTGAATGAAAGACTGCATTCCTCCTCCCAAAATTTCTGAGATATCTGTCCAGGCATAAACGGAGACACAGGACTTCCCTCAACAAACACATGACAGAATGTTGCAGTGAGTCCAATTCCAATATACACATTTGGAAACTTCGGCTCCTTCCACTGTTATGTGTGTCAGCTGGTGCTAAACTTATCAAATTAGCAACAGCTTTTTAGCTTAGTTACAAGTGTCTTTTCTTATTTGCATTGTCTCTAGATAGTTCCAAGTTGGGAAATGCAGATGGACTGATGTTAGATGAAGTGTATACTATGAACTTCTGGTTTTGCTACAGCTTATTCTTCCCTCATAATAGAAGCATTTTCCTCCACCTTATCCATCCTCATCCAGGGGTGCACCTTCCAGACAGAAGATTTCCCTGTTCTCTTTTGCATAACAGCTATACAACAATCGGCACTGCATCACTTTCTGCTCACCTTGTCAAAGTAGCGTAGCTGATAATCCAGGATGATTCCATTGGGCTGGTCTGGCTGAGGCCATGATAGTGTGATGCTACTGGTAGTACGACTCACCTGATGCATCATAGGGACGGCAGAGGGGACTGGAATAAAAGAGGAAGGAGAGATTGCCAAGGGATAAGCCTAACAATGAACTATAGTTGAATATTCATTATTATGAGTTATTAAGTTAGGTCAACTCTTCCTTTAATTTCCCTTAATTTGCATTATGAAGTACTTTTTATAAAATAACCAGAAGAAATCCAGGCATAATTCTACTCTACTGGGAGATACAGTCACTGAAAACTTGGACAGAAAGAAAATTAGGAAATCCACATCCAACTGATCATACACAGGAATTATGAAATTATCTATATTGTAGCTGGAACATTATTCTGATCTTCAAATTTGCAATTTTTACATGCAAGATGACAAGGTGTTCAGTGCCACTGCCTTGTTCTAGGATCACACTTGGACAAACAATGTGATAGTGGTCAGAGCTAAAGCAAAGCACACTACCTCTCTTCTGCTTCTCCCCCAGATTATAATTCATTTTCTGGGGAAAAAACAAGCAAGGGCTATAAGAGTAATGAAGGCCTTTCACTACCAGGTCACGGTTGCAAAGCAGAAGACAGAGGCAGATGAGAACACCGATGCGTTAAGGATCAGACTTTGAAGCATTCCCCAGTACAGTGGTCCCAGTTCAGCTGCAGATCAGAGAGAAAGAGAGCATCTCATTTTCATAGCCTGACATGCAGCCTTGTGTTCAGATTAGCTCCTGGATCTCAGGCCAATCCCTGTCAGGACTCTGCCCAGATGTCAAAACTACCACTGTATTTGAGTCTCTGTCCCTCTGTCAGTCACTGAACCACAGAGGTCCAGCCTGAATGGGCTTCTAACTAGCACTACTGCATGGAACCACCATCTAAAGGTAACTGTTAAGTGTGGAAGCCTCACGTATAGTTTTTCTGTCTGTTCTTAATCAGCTTGCTAAGTTTTGGTGAACAGGACAGCCTTATGTACTATCGAGATGGAGCTGTTAGCTCTCTTGATTCCATTATAATATTAAGTGCTTATAGTCCGTGTCAGATATTAATTACTATGGGAAAATGCCAACTTCCCTTTATGTACAAAGCAAGGACCTGGACATAAAACATGAAAGAGGGCTTTGGAAACATGAATCTAAACCAGAAAACAAACAAGAACTTGTGTCTACCAATTTTAGAAATCTTTTGATTTCTAAAAGTCTGAAGTTCAGTTCAAGACTGAGTAATTGCCATTACTTCTCACTAACTCAAACCCCATTAAATCAGTAGGAAGGAAACAAAATATCTTGAAGATAATATGATTAATGATTTCAAACACTGTTCACTGAGCTAAAATTAGATTACAATGAGAAACAAGCCAAGTTACTATTTGGGGTAGTTTGGCTTTTCATTTTTTTGTCATCCTAGAGGCACCATTCATATGTTCTGAAGACAACAGAAGTACAGAACACCTATTTAATAGCAAGCCCTTTCTTGAAGTGGTTAGTTCTAAAAAATGTCCTCAGATCAGGAAGGGAGATGAATGGTTGTTAAAGCCACTTGCATGTGAAGCTTTCTGGAGAATGAAAATCCACTTCTACAAAAAACATACATGAATTTATATGTACACACACTCTTCAGGTTTGTGCAAAAGCTAAAAGAATATGAGTTTCTTCTTAGGGAGAGATTTCTAAGCAAAAACCTCAGGGTAATTGGAAGAGGATCTTTCAGCCTGCCAGCCATCTGTCCACAAAGTTCTTCTCAAGTTTTGCTTTCTCTCTGTAAGCAAAATGTCATGTTGCCAAGCAACCTCCAGGTAGGTAGCTAGGGAACCCTCATTTTCCTAATGGCAGTAACATTTTCAGCAATATTTAAATTTTCCAGAAAAAGAATGCCAATGAAAAGCTGCCACCTAACTCCACTGGTTTTACACAATATACATAAACTTCCTTAATGTGAGGAATGAAGCAGAGACATTTGGCAAATGATCAAAAACTGCAGAATAGCATTTTCTTCCCTCATAATTGTGAAAAAGATAAAAGGGCTGTTTTTAAAAACAAGATACAATTATTCTGAAAGACACAATTCAAATGGGCTCCAAACAGCTCAGGCAAGTGGGAACCAGTTAAAAATGCAAATGAAACAAAAATGTAAGAGTATAAACAATAAAATGCTTTTTCTCATCCTTACTCATTTTATTTCTTACAATTGCTTGTCTTTCAAACAAGATTGCACAACTACTTCACCTGCTAATGACAATGTTGCAATAAGGATGGAAGACAGCAATTAACCAAGACCATATGTAGCATTTAAGACAAAAATGAACATTGTATTCAAATGATAATGTGAGGAGAATGGGATGATTGGTCAGTTAACATTTGATCAAGACAGATTCTGCTATATTTTAATGTTGTGAAAAGTTCAACTTCCTTCTGATGGGACATAAAGCACACACAGGGAGAGGTACAAACCTAAATACACAGCTACACTGCCAGGAAAGAGCCCCCTTCCTTCTAGTTTTGAATGAAGATTTTGCAGAATGATCAGAGTTAAATCTCCCCTCCAATCCTACCCTCCCATCTCTTTTCATTTCTCTCCTTCCCACCTCCAAGTTATTCTTCACACTCTTCTCATCTCTTCCCAATCCACAATTTTTTCCCTACTTAGAAAGAACACTCAAAGTCAACTAGCAACATTTGACCTGCATTTTAATTAAAACATATCCATTCTGATGTTAATATGTACTATCAATTTTCAGCTACCCATCAACAGGTTATTTTTTGCCAATGGTACAAAGACCTGAGCTGGCACTGTGCATAGTACATTTAGGCACAACAAAATCTGCACCAGAACAATGATGATAAATGGTACTCTACTCAGGTGGGCATATGCAGAAGCAGGTTACAAGTAGTGGAATTAGAAATGTTGGGAAACATAAGAAAAAAAATCACTGGAGTGGCTTTACCCAGAGTTACACTGTGTGTATCTCTTGACCATGCGCCGCAGCATTCTAGAATGTCCCTATTATCCAGGTATGTCCATCACTCAGGGTAATCGGGTGGTGGTGGTGGGGATGTCCAGGATAATGCAGTCTGCTGTATTAAAAATAGTAATTTCAGTGATACGTATCTAATAAGCAGATACTACTTAAGACAAAAGCCTGAACCGGTAAAAATGTTCAGTAATAAAAATAGCTATGAATCAATGCAAGACCAGTTGTCTTTAATCTACTTCTCTGAGACAGAGTTCAGATTTTGATACATGTGTTTGCCTCTCTTTTAAGGACAAAACTTATGAAACACTGGCCAGGGAGCTCTCCTACCACTTCAAGTAAAAGAGACATCTAGATTTCTCCTTTGAAAAATTTCATACTAAGGTGATGTGAAATGTGAACCTATTTGTGGGTGGAATAAGTATATATTTCATGTCAGAAGTGTATGGTAAAGTTACTCTCTGTCCTGGTTATAGCTGAGACAGAGTTAATTTTCTTCATAGTAGCTAGTATGGGGCTATGTTTTGGATTTGTGCTGAAAACAGTGTTGATAATTGTCCTGGTTCTGGCAAGGATAGAGTTAATTTCACAAAGAGCCAGGACGTTATATAATGTCCTGGTTCTGGCAAGGATAGAGTTAATTTCACAAAGAGCCAGGACAGGTGAGCCAAGCTGGCCGGGGGCTATTCCATACCATGTGACATCATGCTCACCATAAAAGGGGGCTAGTCGGGCAGGGGCGGGTTCGGTGTGGCTCTGGGACAGGCTAAGCGTCTGGTCGGTTGGTCGTCGGATCGGTAAATTGTTCTTTGTTATCACCCATTGCGAATATCTGTTATCAGTACTGTTGTTGATTGTTTCCCTCTCCTTTACTGGCACATTCCATACCATATGACATCATGCTCAGCTTATAAGGGGCTTGGGGAAGAGGAAGGATGGGAGGGCAGCGACGTTCAGAGTGATGGCGTTTGTCTTCCCAAGTAACTGCTACGCATGATGGAGTCCTGCTTTCCTGGAGATGGCTGAACACCTGCCTGCTGATGGGAAGTGGTGAATGAATTCCTTGTCTTGCTTTGCTTGTGTGTGTGGCTTTTGCTTTACCTATTCAACTGTCTATCTCAGCCCATGAGATTTCTCACTTTCACTCTTCCGATTCTCTTCCCCATCCCACCAGGGTGGGGAGTGAGCGATCAGCTGCATGGGGCTGAGTTGCCAGCTGGGGCTAAACCATGACACTATCCCAGTGTTAATGAATTAGGAATTATAAAGTTCAAGGTTTTATGTCTTAAGACAACACCCAAACTACCCTACTTCTGCTGCCACAGAAGTGCTAGAGGAGTATTTTCCTTTGTATGCATGCTGACTATTAAAAATGTTTATAACAGAACATTGCTTTCAGAGCTTGTTTCATGGATACAGGTGTCCAGTTCTATATTGATTTGTCACTTTTCGTATGAGATTTATAAATGGAGATACGCTAGGTCTGTGTCTAATGACAGATGAAATCACACGGACTGATTCAATCCAATCTGGGCAGTTGGAATAGATGATCTCTGTAGGTCCCTTCCAAAGGAACTCAACTCCTCTTCTCTTCTCTTCTCTTCTCTTCTCTTCTCTTCTCTTCTCTTCTCTTCTCTTCTCTTCTCTTCTCTTCTCTTCTCTTCTCTCTTCTCTTCTCTTCTCTTCTCTTCTCTTCTCTTCTTCTCTTCTCTTCTCTTCTCTTCTCTCTCTCTTCTCTCTTCTCTCTCTCTCTCTCTCTCTCTTCTCTCTTCTCTCTCCTCTCCTCTCCTCTCCTCTCTTCTCCTCTCCTCTCCTCTCCTCTCCTCTCCTCTGCTCCTCTCCTCTCCTCTCCTCTCCTCTCCTCTCCTCTCCTCTCCTCTCCTCTCCTCTCCTCTCCTCTCCTCTCTCCTCTCCTCTCCTCTCCTCTCCTCTCCTCTCCCCTCCCCTCCCCTCCCCTCCCCTCCCCTCCCCTCCCCTCCCCTCCCCTCTCCTCTCCTCTCCTCTCCTCTCCTCTCCTCTCCTCTCCTCTCCTCTGAGGAGAGGCTGGGATTGCTGGGACTGTTCAGCCTGGAGAAGGGAAGGCTGCCCGAGATTTCATGAATGTACACAAATACTCAAAGGGAGGATGCAAAGAGGACGGAGACAGGCTCTTTTCAGTGGTGCCCAGATGCAATGGGCACAAACTTAAACACAGGAGGCTCCCCCTAAACACAAGGAAACACTTTTTACCATAAGGGTGACCGAGCACCAGAGCAGGTTACCCAGAGGGGTTGTGGAGTCTCCAGCCTTGGACATATGCAAAAGTTTTCTGGATGTGGTTGTGGGCAACCTGCTCAAGGTGACCCTGTTTGAGGATTAATTTGGTTTCAAACTAAACCCTGCCAGGGCCTGTGTGTTCTTTCTAGTTATTTATGGGTTTTCTTCCCCTTCTGTCTCACCTCATAAGCTTCTGATGGCATCCAGTGTCTCTCTCGTTATATTTCATATGGTTTGATCAACCTCAGCTATGCCTTTAATGTTCTCTAATATGCCTCTATATTCTCTAATACTAGCTCCAAATCTTCCACTCTAACATTCTTGTTTCTCCTTCGTTACATCTTCAGGTATCCTATTACCTTCATATTCTAAGCAAATGGCTTGAAGACCCTAGCTTTGTTCCACACATATCATCAAGATCAGGTTGAATACAGTATGGGAATTCCCTTCTTTACAGGTTTAATATCTTTATTCTGAAAATGTCCTATGTCTTTTACATAGATTTCAATTTATTTCTGACACTTTCTCTAAATACCTGAAAATCCTTTAAAAATATCTTGGTTTGTTTTCTGTCATAACCTTGTACTTTATTTCCTGTGGATGAAGAGTGCTTTAGAAAGGCAAATTAGTTGTTTTCACTTCCCTTACCTCTATTATTACTACTTTTTGTGTAGGGGTTCCACTCCCTAATAAACAGGAAAAAATCCTTTATGCCACAAGGTGCCATGTTTTACTATGCACTTCCTATTTCTACTTGCTCAAAAAGCTTCTGTCTTCATTTAAACAGTTGCTGAAACCTGAAATGTCAAAACAAGCACATTCATTCTCTGCTCATGCTGCAGAGATAGGGCATAGTAAAGAGAAAAACTGGAAGAGTTTCTTTTTGTGGAGGGACCATAGAAATTTTTATTAAGTCCCAGTCATAACTGGGCAAATCTGCTGAAGATGGCAAAGCTGGCAAATGTCACTAAGGAAAAAATTAAACCTTAAGAGTATTTTCGTTGCTCTTACGTAAGAAGAAAACAATACAGTTAAATTCTTAGGGACCTTTGGCGAGTGCTTAGGGTTGGCAATTAGATCATAAATAAACAAACAGCTTGTTACTTTGAAAATGAATGTAGTTCATCCAGAGGACAATGACCACACAGCTTACACTCCACTTGCTTTACCTGCTGGATTTAGCCTGATAAAACACAGTAGTATGTAGCTTTTGACAGTCCTCTTTTTATTCCTTTCCTGTTTTGATAAAGAAAATGCCTTGCCTGTGTCCCTGCTCTTGCCAGCTAAGTCTACTGGACTCTTTTGTCTCTCTTTGGAAAAGCAAACATCTTCAAGCAACTCATCCATTTCCCTTCATAATCTCATAATCATGCTTGGCATTTAATTCTTTTCCTGTTCTCACACCACCTGAAAATCTTGTCAGGTCCTTTTAAATTTCCTGGCCATTACCCATAACTCTCCTTGTCCCCATTCAGCCTCTTATATAAGCCTTCAGACTGTCTATCTTTCATTTCTGCAGATCTACAGATTTTTGGTATTGCCAGGTCCCACTGCTCTGAATCCAACTGATGTAGAAGGGTGCCACATATCTTTTCACAGGTACAAGGCCACCTGGTCACATAACCTTTATCCTCACATATGCCCAATAGCTCTCATAAGTCCATTAGCTCTCATAATGTCTGGATTCAGTTAAAAGAAATCTACTTGCTTTTAGAAGTCTGCATAGATTTGCTCCAACATTTGAGTCTCTGCTGTCTTTATCTCTTCCACTTCTTTCTAGGAATGTAACAACTGCCTGAATTAATAAGTTCATTGGCGTGTCTCTGGCAACAGACATTACTACATGCTTCAGTGGAAGGTGTAGGAAAAAAAATGGACAGGTACTTACTGCTATGCACAGAGAATGTTTTTTCACAATCCTTTAAATGAAAAACTGACTTCTGTCCTGGGACATGAGATTATTTGTTTGCCCTGATAAGTACACTTGAAGATGCTAAAATAATCATTAAAACTTTAGTAAAATTATTTTTTTAAAAAATAATAATATGGTTGGATTTCAAGTTCCTTGCTTTTTTGTGTGCGTCAGGTTCCCCTCTGTGAAGAACCATAACTCCACTACAATTACATAATAGCCTTTCCTCATGCAGTTCATGCTATCTGCAACAGCCTCCCAACATCTTTCTATATATCCTGACACTTCTTTAGGTATTCACCCTCAGCACTTCAAACCTGAGCTGTGAGCAATTCCCTTATCTCTTGGCTCATCTCCAGGCAGTTCTTCCTTCTGGTAATTTGCATATCATATTTGCATGTCATACTCTTACTATCCAAACAGATTTCAGGTGCTTTTTATTATAGAAGGTTAAGTCTTACTATATTAAAGGAAGTTTTACAGTGCCAGCCCTTCTTATTCTGTCGTCATAGTCACTGAAGAGTAGGACCATCACAATCAGGCTACCACAGAAAAATGTGATTTTGTAACCAAAGGATCCTATCATACTTTGAATTAGGGCTAGTAGACTGTTAGGGGTAAGCAAACTCTTAGATGAACAGTGTTTTGGAGACAAAGATGAGGAATGAATAGGTAGCAGGGGAAAAAGAAAAAGTATAACTGTTCCAGCACAGATTATTGCCTAAGATACCTCTAACAAAGGGGCAGAGGGTGGGGAGGAGGATTTTTTGGATCAGCAACTGGAAGAAGCAAGAGAACTCTGACTGATGTATGAGTAAGCAGAATATTCAGAAAGTGGCAGGGCTGGAGAATCTTTCTTTGGTCACCTTTAATTCAATGGAGAGAAAATTTTTGCAACGGCCATTTATTCTGAAAGCTTGTCTTTCTCCAGTTTGCTTTTTTTATACCCTTCATGCCTTCCTGTCCCCTCCTTATCTATCTCAGAACATAAGATCCTGAAATGTCCATCTCTGTATAATAATAGTAATAATTGTTATAATAACACAACAACAACAACAAGTCATGCTAAAGTGAAAAGCTGCTGAAGAGATTGAAGGGAGGGAGTATAGATGAGACAGGCCACGTGATGGAGGAAGCTGGGCCTTGTTAGTATGAGCTGTCACTATGAATCGAGGATAGCTCATCTCAAGCTCACTCCTAACGATCTTGAGGAAGAACACAGAAGAAAAAAAACAAACCCATGAAAAAAGCCATTCAGTACACATTGCTATTTAAGAAAGTTGGCCTCCCCTGAAACTGCTTCAGTGCACAAGACAGGCACCTTAGAGAGAGACACCCAACATACCCAACACACCCAGAGAGACCAAGAGACACCTGGAAGAACAGGACTGGTCAGAAAAGTCAAACAGAAGCAACAGAAGAGGGTAGATTTGGTGATTCCAGGCAGGAGAAGGAAGCAGATAATTAAATTACCTCAGACATAGATGAAGAAGGCCAAGATGAAAAGCACGAAGAAAGAGAATTCTTTAGGATGTTAACAGAACACCCACCTGTCTCCAGCAGAAGCCAAAGGAACTGCCTGAAATTAACATACAAATTGCCTAACCATATCTTTTACTGTAAACAAAACCTGATCACCCACTTGCAGCCAGCCTCTTAAGGGGACTGGGTATCCTGTACATGCTCTGCTACTCAATGCCTGTCAGATAACGTTCCAAAGGGAAGAAACAGACATTGTCAAACCCCTGGCATCTGCTAACAGTAGGAAATTACTTGGGGTGTATATATATTCCCTTCCTTATCATAGCACAGAAGCAGAAAGGAAAAGATGTGATTTAACCAAGATCATGATGCCACATCTGGTTTTGAATCATTTCTCTTGAGCTTTACAAAAGCCCGGTTTTGCAGGGGTTTCCACAGCTACACTGTGGAATCTCATTAGGGATTTGTTTGAGTTTTTAACATTTACACATCTCTAAGTGTTTACAGACATTTTCTGTCACTCAGCTCAAATTGTTCTCCCTCTTTTTCCTCCTCATCACTTTGCTCCTCATTATATCCTCTTAAACAAGCTGTGTACAATTCCTCTCCATACCAGCTTATACATGCTTGTAAAGAACAACATATGGCCAGTCTCTTACTGTTGATATTAAGCAGAATTTTATGCCTGTATGCATGTGGCTCTCTCCAGCTCCAGTCCTTGCTATGATATTCACAGAAAATCAGAATTTGCTTGTTCTCCATTTTCCTCCATATATATACACCTTCTGCATGCTATCTATCAGTCTCACCTACTCTTCAACTCTTTAATCTCTCCCCTTCCTTTGACTGCCCAAACAGGGCATTAGTATTTTAGTTTAGTCATCCCTGCGGTTTAGTTTCAAGGTTCATAACACCTTTAATACAACTGTACAACACATTTTAATATTTATACCATGTTAAAGGCAAAAAAAAAAATTAAAATATTTGTTTCCTATTGACAGGAGAATAATATTCTAAGACCACTTATCAGAACAGCAAGGTTGAAAAGGCAAGAACAAGGCAGAAGAAAATATATGGCATGTGGAAGAATCCAGAGCAATTTCAGTAAAATAGGAATGGTGACTCTGCTTATGGAGCCTTTGTCAAAATACCATTTAACACCTCTCCAGGAATTGTAAAAACTGTAGTTTTCATATCCTTTTATGACCCACAGGAGTGCACAGTATTAACATATGCCATCTATATTTAGGTGATGCGTAAATATCATTGTACACATTCCTTCTCGTCATACAGTGCCTATCTGTATCTTTAACTACATCTTCATCTTTAGACAATGCCTATCTGTCTATTTTCCACTTCCATGGAAAGTGTCAGTGACATGGACAGTGGGATCAAGTGCACCCTCAGCAAGTTTGCTAACAACACCAAGCTGTGTGGTGTGGTCGACACGCTGGAGGGAAGGGATGCTATCCAGAGGGACCTTGACAGGCTAGAGAGGTGGGCCCATGTGCATTGCATGAAGTTTAACAAGGCCAAGTGCAAGGTCCTGCACACGGGTCGAGGCAATCCCAAGCACAACTACAGGCTGGGCGGAGAATGGATTGAGAGCAGTCCTGAGGAGGAGGACTTAGTGGATGAGAAGCTCAACATGAGCCAGCAATGTGCGCTTGCAGCCCAGAAAGCGAACTGTATCCTGGGCTGCATCAAAAGAAGTGTGACCAGCAGTTTGAGGAAGGCAATTCTACCCCTCTGCTCTGCTCTGGTGAGACCTCACCTGGAATACTGTGTCCAGCTCTGGGGCCCACAACATAAGAAGGACGTGGAGCTGTTGGAGAGAGTCCAGAAGAGGGCCATGAAGATGATCAGAGTGCTGGACCACTTCTTCTATGAAGACAGTTGGGGTTGTTCAGCCTGGAGAAGGCTCTGGGGAGACCTTATAGCAGCCTCCCAGTACCTAAAGGGGGCCTACAAGAAAGCTGGAGAGGGACTGTTTACAAGGGGATGGAGTGATAGGACAAGGGGTAATGGTTTTCAAGTGAAAGAGGGTAGATTTAGATTGGATGTAAGGAAAAAATTCTCTACTATTTGTGTGGTGAGGCACTGGAGCAGGTTGCCCAGAGAAGTTGTGGATGCCCCATCGTTGGAAGTGTTAAAAGTCAAGCTGGACTGGGCTTTAAGTAACCTGGTCTAGTGGAGGATGTCCCTGCCCATGGCAGAGGGGTTGGAACTAGATGATCTTTAAGGTCACTTCCAAACCAAACCATTCTATGATTCTATGATGAAATGAGGACAATGGAAGGTGTTGTATAGGAACAAGAAAGAATGTAAAAACAGAGTATCTCAAAACATAAAAAGACAAAAAAGAAAAGTGAACAGGTGAAAAATGCTAGAAAGACTGATTGAAGTACAAGAAGATGAAATGGAGAAGAGTAGGAGATAGAGAAGGTGAAGAGGAAATGAGGAAATGCTATCTAAGAGCTGCTGTGGCAAGCTGATGCTCACAAAATCCCCGTCAAACCCTGATTATGTCTCCTGTCTTGCACAATGAGGCAACATGCTCTGTCTGATCCACAGAACTACATCTCCCATTGTCATCTTCTCTAGGGCAGCTTCTGCCCCAACAACTCTTCTCCATATACAACCACATCAGCTGCTAAACTCAGTTTTTCTGCCAAGAGGGAAAAAAAGGAAAGCCCATTCAGAGGAAGCAGGAATGAGAAGGGCAGAAGTGAAATCATGGAACTAGCAGGGCAAGATAAAAAAAGGCACAACACACAAGTAAAATGACAAAGCTCCAGGATTCAAAAGATAAAAGGAAATCAAATGAGAGACAGAAGTGGAAATTTTGGGACTCAGATGCAGAGGTCTCCTCACCTGACTGGCTGGTGCTAACATTGATGGTGGCATAGTGGGGTGCTTCTGAACTCAATTCAGTCACCAAGTTGACAGCCTGGATCTCAAAGGTGTACTGCACACGGGCCAAGAGGTTGGAGACTTGCACACGACTTTCTGTCAGGCCCACTTGGCGTGGTTCAAATTGTACGCTGTCCCCACAGCGCACGCATGGCCCTGAGGACCCTGCTGGGCATACTTTGCAGATGACATTGAAGAAAACATCCTTGCGGCCACCCAGGTCCTTGGGGAGGCGCCAGGTCAGGAGCACGTTGGAGCCAACAATTTCATAGCTAAGATCACGGGGAGCAGAGGGGACGCCTAGAAGACAGAATGAAAGATCAAAATCCCATGAAAGAATGGGAAAGAGGTGGGGGAGGGGAGAGGACAAAGCAGGGGAAAAGAACAGAAGAACAAGTTGCTTTTTCTTCTCATTCTTACTCTTTAGCTGTTTCTCTGAACAGGGCTAAGAAAAACAAATTCTTTGTTACATCAAACATACATTTACATACACAAAGGAGTAACTGTGCTATCACATTTTAGAGAAACAAAATTAACAAGAAGGGTCTTTGTTTCAAGGGTGTGACTTTTACTTTTCCCTAAAAGAACACCCAGTGTTTAGGGAAATTCCAAGCTTTTGGAATTTTAAATTCTGCACAAGCTTAGTAAAAATATTTCTCTACTGTTCTCTCCTTTGTCACTCAATATCTCTGAACTCTCTTAGACTTCGGTTAGCCTGTTCCATCTAATGAAGAAACTGAACATCAGTTTCCCTACGATTATTCCTGCTGCCAGCCAGATTCCTGAATGGCATTGGGAGTAAACTCTGACAGCTGAAAAACTGCCCATTCTATGCATCAAACACTTTCCCTGCTGGCACAGAGACAGTGAAGAGAAGGCGGAAAATGCAGAGGGTGAGAAGATGGCATAGAGATGAGAATGGAACAAGACACTGCAGCTAGAAAGTGAAAAGCTCAGAGAGGTAAAAATAAGCAGCAGTGTTGCACTGCTAAACCTGGACATAGACACAAAGCAAGACTGGAAGGGCACAGACAGAGAGGCTGAGCTCAGTAACAGGGATGGGCAAGAAAAACATTATTTACAGAACATTTCCCTGTGAAGGCTATAATGAAATCCAAGAATCCTCATTCTCACCACTACACTGTAATCAAGAAATATTGATGAAAACTATGTGCAAAGCCTTTTCTCTGTCTAGCACTGATCAGTATAAAGGATGACACCCTCTATTAGTATAGGTGGATGAGATCTTTGTGAGGGATCTCTCCGGCTGCAATCCAATTCATTGCTGGAGCATTTGAGTATTTCCAATAGCTATATTTCCCTGAGGACTCACATTTTAAGTGTCGTTAAAACAATACATTATGCTGGAAAATTGCACACAGAAGATTGTTTAAAAAATGTATTACTGACAAGATGAAGCATTTGTACATCAGGAAATGTCAGAATTAAATTTTCTTTTGTGATCTTAACTGGGCCACTCAGCATTTGCATTGTGGTATAGTACTTAATTGCATGATCACATACTAGTTTTCCCTGAGGATTCTGATCACAGTCAATGCAAAGGATAGACAACTGCTCAGGAACAATAATCCCTGTGAAGCAAAGATTTCTTGATGCTGCTGAAGGTGGATTCTGTGCAGTAATCACTAACCTTATTTCGTTTTCTCTATCTAATTATTATTTCTTGACATATTAATATTCATAATCAATGATTGTGAAAAGTTGTAACTGATGAGAGCAACAAAAAAGTCAATGAAAAATTAATTATTTTCCCATAAATAAAATTTGCAGAATTTGAATTCTATGTAGTAAATATGGTCTTCACACTTTCAATGATAAAGGGAAGAAAATATTGGTTAACTCCTTCAATGAACAAAGTGTACCCTGTGTATGAAATGAGTTTAGCATTTCATGAGATATTAGTATATTGTTCTCTCATTAAAAGTTGTACGTGAACTTGCAATGGACTTATTTAAAGTTGCATGAGTCATCTAAAATTTGACATTTTTTCATTTCTGCACATCTAGTATTGCCACACTCCAGTATTCTCAAAACACAGTTTCACCAGTGTATCAACATTGAAAAAAAGCATGTGGGAACACTTCTGCTTTCTCATCTACATTCAGTGAGTGGATATACCCTGTAGTCAACTGCAGGAGCAAAGGGAAGTTTTGGGTTATTTCAGAGATCATGAGAAGAGGTGAATTGCAACTCCCCTGAATCATTCAGGCACATTCTCTCTCATTAACTGCCCTTCTTGCCTTCAAACACTGCATACAAATACTTACCAGTGCAGGGAGCATCAGAACTGTCTGAAGCAGATCGATAGTAGCGGTTCTGACACACACATTCACTGGAACCTGGCAGTAGAGCGTGGCTGTGGGCTGGACATAGATTGCAGGGGTCATCTCCCACAGATACTTTAAAGAAACCAAGGGGACAGGCTAAGAGGAGGAAAATGAGAGAGGCAAAACCAGGAAACTCATTAATTCAGATTCCAGAAACAATGCAATCTTATTTACATTTAACTTGTGCTGCTGCTGTAGGGAGAAGTTATTACATAGGGTAGCTACTACTGGGTTTGTTGCTTTATAGAGCATGTATTGTTAAAGTTGCAATTTCAGAATAGTTTATTTTATTCTATACAATAGGTCCTTAAATTGGTTCACTGGCAGATGAAAGAGGACCAGTGCAGAGACAGCTTTGGCCATCTGAAGTAATTGTCTTCTCATTACTTGCTCAAAGAGCTTTAGCATTGGAGAAGCCAAAGAGCATAGTCACGTGATCTGTCTGGAAATAGCCATAACAATTACAGGTACTATCTACAACTCCTTCTCCCCACCCAACGCAGCCACAAAAATGGATTTTTTATGCCATCTTTAACAGCTTCATTGCTTAAAGTAATATAAGCTACCATGGCTGATTTTGGACCAAAATTAGGAGCAGGCACTCAGATTGGCAGTCCTATTGTTGTCCCGTAGGTCTGGAAACTTCCCGATAATGGATAAAAGCCTCTTAATTTAGTCAAATTTAATATGCAAGTGCACAGGAACATTCTTATGCAAAAAGCTGAAACAAGGATGGAAATCCATCCTATAAGGAAAGAAAATGAAAAAACATCCTATAAGGAAAGAAAATGAAAAAAACCCCCTTATTAACAATATGGGAGTATGGCATGCTCTAGGTTTGGCAAAGATGCTATGCTGAATTACCGAAGAGAAGGTGCTTGGATCTTACATTGAAGTGCTAGAATAAAGCTTTTACAATTTTTATGTAAGTTTTATGTAAGTTTTCTAAAGCTGATTTTCTATATAAATAGATACAGCTCTTTTAGATTTATGGACTAACAAACTCAGGTGAAAGTTCATTTGTGCACTGACATTTGGTTTGTTAACTTTGCAATAAAGAGCATTTACAGGGAACGGGAAACTTTCAGGTAGACCCCAGATGAGCATTTGATGTCAAAAGCCACAAGGAACACACTCAGAAGAACTGTCCTAGTGATTACCGTAAGCAGAACAATCCAAAGGGTTGTGGATAGCAAAAATTTATATAAAGAAAGAAAAATGAGTAAGAGAAAAATATTGTATACAGGTGTTAATACGAAATTAGGCTATCTAATGAATGTTCAAAAATGGAACACCACACCAGAAGCTGCAGAATTAGCCCATCTGATTAATACCGTACTTACAGGCTTCCACCTCCAATAACAATTATTTGGAAATGTTTCTAACCCACATAGGTGCTGAGTGGCCATTGATGCACCTTTCTTAACAAATAAATAACTTCACAAAAACAAAGTAGCTTGCTTATCTAACCTTCTTCTCATATGCGTTCAATTCCCTTTGCTTTGGGTTTTCAAAGCCCATTGCAGAATTTTTGATGTATACTGTGGGACTGCAGGTATGCAAACATGAACAAAGCTGAAAAGGTTACAGCCATAGTCCAGACATAACAGCCAAGAACATCTGTGGAGTCCCATCAGCTTTATGCCTGTTATATTACTTCATCTTCCCTGTCAGAAGTCGTCTTGGCTGCAGTGTAACCTCCACGTGTACTGTGATTAGAGTGGAAAGTCCTGGAACAGGTCAGACCATAAAAGGGACTTCAATAAAACTGAATGATAGCTATTAGATAGGAGAACACTAATTCTTCCCAGCACTCAGAAAATTACAACATTCAATGTGTGATACACTGTCAGAGAAAGGAAGGGAGAAGAAGAGATTGTAATTTTGCATATGCCTTTGCCTTCAGGCCTTTATCCAGCAGAAAATCAAATTATTCTCATATGGAAAGATCTGTCCCTATGTTCCTATGGACAAAAAAGTAAGTAAGATTTTGTCCACTTTATTAATTATATCCCTTTCATTCAGTTTAAGGCTCTGCTAACAGCCACAGATGAAGAATATAATTTTCACATTTCTTGGCAAATGCACCTGTACTGAAACTATGAGTATTATGAATGGGAAGTTCTCATCCAACTCACTGCATAGTCATTCAACCAAAATTTACCACTTTCAGGGATCTTCCCTTATTTATTTCAAATTTGAGAATGCTGAACTGAATGTGAACATCTTTATTTTCTTACAAGTTGTTTTATCTCATCCATTTTTTCTTGCATCAAACCCCTTCTCAAGATTTTGTCAAGGCTTAGAACTAGTGGCACATTCATTCCACTTGTGAAGACAGACCCTGGAGAATGGTTCTTTTTCTTCATTCAGCACTAGAGCCTGACATCAAGTGGGACAATGACCTTGCTACTAGTCACAATAGTGAAAATTAACAGATAATGATAATGCCTGCAGTCTATGTGATGCTAAAAGGAAATCTGTAGAGGATACAGACTTTAGCCCTGTAGATATTTACCGTACAGGGGTAGTGCTAAGAGAATTCAGGTAGATTAATCTCTAGCCCAATTGCAAATCATATGGAAAGCTAGACAAACCTGTGACTGAAGAAGAATTTGTCTGGTATTTAGTAAATAAAATTTATTTTAAAATAAACATGGTTGTGTTAAAAATAAGCAAACATTTATTTTAACATGGTGCTTTGAAGTCTACCAGTAACTTGCTGTTGAGCCTGGGGATGCAGGGATGAGCTCTGCAGGGATGGCACACTGTTGATGAGTTAGACAAAAGTATTAAGCAAAAGTGCAATGTTGTAGGTTTTATGTAATGGAATGAACATGCCAGTAGCACTACCACCTCAGTAAAGAAAGCCAGTTTATATAAGGCAGAGCAAGTCTACTTCTTAAAAGGCCATGCAAGACTTCATTAATCCTGTGGACGGTCACTCCAAGTGACCAGAAGCATTCAACAGCTGCTTATAAAAGCCAACCAACCAACCAATGCAGCAAGAATACAAACCTTTGCATAGGTACATGGTGTCTGCTAATGGATAACAATGTTATCTACTCATACTGCTGATACAGTACAACACTATAGAGACACCGCTTTGGAAAAGGTACTCGTAACAAATACTAGTGATCAAATACTTACAGTTATTCTTTCATATTTGCCTCACAAAATCCAGTTTCTTCATCCATGCACCATGCTTGCCATTATATGCCTGCACTATATGCAACGGCAGGTTACTGCTGTCTTGCCTAGCACTGCCCAGTGTGCTATGCTTTTTGTGCTGTCACACTTAGGTGGTTTCTTGCTATCTATTCTCTCTCTCATTCATTGAGGCAGCATCTATTCTTGAATGTAATCCCAGAACTGTAAAAGTCAGTGAATGAAGATTTGTTTATTTCTGCTGAACAGCAATGTCAGCATGAAAACAGGTGACCTTACAGTAAATTACAGGTTTAAATAAGAAGAATGCTTACACCAACTAAAGCAGCAGGCTTCTGAGAAAAACTTCCAATACAAGCAGCAGACAGAAAGAAAAAAAAAAAAAGACCAACCACTTTTAAGAAGGAAACTGGCCTGTTTCTGAAGTGATTTTGTGATACAGTTGCCATTGAGAGCAAAGTAGCAGACTTAATGTAAATATATATCCCCTTCTCAGTGTCTCCAGGTCCAATACTCCCTTGTCCTGTATTTAACATAAGTAAGTAGAGTGTGAAGCAGCCACATAAGCAGCTCCATTACAGCTGAGAAAACTGGTCAAATAAAATTCCACTGCAGCTGTTTCACCAACAAAACAAATTTCAGTAATATTTCCTCTGTCCTCACATGCTCCCTCCCTTTTGGGAGAAGAGGTGGAATTTCTGCCATTTTGGCTATCATGTTCCTCCTCAGTGACCCAAAGAAACAGATAAAAGAGGGGTACACACAGTGACTTAAAGTCTCCATTAAGATGTATAATTTTTACAAGATGACTCAAGTACAAAAAAAAATCACTGATGGTGATGGCTAATTGGTTTTCTATGCAAACAACTCTAAAAGGTTAAGTTAACCCATCACAGAGAGAAGGGATCTAAGAAGCCTTCCTGCAAGAAAAGTCAAGAGAACAGACTAGTGTAACAGTACATGGTGATCCCCACTTAGGCAGAGCACAGCCAAGTGCCATTCTCAGCAGACCATGAACATCTCTGGCATGTGACATTCAGTCCATATTCTGTGCAGACACACGATAGGCAGCTGAATCCCATCCTCAGAGAATACAATCAATCAGTGGAACCTAATGAGCAATTTGACTCACTCCAAAGCAAAGACCCAAGGAACAATTCAGTTGCCTATACACTTCAGAGGCCCTGGTATCCATTCTCTCTGTCATCCAGATGGCATTCCAGTAGGTGCTGGGTCTTCCACTGTTCCTATGTCATATCTGCTAGCCCTGAGTAGATGTCTTGGCTACACCAGGGTGTCTCAGATGGCCATAGATGCTTACATGTGAAAAACTAAATGGAGCTGAGAGCTGATCTTCACAGGGGACTTCAACCACCCTAATAACTGCTGGAGGAGCAACACAGCAGGGCATAAGTGTATTGGGTTTGTGTGGCAAGCTTTTGGTAGTGGATTTGGTGGGCACCTGGCCAGCATCAGTTCCTGGAAAGCATCAGTGACTACTTCCTGAACCAAGCAATAGAGGAGGAGCAATGTGGGCAGGTGCCCTGCTGCACCTCACGCTCACAAACAAGGAAGGGCTCACTGGTGATGTGAAGGCTGAAGGCAGCCTTGGCTGTGGTGACCATGAGATGGTGGAATTCAAGATCCTGAGAGGAGTGAGCAGAGCAAAAAGCAAGCTCACAAGACTGGACTTCAGGAGAGCAGATTCAACCCCTTTTGGTACCTGCTTGGAGGATTCCCATGGGATAAGGCCCTGGAGGGAAGAGTGGCCCCAAAAAAGGAAGACTAGAGAAAATGTGGGCCTACTGATGGGCGGTGCAGGGGACCTCGTAACACAGGACATGGAAAAGGCTGAAGTACTGAATGTCTTCTTCACAGCAGTCTTTAGTAGCAACACCGGCCTTTAGGAACTCCAAGTGCAAGAGACTGGGGAGAAGTCTGGAGCAAGGAAGAAATTCTTCCTGATAGAAGATCAGGTGAGAGAATATTTAGGCAAACTGGACTACATAATTCCATGGGCTCTGATGGGATGCACCCAACAGGGAGCTGGCTGATGTAATTTTGAGGCCACTCTTGATAATCTTTGAATGTTTGTGGTGACTATGAGCGGTGCCTGAGGACTAGAGGAAAGCAAATGTCACTCCTGTCTTTAAGAAGGGCAAGAAGGAGGACTGTGTTGGGTTTGCGTGGCAAGGTTTTGGTAGTGGGGGGGCTACAGGGGTGGCTTCTGTGAGAAGCTGCTAGAAGCTCCCCCTGTGTCTGACAGAGCCAATGCCAGCTGGCTCTAAGACGGGCCCGCCACTGGCCAAGGCCAAGCCAATCAGCGCCTCTGTGATAACATATTTAAGAAGAAGAAAAACACTTAGAGAGAGAGAGCTTTTGCAGCTGGAGAGAGGAGTGAGAAGATGTAAGAAACTCTGCAGACACCAAGGTCAGTGCAGATGGAGGGGGAGGAGGAGCTCCAGGCACCACAGCAGAGATCCCCCTGCAGCCCGTGGTGAAGGCCATGGTGAAGCAGGCTGTCCCCCTGCAGCCAATGGAGGAAGGATGAGGGGGTGTAGAGATTCCACCTGCAGCCCGTGGAGGACCCCACGCCAGAGCAGGTGGAGGCACCTGAAGGAGGCTGTGGCCTGTGGGAAGCCCACGCTGGAGCAAGTTCCAGGCCGGACCAGTGGACCCGTGAAGAGGGGAACCCATGCCAGGGCAGGTTTGCTGGCAGGACTTGTGACCCCGTGGGGGACCCCACGCTGGAGCAGTTTGCTCCTGAGGGTCTGCACCCCGTGAGAGGGACTCCATGTTGGAGCAGGGGAACGATGAGAGGAGTCCTCCCCCTGAGGATGAAGAAGCGGCAGAAACACCATGAGATGAACTGACCATAACCCTCATTCCCCGTCCCCCTGTGCCGCTGAGGAGGGGAAGGTTGAAGCCGGGAGTGAAGTTGAGCCCGGGAAGATGGGAGGGGTGGGGGGAAGTGTTTTAAGAGTTGATTTTATTTCTCATTCCTCTACTCTGTTTTGCCTAGTAATAAATTAGATGAATTCCCTCTCTAAGTTTGGTCTGTTTTGCTCGTGACGATAATTAGTGAGTGATCTCTCCCTGTCCTTATCTCGACCTACAAGCATTTCGTTATGCCTTTTCTCCCCTGTTTAGTGAATGAGGGGAGTGAGAGAGCGGCTCTGGTGGGCACCTGGCCCCCAGCCAGGCTCAACCCACCACAAGGACCCAGCGAAATGCAGGCAGCTCAGCCTTGCCTCAATCCCTGGGAATGAAATTACTGGCTTGGTAGATGAGAGCAGTGGATACTGACTACCTTGACTTCAGTAAGGCTTTCAACACTGTCTCCCATAATGTCCTCATGGAAAACATAGTATGGGCTTTAAGCACTATCACACATAATATCCTCACAGACAACTGCATGAAGGATGGACAGTGAGGTTAATCAAAAACTGCCTGAACAACTGAGTTCAGAGTGTGGTGACCAGTGGTATGAACTCTAGATGGAGGCCAGCACCTAGGACCAGTGGAATGAAGTCTAGATGGAGGCCAGCACCCAGCGGTATACCTCAGGGGTCAGTATCAGGTCCAATACTGTTCAACATTTTCACTAATGACATGGATGATGGGGCAAAGTCTACCCTCAGCAAGTTTGCTGATGATACAAAACTGGAAGGAGTGTCTGATATACCAGCGGGTTGTGCTGCCATCTGGACAGACCTTGACAGGCTGGAGAAATGGGCTGACAGGATCCTCATGAAGTTCAACAAGAGGAAGTGCAGAATTCTACACCTTGGGAGGAATAATCCCATGGACCAGTATAGGCTGGGAGCTAACCACCTGGAAAGCAGCTTTGCAGAAAGCATCCTGGGGGTCCTGGTGGACACCAAGTTGAACAGGAGCCAGCAATGTGCCCTTGCTGCAAAGAAGGCCAATGGTATCCTGGGCTGCATTAGGAGTGTTGCCAGCAGGTCAAGGGAGGTGATCCTTCCCCTCTACTCATCTCTGGTGGGGCCACACTCGGAGTCCTGTGTCCAGGTTGGGCTCCCCAGTACAAGAGAGACATGGACATACTGGAGAAAATCCAGCAAAGAGCCACAAAGATGATTAAGGGACTGGAGCACCTCTCCTGTGAGGAGAGGCTGGGATTGCTGGGACTGTTCAGCCTGGAGAAGGGAAGGCTGCCCGAGATTTCATGAATGTACACAAATACTCAAAGGGAGGATGCAAAGAGGACGGAGACAGGCTCTTTTCAGTGGTGCCCAGATGCAATGGGCACAAACTTAAACACAGGAGGCTCCCCCTAAACACAAGGAAACACTTTTTACCATAAGGGTGACCGAGCACCAGAGCAGGTTACCCAGAGGGGTTGTGGAGTCTCCAACCCTGGACATATGCAAAAGTTTTCTGGATGTGGTTATGGGCAACCTGCTCGAGGTGACCCTGTTTGAGCAGGGGGCATTTGAGATATCCTCCAGAGATGGTTTCCAAGTTCAGCTGTTCTGTGATTTCCCTTAAACATATGCAAATTAAAATGTGTGGATATATCCCTGTGGTCTTGGCTGCCCCACTACAAGATCTTTCACCATATACGTGATTGTGGGTGGACAGGGAACAACGAATGGAAAGTTCTCGACATGAGGGCATATCTGATTTTAGATGTTCAGAAGTGAAACAAGAATAGGATTGGCAGGTTCCCTCTGAGGGAGAAACCTGAGGAAAGAGTTTAAAGGAGACACGGAAAAGTGTAAAGAAAAGCAATAATTAAGAGTCTCATCTCCCAGTTCAATTCGCATGACAGAAATGGCAGCTGAAGAACTAGGAAGCGGAATCCAGAGCAACTTGGGAGGAAAGATCTCTCTGCAGTGATTATTTTTGTATTGTCTAGTGAAAAAAATTAATGACTACATAAACCTATAATCTCACGCTGGCATTTCCAGCACGGATGGCAGATACAGAGAAAGGATCATGCTTTGAAACTCCCATTCTGCCCCTGGGTATTTTTACTTCCAGAAGAAAAACAGGAAACTGAAATACAGCATACCACAAGCAAAGCTGATTTGCAGTGATTAAACATGATTCACATCTCTCCTCCACCTTCCTAATGAAAAGATAGTTGCAAGAAAAAAAGGAAAAAGAAAAAAGAAAAATTAAAAGAAAAAGACTATGACCTAAAATTTGTTATATTATACATTTGCAATTTTAGCCAATAAGGCCAGACTGACTACAGTAGACACTAACTGACCTCCATGTAGCTAAAGAATGGCCTCCATGGGAGGCCACACCTTTCTGCTTCCACCTAAACCCTGACCCCTGCCTCTGCATCCAGTCAGGGAGCTGCTTACATTCATGAGCACCTTTATCCCTTTCCAAAATTGCCTAAGATATGCTAGCTCACTGCACGCAGGACTTTAGCCCACAGATAGCAACAATAATTGTTCCCATGACATGGAGCTTTTCCTGGCATTGCCTCAGGCCAGTCATCCTATAAATAGTGTATCAAAGGTCAAGTTGGGAGGAAAGAGAAAAAAAATCCCTTGGCAATCTAAACAGGCAAAAGCCACTTCCTTTTATTCCAGCAGTTACAGTGAGCTTTGGGCTGATTTTCCACACACAGACCGAATCCATCTCTCATTTGTTTCTGAAGGATCTCTTTTTTCATGCCATGAGATTTTTCAGTTTTCATGTACATTACATTCCCTTCTTACTGCAGATCATGGCTTCATGTCCACTTGCTATGGTCCTACAATCTCTGCAGATGATTACTGTGCTCACTGGAGACAGTCTGTGGTGGGTTGAGCCTGGCTGGAGGCCAGGTGCCCACCAGAGCCACTCTCTCACTCCCCTCATTCACTAAACAGGGGAGAAAAGGCATAACGAAATGCTTGCAGGTCGAGATAAGGACAGGGAGAGATCACTCACTAATTATCGTCACGAGCAAAACAGACCAAACTTAGAGAGGGAATTCATCTAATTTATTACTAGGCAAAACAGAGTAGAGGAAAGAGAAAATAAAATCAACTCTTAAAACACCTCCCCCCACCCCTCCCATCTTCCCGGGCTCAACTTCACTCCCGGCTTCAACCTTCCCCCCCTCAGCGGCACAGGGGGACGGGGAGTGGGGGTTACGGTCAGTTCATCTCACGGTGTTTCTGCCGCTTCTTCATCCTCAGGGGGAGGACTCCTCTCATCGTTCCCCTGCTCCAGCATGGAGTCCCTCTCACGGGGTGCAGACCTTCAGGAGCAAACTGCTCCAGCGTGGGGTCCCCCACGGGGTCACAAGTCCTGCCAGCAAACCTGCCCTGGCGTGGGCTCCCCTCTTCACGGGTCCACCGGTCCGGCCTGGAACTTGCTCCAGCGTGGGCTTCCCACGGGCCGCAGCCTCCTTCAGGTGCCTCCACCTGCTCTGGCGTGGGGTCCTCCACGGGCTGCAGGTGGAATCTCTACACCCCCTCATCCTTCCTCCATTGGCTGCAGGGGGACAGCCTGCTTCACCATGGCCTTCACCATGGGCTGCAGGGGGATCTCTGCTCCGGCGCCTGGAGCTCCTCCTCCCCCTCCATCTTCACTGACCTTGGTGTCTGCAGAGTTTCTTACATCTTCTCACTCCTCTCTCCGGCTGCAAAAGCTCTCTCTCTCTAACTGTTTTTCTACTTCTTAAATATGTTATCACAGAGGCGCTGATTGGCTTGGCCTTGGCCAACGGCGGGCCCGTCTTGGAGCCGGCTGGCATTGGCTCTATCAGACACGGGGGGAGCTTCTAGCAGCTTCTCACAGAAGCCACCCCTGTAGCCCCCCCGCTACCAAAACCTTGCCACGCAAACCCAACACATTCCACCCCTCGCCTCTGTGAATCACATATTTAAGAATTATCATTAAAATATACATTCAACACAAAAGCTACACACACAGAGATCACATCAACGAGGAAAAAGAAAAAAGAATTCCCCCCACCAGAATCAAAGCAACACTATCATGACACCAAACAAGAATAGACAATACACACAGAATCCACCTCTCATCCCTTCACCAATATTTTGCTCTCAAGCTAAGTTCAGTCAACGTTTTGCCCGTTACCTCCTCCAATTACTATCCTTATCTCGATTTTCTCGAGCCCCACATTGGGCGCCAAAAAAACTGTGGTGGGTTGAGCCTGGCTGGGGGCCAGGTGCCCACCAGAGCCGCTCTATCACTCCCCTCTTCAGTAAGGCAGGGAGGGGAGAAAGGAGGATGGAAAAAAAACAACCCCAAACTCGTGGGTCGAGATAAAGGCAGTTTAATGTAGCTAAAGCAAAAAAGCCGCGCGCGGAAGCAAAGCAAAAAGCAAAAGATTATTCTCTACTTCCCATCAGCAGGCGATGTCCGGCCACTTCCTGGGAAGTAGGGCTTCAGTATGCGTACCCCTTACTCCGGAAGACAAACATTGTAAAAAAAAACAACGAATGCCCCCGCCCTGTTCCTCCCCCTATTCTCAGTTTCTTATTGCTGAGCAGACGTCATATGGTATGGAATATCTCTTTGGTCAGTTTGGGTCAGCTGTCCTAGCTGTGTCCCCTCCCAAGATCTTGCCCACCCCCAGCGTGCTGCTGGGGAAAAGAAATGTTGGAAAGACAGCCTTGATGTGTGCTGGCACTACTCAGTAGTAGCCAAAACACTGGTGTGTTATCAACAGTTTGCTAGCTACCAATACACAGCACAGCACCATGAGGGCTGCTGTGGGGAGAATTAACTCCATCTCAGCCAGACCCAATACACAGTCATAATGAATACCCAAGTTGAAGCAAGCCCACCATCGCTAGGACTAGCATGTTTTGCTTTAGTGAACATTACCATTTCAGGACCATCCTAGAGAAAGCCTGAACAAGAGCAGCTTCTCCTGAAACACCTCCACTATGTACCTCACACAAAACACCAACGCCAGTTAAGCCACAGGTGCCATCGTGGGGATAGTAAGACTTAATCATCCCCCAAGCGCCAGTACTTTTCAAGAAAACATAGATTTAGCTCTCATGGATTCACAATATCCAATGCAAGGACAGAGGGTTGCAGAGCTAGCACCTCAGGGGGCAGAGCAAGCCGCCACTTCCCATCAAGTCGAGGTTACTATGAAAGGAGAAGGCAGAGTTTGGAGTGCACAAGCGCTTTTCCCTCAGCTTGTCTCAGTCATTTTTCATACCTTGGCACAGTGTCAGGATGCCACAAGAGTTCAGCTGGGCACAGGTTATCTCAGAGACACTGACCCAATTTTCCTCAGCTCCTCCCTACAACACTTGCCCCTGTGTTGTCTTTATTTGACTGACTGCTCACTGGAGAAAAGTTCCACTCATGAGGCTAGAGGAGCAGTTTCTGACAGACTTCTAACAATAACAAATATAAAAACCAGCAGAGAAAAGTGCTGGAACCTGTGTGTGTGTGCGTGAAGAAAAAGAAAATGGGGAGGAAACAGACAAAGAACAAAGAAGTCAAGAGAAAGAGGTATTGAAGAGATCACTTCGACAATAAAGGCAGAGAGGAAATATTCCCAGAGCTAAACGGAATACAGCAAGGAGAGAGGGACCAAGAAGGGCTGTCAGAAACTTCAACAGAGCTTTATGTACCCCCAGCAGTGTTTTTAGGGAATGTGACACAGGTGGCACTGACTTTTTGTACCCAGATATGACTTGGAACTGAGCTGGGACATAGGAAGACATTTAGAAGAGCATAAAATTGCCCTCTTCTTGACTAAGACAAGTGATGTGTTTCTTATATGGGAGTTCTGCTCCCAGGTGTACTGTGGAGTAGCAAGAATGAATACTAGATGTGAGAGTATCGAAAATTGTAACAGAGTGTCAAAGCTGGCATCAGAATCAAAGTCAGAGGGTTGAATGAACACAGCTGAATTTGAGGCCTAGGTAAAACAGGACATGCAGAGCTTCAGAGGGCCTCATATGAGAATGACTCTAGGCAAAGCAGAATCAGCATGGAGTTTAAAAGAGAAAATAACTGGTATGCGCCACGCCACTTGCTTTATCTAGATAATGGGAGGCACTGCTAGAATAAGCCCTGAACTGAATCAGCTGGAAAGAGGGATGGAGTTTGGCAGTTACAGAGGGCAGGATGATAGAAAGGATTTAATAATTGATAATATCGTAGAAATATGATTTAGACATTACTTTCTTATAATGCAAGACAGATGGCATAATTAGCATGCAGAACACACACTAGAAAAGAAAAATCTAAGTAACTTTTAGATAAAACACTGCTTCGTCCTCCTGCCCTCCCCCCAAGAAATAAGCCTATGACTAGCTTATGGTGATAGAAAGTAATTTCCTACTGGGGCAGTCTATTCCACAGTGACTGTGTATCTTGCATCTTGTTCTGAATAAGGTGGGATCAGCCAGAGTTAGAAGCAAGGTGTGATGAAGCAAGAGGGCCCCAGGTTAATCTAGAGTTTCATAGTTACTACAACTGTTTAGGTGGGGAAGAGACAGTGGAAAATGAAAGAAACATAAGGAGAGAAGAGTGTGGCTTTTGTTTTGTTTGGTTTTCTTTAAATGGAAAAGGACAGCATCAAATCAACTGAGATAGAACAAATGAAGTTTCCTGCTGAACTGTCGATAGGAGATCAGTTGAGTAAAGGATTTTCAGGTAAAAGAGGTGGAGTTGAAGCAATTACTCTACTTATATATATATATACACACAAGTTATATATTGGGAGGACTGCCAGGGAATGGGCTGTGTGAAGAAAAAATGGCAAAACAAGATAGGAAAGATTTGGGCAGGGGAAGGATTGAATATGAGTAGAAAGCAACCTTTGGATATAGGAAAAGCAGCAAACTACTTGAAAAGCACCAAAATGTATGTGCATGTAGCAGAATAAGGCTGGAGAAGCTGATGAAAGGAGCAATACGTAAAAAAAAACCAACCCCCAAAAAAAGGTGATCTAGCACAAGGCACCAAACATTATTATCAATCATGAGTTTACCTCGGAAGTTAAAGCTCTTAGTCAGGAAAGGCTATGACACTGGGTTTGTTCATTTTAAAGAAGAGAAAGCTGAGGTGGAGGGGAACTTACGGCTGGCATCAGCCACCTAATGGGAGGATATGAAGAAGGTGTCGGCACAAGATGGTAGAACATGAGACAACAGACATAAGCTGTATTACTCTCTTATTACATCTTATTACAATCTCCTTCTATATAGGAAAAAGAAATTTCACCATGGCTATTGTCAAACATGGAACAGTTGTTCAGGGACATGGTGGAATCTTCATCTTTAGGAATAATGAAAACTAGACTAGAATAGGCCTTGAGTGACCTAACCCAATTTGGTCCTGGTTTGAGCATGGGGTTGGAGCAGATGACTTCCACAGGTCCCTGCAATGTAAATTATTCTACACTTTTAAAGAAAGCATCTTTTAAGTTATTAAAATTTGAGAAGAGCTTATCATGGGGTTGGTTTTTGGGTTTTTTGTTGTTTTTTTTTTTTTTGCTAATAGTATTGAACACAAATTTTAACATTTACTTAGCCTCACACACTGAAAAAAAGTTTATCCAGGCTGGTGAGGAAGGGCATCTTTTAATACCACAAAAGTAATCATGCAATATTCTTCCCAAATGAGCCCTCAAACAGCTGTGTACAGTTACTAGCTCCTGTAGCTATCAGTAATACAGACGTGATTCCTTCTGCAATCAGAAGGAATCATATGGCCACAGGACACAGGCAATTTTATGGAATCCTCTTCTCCATCTGACTTTGTACACCCTTACATCCTACAGAAGACAGGCAGACCTTTTGCTTCCTCAATACTCTCAGAAACATCCAGGGAAAGAAGAGAGGAGAAGCCATGTGGTGGGTTAACCTTGGCAAACAGCCAAATGGCCACCCAGGCACTCTTGCACTCCCCCTCCTCAGCAAGACAAAGGGAGAAAATAGGATGAGAAAGCTCATGGGTAGAGATAAAGACAGGGAGATTGTTTACCAATTACTATCACAGGCAAAACAGACTTGGCTTGGGGAAAAGTAATTTAATTTATTGCTGATTAAAATAGATTTGAGTAATGAGAAAACAAAAACAAACATTAAACCAACACTTTTCCTCCCCCCTCTCCCAAGCTCAACATAACTCTTTTCACTCCAAACTCCTCTACTCCAGCCAAGCCTCACAGGGTAGGATATGGGGTGTGCAGTTTCTCTCTGTCACTCCTTCCCTCTCACACTCTTCCCCTGCCCCAGTGTGGGCTCTCCACAAGCCACAGTTCCTTCAGGAAATATCCATCTGGTCCAGCATGGGATCCTCCACTGGCTGCAGTGTGGATATCTGCTCCAGCGTGGGCTCTTCCACAAGCTGCAGAGAACATCTGCTCAAGTGCCTGGTGTACCTCCCCTCCTCCTCTGACCTTGGTGTTCCCTCTGCTGTTTCTCACTCTTTTTGTTCCCTCCTCCTCTCTCTGGCTAGTGTTTTCTACCCCCCCTTATGTTTGTACAGAGGTACCACACACGTGGCTAATGGGCTCAGCTCTGTCCTGTGGTGGGTCCGTTGCAGAGCTGTCTGGAAAAAGCTATCTCTGGCATGGGACAGCCCCTGCCCTCTTGCCACAGAGGCCACCCTGTCAGCCCCCACCACTACCAGAACCTTGCCGTGTAAACCCAGTGATGATACCCAATCTATGATACCCAACAAGGGGATCAGCAGTCCAAGTCCCACAAGGGGACTTCAACAAGGATGCAAAGACCTGCCCCCAATCTCATGATTGAAATAGTTCCCTCCACTCTATCCCTTTCTAAATATGGTTCCATCTATGTTTTTCTCTGACAGTCCTGTGATCTTTTTTCCCTCAGACATCAAAGCTGGATAAAGGGAGAAAAGTCACTCCTCTGAGCTACAGAAACAGCAGGTGGGTAGCTGGAGAGTAATTGTAGATGTAGAGGTATACTGATACAGTAATGGCATATTTTCAGTGATATGGGACAAACATCATATTGAATACCGGTAAGGGACTGAGTAGAAAAACAGACATGGAACTTGACTGGCAAAACTGACTTGGAATTAATTTGTATTTGGACTTGAAAGAAAAAAAAGAGATAAACTCTGTATTATTAAATTAATAGTTCTATTTCAGTAATATTTCAAGCTAAAAGCTCACCTGACTTCTTCATTTGCAAGTCAGCTTAGCACTTTATCAAGCAGTCATTTCTCTTCACTTTTTTCTCCACATTGTCATTTTTGAAATATTTAAAAAAATGTCTCAGCCATGAATTCTAAGTACTATTTTCAAAAGCATCTGGTAACTTAAATCCCATGTGACTTTTAGCTAAAAGGCAATGATAAGCAGTGGGCTGTGAATCCCAGGAAACACATTATGTTGTAAAAGGGTTTGTGGAGATGGAATCCAGGAACAACTGTTTTCAGTAATGAATCTGTTGATCTGACAGAAGACTTTGGAGGACATGCAATCAGTCCAGAATTTTGGGAACCAGTAGCCTGGGATGGCCTAATCACCCAGAAACTTTCTGTTTCTGGCCTTCTATGTGTAAAAACACTTAAGAGTTGCAGGAAACCTAACAAGGCAAGACAACCTGTGTGTATACATCCACACAAAGAAAAGGAGCTAAGGTCTCAACCTTCCTTTTTCCTCTGTAAACTGCCACTCTCCTTTCTGACTGTTCAACATGAGAAAAAGTCTACTTGGATAAAGTGAAAAGTGAATCCCACACACACCACATCCCACATCACCTAGAGGGCTTACTACAGGATGTTGTTTCACTCTTCTCTTTAGCTGGAGAAATTGGCCATAAAGTAAGAAACAGCAGGCAGTCTTATGAAACTAATGAAAGTAAGTATCTTAATTCATAGCAGGGGGCAAGGAAAAAAAAGGCCTTTCTATCTATCAGATCAGAATGCTTCTTGTCAGATTCTTTGTTCTAAATAAAGAAGTAACAGCTGGTCCAGGAAGGACTCCACAGGCTTCCATATGGTGAGGGGGGAAGACAATGCCCACATACTCTTCTACTAAAGTATAACAAGGAAACTTGCTTCTCCTTCCTATCCTTGGTTCATTCTTCAGTCTTATTAAGAGCTCTCTGCACTAGCATCAGTATAAATCTGCCCTTGGGCTATATTGATTTTGTTCTGTATTTCATATAGAACACTGTAGCAAGTCTGTATCACAGTCTACTTCTGTCCTTAGGAGAAAGGAGAACATACAGAAGAGAAGTCCTGGAAAGGACTCTACGCAGAGAAACACCAAGCAAGGGGACAAACTACACTAGCTGAACGTAGCTCCATTCAGACAAGACAGCAACATATTGTTAGCAGGAGATCAGGAATGGTGATCAAGCCGGAGGAATTTATGAGAAACATAAGGAGAGAAAGTACCTTCTAACATTAAGGTTCATTATTTGGTTGTCTTTGGCTGTTCTAAGCTACTCATGGAATCTCAGGAAGTAAATGATGGGAACAGTGTTTTGTAGTTTGATAGACTGTTATTTCAGTTATTCCTTAAAATATTTACCATTTTTATCTATCTCCAACTTCTGTGATAATGGGGCTGCAAGGGAGTATCAGCTTTCCTTGAATGCTACAAAAAAGGGAAGACAGATTTTTAAAAAAAATTCCTATTTTTATTCACCAAGCCTAATTTCCATGTTTTTCAGTGCTTCATACTACTATCCGATACTAAATTATTGACCTGGACTGTGAACAAGTCATGCTACTGATGCAGACAACAAAGCTAGTGCCACATCGAGCTGCATTATGTCCATCTAAGCTTTCTGTCTAAGGAGCAGCACACTACGAATGCAGTTACATTTCTTTCAGGATGAGCAGGATAAAAAGGCACACACACATTTTAATCATTCTTGAAGCTTAAAAAAATAAAAAACACTTACCAATTTTAATTGCTTTATAAGTCTCCAGTACAATGAACTGTATTTTAATAAAGTTATTCTGCATTACCCAATCATTTCATGAAACAGGAATTTAAGGTAACATTGACAACCATTAACTATCCATTGCATTTGCAATTGGTGAGTTGAGTTTCCAATCATGTTCTTAGCACCAACTCCAGTCTGAGGTGCTAGAAGTGTCAGAAGAGGCTGCTACTCAGCATTCTCTGTGAGAAATCATTTAATCTCCTAGCTCTGTGAACTTTTGGCAAATGCCAAATACTACTAATACAGAGAACCAACAAAGAAGTGGCTGCCTAAGGGGTGGGGAAAAAGGTCTCTCACCTTGGCAGGCTCGTTCATCATCAACAGGCTGGTAGCCAGCCTTGCAGGTGCATCGTCCAATGGCCACCATCCACTCCCCTTCTCCATTGCAGTGCAACCGAACACCTGAAGACCCAGTCGTGCTTGTCTCTTCAGCATTTGGTACACATGTCCCAGGTGACTCCACCAGTGAGGTCCTCTCCCCTCCAGCAAAAGTTTCAGGGAAGGAGGCAAATCCTTTCACCACAGCTGGGCACTTGTAGAAAAAGACTTGGACTGCCACCAGGGACATGCAGGCTCCTGAATCCTGGAAGGCCAGGTAGAAGCCATGCTTGGTGAGTGGCCCAAAGCTACGTACTTTGACATTCATCTTCACCACCTTTCCAGTACTGTCCACCTGGGAAAAGCTTTCATCAGCTGCAATAGTATCCACTTTGGTCCAGGGGCCCTCACGCCACTCTGGCAGTTCCTGAGAGGCTATGTCAGCCTCCGACTGGTGGTAGTAGAGTGTGAAAGTCTCCTTGCAAGAAGAGGCCACAGTGTGCATGCTGGCACAGTCTCTCACTGAAAAATGGAGGCGGACATGGACTCGGTGGGCTCCGCGTCGCTCTATGAAGTGAGTACGCAACCAGTTATTCTGACCTGGTTCAGCCACGTTACAGACTTGAAAGGTTCGGATCAGGCGCTTCTTGTCATCCAGGACACTTACCTCATCCCACTATAACAGATATATGGGAGACAAAAGGAAGAAGAAATAGTAAAAAAATATGGATTCCATGTTCAACTGCACCAAAAATACAGGACAGGCCTTCTTCTTCCCCTCCCTTCTCCTTGCCATGTCTATGACAAGACTTGAACCTGCTGATGACATGTGCAGCACTCTAGGCAGACATGTATGACCCTGTAAAGAAGACCTGTTAAAGCCTGCAAGTAAGAACTGTTGTGACAGAAAACATAATTCATGCAAACCTGTCACGTGGCATTAAGACTCTTAAAATCAGTCACACTTTCTTCCCTCCTATTTCCCCATATCTTATATCCAGAGACAAGACTCACAACACAAACGAGACAGAGAAACAAGACACTGTTCTTTGAAGAAAACATTAAAGCAGAAGTCCCTTCTACCCAACTTTATCACAGTTGGAGCTGTGCTCTGCCATCTCTGATGCACACAAGAAAACTCAGCGTGGCCACCACGGGGGCAGGTCCAGGATCTGGTTTGTGCCAGAAGGAAGGCACAAGGGAGAGATAGGGAGGGGTGGAAGCAGGTTACTGCACGGAGCTGTAAAAGAAACTCCTCCTTACCCTCTCAACTAGCTTTACAGAATAGGTAAGAGGCCCTGAGTATGACAGACGAAGCGCATGAGATAAAAGAGAAGGAATCTGTGCAAGCACTCTCGCAAGGTCAGATTGACCAACTCCTTGCAACAAGACCTGCATTAAGACAAGTGCCAAGAAACAATGGCAAGTTATGATCATTGATGATTCCCTCCTGTATGAAATGGAAGCACTCATTTTCAGACCAGACCCTCTTTTCAGGGAAGTTTGCTGCCTCCCTGGGGCCCAGATTAGGGATGTCAACAGATGACAGATGAGCTTAGTACAGCCTTCAGACTATTATTCACTCCTGCTCTTTCATGTGGGTGCTAATGATGTTGTAACAAAAAGCCTAAAGTTAATCTAAAGAGATTTCAGGGCCCTGGGAAGAACGCGAAAAAATTCAGGAGCACAGGTAATGTTCTCCTCAATCCTCCCAGTAATAGGGAGAGACTTTGGAAGAACAGGCGATCCCAAGATATCAATACGTGTCTTCAGGACTGGTACATCCGCCAAAACTTTTAGTTTTACAACCATGGGAGAGTCTTTGAGGCATAAGGTATGCTGGGGCCTGATGAGATCCACCTGTCCTGATGGGGGAAATGCGTCTTTGCTTGTAAGCTGGTGGGACTGACTGAGAGGACATTAATCTAGAATGGGGGAAGGGGATGCCAACAGGAGAGCTGAAGGTAAGCCAAATGTTGGCATGGCATCACCTAAGGGTGGCAATGCTAGTGGGAAAATTTATGCTGCTCCTGGGAGCATGGTGGGCTCAGGAGCACATCTGAAATGCTTGTACACCAATGCACACAGTATGAGAGATAAACAGGATGAACTCGGAGCATCGGTCAGTTCCCAGATCTGTATCATTGGTATTAGTGAGACTTGGTGGAATGAGTCCCACAATTGGAGTGCCGGGATGGAGGGCTACAGGCTGCTCAGGAGGGACAGGCAGGGCAGGTGAGGTAGAGGAGTTGCACTGTATTTAAGGGAGAGGTTTGATTATACAGCCCTTACAGTTAGTTATGATGGGGCTGACAACCTCTGGGTGAGGATTAGGGGGATGGAAAACAACAAAGATGTTGTAGTGGGTGTGTACTACTGATCACCCAGCCAGGATGTTAGCACTTATTCTACAGGCAATTAGGAGAAATATCTGGGTCAGTAGTCATTGTCCTTATGGGAGATTTCAACTTCCCAGACATCAACTGGGAATACCATACTGCTATTTAAGGCTGGAAAATTCCTGAAGTTTAGGGAAGAAAACTTCTTGTCACAAGTACTCAGTGAGCCAACTAGGAAAGATGCCCTCCTAGACTTGCTGTTTGTGAATAGAGAAGGACTTGTGGGAGATGTGATGGTAGGTGGCTGTCTTGGCCACAGTGATCACAAAATGGTTGAGTTTAAAGTTTTCAGTGTAATGAGAAAAAGGACAGCAGAGTTGCTCCCCTGGATTTCAAAAGAGAAAACTATAAGCTGTTCAGGGAGCTACTTAGCAGTGTCCCCTGGGAATCTGCTTTTCAGGGCTTAGGAGTCCATGAGTGCTGGTCAGTCTTCAAGAACCACCTTTCAGAAGCACAGGAGCAGGCAATTCCAGCATGTCAACCAAGTGGGGGCAGAAGACCAGCTTGGCTGAACAGGGAACTCCTTGTGGAGCTCAAGAGGAAAAAGACGTTGTATGATCTCTGGAAGCGAGGTCAGGCTCCGCTGGAAGATTACAGAGCTGTGGTTCATATATGCAGGGAGAAGACATGAAAGGCCAGATCTCACTTAGAGCTGACACTGGCCAGTGTTGTTGCAGATAACAGGAAGGGCTTTTTAAAGTATGTTAATAGCAAGGGGAGGTCTAAACAAAACATTGGACTGACACTTGTCCAAGATGGTCCCCCAACTAATAGGGATAAAGAAAAAGCAGAGGCATTCAATACTTTTTTTGCCTCAGTCTTTAATAATACCGATAGACCTGGGGCTGCCCGGTCCCCTGAGTTGGAGGACCATGAATGCAGGAAAAGTGACTTTCCATTTGTGGACACTGAAATCGTAAGGGACCAGCTATATCAGCTGAATGTTCAAAAGTCCGTGGGGCCCGACTGGGATTCACCCCAGAGTACTGAAGGACCTGGTGGATGATACACCAGGGACCCCCCTCGATCATCTACCAAAGGTCTTGCAAGTCTGGGGAGGTCCCTGCTGACTGGAAGCTAGCCGACATTATTCCAATCTACAAAAAAGGCGTGAGGGAAGACCCAGGGAACTACAGACCTGTTAGTCTAACCTCAGTTCCTGGAAATATTACGGAGAAGATTACACTGGGTACTACTGAAAGGCATTTAAAGAACAATGCAATCATCAGGCACAGTTACCGTGAGTTCACAAAGGGAGAGTCCTGTCCAGCTAATCTGATATCCTTCTATGATAAGGTCACCTGCCCAGTGGGTGAAGGGAAGGAGGTGGATGTAGTTTGTCTGGATTTTAGTGAGGCTTTTGATACTGTCCCTCACAGCATCCTTCTGGACAGGTTGTCCAACTGTGGCATGAGCAGGTAAATGGTGCGCTGGGTGAAGAACTGGCTGAAGGGCAGAGCTCAAACGGTTGTAGTGAATGAGGCTACATCTGGCTGGCAACCGGTCACCAGCCGTGTTCCTCAGCATTTGATTCTGGGGGCAGTTCTGTTCAATGTATTTATGAACTATCTGGATGCAGGAGTTGAATGCACCATTAGCAAGTCTGCTGATGATACCAAACTGGGAGGTGCTGTTGATTCTGGAGGGACAAGAGGCCTTGCAGAGGGATCTAGATAGATTGGAGCATTGGGCTATGATTAATGGGATGAAATTTAACAAGAACAAATGCTGGATTCTGTACCTTGGACGGAGGAATGCCGGACACAAGTATAAACTGGGAGAGTAGTGCCTGGAGAGCAGCCCTGCAGAAAGGGATCGGGGGGTGCTGGCTGACAGCAGCTCAATATGAGCCAGCAGTGTGCCATGGCAGCCAAGAGGACAAACCCCATCCTGGGGTGCATCAAACACAGCATAACCAGCCAGTCAAAAGAGGCCATTATCCCGCTGTATTCAGTGTTGGTACAGCCTCACCTTGAGTACTGTGTGCAGTTCCGGGCCCCACAATTTAAGAAGGATGTGAAGGTACACAAATGCATCCAGAGGAGGGCAACAAAGATGGTGCAAGGGCTAGAAGGCATTGCATGTGAGGAGCAGCCAAGGACACTGGGTTTGTCTAGTTTGGAGAGAAGGAGTCTGAGCAGCGACCTCATTGCCCTCTACAGCTTCATGAGGAGGGGACATGGAGAGGGAGGTGCTGATCTCTTCTCTCTGGGATCCAGTGATAGGACGTGTGGGCAAAGCTGCGCCAGGGGAGGTTTAGACTGGACATTAGGAAGCATTTCTTTATCGAGAGGGTGGTCAGACCCTGGAACAGTGTTCCTAGAGAGGTAGTCAATGACCCAAGTCTGTCAGTGTTGAAGAGGCATTTGGACAATGCCCTTACTAACATGCTTTAACTTTTGGTCAGCCCTGAAGTGATCAGGCAGTTGGACTAGATGATTGTTGTAGTCCCTTCCAACTGAAAGTCTAGTCTAGTCTAGTCTAGTCTATGCTATGCGGAGGGATGGCTGGACACCTCATGAGTATTTCTGAAGGAGGGTGGAAGGAAGATTGTAAGGAGGTGGCAATAGTATCCCACCCAGTATCCTCCTCTCTTAACAATCTGGCTTTGCACAACATACCATGTTCAAATTGTATATATGTACAAAATACATAAAACAAGTCTCATTGGTTCCAGTTTCCCTTTCTTCATCAGCTGCATGCACGCCTTCCCAGCAGAGGTGCAGTGAAGAAGAGAACAAGGGAAATACTTACCCCATCAGAAGGGTGTGTGGTCCAGCCAATCTCTGAGGTCTCTCCAGTTGTATCCAGAAGTATTTCTGTTTATATTTTAAAAAAATTAAATAAAAAGAAGAGTATTTTGTGCTTTTCCAAGTCAGGCTAAAATCTTTCCTGTCCGTCACAGGACTGTCTCTGATCGACACCCCCTCCAAAAACGTGTCTTGTAGAGGGCTTCCACGCACCCAGAATATACATTCATGTTTTAAGATTAAATATGACAGGCTACATCCATACTAATGAAATAAGCAGGGTCAAGACAGGGGCAGAGGCACTAGGCACATAATCATGCTAACTCCTGGTTAGCAAGTTGCTTGGCAATATTCTGGCCAGATGAAAACTTTCCCAGGCAAAGTGTAAGCGCACTGACAGCATGGACCAGAGTTATCTTTATAAGCAGTACAGATGAGGCCACTCTCTCTTTGGAAAGGGTGGGACAGAGATGAGTTATATGAATGTGTGCCAGTCTCCTCAGGACCATGGTTGCCCATTTTATTTGCAGGTGTAAATGTGGACACAAGGCCAAGCCACTTTCGTTTCCAGCTCTGGAGCCAAATTTCTGTGGGAGTTTAGGATGATGACCCAGTTGATCCTGTAATGGATTCACTTTGTTCTGGAGCTGGGCACTAGGTTGCAAGTCTGTGTACAAGTCCTAGTTTTATCAGCAAATCAGTATTAAGTAGTCTCTTGCATTATACTGCTCAGGAGTAGGGTACATGCAGAACTCCACAGGCCTAGCTTATTCCCACTAGTTTGCATTTCCTTTATTATTGAATCTACCACTGGAGACAGGTACTAGACTTGACTGCTCTTGGAGATGTTATTCTCTGTTCAGGTACAAAGAAACACAGAAGAGCTTGTGGCAGTGCAAGCTATACACATAGTACTCTCCAGAAGTGAAGACATCAAGGTCTGAGACCACCCTGGAAGTTACTGATATGCAAGCATGTGTGCTTTTCTGTGTACATTTATAGTGAGGACATAGGGGAAGAAAAAGACTCCATCAAATAGGTATTTACATGTGTTGGATACATAATGTACATATTGACTGCTTTTTCTTTAATTCTGGAAAGTCAGTCTCTTTTGTTTGCCTATTTTAATTTTCATTATTCTATCTTGTTGCTTTGTTTAAAAAACAAAAACAGAAAAAAAAACCAGAACCCAACAGTAACATCCAGCTTATTTACAAACAGGATTCATCATTCCCCTTGCAAAGGTTTAATGATATGATTGACCCATGTTTTATGCAGGAGAGATCCTCAATAGTTTCTATTTCCAAATTATGGATTGCTGACTTCACTATCCCTATCAGTGTTCCTGGTGATTCACTCCATATTAATCAGCAGAGAGGAAAGACTAGACTCATCCTAAAGCAGTCATGATCAAGTGAGCAAGTTTATCCAGACCTCAGGCTTCATCGATGTCCCCAAACTGGTGTTCCCTATATTCCTACAAATCATGTATTTCTTAGACCGTCCTGAGGAGCCAATGCAGTTCCTTGCTTCAAAAGCAGTGCAAAAATATCTGGGCTGGCTTGCCAGAACTGGAAAGACCTACTGGTAACAGCTAAAGCACAACCCCACTAAAATTACCTAGCGGACCTCAGGAAATGCTGAGCACCTCAAGGACAGCTCAGCTCAGATGGCTCATCTGAGCAGCAAAGCATCCGTGAAAGGCCTACACCTCCTTGAGTAGGCTCTCCTGGCAGCAGAGGGACTTGGTGTTCCCCATGCACATTACTGTCTGAATTGCACACTCTGGCACAGTGGTTGCACACTGTCAGGTCAGTATTTTTACACTGGGTTCCCAAACACTGATATGCTGGAATAATATACAAAGTCATTTTTCAACAAAGAAAGAACTTTTTTTCTAATCAGGTCTGAGTCTCCCATTTACCACTACCCCATGGAAACTCTAGGAGAAAATAAAATACAGAAAAGTTAATCAGGGCATGGAAATCCAGAAAAAAGTGAGAAAGGAAAGCAGAAGAGAGAAAATAGAGAAGACCTGCTCAGCAGCCTGGGCTCTACCACAACTAGCAGGAAACATTCTCTAGATGGCTTCTCACCAGTGAGCAAGGTAATCTCTATCAAGCACATGAATATTTCACAGGCAAACAGATACAGGCAGCCTGAAGCAGACAGAACTGTCCCTCTCACAGTGAATATTTTAAGTCAGGAAGCATTAGAAAAATAAGAAAAGTACACGAGAATGTTGTGTGCATAAACCTCATTTGGTGACCTACGGTCAAAAGTCCCTCACTATTTTTCTTCTTTTTCTCCCTCTCCTACTGGCTGTATGCCTTGAATCAGATCCCCAGTCACACTAGCTGCATGTACACTCATAAATCTAACAAGCTGTTAGACTGCTCTCTAATTCCGAGGACAACACATGCACAGTATGGTTCATGTTCATATGGCTAAAAACTCCAACCCCACAGAACTGCATGGTTGCATCCAAACCATCTCTCAGGCATGGTCCTTGGTCCATCCTAATCTCTGACCAAGCCTAGGCACTGTTTAGGAGAAGCATAGTTGGCACAAGCCAAACTCATGACTGTGCTAATAATTTAACAGTATGAATGACTACACACCAGTGTACAGGTATAAGCCTTCACTCTGCCACTTTATTAGTACTGATGTAACATTACACATCCTCACTGTGCTGGGCCACAGCACTATTCTGCTGCTCTTCAGCAATGATCTGTTCAGCTGAATTTACCAACCTGGAAGAAAAACGGCTTATACCGTTTCTATCTTGCTCAAGATTAAGGGTCTTGCAAGACCAAATCAGATCCAGGCCTAGGGCAGTCCCTGATGCTGCTAGAGACACCACTTATTGAAGTGACCTCAGAGTATCAATAGAATAATATTCCACTCTGCATTAAAAATGAGGAATAATCAAGGTATCTGAGCAATCTGGAGGCTTTTAAACACATGAAATGATGACAATTCTTCATTGACTCCTGCTTTAATCTTACATTTTTGAAGAATGAGATTCCAATTTCTTACTGAGACTGTTATTTTAGTTGAAAGAAGAGAAAAATAGCTGATGAGAGATTCTCCTGTATTTCTCTTTCCTAAACTAAAACCCCCATCATCTTTTATAGCAGAGTCAAATAGATTTGTTACACTCTTCAAAAAATAAAATTCAGAATTAACTACACTCTCGTTTCATTGTCCTCTGTTCATGCAGGCCAGAAAGGGTGAAAAAATCTCGACGACTCATGGTAGTACCAGTCTATACTTACACCACAAACCAATCTCTTGGGCTGCGCTATACTATAATGTCAAGATCAACTGGGCAGAGGTTGGAAGTTGCTATTACAGATCAGGCTGTTCAGAATAGGCATGATTTTGGTTAGCCTATACTTTAAAGCAAGACACCTTAGCGCTTGTGTTACAGGCAAAGAAGTAAGATGCAAGAAGATGACAATTCACCCAAGGATGACTGACCCGTGGACAACCTGCATGAAGGCAGAGGTGGCCTAACAGCTTTCTGGATTGAAGAACACTTGTCCTCACTACCTTAACACCAGAGTCGTGCAAGAGGAAATTATACAACCCAAGTATAGGCAAACTATAGCCACTAAGAAAGTTGATCCTGAGAAGACAGCAAAAGAATCCCTTTACCTGCGGGATTAGAAGCTGGTGCTAAGAATGACCAGACCATAGAATCACAGAATGAAACAAGCTGGAAGGGAGGTATACAGGTCATCTTGATCAACACCCCTCTCAAGGCCAGGCTAAATTACAGTAGGTTGCTCAAGGCCTTGTCCAGCTGAATTCTGAATATATCCAAATGTCCAAATACATTGGTGGATAAGGCAAAGGGCACTAGGGAAGAAGGTAACATTCAGAGAGTTTGCTTTGTTATGCAACTGAATGCCCCAAGCAGCAAAGCTCTCTGGCTTAACAGACTTCTTGAAAAGAACTGAAATATTACCGGGCTTATTCTGCCTTGTATAATCATGCCTTGAACATTAACAAGTAGGAAGACTGCAAATGCTCTCTGAGGGGGCTGGAAAGAGAAAGCATTCTCTGGGCTTTTGCAAAAACATTGTTAGGGGTTGCCAAATCCAGTAACCTCACATAAGCAAAGCTGCTGCAGCCCCAGGTCCAACCAATAGCAAGATTGAGTGGGTATTCCCAATAAGCACACACACAAACACATGTAGACACATGGCCAGTCACAGAGATCAACATAGACAGAAACACTCACCAGTCATGCAAACAGAAACAGCACCACCAACAGCCTCATCCTGCTTTCCTTTCTGGCTGGTCAGGATGAAGGTCTGTTAGCAGGAAATAGATATGCATTTAGATACCACATGGATCCCTGCAATAACTGTCTTTATACATTCAGTGTCCGGTAGCTGACCTCTGGATCTATGGTCTCTCCATTTGCTGGCACCTGCACATATAAGCACCTGAAGCTTGCAGCCCCACTCCTGTTCCTAGTATTCAGACACCCTCGCTCACTGATACACACACATGCAGGCACACTGTGGCTCCTCTAGTAACTGGCTTTAGCATGCAGTCTACTCAGTAGCTGGCCCTGGATCCTTGTTCTCCTAGGTTGCTAGCACTTGGACATGTGAGTCCCCAGGGACCGCAGCCAGTTGCTGTAGTGCTGCCTCACTCCACAGAACCCCACTTACACATACAAACACATGCACAGGCACACACATTATGGATCCCTCCAGTAAATGGCCTCAGACACTCAGCCTAGGAGCTGACCCTTGGATCATCTTGACTCCAGTTGCACAGAGATACACAATATACAGACAGAACTGTCAAAGAAGCCCCAGAACTTATGGTGTCCCTCCCCAGTGGTTGGCTTAGACCTCCTGATCCCCTCAGTAGACAGCTCCTCCAGCTGACTCGCTCATAGACACACACACACATACACACAGGTGTCTCATTCATCTCCCAGATTCTCTGGTCTCTCCCTGGCTTCCAAACCCACTTACTCTACTAACCAGCTAGTCTGGTTTGATATTTGCTAGAGATCACAGACTCATTCATATAAGCTCACTCCCTCCAGTTGCTGGCATCACAGATGCACAGATGCTGTGAACTGTGGTCCAACTTAAGTTCCTGGCACTTGATTTTCATCCATTCCAGGCTCTCCAGCTGCTGGCAGCACTGACAGAGGGGCCCCTATGACCTGTAGTTCAACTCCAGTTGCTGGCATTTAGATGTCTGTATGTGTACATACACACAAAATAAAGCCCCCTCATCCATGTAACTAGTGAAAAACTGAATTTAAGAAGATAGGATAGACTGTGGTGATCGGTTGCAGGTCAAGGCCCGACAGGCATACTGACCAACAGCCTGTTTACACATGACTGGCCCCTCATCTCTATTATCTCACACTTGATCCTCCCCCAAACCACCTTGTTCCCTCTTTTTCCCTGCCTATGGTTCCTCCCCTAAATAACTCGCAGTAATTTTTGCAGAAACCCTGAATGATCTTCCCTACATCCCATAAGTCCCATGTTGGCAGTAACCCCCAGAGAGCACTTCCATTGACTTATCTTAATGGGTTCCATTCCCACTCAATGGGCTGATCAGGCTCCTATGACAGCCCTGGGAGAAGCTGGGTCAGGGTGTTTATTTCTCTACTAGATTACTTGGG
This sequence comes from Grus americana, assembly GCF_028858705.1. Lineage (NCBI taxonomy): Eukaryota > Metazoa > Chordata > Aves > Gruiformes > Gruidae > Grus > Grus americana. The sequence continues at coordinate 86,196,770 of NC_072852.1, read as the reverse complement.
TTCCCCTGCCTTTCATTGCTTCTCTGTGCTCCTTTGAGTGTGGGATGAGCCTTTTATCACGCAACTGAACAAATATATTTATATATGTGGGCTATCACTTGGAGACAGAACACAGTGAAACTTTTGGGAAGCCTCAAATACACTAGAACTTCTTCCAAAATGAAACAGCTATTGTGGTGATAATGTATCAGTGGCTAGTGACATATGCAATCTTAACAAGTATTTTATTTTTCAAGAATGAGTTGATGAAACAAGTAAAAAAGCAAACAAAAATAGCACAAAAATCCCACTTGTTCATTACTACTCAATACAAAGATCACTGTTATTTTTTAACAAAAAATGTCTTTTTTTACAGTTCAGCTATGACTTGACATGAAAAAATAAGGTACAAATTTATAAAATATGCCTCCTAATAGAAGAGAATATATACAAAACCAGCCTATATGAGACAAAAGACTGATTTTTGCTTGGACAAATCTATATTGTGAAGTCATTCCTGCAATGAATGTTCCTGTATTACTTCTGTACTCATCTGCAATTAATAAAAAAATCTATTTGGAGCCAATAGGATAAGTATTTAGTGACTTCCATGAAGTATAATATTTTCTAAGTACTTGCTGTGTCAGAGCAAAATGCTGACACTATCAGAACATTGAAGTTGTCATCCACATGGAGGAAGAAGGACTGTGTATTCTTCTCTTTACCTCCCCTATTCTTTTGTTAAAGCTCTAGGGAAACTGTAAGTATTAGCATGTTGGACTAATTCCTCTGCTAATGTCAGGAAATGCAGACATCAGGGAATAAAAAAACAACATTAAATGCTTGGTTTCAAGTTTGCATATGCAATCAAATTAAATTATTATCTACAACTTCCCTAGTAATACAATATAATATGTATTCTTCCACAGGTTGAGAGATTCATTCTGCAATCACCCACTATCGAGTCTAGAACTTATCCAACTGCCACTGCCATTAAACTGGCTACTTTTGATACAGTACAGTGTGATTTTTTTAAGTTCATCTATGTTTTCCTGCTTATTTTTGCATCATAAGCATTAAAATGTGAGTTTGGGCCTTCCAAGGTTTCACTGAAGCATATACTGAAAGTGCCAGATACTGTATATTACAAGAATGTTCTTCCTTTTCTTTGAAGCTTTAATTAGCTTTGAATATAAACAGTGGTAGTTGCAGCATGAATAGCCTCTACTGTTCTACTGGCCTCCAAGCAGCAAGAGCTAGCCTGCAGCTTGTGAACAGTTTCAACACAGGGCTATGGTTCATACCCGGGAATGGGGATGTCCTAGCACAAGGACTACAGAGTCATCTGTTATGGCAGAAAACAAATAAAGTGGAACTTCTGAGACTGACTGATGGGATAACCCAGACACCAATCCCTGTACAAACAAGCTGCACAACCAGACCAGTCCCATTCACCTTCTGAATGTCTACAACTGGAGATTCCTCTGCCCTGGGCTTACCAAGCATATGGCAAAGATTTTGGCATGCAGGGAAGTGTCAGGAAAGAACTGGGAAGAACATAACAAAAAAATCTTTGCTAGGATTTTAATAACTCATGTGAATCACAAGCAACTGAAGTAAAAAGTTAATTTTACTTTTTTTTCCCCTGAAGTAAAAGAACATCCATTTAAACCTTTCTTTGTATATAATAAAACAAAAGGTAATGGTATTTTTTACTCTGAAGATTACCTTTGAGGAAAGTATAGTTTTCCTCCACTTCAAAGTCAAGTCAATTTGAGCAATCAATACATTATTTTCAATAACCCAATATGACAACCAGTTAATAGGAAAGATAAGAGGAAAAATGAAATAAGAATGTCTGACCTCACAAACTTTTTCTTGCATATTCCCTTTTGCCAAGGAGACAGTTTTAATGCAAAACGTTTCTACCAACGTAGAAGAATTATCCTCTCTATATCTTGAACTTCCAGAAGATATTTAGAAAGGCTGTCCAGCCATTCTGCAGGATGGAGAGTTTGTTGTAAAATAAATGCAGTGCCTCACATGCAGACCACAGAATTCCTTTGGAACATATTTAATGAGTTCTGCAAAACTAACTCTGCTTGTGTTTACAGCTGTAAACATTTATAACTCAGTCAAACCAAAACTAATATTCCACTGAAAATACAACTCCATGCCCTAGTAAGAGCTGTTTCATTAGCAAGTTATCATTTGCTCTCAGCTATTTTAACTGTAGCCCATCAGGTATTCTTAAATTCTATGCTTCACTAACTTTTATAATCAGAAAGGTTAACCTACAAAAATGTTAAATGATGAACTATAGACAGTAATTACATACATATATAGATACTCACAGAAGTAAAATTTCTGTTTATTTCTTTATGTATTTTTGAGAAAAAGGAAAAAATCTATTTTTTCACCCAGCATGTAGCTTAAAAAAAATGTTCCCCAAACTAAAACCTCAAAAACTCTTGCAGAGCCACAAACATCAGGGAATGTAATCATAATGAAAACTTTTGCCCAATCTTGTTTCCTTTTATAAAGCTGAAAGAAGAAGTTTACAAATGTCGTCTCTTTCCAAAACAGTTTTCGTTACACTTCCCATGCAGGTTTTTTCTAGCCTAAAAATTGTGTCTGGAAAATTTTGGACAGACATGCTCATTCCTAGTGAAATCAGTGTGTCCAAATACTAGATCTGTATCAAATAAGTTCAGCCTAATGATTCCTTTTTAAGCATTAAAAACAAGAGCAACGATAACAACAAAAACATTTTCAATTGCTTAAAAGAACTTTACTTCTGAGTCCTGAAGGGATTTAAATTCCCATGAAGTCCTGTAAAAGGGTACTGCCTTCCTTATAACTGAAAAGCATTCTGCATAAAAAGTATTTGCTCTCCTCATAATGCATAGAAAGATGGTTTGAATACTTTGGCTACTTTTCTTTCCCTCTCTATAGCTTCTCCTTCTTTTCTTAATCATTTACATTAAGGTTTTATCAATATTGTTTTTCCCATCAGAAAACTTCAAACAAAGCTTAACTTGAGACAAAAATCCATTTACATTCAGACTGTTTAAATCTAAGTCAAATTCCTAAGAAACACTTGGAAGAGAAATTAACTTGACTGATTTTCCCACTCAGTCAATCCTCTTCAGTTAGAGGCGAGACATATTTTAGACACCATCTAAAACTTCCAACAAACCTTACAAAAACTAAAGACCAAACTGGATATTCCCTATATTTTTCAACTTAAATATGAAATCTGAAGTTCAAGTTTCTACTATATATAATAATAAGTTAACAAAATGGCCAGGGGCAAAGCTTTCTACATAGTTATCATCAGACTTTCCTTCCCCTAATGGATAGTTCTTCTTTGCCTTTTGATCACAACAAAAATATTTACCTCTGAGATGCAAATTAGATTTGGAGTGATCCTAGGACCATGTAGTACAGTCACAATGCAAGGTGCTGACTCCCCTGACTCTGAACTGAGTTGAAATTCAGCTCATGGGTACCTTTACTGCTTCATCTCCAAAGGCAGAATTTTACTGTCCTGTTTTAATCCAGGCAATTCGACCATGTGATGTGTGAAGCTGTATCACACAGTGTTTTCTAAATTCTTTTATTTCTACAAACTTACAGGAGTGATCACTGAGTTGCTTCATATTTGCAGAGAATAGAATTTTCTCTCCCTTTTCTATCTCAGTTCCTCTACCAGTTACACTAAGGAATAACATAGTACTTTGTAAAATAATTTTTAAATCAGCAGTTAACAGAGTTGCAGATATTTAAGAATTTGTATTATGATCTTACATCAGTTATTAAGCTCAACATGAGCTGGCAGTGTGTGCCTGCAGCCCAGAAAGCCAACCATCTCCTGGGCTGCATCAAAAGCGGTGTGACCAGCAGGTCGAGGGAGGTGATTCTGCCCCTCTACTCCGCTCTGGTGAGACCCCACCTGGAGTACTGCATCCAGCTCTGGGGGCCCCAGTACAGGAGAGACATGGAGCTGTTGGAGAGAGTCCAGAGGAGGGCCACGAAGCTGATCGGAGGGCTGGAGCACCTCTCCTGTGAGGACAGGCTGAGAGAGTTGGGATTGTTCAGCCTGGAGAAAAGAAGGCTCTGGGGAGATCTGATTGCAGCCTTCCAGTACTTGAAGGGGGCCTATAGGAAAGATGTTGAGGGACTGTTTATCAGGGAGTGTAGTGACAGGACCAGGGGTAATGGGTTTAAGCTGAAGGAGGGTCGATTTAGATTAGATGTTAGAAAGAAATTCTTTATTGTTAGAGTGTTGAGGCACTGGAACAGGTTGCCCAGAGAGGTTGTGGAGGCCCCATCCCTGGAAGTGTTTAAGCCCAGGTTGGATGAGTCTTTGGGCAACGTAGTCTAGTGGAGGGTGTCCCTGCCCGCAGCAGGGGGGTTGGAATTAGATGATCTTTAAGGTCCCTTCCAACCCAACCCATTCCATGATTCTATGATTTCCTCTCTGAACTTGCTCCCACTCCATTCTGCTCCTATTAAGAGAAGGAATGCTTTAACAAGCTTTCCTCTTCATTATTATTAAGGAAAAAAACAGAATTTTTTTCTTCCCAATCTTCACCCTCTTTTTTTTAGATTTGACGCTATTCTCCTTTCCATCCCTCTAGGTCTTTCCTTCCTTGTCTCCCTTTGATTCCCTCTCTCCCTCCTCTATTTTTTCAGAGGCTTTCACATATGCAGGAGATGAACAGCCATCACAAAGCGGTGCAGTTCATTGAGCACATGTAGCTGCAAGGATACTTCTTGGAACAAACAAGAGGATTGTTTACAATACCTTTGCCCTTCCCTAACTCTCTCCCACAGCTCTCATCTTATCTCCTGCTCTCATCACCCTGACTGCATCTGTTCTTTCTTCTCTTGTTTTCTTGGCCTCTCTTCTCCCCTGCCCACTTTTTATCTATCCTGTCTTCACTGCTCTCTCCCTCCTCCCCTCTGCTGGCTCAACACAAACTGCCTCTTCTTGTTAATGCAGAGCATTTTCTCCATGTCTATTACATGAGGCAAGTTATTCAGATGGCAGAGACAACAATTCCTGATTTCAGTCCTGCCTTGTAGAATAGCATAAACATCAAGACCTTGTTTCACAAAACAAACATAGTGCAAGAACAGGAACACAAGAATCAAATACATGCAAAGCAGTAACAAGGAGCTTATTCCTGGGGCAAAATATTTATTCTTTGAGACTGTCACTTCTGAGATAGCTAATAAAATGTTCATTAACGGTGCTTCATAAGAGGGTTTGCCTGTCCCACTAGAAACAATACTTGTATCTTTTTACAACTCATGAAACAGTGATCAACCATCAAACAGAAAGATGTGCTCAATGCTCATCTGGACTAGGATAAGCATACTGCAGAGCACACTTTTTTTTTTTCTCTCTAGAGAAAATTTTGTTAAGCTGTTGCATTATATAAAATCTGTTCTTACCTTCTAGTGAGGTGACTAGATGAAAGAAGCAGCCCATCCAGAGCCAACCCATTCCTGCCACTCTTCTTGCACTGATGCCAGCTCTAGAATCCATGAAGGTTCTCTGTAGACACCACCATCTCCAAAAAACACACACCACTCCCTTGAAATGGTCAGAGATTTCTTGGAGTGTTTTTATAACTTCCGCAATCAAAGCACAGAAGCCTTCTCACAGAAATACTGCTTAAGAAAAGACAGAAGGTAGAAACAGAAATCAGGTCACAATAATACAGAACTGGCAGTTTTTATACACCCACGCCATCATTTACTACTTCTGAGATACAGGTGAAAAAGAGTAGCACAGGCCCAGTATTTACCATATACGCACACCTCCCACCCTTCAGGACTTCGGTCCCAGTTGTTTCGTACACTGACAGTACACACAGATTTTTAGACATTCATGGCGTCAGTGAGAGTGGCGTTCACAGAGCAATGTTAATCTGTCCCACAATATAGGCTGTAAAGTCCTGATCCTTTGCATCTTTGGCAACATCCCTTGGAATGCCTCCATTCCACTTCCCCTGTATGCTTTATAAATTCTGTCTCTTATAATTACACTTTGCTTTTTCAGGACTCTGCAGGGGAGTAGCCATGACAGGAGAGTTTTCACCATTTATGACAATACAAATCTGCATTGCTGACACACTTGTAACTGTATTTCAGATGCAGGCCATTGTCCCTTTAAGTGTATGACCGTACAACACTATTGAAGCTGGACAGTATTTTTCCCATTAATAGGTTGTAGGTGAGGAACCAAATGTTGTGATATTTAAGGTCAAACAGAGCATGCATTACAGCCATGAAAAGCACACAAGTCCAAATTTATTATCTTAAGTGGGAAAAAAATCCAAACAAAACCAAACGATACTCCATCACCACCATTAAGGCTTATCTCACAGTCAGGGAGCAGCATGTAGCCTAATCCAGCGTTGCATTAGATCAATCCAGCACAATAATTTTGCTAAGCAAGGTACTTCTGGCTCCATCTGCCGAATTCTCAGCTTACCAGAGAAATATCATGGTAATATGTAGGTTACATGCAGAAAGCCAGTATGTTTTGTTTCTTTAGTTGCTGTTTGCACAGAGCATCGAAAACACTTCAATGTCTTCAGTGAGACAGTGAAGCGTAGCTAAGGAGAAAGAAAAATGTCTTGGGCTATATAGAGAAATGGCTCAATAACTTGGCTGAAATAGGGGAGAGGAGAGTTGTAATTAAAAGGAGCAGCCTCACTGCAATTATCTAAAAACCTAGCAATGGGAGACTTGAGCAAGTTCTGTGTCGCAGAGAAAAAAGTAGCCTGGGGACTATGAGAAAAGGCAATGGAGTGCAATGGAGTGTAATTTGACTTGCTTTACTAAGAGGGGGGGAAATTACGGGACAGGACGGAATAGTTCTGTCTTACACTGCCCCTAATGAGAATGAAGAGCACCAAACACAGATGAACCAAAAGCACCCTGGGCATCACTAAAATGTAAGGAAACTGAAGGGACCTCAGGAAGAAGCAAAAACTTTGATGATTTATGAGGAAAGAGAAAAATAAAATCAGTTAAATACAACTGAGAAAAAGTGAAGATTAAATGGGAGGAAGGCTATAATACAGGTACTGCATATTAGTTTATAAAGCATGTGGACACCACAGAAGAAAAACACCACTGGATGTAACTGTAAAAAGGAGAAAATACCAGGATGAATGATCAGAATATGCTTCTTTACAGAAAGAACTATACAAGCACATAGCAGTGTTCTCCAGAACAGGGCTGAAGACTGCTGCCTGAGCCACCAAAAGCAAGACTGGATACACCAGAATGAAGCCTGCATGACTACTCTACATGGAGACATAAATACTCAGAATTTATACTGCCAGCCAATCTATAACATTGTAACATCTGAGAGACATTTTTTTAGGCCAGCCAACTCCTGAGAGATGGGGACTTTTAAACATTCATTTTGAAGGCAAATAAATGCAGAAATAGAGGTCAAATAAACTGAAGAAAACTTTCATTTCAGTCAATGGGACTGCATTCATTTAAAGAAGGTTTCAAAATAGCCCTTCGACCTTCTCAATGTCACATAACTTACGAGTGGCAAAGCAGGAAACAGAACCCAAATGTGCTCTGGCTGCTGGATCTCAGGCCAAAGTCTTGAAATTACTAGGTAATATGTAAGAAGGAAATCAGTTTGCTACCACAAAACAGATAGAACTAAAAAGCCCTGCTACCAAGCAGCAGACACAAAATAATTTCTGGCTCCAAGGAAACCAATTGTTCTTCCTCCCTACCTGCACATCTCTCTTACAACATCTGTTCAGCTTACCCTGGCAGACCCTCTATCCCAGCAACGTTGCACTGTTCCTCATGAGACATCATGCAGCCTTCGTCTGGATTAGAATGGAAAATTATTTTTCCCTGAGATAAATTGTGGCTTAATGAAAAAGCTGGTTCTGATTTAGCAGTTAAAAAAGGTAAAGCTGTCATTTTTTTTGATTCTGCCTCTTCCACACCTCAATGAAAAATGCTTACTCCACAATGAAGGATAGAGGAGAACATGATGGAAGCATTTAAGGGAGAGTAGGAGGGAAGCACCAGCCTCCCTGAATTAAAGAGTACCAAGTCTCTAAACGGCTAACCACTGCCCTGCCCTTCCCCCCAGCAGTTGGTGTGTGCAGAATTTGACTACACCCAAAGACACTCATCCTTCATTCTTCAGTTCTCCAAGTATTTCTTCCCTACACCAAACTACTTAAACAGAAACCTCAAACCATCCCAACTTTTAAACCACCCTCTTCTCTTGCCCACACAAGCACCTTTCCATGGCCTTCTCAGCTTGTTACTTCTCCCAAAAGCGCTTTCAGACAGGTTAGCTCTCCTTGCTACAGAATCCACTATCCCCCATCCTCCTGCAAATCCAACTGCAAAGTAATACACTTTCCCTGCATACAATTTTTCAACAAACATCCTTAAACAACCATCTTCTCTCTCTTCCAGCTACATAGAACTTGCCACCCATGTACCAGCTGTCAATCCTTCTTATGCAAACCCTTCCACAAAGGAATCTAGTGGAAGATCTCCAACTCCTTGGAAGTCCTGAAAATCATCAAGCATCTGAAAAGTGTGGCAGTTCCTGAGGATTCAAATGGCTTTTAATGATTCAGTCCTACAAAACAGTGAAGATCCCACACAGTCAGAAAAGACCAGTTATATATTGCCTTTTCTTTAGTACCAAGCTCCAAGAGACAGGAGATGGAAGTCTCCAGGTTATTTGCTTGTTATTCACCAATGCTATCATGATTGTTTACTTTGGCACCATCACTGTGGTATGTGGATTACCAAAATTTAATTATGTTCAAGATGCCAGTAAGAGAGATGAATACAATCATCACCAGTATTTTCAAGAATCCTGGTTTCTTAGCTGAACAACCAGCAAGGGAGAAGAGTTCTTCAGGAAGCATGTCAAGGCGAGTTTTGAACATCTCCAAGGATGGAGATTCCTCAGCTTCTTTGGGCATCTGTTCCAGTGCTGAACCACTATTGGGGATTTTTTTTTCTTCCTTATATGTGGTCAGGATCTCCTTTGCTCTCTTCTGTTGTATATCTCAACAGAAGAGAATCAGTTCTTGCCCAGCATCTCAAAGCTTCTTCTACACAAGACTGCAAACACAAACCACTTCAGCTGGAAAGCCTTGAATGTGAAATAAAGTATGCCTGGCTTAACTGGCACTGTGTACAGCCTGTTTCTTCCCAACAGACAGAGCCAGTGCTGTAATTTCTCACTTTTTCTGAGCTCAGCCTTGAAGTGGGAACATTTTAGTACAGTCTCCAGGCAAATGATGCTTAGTGCTACAGAAAACATAGTGATAGTACTCTCATATGTACTAGGATAACTGACACTTGTACAGGCCTGTGCTTGTGACATTTCTGTCACAAAGGGGGCTGCTGTGTGCCCATCCTGTATCTAAACTGTGGCAAACATGAAGTATTTCATGCAGTTAGTATCTCTGCAGCAGTTTCCTTACACAAATAAAGGATTTCCTCAAAGTTCAAGCACTGTCAATGACCACACCTGAAGAGCCACAGAGCACCAGTGTTGCTAAATGGGGCAGCACTGATTCAAAATTCTCTTCTTCAGTGCATGTGTTTTATTAGAAGGGAAGTAGATTTGCTCCTAGGTTTGTGTAGTCACTTATTTTAGAGTATCCCAATGGCATATGTCTTGAGTCTTGATGGAATTGGTCATGCACATGACAAACCTAAGAGGGATCTCCTTAGAATGGACTGGTTTTTTTCTTCTGGGTTTGCCTGGCATTCTGAGACTGATAAAGAACAGTGACAACTAGAAAAACTGTATTAATCCTTTGCTGGCCACAGGTTCTGCTGGACCTAAGAAAACTCCTTGTTTGCTTATCCTTTTGATTCCACCCATAAATCTTTAGACAGACATTTGCTGAAGCATGTTCTAGCTTAGTATGTAGACAGTATGTAGCCACAGATCGGAAAGCAATGCACATTGACCCTATTACCCTCTGACAGATACTACCTGCAGAACCTGACATCAAAGAACAGTTAAGCATTCATCTGAACCATGCACCTGTCTGGGTTCTGCAGGAGGAATTCAGGCATGCTTTTAGGATTAAGAAAAAAAGCTAGTATTGTTCAGGCACTGCACAAGTCTCCTGGAGAAAAGATGAGGGCCTGACAGGTTCTTCCTCTCCATGAATGGAATATAGCTGTTTCTTTGAGTTCTGTGAAATTAGAGCAAACTAGAGGCAGCAAGAGGAACTATTAGTCCCATAGCCCCCAATTCCTACAGGAGACCTAAGGTCAGATCCAATATTCTATTCCCTAAAAGCTGACCACTGCAGAGAGGATGCTCCATCCTGCACTACTCTCTAGAAATCCCAACTCTAATATTGGTCCAAATATCTCATTCCCGGGAGACATGGAGGCACATGGAAACAATGGGGCTGCCTGCACAATATAAAAATTGTCAGTTCTTAATCAAGAGTTCCTGACAGCCTTCCTTATTGGAAGAACACTTCTTCTGTTTTTGAATGTCCAGTCAAGAGAATAAGAATTCTTCATGCTTTAGTGCAAACTACATTTCAAAACACAAGAAAGAACACTGAAGCAGATCAACATCCATCTAATCCAAGTTTTCTCTGTGTCTCCAGTGCCAGGAAGAGGTGCTTTTCAGAGACAGCTTGCAAGCCTGGCCTCTACATAGTCCACTCTCCTACTGTTCCTCCAGTATCCACAAATACAATACCAGTGTTGCCAGAGAGTATACCTGAATCCAATCCCTTTAGTATCTCTTTATGAATTTACCTAATCCCTGTTTTGAACTTGCAATAGTTTTGAAAATATATCTATCCCTCTGCAACACAGTACTTTCATGTATTTTAAATTGTTTCACTAATAGAAGCTCAAATCATAGCAATGCCAGATTTTTACTCTTTCTATTCTTCTTATCTGTTCCAAGAACTTTTCAAAATCATCTTGTTTCCTCCCACTGGAACAATGCTTCTTCCTCCTTCACTGTGAACTGACTCCTCTAGGCCTATTTCACAGTAGAAATCATTATATGAGTATAGCTTGCCTCTGCTACACTTGATTCAACAGATTTCCCTCATATTTGTCGTACTTCTTCCTCACTTCCTCATCTAGATGCAAAACAAATGCACCTCAAAAATTCTTCAGGGCAGAGAAAGTCCTGTACCTTTGCAGGCAGTCTTTCCTCCTCTTGCACATTTTGCACTGTGACTTATAAAAGTCATAACTTAATATTAACTCTCAGTGAAAAGCATCAAAAAGATAAATGAGCACATCTGGAAGAGTCAATAAACTACTATTCCAATTAATTTGTGCTGCACACTGATACATCACATTTAGGTAGAGTACAAAAAGTGGAATACTTCTCATTCATGATAAATAGGGAACCACGATAATGTTACGCATCAAGCAAAAGGCCTTCCCCCCTCCCCTCAGTTCTCTCCTACTATAATTGCTCCTTTGCCACTGAGATGCCCTTGCAGCTACAGTCACACATCTCACTAGGATAAAGCTCACAATGCTTTGTGAAAAGCTGTCACTCAATGCCTGTGCAACACTTTGAGCATGACATAATACTGCCTACCTTCTTTCTTAGACAATAATTACAATAACTGCTATTCACAGAAATCTTTCTACAGGAAGTAAACGGGGGGAGAGCAACACATAATTTATTGCCCAGGGTTTTAATATTATGAAGTTAATGTGGTTTTCTTCAAAAAAAATATCACTAGGGCACATATAGCAGCACAGATAAATGTTTAACTAAATATATAAATCATTTCAATACTCGCTTTTATCCTCTGTTACTATTTGAGATAATTTTGAATGACTCCAAAATACTTTAAAAATATCTGAAGGGAGAGTGGAATTTGTAACAAAGCCTTGTAGGTTTTTATGGTCCATTCAGTTTTTTAATTTAATTTTGAGATAAAGGCCCTAGAGGCTAATGTATAACTAAGCTTAAAGGAATTCTTCCTCAACAACGTACTTCATAAAAGATTTCCTCTAGCTGGCTTGATCATTTGTTTCTCACAGATTATCTAACTATGGTTGTGTCTGTGTCTTTTGGGATTCTTTCAGTTTACAACGACAATCCAAAGGTTGATTTTGAATGCTCTCCAAAGAAAAGATTTCCTTGTTTACCATGGAAATACCAGGAGTCTTGAAGCTGATCTTCCATGCTCTGATTATATATTTTCTAGTGGGATCTGACTGAAGAACTTCCCTTCTTAAAGGGAAAAGATGCTTATTTTCATTAATTTTTATTAAGCACTTGAGGCTCAGATAGGGTGCCCAAATTAGAAGCATAATCACTCAAGCAACCTCTACAGCCAGTGGACTGAGCAGAATCATCTTCAGTAGTTACCTAAGTTCTGCATTAATTAAAAAAGGGAGCTATGGACAGCTAAACAGCCCCCTCCAGGTGACCCCTTAGGTGCAACCCAAAGGTATCTGGGGAGATTCTGAGACACTGTGCTGTCTTCCAACCCACACAGGTGGCCACATGAGCATTTCTTTAGATAACTGCTGTGCTTTCCTTCTCTGCCATGACATATATACTTGGCTAGAGAAGCCTCACAGCTTTGCTTGTGACTCTAGTTTGTCTTCCTAACCAATATGCATTCATCGCTGCCCCATGTTTCCGCAGACTCTCTCAATGCTTCCTCATTATGCTTCTGCTATGCCTAACAAGATGAACGCTGAGATCTTGAAACTATTGTAATTTAAAAAAAAAATAATTAAAGATAGATCCTTTCTGCCACCTGCTTATTAGGTACTTGAATTACATGCATACTGAGTACAACAAAGCTCCTGATAAAATGTCTTCCTATCTCACAAGATTCGACTTAATTGACAATTTTTATAGCGATTTGTGTACTTTTCAAAGAAACATTGGTAATTATACTCAGGTTTCTAACATTAACATCTGGAAGCAAAATCCCAACTCTAGAATATTAATAAAGTTATAGAATGAAAAATGTGAAGAAATGCATTGTTGTGTATGTTATCCATCACTTGCCTGATAGAAACTCTCCTAAAAATAATAGGAATTAGAGTGATACAGAAATTACTCCCTTTGAATTTTCATACAAAGGAGACTGCAGAAAGCAAAGGGAGAAAAAAGAATCAGTAGCTCCCCATCACATTTGACATCTTTGATGGAAAGAGAAGATAAGAGCTGTAGCTACTGTATATGGTTTCACTGTGCAAGAGTACAGTGAAATTTTACTCTAAGTCTACTCTAATTTCTCAGGAAACTCTTCAGTACAACTGTGTACAGACCTTTGCAATGCACTTTTATCTATGTGGAAATAAATATGATGTTTTCAACTTCAAGTATAATTTACGTTTAACAAATATACTTTTATCTGTACAAAAGGAAGACATAAGGCTTCAGAGAGGAAAAAAATAGGTAATTTACAAGCTCTAGGGCACAGCAACAAACCTTTCTTGAGCACTGTGTCAAAGGTTGTATTTCCAAAATTCTAAGCACAGAATTTTATGTTTAGGGGGTTCAACTTCAGTAGCCACATTATTAACTTATAGGTGAAAAAAATTTGTGGTAGAAAAAATTCTTTGAAAATTGACATTTCCTTCTCCAGTACAACTGGCAATAGCTAAGTAAATGCTTCAAATTTCACAGTAATTTTATGATAGAACAAGTTTGAAAACAAGGAAGAAGATTCATACTGTTTTGGCATTAAAAAAGGGAACGGAAATAAAACTTTTTCACAAACAGTACTTAAACAAAGGACATCTGATGTAAAGAATGTGTCCCTAAATTCACATTCTCATCTACTCAGCAATGCTGATCTTGCTTCTTTCTCATCTGAAATCAAGGTTTTATTATATACCAAGTTCTGATTGTTGATGGATGGAAGATAAAGAGGACAAGCATAGTGTTACCAATGGCCAGGCAAGCAATGCCACAAATCAGACAAATAACCTTGACATTTGCTGACCATGTCTGTGACAGCATCTGCAAATCTGCATAGACAAACCAAGCACAGAGCTGCAAAAGGGACTTAAAGGCACTGTCAGGGTGCTGGAAAAGAAATCAAGAGCCTGAAGGGTTGGGTGGGGGGGGAAGTGAGAGTGGCTTACAAAAGTAAGATATAGATAAGCCTAAGAAGAGGGACATTTATACTAATGCTGTTTCCCATTGTAAATTAAAAATGTAGCCTTACATGCCATGTCTAGAAATATATGAACCAAGATTTATCTACAAACACTGAAAACATACAATGGGGGGCAAAAACCAAACCAAGAATACTTTTCTTAAACTGCTCTTTGTGGACAAAAGTTTGCAAAGCCCTTTAGTAAGGATTAAGATTTTCTTCAGCTGCAGTAAAGAATCTTAATTTTTTGTAAAAATATACTTACTGTCTTCATCTCTAATTTTGCTTTTGACTATATTACGGTTTTACAGTAAGGAATATTTAGCATAAGCAGAAAATGGGAATTCCCTGCATTTTGCAATTGCCTTTCATTTCATGAAAGAAACTGACATTTCAAAATAGACTACAGAAAGAACTAATAATATTAAAAGATCTTCATTTAAGTGCTGCTCTTTCTATTAACCTCCTTTTTGGCTCCAAGGAGGCAACTTGTGTTTTCACTGAATGTGTTTCATGATTTAAGAGTTAATTATAACTACTTTCTTCCATTTTAATCAGTTTCACAGCATTTGGCTGTCATAGAGCTTGGTTCTCAAATTGTTGGCAGCATGCATTTGCGGATGGAGGCTACTTTTATTTTTATAACTATTTAATTATTAGCATTATTTACCATCATTGTTTTTATTCCTGTGAAGAGAAGCAAAGAAAGAATGCTTCTTTGTAAAACAAGGCAGAAAAGCACTGAAGCATAATCACTTTACTGACTTGTTAAGTGCCCTGATCTTGCTGTCCAAACCTCCTGCCCCAGCCCCACTCCATGCAGTTGACTACCAGCTAGCTTCCATCCAATTATACTGCCACACCTATTGCAAATATCAGGTTTTGAGTTCATAAGGTTGCCCTAACAGAGGGCTGTAACATAAGATATTCCCTGAATGGAAATAGGGAAAAAAAATTATGTTAGGTCAAGCTGATTCCCTTAAATTTTGCTGACTGCACCAACAGGCTATACAACACAGCTTTAGCTCCAGCATGTAAATTAGAGCGTTTGATGTGGAAATACATGCACAAAACTAGGAAGCTAAGACAGAGAGAGAAAACGGGTCAGAGAAGAGTTCTACCACACAGTTTTCATCTTTATATGACCACTGTTTGCCTAGATGGGAATTCTGTCTGTTCCACCATTACTTTGAGCCTCATGTTCCCATTAGGCACTAAAACACTACAAAATCCTGCACTGCACTAATCATACTCCACAGAACTGCAAACCAACACTAACTAAATGGTGTATAACCATTTTTGCAGGAGGGGTTACTGTACTGTGCAGTAACAAGCAACTAGGTAGCTATCTTGGTAGCAACCTCTCAAGGAACAGAACACAGAGACAGGAACTATGAGACCTAGAACTTATTCTGGGAAAACTGGGAAAATACATGATTTCTTGAGTTTTGCTCTCTTCAGTTCCAGTCTCCAAATTCATAATCTTCATTCAGAGTCAGTCTCCTTCCCTCATAGTACCTTGGTCTCACTGTTAAAGTGACTGAACTGAACAACAAGAACAGAGAATATAAGGGTCCTGTTCAACTTCAGAAACATCTGACTTACTCTTTAACACTAATTTTCTTCTACCTTTTGTCAACGATATATAGATATTTATTTAAAGGACAACATTAATGATTCATGCTGGTTCAAGGCTTAGACCAGGCTCTCACTTTGATTTTGGGAAACAGGCTGCCCAAAATTGGCTCTTGTCTAGGAGACAGTTGAGAAATCAATGAGGCAGAAATGGCAGCCTGAAGATGATCAAGGCTGCAAAGAAGAGAGAGATGACCTGAAAGGGAATGACTGGGTGGAACAATTAGCTGAGTTCAGTGAAGCATCATATGGAGCCCAAGTGTAGTGAAAGCAGGTTAGGGAGCCCCACCAAGAATTTGAACTTGCCACTGGCAGAGCCTGCAGAGCAGCCAATTTCATTCTCAGGTCCTTCCAGCCTCCTCCATCCTGCATTTCCAGTTCGTTGTTTCTACCCTCAGGAAACAGGAACATTATGTGCTACAAATACTTCAGCAGAACACAAAAAGTCTTAAGAGGAAAAGGGAAGGCCAAGCAGGTTACAGTAGAAAGATATTTCAGGCCCATAGCATCTCTTTCTAATGCATGTCTACATTATTTTTCGTGCCAGAGATGAAAGCAGTAACATATAAATCTCAGAGCCCACCACATCTCCTCTGTGTCCCAAAGGCTTATTTATATTTCAGTGCGCCTGCTGGGGCTCACTGCTCTTGTTACAGCCACATCCAACTTCAAAACTAAAGAATTACACTTAAAATGGAGCAAGTGCAACACACCACTTCCATTCCTTGGATACCAACCAGTCTTGGTTGTAACACGGCAGATCCAAGATACATTTTCTGTCAGGAAGGTAGTCCCTCCCTCAGTTGCTGGTGAGACTCCAATAACAGAAACTAAAAGAGGGGGATGAGCATCTTTATTTAGACAACATCTGGCCTACAGTCCCCAGTCAACTGCAGGATTTTTGTCTGTATATTCCTTTAAGCTTTCCTAGTTATATTTTTAAATGACACAAGTAATAGGGCTACCACGACTTCCTACAGTCTACTCAGATCTTTGGAAGAAAACACATCTTAATACTGAACCTGAAGTCATGTACTTTGGGCAATTTAAGCCAGTCCTTTTACTTTAGGCACATTGCCTAGGATCCTGTCAATAGTCTCCCAGGTACTACAGATACTCCAGAGCAACCCTTTTTCAGTCATCATTAAGCTAGTTCTTTTCAATAGCATGTCAAAAATTCCCTATAGTTTCCTAACCACTTCTGTTGCTCTTCACTCAGCTCCCAGTTCATCAGTGCTGTGGCAGAGTTGTTCACACAGTCAAATACAAATAGCCCATGTGCATTTGCATTAGTGCCATAAAGTCAGGGATTGTCCAATTTGAACACCACAGGTTCAGAGGCACAAGAGAAAATATAGTAGAAAACACTGGGCTGATCTGCTATGATTTGGGGAGAAAAAAAGCAAAGTCTTTTTCAAAAGAATAATCTAAAAACTAATTTAAAGTGAACTTTCTAAGGTTTTAGGGTAAGCTTCCCCTTCCCACTCTGATTTCTATCCACAGAACTCTTTATAACATGATTAGGCACAGTGCACTGGTATAGACTACCAGTCAAGAGAAGCAAGACAAGTACAACAATTCAATGAGCCTACTATTCTGATCCTTCCATTTAGAGTTGTCCAGTAGGTGTTATTTTACCAAAGACAGTAAAACCTGCTTTAGCTTAATTCTTTTAAAGAATTGAGCATTTTTATTTTTGCTGTTTCCAAAGACTGATTTGTTTTCTACACACCCTGTCACCGTACACACTCTTTTGGGGCAATTCATTAGACAGAATCAAAAGAATCTATTTAGGAAACAATTTTTAAGACATTCTCTTCAGGTAACAGGATCTACTCACTGATTTGATTTCCTTCGTTACAGGAACTTGCAGCTCTCTGAGACCATCCAGAAACACTTCTAATTCAAGACAGGTAAAATTATCCATGAGAAGCATGCAAATGTCAACACAATTCTTCCAGTCAGTGTTAGGAGGAGTTTTGACTGAAACAAGGAGCACAAGTCATGTATCATTCCCATTATGTTATTTCACCAAATGTCTTTCTGGTGCTCAGCCTGGGGCCCTGAGCAAAAAGCTGCTACAGTAAGACTCCCAAAGACAACTAATTACTCTTCAGCATCTGACTCCACACACGTGTCCCAGCAGAACACAACACCAAGACACATGCAAACTACAGGAAGTTCCCTCTGTCAAGCCTCTATCTATCTGCTAGATTTGAACAGACTGCTGTCTCAGGTTGGCACAGTTTGTTCTCAAATCATGTTGTACTACACCTTTACCGATTTCTAACGTGCTTAGATATTGGAGGAGAAGGCCACTAAGATCCTCTCTGCACTAGTAATTAAATGAACATTCTTCAACAGAACTATTCCATTCCTGATACCATAATGATGGCAGTAATAACTACTGATATGGTGGCCCCTTTATGAACAACACATGCTCCAAATGGGATTAGCAAACTCACTGAAAAGTACATATTTGCATTCCCATTGCTGCTGGCACCTGTTCAAACCCTACTGACATTAGCAAGGGAAGGGACCATCTGGGAGACAACTTCAGGCAAGCATCCCAATCCAGCTGTGCTTCCAGCAGCTTCTTCCTGGCTCAAAACCAAGAAGGAATAATTTCAAACATCTTCCTGGTGCAGAAAACATTTGAGATACTGCTTACTGGAATCAAATTGATCCTAGCTGTGAGTGAAACTTAAAATTTGGAAATTCAGTTTTATAAACAGTATGATTTGAATTTCCAAATTGAAATTATTCAAAACCTGCCCAGAAATCTCTGCAACAATATCCCTCTTGCGACATCCCACTCTCTTCTTAAAGAATAGTTAGGAAGATAAGAGAGTTCTGCCAAGGAACCCTGCTCCAATGTGTAGACATCCTCAGGATCTGAGAGAACCTGTGGTAAGGCTAAAGGCTTCCACGCAGGCATCTGTATCCTATATGCTGCCTCTGAGTTGGGCCAAACAGATTCATATCATGCGAGTGTTTTACAGTAAGTGGGAGAGAGATCAGGTCATTTAGGGAGCTTTGAAAGCTTTACAGTAACTTGAAGGAACATCAGTATGCTAAAACAGAAATAAGTTACAAAGAGTCTGTAGTCTTCAGCCTCCAGCTTCCAGGGTTTAATTACATGATTTAGACACATTGGATATTTTCCAGAGACATGGCACAGAGAAGAAAACTGCACTTGGAAACTGCAGAATCAGCAGAGGAATCATTTACTTGGCAAGCTTGGGAAAAAAACCCAACCCTGTCTGAAAATGAAGTCATGTATGTTTCAACATACATGTCTGGGCTGGTGAGAATTTCCATCCTAAGGTGAACGAAGACCTTAAGGATCCAGCCTTTGTATGTAAGGCTATGGTTTTCAGACTGGATAAGCTATGTTCTCATAATATCCAGCACCTCCTCCACTCCCAGCATAGCACTTTTTTTTTCTCCCCTTTAATGGTTGTTGTGTGCATACCTGGGCACATGTATGTATGCATGCATATGGGAGGGTGTGTGTACATGTGAAACATTTGAATAAAAATTTTCTTGACAAGCAAGCCCTGAATAGCAGAATGTACATGGACCTCTGGAAGCATGGAAAATTCAAACCAGTGACTAGAAAAGCCTGGCTTTCAAAGCTGCTTCTTTTCTCAGAAGTGGTCTCCAGAACAATCTTCAGGTAGCACTTCTGCAACAGGAGCATTAGCCTGCTCCATGGTGACTTTTTAAGAGGCAAGACAGTGTCTTCTATATAAAATATTGTGCTAGTACCTCCATAAAGTACATATTTTTAAATTTAGTTTTTTTAAAACACCACATGTATTAATAGTTGTCCTGGTTTCCAGCTGGGATAGAGTTAATTTTCACAAGAAGCTGGGAGGGGACAGGCTGGGCATCAGGCTCCAGGGATCAGCGAATTGCATTGTGTATCACCTGCTAGTAAACTGTCCTTATCCCAACCCATAAGTTTTACCTTTTTCTTCCAATTCTCCCCCCCCCATACCACCAGGGGAGGAGAGTAATTAAGTGGCCACGTGGTGCTCAGTTGCCAGCTGGGGCTAAACCATAACAATAGTACACTTAAAATAAAATAAGCAAATATGGAGAGAAGAGGGACGTCCAGTTCAAGACTTAACAGGCAGAAGCTAAATTATAAGGTTGCAAAGAGTTGGAAAACTGCTGAATTTGTGGAATTAGTACCTGGTAAAGTACGTTAACTGTATTGCAGTAAGATGATATAAAACTTCCTAACAAAATACAAATTTTTCTTTTTTTAAACAAGAAGATATAATAGTAATATAATAAATAAATATAAGAGCAATAATAGTAATATAATAAATATAATAAAGCAGGTTTTTATGAAAAAAAGTAAAAGGAAATAATGACAAAATTTTCCTCCTAAGGCTATAATCAACTTTTCTCTTCATAGAAATGAGTCTTTTAGCTTTTTGGAAAAAATCATTATACGTTTATAACTGAGAACAGTCGATCTGGAATATTCTTAACAAACGCTTTTTCATAATAGTGCTTTTTTTGAGTGATATCGACATCTGTTCTGGTGGCTAAATCACATTATAAAGATCTAGCTTGACCATACATACTGGTTTCTACTTCTTCCATCTTCTATTGTTTGTGTGTACCGTAAATATACACAATATGGCCACATAAATGAGAAATAAAAACAAACTGTGCAACCTTAAATGTGCTCTAAAAGTACTTTGCACTTATCTCTAGGGACTTTAGAAGAATCTTCTGCACAGGGACTGCTGAGGGATAATGCACTGGTAACAACAAAAAGCAGGTTTTAGGGACAGCAGACCTACAGAGGAAAGCATTCCTGAGGCCAGAGGAAAAGCATGCATAAATCTCATAACAGTGCACATATCCAGGGAAGGAGAGTTGACCACAAAGCAACTCCTACCTTACTGGAGGTACACAAGGTAGGGGGTGAGAAACCATAGTCATCTCTTACATGATTCTCTGCATATGGGACATGCAGTATCAAAGGGGAGAAGAGGAAGACATCTGCACCTGGGCACAAAGAGGAATGTACACAGTGAATTTGTATAGGCATAAAGAAGACAATTCTCAATGTACTGAGGGATCAGCTCTCTTGTCAGACACATCTGCTGGCAGCCTGTGGGGAGACCATGCTGGAGAATAAGCAGCTGCTTCCTTGGAGCCACCAGCTGCCTTTCCCCCCAAAAGCACTTACATTGTGTCATTGGTCAGCCTGCAAGTCAAATACAGAAGGCAAAGACAGTAGCAGCCTTGGGCAAAAGAAAACAGAGGTGACATCTCTCTCCTAACCCCCTCCAAAAACCAATCTTTATAAGCCAAGCTGTTCTTGCCACAGATAACAACTTGGAAGAGATGAGAACCTCAGAACAAAGCAAAAAATCATGCCTGCCTTTCGCCAGGGTTTCACTGATTAAATTAGAGAGGATACAATCCTGCTTCATACAAGCTTCAATGCCCCAAAGTAATGGTATTTCCAAGTATCAAAACACATGGCCATACAAACACTTCTGTGCAGGTCAGTGCAAGCGCAAGAAAGTCAAATAGGAGAAAACTCAGAAGACAGGAAAAAACATTTAGTGGCTAGAGGGGCACACATACATGTCAAGGAATTACAAACTGCACGTGTAATTTGGTTAAGAGGTCATACATGCAAAAGGCAGTAAAGGAAAGGATGCAATTACATGCAGTTATCTGAGGCTTGCCAAAACACTAGCAAAATAAACTGAAGTGGTGCAAGGTGTTGAAATTAGGGAATGACCTTCTAGAGAAAAAAAAGATTTTTTTTTTCAGCACAGAGATCAGCACAAAGACAAAGGATGATTGTGGATTATCTCTTCCTTTCCTGCTCCCAAAGGAACCTCAGCATTGGAATTATTTCAAACTGGGAATGAAGAGAAACCTAAAAATAGCCACTAAATCATATATTAGTGGCTTGGGGCAGGTGGATCAGCTATGACTAAAGAAGAGGTGCACCTATGTCCAGTTTCCATGTTTCTAATTAGAACCTACATAAGAAGGGACCCTCCCTTGTTCATCCCAGCTGAGGCTGCAGATCTGTCTCTGTAACAGATATGTCCGGTGGCAGCTACTCATTCCCACTGTCTTGACCTTGTTTTTTCCATTTGCCCTCTCACTCTCCTTCCTCATCAATGTGCATGACTTGATATCACTACTAATGAAGGATGCCCCTTGAGAGATTTGCTTCCCATATTTAGTCTCATATTTCTAGAACTTGTGGGGGAAGCAGGTGATATTCACTCCTCTCCTCAACCGAATGAGGGTGGTAATAGCAATTGAAACTTCAAAGCAAGTGAAATCATCTCAGTGGATCCATGAAAGGCAAATTTAAACTTACCCATCACAAGGGCCTCTCCCACATTCACAGATTTATTTAGCATAAGTAGTAGTAACTTGCATCATCTCCTTGAAAGATAGGTTAACATGGCTTTTCTCTGCCACAAGCACTCATACACCCATCTGTCCCCCACCAGAGCATTAAACAACCCCACCCACAGAGAAGGCCACAAAGCCTTCCTTCTACCGTTCCACCAGCACACATCTACCCCTCCCTTCCTACTTCAGACTTCAAAAGCAGCATTTAACTATGGCTCTTCAAGGAAATAGAGAAAACACGCATAGGAGCACACCAAACAAATCATGCACGTGTGGAAGATATCTGGGTTTGATAGTAACTTCTGTGAGCCAGTTTCTCACAGCTTTTCTCTCCTTGCCCACACACGGCACCTGACAGGAGAAGTGTGCGTGGGGGAGGGTCTTTCTGGGCCCTTCGAGTCCCAGTAACACAGCCGTTAAACAGCAAATGCCAGAAAAGGAGAAAAAACCCGCAACATTAAGAGTTTTAATCCCTTT
Organism: Grus americana; assembly: GCF_028858705.1. NCBI lineage: Eukaryota > Metazoa > Chordata > Aves > Gruiformes > Gruidae > Grus > Grus americana. The sequence goes on along the minus strand of NC_072852.1, from coordinate 86,174,097 downwards.
CGGAAGTAGTACTCGTTTGTTCTGGGTCTTCCCCCCGCCCCGGATGGCAGAGACCCGAGGATCCTCGACCATGGCTCTCTTCCTTAGGTCTCTTCGGCCAGGCTCACAATGCCCTTCCCCGCCGGCCCGCTCGCCCGCCACAATACCTTTTGAAAGACTCCAGCAACACCCCCTTCACTTCCCAGCATGATTCAAGCAGTTTTCGCAGAAGCCCTTCCCGCTAGAGCCGTGCCGACCGGCCTCCCGGTATCAGAAAAGTTGGACAAAGAGCATTTTCACCGTGTAAATTACGCCATCTCAACGGGCTAACGCCAGGTCCCTCCAGCTCTGCACCCGCTGCCGCTTTGTCCCCCGACCCCCGGCACAGCCCTTGGTTCTCGATCGATGCCTTCAAAAAGTCGGATGCTTGCGAGCACTCCCGATCCTTGCGCTCTCTCCAGGCCCTTCTCTGGGAACGTTTTTTTCTCTCCTCTCCCCGCCCAAGATCCCTCTCCTACAGGAATCTCTGTTCCTCCCGCTTCCTAGAATCTGCCTTGTTCGGGCTCCTCTCCCTCCCTTTCTCTTTCCCCTCCCTCCCCTCCTCGCCGTGCCCCTCCTCCTCTCTCCAGCCCCCCTCCCCCCGACCTGCTTTCCTTTGCAGAGGCCCAGCTTAGCGCCGCAGCACGCGACGGCCGATGGGGGTGGGGGGGCTGCGAGATCCCACGCTCTTGAGGCGGCGGCAGCCACTCTTGTCACTTCCGCGGCGGTCACCATCCTTTCTCCCAGCCCCGCCGGGTCCCTCGTTCCCTGCCGCCGCGGACTCTGCTCTGCCGGCCGCTGAGGCAAGGCCGCGGGGATGGAGCGGGGCGCGGAGCCGCCCTTCTCTCGCAGCCGCTCCACTGGGCGGCACCGGATTCCGTCCCCGATTCAAGTCCTCGCTCCTCAGGCTCCTTCCCGTTTCCCTCCCCCAGCGACTTTCAGAGGGGGGTTTTCCGAGTGGGTCTTCGCTTGCCACAGCATCAGGAGCTGCCTGGCCTGTGCCTTGTCCGCCCCGCTGTCTTGCTGCGGCCGGGCTTCCTGTGGGGATGCCCGGGTGTGACTGCAGGTGTGCATCCCAGAAGGTACAGTGTGGCAGTACAGGACTAACACCATGAACTACTGATCCTTGGGCAGTCTCTCTTGACATTGTTGAAATCCATGCTGCTGTATGGCATCTGCTGTTCTGTGGCAACCTAGCTTAAAGTTAGCACATATGTGCTTACTTGTACTCCACTTCCAAATGCTGAAGATCAAATGTCACAGAGGCTAGGTAATTCCTTGATTCTAGGTACTAACAAACCTCAGCACAACCAGCAATGGCATGGATGAATCAACTGGGGTTCCTCAATTCTCCCAAAGCAGAACTCTGCTTTCAATGTAGCAACAAAAGACTGGAAGCATCCTTCTGGGTCACTCCTGTCTCCTGCTAGTGCAAGAACAAGAGTCTACCTACTCAATCTGCAAATATCACTGGGCTGAATACAGAGAAATGCTGGAGGATGAGGCATGCCGCATAGCCCTCCAATTGTACCTACAGTTCAGTGAGTTACATGGACAAGTAGCAGAAAATGAGGGTGCTGTGAGCTACAGTGCAAGCAGAGTGTGCCCGGTATGACTGAACAGAAAATAAATGAAAACTCAGTGGCTTTCAATTCACAAATACTTCTGTGATAATACAGAGCAGAATTTTGGGCTTCTACTCCCAAAGGAACTTCCTTTGGTTTAAAAGATGAGCTTCATGTTACATACAATATAAAGTGACCATGATTCCCTTCAATGTAAAACACCAGTATGCATACAAAAGCATAAATGCACATTAAACACTCCACTGCATGATAAAACGTATAAACTTCTGCTTAAAAGAAGTACTGTCAGCAGATAGTGCTACATCTCAGAGTTCAAAAAGCCAGGGCTAGTTTCCAAACAGCACAGCCTTTCCTAGCAGTTTTGTGGATATGGAGAATAACAGAAATACCTATATCTTCCCAGACAGCATAGTTTCTTTCTTAATCCTCTCTGTGGGGGTTTCCAGACACCAATTACAACAGACCTCTTTCCTTCTATCTCCCCTCCTCCCCCTTTCCCCTCCATTTGCCCCCGGCCTGATTCTAAAAGAAACCCACTTCAGGAGAAATTGCAGGCACTCAGCTCCTTTCGGAATCTGATCCTTACTCAGTTCGGTAGTAAATTTTTGCACATATGTTTTCCTTTCTTCCTCGTTTTCGTACTATGAGGAGCATCTGGCCCCTAGAAAGGAGCAGTGAGACTGTACCGTTGCACTGGTGTCGGGAAAGCAGTTAACTACCTGCTTTGTTCAATGGCTGCAGAAACACTTCCTCCCCTTTACTGTAATGGAATATTCCCCCCAAAACCTCCTCCTCCTCCTTGTGGAATGAAAGCCAAGCATGAACGAGCTGCTACTGTGAATGAGGAAGTTTGGGAAAAGTTCCTGTGCTACAGGAACGCATGCATGCACATGCAATATCCAAACCCTGTTTAAAATTTCACTGGCAAGAGGACAGCCAGTCCTTTACTAGGGATTAATTTTAAGGCAGTTTTTAAATATTCTTTCTTCAATGCTGCAGCATTTTGCAATGTATGCATTTATATATCTTCAAAAACTTTTCCAGTTTCTGAAACCTTCCTCTACTAGGCAGATTATCGTATACCATACCAGAAAAACACCCCTCTCAAAATGTAAACAATCACAGCCCAGACATGACAGAAAGAGAGAAACAAAATCTCCCCATCCCAAACTACTCATCAATCTTAAATGTCACAAAACCAGCACACCTGATGTGGCTGCATGATATATATCAGTGGTCTCCAAAGGGATGTGCAAGACAACCCCTTGGGGTGGCAGGAATAAAATACTAGAACTTCAGTAGTACGTTTATACAATTTATAAATAAATATTCATATATTGGTGGGGCGGTATGCTAAAGTATTTTACTGATAGACGTACATGATCAAAAAGTTTGGAGACCACTGATATAGACAATCATGTGCTCCAATTTACATAGACAGACATTCATTTTATAGACACAGAATTCCACACAATAATTAGTTGCAAATATTCAGACACACAAACATCTCATAATATTTAAAGCAAAAGAAGAAGGTGCAGTTATTTAAACAATGGTCAGATCAGCAAAGCATAATCCAGTTCATAAATAAACTCCTCACTGTGAGAAACATGTTAGGTCTTGAAGAGAAAAGAGTTGGAATGTGCAGGGCAGACCACACAAACCAAAGAGAAGAAAACCACCCACGAGAGAATAGCTGAGGAGGATAAAAGGGAGGAGTGAGGATAAGACAAGCGGAATAGAGTTTCAAAGGAAAAAGAGAGAAAAAGGAGGGTAAGAGTGAGAGAGGTGGGAGTCAGAGGTAGAGAAAGCAAGATACACACAGATTCACTATAAAAGACAGACAAGGAAAGAAAGGGAAGTGAAGAAGAAAGGGAGGAGCTGCGAACAGCAAATAGAATAGCAAGCAGAGAAAAGAGTAAGAAGGGTACTATTTATACATGAGAGGACATGTTTGACAAGCAGTTTCAAAGCAGAACTATTTTCAGTGGTTAAAATCTTCAAGATGATTTTTTTCAAGGGCAGATTTATGACTTCAAAAGTCTAAAATAGCACAGTTTCCTTCCCAGATTTCTGAAGAATAATCATGCAAATCAGTAAATTAAAACCCTCTAACACCCTTCTGGATATTATGGCTGTGTTTTGTTTGTTGATGTGTTTGGTGAAGTACAAAGGCATTTTCTCCATAAGAAAGCCCAGCATAGAAAGAGGAGAAGTGTATAGAAAATTAATAAGAGTTAACTGAAGAGAATTTAAGGAAGCGCAGAAGTGTGAAAGGACTGAGGGGCAGACCAAGATGGAGTCTGAAAGACCAGACCCTGCAGCTTCACAGTCTCTACACTTGCTCTTGGTAGCCATTAGTATACAGTAATGGTTTTCTTTTTTGTTTATTTCTTAATCTTCATCACAAATAATGAGACTTTCTGTAAGCAAGGAGGCTTCTTATGGGTTTCAGTTCTCCCTTGAAATAAGCAGTGTGTTTCTGCTTACAGAGCAGATGTTCTCTGCTTTATTCCTTCCCTGCCATCACTCACTTCTGCTTAGAGCATTGTTTCCTGAGTTTTAATGGAAATAAATCTAAACCAGAGAGGGGAAAACCTCCGATCTACTTTAGCAGAATATGCATCCACTTGTATTTTTAATGACTATTGTTATTAAGTATGTGTATCAGTTATTATGAAAACTCCCTTCCTTAAATATTATATCAACTAGTCTTTATAGCATGGCACTGTATTAACTTTGTTAATACATATATTAGTTCACATTATACACTGTATTGTCATGAGGTAGTGAAATTTTACTGGAGACGTTAGTATTGTTCCTGCTTAAGTAAAAGAAAATAAAGGGCAGGCCAGTCCAGGAAATAAGGACTTTGCTTCTTGGAAGCTTAGAGCTGTCCAAGAAGGATAAAGGATACCCCTGGATAACCAAGATAATGCCAGCATCCTAGCCCACGTCTTTGAAACCCTCCCAGCATCATGTAGCATCATAGATAAGTAACTAGAGCAAGACTGACTTCAGAGAATTCTGGATCAATAGACAAGCAGCAAGAATGCTGCAGAAATATAGTTGGTTTGCAGAGTTTTACTATGATCAGTAATCAGTGGTGTGGGTGTTAGTGATCAGTCAAATCGTGTAGAATCTGAACGTTTGAAGGGTATAAGAACCATGTGTAGAACCACATTCGGGTTGCCGCAGTTTGGCTGGGACACCTCATGCACATGAATAAATATTTACCCTTGTAATTCTATACTTTGCATCCTAACTTCAGTTGGCACAGGCCAGTTGCAAATTTTCATGAAGAAACAGCTAGACTGGTGCCAGTTCACTGGAGCTACAATCTAAATATCTGTTTATCTATCCATTTTCTAGCAGTCTGCCTATAAAATCCAAGCATTTTGACACACTCATCACACAGATTGAGTACTGGTGTTCATAATGCTAACACCTAGAATAAAAACTAGCTATTTATGCTGTAGACCAGGATTTGGGGAACATTTAAAAGGAGACGTAGCTGCCAGGGAATTCATGACTAGTTTTACAATAAACCCAGTTCCATGCTGGGACGGGGCACTTTGGGTATATTTAGTCAATTTTGTGTAGACCTGCATCCAGCTGGGTAAGTTCAATATTGGCTGCTAGCTTTTTACCTGAATGCCCAGACCTAGTAAATTAATTTGAAGCTTACTGGGACATGAGACACTACAGAGTTTCTGAAGATGCCAAAGGGGGAAAAAATAAAATTCACAAGTCCCACAGCCATAGCTCAGGAACAGAAATGTGCACCCATAAGTGAGATGTATATTTATCTTGTGCATGTTGTGACTAAAGTCCTATGAACTCCCTAGAAATTATGAATGTGTAGGTATATCTCTTGAAAAGATGTGTGTGTGTGTGTGTATGTATCTTGCAATCTTCTCTGTATTCTATCAAGCACCTGAGAATAGCCTTTTCTATTTGTTGATCCATGTTGATCCATGTTCCAAAGCTTCAGTCAATTCCTTTGGAGGTGTGCTGTGACCCCAGTTCTTGACCAAGCATGAGATTTTTAATTTCTGCTGGATTTGTGAACAGTAGGAACTGCAAACTCTTGTTGGAATACCATAGACAAAGTACCACTGTACTTTTTTCTGTATTGTCTGTTTGACTTGGAAGGAAGAGGGGCTTAAATAAACTGCAATTATCCCAGTATTTTGTTGCTTCAATAAGAGTGTTTGGAAGTATTCCATACTTAGAGCAGATCTGTGTTAGATTCAGGTGACTTTTGGTCATCTGAAGAATGACTCCAGAAAGCTGCATAAGATTTCAAAAAGCTCTGCTTTCTGCTGCATGCTTATGCTGAAGTGGAGCAAATGGAAAAACAGTTATGTAGATGGGAGGGAAAGTTGCATTTCCTAAGTGCCCTGGGATTTAAGCAAAATTACCCTGCTGAAAAAAAGATCCCATAACATAGAACTTGTTCTTGGAAGCCCAATAAAAAAATAAGGACAGCGAGTTGCTGGAGTTGAAAGGCAGAGCCGTGAGGGTTAAACACTTTCAAGAGGCTGAAAGGCAATGGAGCTGAGGTTCTGCAAGAGAATGTAAGGTACAACAGACTGCTCCCCTTCGACTCCTAAACTGGGCAGCTTGCGCCACCCTGTGTCAAAGTACAGGGTCTCTGAGCTTGCTCAAGGTTACAGTAGGGGGTTATATAAATGACTGCAGTATCAGTTTAGCTCTTGGTTGAAAAATGAGTAGGAAAGGAGAACCACAAATTTAGTTTGTATTGGAATAAAATTCTTTATTTTCTTTCTGAGAGAAAAAGAATGTGGGAAGTATTAAAACAATTTTGTTTAGGGTGAAACACTCAACTTACTTATTCCATGAGCTCTTCAGTCAAGGGGATGAATGGCTGGATACATAAGGCTGCTGGCAGAAGCAGTGTTTCATGAACAGAACAAGTCCATAGCCTGGTAGTTCCTGGGTCCCAGTCTGTAGCCTGCATGCCAGTTTCTTTCCGAGGGAATGCTTAATTACTTGCAAGACACAGAAACATCTCAACAGGAAAGATGAATTTCTCCCTTTACTCATTGCATCTCCCATGCACACACTGGCATGCTCAGGAACCTGTTGGCGACAACATGTTTGTACAAAAAAGTTTAAAATCACCATAGTGCAAAATGGTAACTGCTTCCAAGGCTGTGGTCCCACAAACATTTCAACCTCACAAGAATACCAGCCTCTACTGAGATAGACAACCTTACTATCTCTTTTCTCTGCCTGGAGCTGTACATCCTCATCACCTTCCCTGTGCTGGCAGTAAAGATTTGTGCAGCGACATGGATCAAGGAACTGATCTGGCTGAAAACTAATTCAGCAAGTTATGTGTAAAATTTTGGAGTATGTGTAGGAGAGTTTAATGTAGTCTCCTCCATAGCATTTATGTATAAATGCTACAGCTGGAAGATGGATGGGAAGGCAGAGGCTGTGCCAGTTGGGGAGGGACAGGCAATACTGCCCTTTTTAACAGCAACTAACCAACTGATGTATTTTTAAAGTGGACGTATGCCAGTCCCCAGAGTATGAGCCTTTAATACTGATTATCCCATAATAGGGATGGGTTTTCACTACCCCTTGCTCTTGCAGTCTGTGACTGAAACTGTTCTCTTCCCACCAAGCATAAAGCTGGAAAAAGAAAGAAAATCCTTCAGAAACTATGCAAGAAACTAAAGCTAAACTCAAAAATGCCTCCATAAATGGTTGAAATGCCATTGTTCAGTAAATCTACTAAACACTGGGGGTATGGGGTCAGAAATCACCCAGATTTAACCACAGTGTAACACAAAAAGCATAAACCTCCTATATATTAGGCAACACTCCTGCAGAAGGTGAGTAAGCACCATGAAGGTAACAGTAGCAATGAACAACTGCTTCGGTTTGTCATGTTGGGGAATGATCTATTGTAATCATCTCAGCTCTCTTGCTTATCTTCATGAGAGTTTATTAGAATAACAGAGTCATAGAATATCTCAAGTTGGAAGGATCATTGAGTCCAACTCCCTGCTCCTCGCAGGACTACCTAAAACTAAACCATATGACTAAGTGTTGTCTAGGCACTCCTTGAACTCTGACAGGCTTGGTGCTGTGACCACTTTCCTGGGAGGCTGTTCCAGTGCCTGACCACCCTCTCAGGAAAGAACCTTTTACTAATGTCAAACCTGAACTTCCCCTGATGCAGCTTCATTCCATTTCCTCATGTCCTGTTGCTGGTCACCAGAGAAAGGAGATCAGCACCTTCCCCTCCGCTGCCTCCCTTGTGGAAGTTGTAGACTGTGGTAAGGTCACCCCTCAGCCTTCTCTTCTCCAAGCTGAACAAATCAAGTGACCTCTTGATGCTCTTGAGACCTTTCACCATTTTGGTCACCCTCCTCTGGACACACTTGAATAATTTGATGTCTTCCTTATATTGAGGTATCCCAAAGTGCACACAGTACTTCAGGTGAGGCAGCACCAGTGCAGTGTAGAGTGGGACAATCACCTCACTCAACCAGCTAGCTATGCTGTGCTTGATGCACCCCAGGGCACAGTTGGCCCTTTTGGCTGGCAGGGCATATTTTTGACTCATATTCAACTTGCCATCAACCGAAAACCCCAGATCTCTTCCCACAGGGCTGCTCTCCAGCCTCTCGGCCCCGTTTGTATGTGTTACAGTCCAGGATGTGAACAGAGAGGACTAAGATCTGTGAAACAAGATAGGAAAAGGAATTGAGGAAGAAGTTGGAGAAGGGAGTATACTTTTGAACTGGATCTCAAGTGAACAGAGAGCCAGTGGAGGTTTTTGGGAATGGGTAATGAAATTTTCCTTGTGCTGAAATCTGCATACAGGGGTTCAGAGGCTAAAGATAATACAGGGACGATCTAGCATTTCTGTAGTTCTTTCAAGAAAGCATGGAATTCTAGTTCACTCTGGGCATAAAATCACGTAAAGCATGCAATTTAGGAGTGCCTCTTTCAAAAACCACGTGTTGGGGACAGACGTCTTCACTTTCATTTCTGTAATTGAACGGCGCCACCCAGTGGGCAGAACAGCATGCTGCTTAACATTCAAACATCCCAAAGCACAACAAAACTTGCAGGTAGGGGTATCAGCCTCCACCGACCTCCAGCTGATGATTCACATGAGTACGATTTACTAGAAGGAGAGGTATAAAAGCATTGTGTGTAAAAATTTTAGAAATTGCATGGAAAAAACAAAGCTTGAAAAAGTACTAACCCTCTCTGTTTAATGGTACTTATTAACACTGCACAGTTCAGAGTAGGTTTATTTCCTTCAACCAACTGAACTCAGCAGAGAAAGGATTTTGAAACTACCTACCAAGTTGCTAGCATTGCAGGGATACTCATGAATTCTAACTGACTGTGATCAATCATTAACTACTACCCTGCTGGACTTCTCTGTGCTGCACAAAGTATCTTGAAGCAATGGGTGCTCTCTGTTTAAAGTCAGCATTATCCTAGTGAAACAATGTGATGCTACACTGTGGAAAATTAAGTTAGTTTTTAAAGAAGTCTTTTCTCTGAGTCTGTGATTTCCTCTATGATGCTTGTTGAAGCTGTACTCTTTCAACCAAGACAGTCAGGGTCCTGAGTGCACCAATAAGCTTTAATTGCCCTGAACAACCTCACCTGCACCCTTCAACAATGCAGTCCCTGTCCATTGCCCCAGGAGCTGTATTTCAGCTCAAACCTGGGCACAAACCCTGTCTAAGCTACATTGTAGCTAGTGATTAGTCTTGACCTTTGTTGCTTCTGGCTTGTTGATTTGGTTCATGGATGGAACATGGACTTGACTTGTCACTTTGTATTTATCTGATGATCAGTTGGTGGAACCCTCATTGCCACCAGCCCTGCTTGGGTACTGTGGGACTGTGGCCTTATCAGTGAAGATGCTGCTTCTGGCTGTCTTGTGGTCTTACATTTCTTCTCTTGTGGGAAAAAAAATGGCCTTCTTCCCTTGCTCTTATTGCTCCCTGAAAAACTCAACATTAATGTTCTTATCACTAGATTTTTAAAGTTATTGTCATATTTTTCTTAAAGCTAGCATTGGGGATAAATTCTGGTACAATAATTACATTTTTGTCTGTAAGGGCGATTCCTTTCCTAGAACATCTCTGTGGGTTTTACACACTGGAAAATTGCAGTTGCAATTTCATTTGGGCTATCTATGGTGACTTGAGATTAAATCAGGGTGGTCTTGCATAGGTGCCGCCAAGCAACAGCTCCCCAACCTTTTAACAGCTTTTTTTTTTTTTTTTTTTTCCTTCATTAATATGTGGGGGGTTTTGGTCAACCAGTAAGAACCGTAAAAAAGAATCATTTCAAAGCTCATTTTGAGAATTTGTGTTCAGGTGAAAACAAATGTAAAAACATGATACTACAAGGATTTGGCCTTTTGTGCTAACTGACTGGTGTAGAAATGCATACAGGAAGATGTGGAGCACCTTAGACCAAAGACTTTAAAAAACAAGGGATCTAGGACTAGAAATCTATTCAAAGTTATGTGCCTCTGCCACATGATCTGAAGTCCCTTCAACTAATGTTAAGAACATTGTCTTTTTTTGCAGACAGCAAAAAAAGGGCAGCAGAGGGAAGCAGGATTCCACATCCAGAGCCAGTAAGTTAGGAGAGACACCTCCTTTTGAAAAAAAAAACCCAAAACCAACATGTGAGGTGTGCAAAAGGAAGGTGATGCTGAGTTCTAAAGCAAAACCAGAGTGAAATGCAGCTCAGTCTGAGCATTAGTGAGTGAGGCATTTGTATTCAAGTGAGCTGTAGTGCACAGCTCTGTATCAGCAACATTGGAGTCTCCTTGCAATGACAGTGCATTCAGTTACTAGGAGAAGCTGCAAGTTGCTTGCCTGGGAGGTACTTGTTGTTGTGTTGCTGGGTGAGATGCATCATTGCCCTGCAGATCCTGCTTTGTGTTTGTTGTTGGAAAAAATGATCTCTTGTGGAACATATTTACAAATTGCCTGTTCTTATGTTGATGGTCTCCTGCTGGCTCATGTAAAGGCTTTCTCTCCTATTCTAGTGATCACTGGATTAATGCAAAAGGTTCTTGGGAGCATTTTAAAGGCAGAGTGTCATCCAGCAAAGGCCAGCTCAAGGTCTTTGCCAATGACACAAGGCTATGTTACAATATAGAGACATTGATTGGAACCCTTCTTAGATCCCATTAGCCTTACTGAGTCAATAATTCAGTCCTTGTACAGACAAGAGCAGGGAGAGGTCATCCTACAAACACAGTAGGTTTTATGGGAAATGTCATGGAGCTACTTCTGCAAGGTCTATCAATGAGAGTCATGATTCTGAGAATTGTATGTAGTTAGATCCCACCTGAATCTGTTCATTAGGTTCCAAAGTGCCAGGCAGAGAGTACAACTGGCATGGCTGTAATCTTGCCTTTAATACAGGCTTCATTGTTCTTTTACTTCTGAAAATGCCATTGGTCTATTAATAAAAATACTATGTTTAAGTTTCTCTTTATGCCTCAACAAAGCAAAGCAAGAAACTCTAATGCTGCCGATACAGAACCATGCACTGCAGCTCATTTTCTTCATAAAAGGAGCAACAGTTTTGACAAGGTATAATCAAGTGAACAACAAACAGCTGTAGAAAAGGAAGCAAAAATGCTGAACTTGTTGCTGTGCTTTGCAGCAAGATTGGACAGAGCACCCAAATAAATATATATATATTTTATATATATATATGATTTGGGCATGCAAAATGCAAAGGGGTGTACAGTTGTTACACCCTTACAGTTGATTTTGTGTCTGCTTGGAGAGGAGGGCATAGCAGACAGCTTGTCTGTGCACAAAATGCAGGTGAGGAAAAGGATACCTCTCTTACAGTAGCTAATGTAGCCTGCTTGCAGTGAGGTGCTTTCTGGTTTCACAATCAACAAGATGAACATGGATGTGGTTGAAAGATTTCTGTCTGTAACTGCAAGAGTTTGCATTCTTGACTAAGTATTCTCTGGCTCTGAGAAAAAAATTAGCTTCAAGAAAAGGCTGCAACTTCAGATAAATACAAGACTGTTCTTGAAACAAATGTGGAAGCTTAGAAACTTCATGGTGAGGTCAAGGACCAAGCTGACATGGCATTTTTGATCTGTTTAACTCTGTAGTGGAACAGCTTAGAAATGGTCTTGAGAGTCTAAGCAGGAGTTCCAGAACAAGATAAATCCTTTCCAGGGAACAGGCAGAGGCCTCTGTAGGCAGGCAGTAAGTTGGGTTCTGGGCTAGGGAGTGGTTTCAGACCTCACCCAATGGCAAGCAGAACAGCTGTTTGTGGTGCTTATGGCTAGCTGTGAGGCTTACTTTAGCAACATTTGTGCTAATAATGGAATGCTCAGAGAGAATGTTAATGGTCTTTCTGCAAGAATGACACATGAATTCATGAAACATACCATGCTGGAGGGAAAAATACTACCTTGTAGCAGAGTTTTCAGGCTCAGGAGCAAAAGATAACGGTGAGAAGTCCAAAACCATTTTTCCGCAATCAGTGCAAACTAATGGATTAATAGACGGTCCCTAGTCTGATAGACTAGTAGGCAGCCACTTTGTGCAATCTGCCTTGATAGGGACTCTGTGTTGCAGGCAGCTCTGGCCTCAGAGAAATTGCATCTGCATTATCATGTTACCTGGTGGTGGACTCTGAGCCAGATGACTACTGATCAGTTCTGGTGTTGGAGCACACTTTGGGATGCTATGTGAACCCCTACCAGAAGTGCCTGGAAGAAGCTTCAGCCTGGCCTGGCTTTTGCATCATTGTTGAGTGCTCTCCTACAGCTATCATGCTATCATGATCATGCCCACAGTTATGAGCAGAGGGTCAGTCTGATGGACAAGCAGTCTTCCCTTGCTTGTTGGATGATGTACCAGGCAATCCAAACTTGCACAGGAAAGCAGATGCTGGGACTAAGCATGCTGCTCTACGTTATAATTCTTAGCAATATTCCACGTCTGTGTTTCCTGTTTGAGTTCAGAGAATCTGGTAACAACTGAAACCACTGTTCCTTATGCTCAGCGTGTTGTAAGTCTGAGAAAAGGTCTTTTCAAATCCTGCCTGGACCATCTCCAAAGCTAGCTCCTCCAAAGTCCCGCCTTCACTTTTACCTCAGGGTTGATGTGACCTGAAGACCCAATCCAAGTCAGCTCCTCCCAGCTGAGAACACCCCATACCAACAATAAAATAATAGGAGATTTGACTTAAGAAACCAGGCATATAACCATGGCCAGAACAGCAACCAAGCAGAGTCCAGTATAAAACCACTCCACCTGCACAGGACATTAGTTTAGAACAATGAAGATTTACACACCATTGACCATATATCTACACCACCTGTGTGAGACAGGCATGTATGGATCTTGCATGGAACAAGCATATACTGATTATGCAAGCAATAGTAACTGATTTGCCTGTCCCTTAACATGAGTAATTTGACTGGTCTACACAACTGCATTGTAACATCTGTGAACCCTGCTTTCTTCTATATCAGGGTCCTCTATTCATTAGGCTGGGGTACCACTATGCACACAGCTAGTATGAGAGAATAAATTCCCTCGGTAATTCTATACTAAGTGTTCTTGTCTCCCTCCTCTGCTGGTCAAGAACTGACTTCTACAAGTTCTTGGTTATCAGAGTTTGGGGGGTTTTTTTTGTTGTTGTTTGGTGTGTTTTGTTTCTTTTTTTCTTCTCTGGAGCAGAGTACAGTGGCTTCTGTTAAGGAGTCTGATCTTAGCGAGGCTAAGGGAGACTTAGAAGGGACACTTCTCTTGACATTACTTCTCCCCTCTGTAGTCTTTTCTTTGGGGCCCTGGCAGCCTAGGTTTTATTCCCATTGAGTGTTTAGTTTCAGATTATTCTCAGGTGGGATAAGAGACTCCTTCCTTCCTGATGGCTTATGTGGTTTCTGGATGACTACAGGGTGCTGAGGCCACTGTTCTTTGTGGCCTGACTATGAGGGTCAGTTCTTTGACCAAGGCCTGTATAAGTAAGGAAAGTAAAACTTTTTTGTCGCCAGTAACATGGATTTGCTTTTATCCATAAATAAACTAGACTTATGTCTTGCCTTCTACTGCAGTGTCCTAGGGACAGGCCTCAATCCCAAATTACCTCTCTTTTGCATTACAAATCCATTTCTTCTCTATCCCTCACCTTTATCCTAAAAGGTAGCCTGTGTCAATTTGCTGGTCTTAGAATGATAGTCTTATATTTCTGTCTAGGGACATTCTATCATTCCCTTGATCTGAAGTGCTTTTTAGTGAACTGCTGGAATTCCGCATTTTCCTGGGCTTTGAGTTACTGAGCAAGATCAAGTCAATAATTGTTTTGAGCACATCATTTAAGAGGAGAGGTAGTTGCCATATGCAAAGAGGTTAATGACTGACCGTTAAAGAACTGTTGTGGTTTAGCCTCAGCCGGCAGCTGAGCACCACGCAGCCACTCGCTCACTCTCCCTGCCCCCAGTGGGATGGGGAGGAGAATGGGAAGACAGAGGCAAAACCTCATGGGTTGACATAAGAAGAGTTTACTGGGACAGCAAAGGGAGAGGGAAATAACAACAACAGTACTTAGAATATACAAAACTAGTAATACATGATGCAGTTTCTCACCCAACAACCATAAAACTCACACTGCACCCTCAGACCCATCCCGAAGCTGGACCGTCCCTGAGCCATGTGTCCTGGAGCTGTGCCCCCTTCCCCAACTAGTCCCCCTTTTATGCTGAGCATGATGTCATATGCTACGGAATACTCCCTGTGGCTAGTTTGGGTCACCTGTCCTGGCTCTGTCCCATCCCAGCTTCTGGTGAAGATTAACTCTATCCTAGCCGAACCCAGGACATTATCCACCTCTTATTCTATACCACCTACGTCATGCCCAGATCCTACACTTCCCAATTAATCACTACCATTTTCCCTGTCTTTGAGATATATTTATATATATACACTCTGATATCACTGCCTTAGCCTATAGGCCATCCCTCAATGATATCCATTGAGTTCATTTAATCTGTGACTTTGGGCTCCACCTGTCATAACAGTCTCTCAGGACAGGAGCGATGATGTTTGCTGTTCGATTGTTGCATGCTGCATCTGGAACTTGTGGCTGTGTATCTGGCATGGTCCATGCTCGCGGTCTGCGGGTTGAAGATGTTGATTTCAAGGAGGTTGCTGGGTGCCGGTTGCTAAGGCCAATTCTAGCTCTATCATTGTGACATTCATCCTTCATTAATTTCTTACCGTGATTCTTACTGTAATACCGTTGATAGAGGAAATAGCGATTGTAGCAATGATAATGTACAATGATGGGGTGATTTAGCAATTAACAACATACAATTTAATTTATTGGCTATTCTCACCCAAAATCAGATCCCCTTGAGGTACACCGTACTTCCCCATCCTTCCACATCACCCACCAAGTGCACCCAGGTCCTTGAGCAAAAGCAATCCCTCAGATGTGTTTGCTTTTGTCTGAAGCAGGGCTAACCCAGACTGTCTTCCCCAACATATTCTTCATATGTACTATGGGGACTTTATCACCTACAGTGTGTGGGAGTTTTGATTGTGCAGGGCCAGCTTGATTGGCAGACTTGCTTTTCAAGGCCCAGAATAGTGTTCCAGGCAGTGGCATGGGGCATGGGATATGTTTCCAGCCATCCAGTGGTTGCTTCCACCATTGTAAGCATGTAGCTATTGCCTTGGCAGGTTTGTGGGAGTGTGATGTAATCAATCTGCCAGGCTTCCCCATATTTCTGTTTCAGCCATCATCCTCCATACCACAGAGGCTTTACTGGCTTGGCTTGCTTGATCACAGCACATGTTTCACATCCAGGTCATGGATGACCTGTTGTGTTGGGTTTGCGTGGCAAGGTTTTGGTAGCGGGGGGGCTACAGGGGTGGCTTCTGTGAGAAGCTGCTTGAAGCTTCCCCTGTGTCTGATAGAGCCAATGCCAACCGGCTCCAAGATGGACCTGCCGCTGGCCAAGGCCAAGCCAATCATCGCCTCTGTGATAACATATTTAAGAAGGGAAAAAAAACCAGTTAGAGGGAGCTTTTGCAGCCGGAGAGAGGAGTGAGAAGATGTAAGAAACTCTGCAGACACCAAGATCAGTGCAGGAGGAGGGGGAGGAGGTGCTCCAGGCACCGGAGCAGAGATCCCTCTGCAGCTCGTGGTGAAGACCATGGTGAAGCAGGCTGTCCCCCTGCAGCCCATGGAGGAAGGATGAGGGGCGTGTAGAGATTCCACCTGCAGCCCGTGGAGGACCCCACGCTGGAGCAGGTGGAGGCACCTGAAGGAGGCTGTGGCCCCATGGGAAGCCTGTGCTGGAGCAAGATCCTGGCAGGACCTGTGGCCCCGTGGAGAGAGGAGCCCACACCGGAGCAGGTTTGCTGGCAGGATTTGTGAACCCGTGGGGGACCCACGCTGGAGCAGTCTGGTCCTGAAGGTCTACACCCCGTGGGAAAGACTCATGTTGGGGAAGTTCATGAAGGAATATTTCCCGTGAGAGGGACTCCATGTTGGAGCAGGGGAACGATGAGAGGAGTCCTCCCCCTGAGGATAAAGAAGCGGCAGAAACAATGTGTGATAAACCGACCGTAACCCCCATTCCTTGTCCCCCTGTGCTGCTGAAGGGGGGGGTGGAGGTTGAAGCCGGGAGTGAAGTTGAGCCCAGGAAGATGGGAGGGGTGGGGGGAGGTGTTTTAAGATTTGATTGTATTTCTCATTGCTCTACTCTGTTTTGCTTAGTAATAAATTAGATGAATTTCCTCTCTAAGTTCAGTGTGTTTTGCTCGTGATGATAATTAGTGAGTGATCTCTCCCTGTCCTTATCTTGACCCATAAGCTTTTTGTTATACTTTTTCTCCCCTGTCTAGTTAAGGAGGGAGAGTGATAGAGCGGCTCTGGTGGGCACCTGCCTCCCAGCCAGGGTCAACCCACCACACAGACACAAGTACGTAATCTCTCATGTAAAATGTCCTCGATACCTACAAATGGAAGATGGCAAATGTGAAACTAATTTTTAAATAAATTGGAGGAATCTAAAAAAAGAAACGACATGTTTTCTACATTTCACCTTGAGGTTTTTTTTCCGACAGGACGATAGTTAGGTAACCTTTTTCACAAAAAGCAGTATTTTTGCTAAGCTTTTCTTTTTTTCAATTGTAGATGTAATACTTTCTTTTTTTGTTTAAAAACATGTTTGTATTTACTGAAGCAGTTCTCAGCATGTTTTGTTCTTGTAAATATTAACCTTACTAACAATATTTTCCCCAAAATAACTGGCTAAAAGGATAATAATGTCATTATAATGTAATTATATTTCCTCAAATAACTGGCTAAAAGGATAATAATGTAATTGGTGGGGAATGGTGCAGTTATGTGACATGACTATAAATGTGTTCGTATGTATCCTAGGTACATAGGACATACAATATCCTAAATGTGCAGGTTCAGCTTTGTATAATAGCCTATTAGGATGTAGCAGTGTTCAGTGGTCTGGTCTCACAGATAGTAGTGCTCCAGTTTTTCAATACAATTGCCTGATATGCCCTCAGATGTAGATTTCATAACTTCCTGGATACCAAATTCATGAAGTCCATGTTGCAGACAATCATTACCACTGAGAATGAAATCGCATTCTTCATATCATCTCTGAGATCTTTCTCCTACAGATAAAGAACTTGTGTACTTCTGAGTCAACACTTTGACTTCAGCATTTTACAGTCACCAGTTTAATGAAAGACATACGTGTCTTCGGTGCATTAGTTCCAGTCCCCTTTCCATGCAGTTCTGCCATAGCAAAAATAGAAATACAGCCTCTAAGAATCACTGTAAATACTGTTTCATTCCACCAGGTGGTATTCTTTCACTTAAATAAGAAACAACAGTTTCAGTAGCACGTATCTTAGGTTGTTTGATTTTGGCATTGGTCTTGGGGGCCTCATTTCAAAGCCATAGATGGCAAATATGACTGCTGTGCTGGTTCCCACTGTGCATCCAAAATACCATGACAGGACAGTGATCAGTCTTCTTAACACAGGTTAAAAGATCGTGTCAGAGACAGTGATGTCACTCTGAATCCCAGAAGTTGGGTTTATAATTAGTACAAGTACTGCTGTGAGAATAAGGTATTAGATGTTTGCTTCGGGAACAACCCAAGTTTCCTCCACTTCTCGTGTGTGCTAAGGCTACAACGAGTCCCATATAAAGTTGTTTCCAAAACAACATCATGAATGCTGGCTCTGACAGGTGAAGGAAGAAAAATAATTAAGGTCTGAGAATATGTATTGTATTTGGTCTTTTTCCAGAAAGAAAAAATTCCAGCAGTCACGAATACAAAAAACCCAACCAGCCAACCAACCAACCAAAAAAACTGGACTTAGTTACGCTAAACATTCTCTGTTGTATTTGGGAAAAAATATCCAAAGATAAAGTAAAACATACAAGGGTGAATAAAAAGTCAGTTGTCATATATGACAATATCCTGTCAGAATAAGAAAAACTTCCACCTGAGTCAGTCATTTTCAACAGATGCACTCCACAAAAAGTGTTTGCTTGAAATTTCTTGCAGGAAGGAGCTTGGCTTTCAACATAGATTTATCTGTTACAGAAATGTCTGCTATTGGTTTAAGAGAAACATGTGGAATGGACCTATATAGGGGCATGCTCACAGACTGCTGAAGCAGAAATGAAGATGTGGACAGCTTGGTGTGTGGCCATGTACTTCTTTGGAGCAAGTAAGGCATCAGTAGAACCATAATACCTGCCCTGCTCTGGGACAATCTAGCTTACTCGTTTTACTGTGTTTTTGTTTTGCTTTGTCTTATAGGAGCTAAAATCACCCAAATCTCAGATCTTGTACTGAAAGAAGATGAGAAAGCTACTCTGACATGCAGTCAAAATGATGATCACACTTATATGTCCTGGTATCTGCAGCAGCCAGGGAAGGGGCTGCAATTGCTCTATTCTTCCATTGGTGCAAATCAGGAGCAAGTGGGTGACATCCATATTGGATACAAAGCTAAACGGTTAAACCACACAGACTTCTACTTGGATATTTTATCTGTGAAGAGGAACCATTCAGCTGTCTATTTCTGTGCCAGCAGTTTGGACACAACACTTCAAAGTCACTTGCTTTCTTTACATTAACTTTGCTCCTTTACAGCACCTTCCGTCAGAAGGGAGCGGCTCTCAGCACAGGAAAAGGGTATGTAGGCCTATTGACAAACCAGGTGTTGCTGAGCAGTTGGAACAAGAGAGGCAGAATAGGTCTTTGAAGTGCAAGTTAATTGCTGAACCCTTCTTTCCTGATCAGCCATTTATTCTCTATCTCATCAGACAATCAATAAAGATTGTTAATCAAATGCAGACATAAAATAAAGGAAATGGAAACTGGCTTACTCCTTCTCTCTATGGATGAGTTCTGAAGGTTTGGTTTTTTTCTCCCAGACAACTTAGTGATGTTCCTCATTCAAAATCTTGTAGTTCTCTTTGACTTTGAGCTAAGCCCTGGTATGAACACTGTCCAGAAAGCATCTATATTTTGAAGATAAAAATGTAGAGGGATGAACAACCAGGATGTGAATGTAATTTTATTTACTATATAATCTGTCCCTGATGGAATATTTCAGACTTGGCATGAGGAGTCTTGCGTCTCACACGCAAAGACCTACCAGTGTCTTTCTAGCACCGCCGTTCTCCCAGACAGTGTCATTGATGCAGTGGAATTACTCATAGCATGAGGTACTCTTTGTTGTAAGCATTCCAGGATGATAATATAACAAATTGTCCTAAATTGTCCTACAGCAAGAAAGCACTAAGCAAAGTCCTTGTGATGTGTAAAAGTCACCTGCATAATTTGCTAGTTCTGAAATAAACAATAATAATAATAATCTGTTTTCAGACAGAGGGTTTTGGAACAGTTTAAAGAAAGGATGTAGAATGGGACCGCTCCATGTGTCCACAGACACAGCATCCACATTCTGAGATTATTCTTATCCCAATCTGAATTATGTCAAATTATATTGTAAATGCTGTAGGGCAAAGGAGTATCTCTACTATCACATATTCAGGATAAGCATACTGAACTTAGAGGGAAAAATTCAATTTGTGGTTATTATGCAGCATTTCTTCACTGGGAAAAGAGTTATTGGATTACAGTCACATCCCCTGGGGAAAAGGTGAAAGAACGTTTATCTCATTCATTTAAATATCAACTGACTGGCTAGGGAGCAGTTTTGCAGTAAAGCAATTGAACATGAGTAAGCAGCAACCTTTTCAGCAATGAAGGCTAATTACATTTTTGGTCGCATTAACAAGAGTGCAGAGTTGAAGCATTTGTGAGGTTATATTTGGAATAATACCTCTATTGTCCATACACACTTCTGCCCTGCCCCAGACCCAGTACAACGGAGATATCAACAAATTGTAGACAGTCCAGCAGAGGGTCACTAAGATGATCAGGGGACTGGAGCAGAAACATAAGAGGATAGCCTGAGGGAATTTATTTTGTTCATCTTGGAGAGGAGCAGGCTAGAGGATGGCTATTTGCATGACTCCAACTGCCTAAGCAGAGTTGCAGGGGCACAGTGGAAGCTAGTGGGAACAAGATGCAGCAAGATAAATGCTGATTAGACTTAACAAAAAATGCTTCCTCTTGAGAGTGCTTCAGCACTAGGACACATTTCTCAGAGAGCTTGTCAAATCTCTGTCCTTGAAGATATTCGGAAATCACATGGACAAAGCTCTGAGCAATGTGATCTAGCTTTGGAGTTAGCCCTGTTCTGAACAGGAATTTGGATTGAGAGACCTCCAGAAGTCCCCTGCCATCAACATTTTTCTACAAGTATATGATTTTTATCATCTTGTTTTCCTGTTTTGAAATACCGAGAAAAAGCATGGTGGGGTTTTTTTTGCCTTTTTTTTTTTTTTTAATTTGCAAAAGAAGGTCAGCAGCTCCCCAAAACCCACAAGTCTTTTGTTTTTTCTATGTTGCACAACAGAAACAGCAGCTGCACATGCAAAAGCCATCTGCAGACTTCAGTAACAGGAAGATTGTGTGATAACATGAGACAAAAACCCCACCAGCTTTCACAAGGCCCGTATGTGTCACTATTTCTGTCCAACTGTAATATGGTGAACAGAGAGCTGCACCTTGTGCCTCATCTTGAGAGGATGGGTGGTGTTGTGGTAAGAGAGGCTGATGTGTTATCAAAACGGGTTTTTTTTGAGTAAATGTCAAACCGCATCCTGTTTTGGCTAAAGCTCAACTACTGTTCTCTTAAAGAGATATTTTCAAGCACATTTTGGCACATCATCTGCTCTGATTCTGAGGTACTGTTTTCTGCTGAGGTCTTCAGAGATATTTCCCCCTTCTGTTGAACACCCTGGCTATGCTAGACAGAAAATCCCTTCAGGATCTCCACGCTATGCCTCCTACTCCTTCTGCCTTGCTATTGCATTCCCAGATACTCTGCTTCCAAAGCTCCACAAGCACTCTATCTTGGCCTGCATTATTCCTACCTCTATTTAGGATACATCTATATAAAAGGTATGACTGTTCTCTATTATTCCTGAGTGAGCTGCCTCTGAATTACCAATTGTTTAACTTGTGCCATAAGGTAATAGCTTAATGAGATGCAAAGTGGATGAAAGATCTCCATAAATACTCTCCAGGATTAGTAATCATCTCTTGGTTTTGCAGTTTATGCTGCACAGAAATGGTGCCCACAAACACAGCTTTAAAGAATCACACCCTGGTTCCCTTCTCTTCCCTTTTTCTGAGTTGCGTCCTTTTTTTTTTCCTCCTTTGCTTTTCTTGGTCTTTCTTATTTTTCTTATTTTCTTATTCTTCCTAGTCATCTTTTTTACTCTTTTCTTTAAAAAGACCACACATTTTTATAATACCTCATTCATTATCTCCCTGGAGTTCTTACCCTCTTTTTTGTCTAAAACCCTCCCCTTCATTCTCACTAGCTTGTTGTCTTGAAAATTATGAGAGACATAGTATAATTGTAGAGATGTGGATTTATATAAATAAGAACTTTAGACATCATTTTGTCCAAAGTGGTCTCCTGTACGGTTAGAATGGGCTAGGACAAATGTGCACAGACCAGAACTCTGTTCCTCTCCTTGGACCTAAAAGTCAGCCCCATCACAAACATCCTATACAAAATGCTCTTGAAGGTAAGTATGATGTACACAAACTTCCCAGCTGTAGCACTTCTCTAACAGTTTTCTGAAAAGTAAGGGAGAAAGCAATAAATAAAAACCAACAGAGAAAAACATTTCTTTAGAAAATTTTACCAGATAAGGATATTTTTTTGATTCTGCTCATGAGGAGAATTTGTTCAGTGCTCATTTGCACAAGTTATAACTTGGCTGACCTTAGATGAAATACCATATTAACTAGTAATTGTATTAGACTTTTCACATTCACATTGGTATGACTGATTAGGAATTAGTCTGAAGAATGAGAAGTTGGGGGCATCAAATGAAACTGGATTTGGAGTCTTTCTTATGGAAATATAATTTATTCTAATTCTGCAGTATATTTAAGGAAATAATGCACTGTAGTATGTGGAGTCAGTGACATAGCAAAGTGTTCTAACTGCTTGTTAGAATATCAGCATACAATTTTATGCTACAGGTAGGTCTGCTGCTCTAAGTGATATTTTTATGCTAAAATATTGAGTTCTAGCAGTGAGTCTCATGGAAGATTTCACGACAGTAGACAGAATTTGGCTGTTCACATCCATGCATGTGTATTCAACTAGAACATGAATGCTTGTGTCTGTACGTGTACAATCTTGCACCCATGCATAGCTGTGCCTGCCAGAAAATGCAAACACAGGACACATTGAGGCGCATACACACATGACATATCTCTCTTTGCATACACAGATGTATGTATAGATAAGCAAACTGTCAAGGAGGAAAAAAATAATGGTTTAACTTACCTTTGAAGATACTACAATCCAAAAACAGAAGAAAAGAAATACAAGATATTTGATCCCAGATATGTATCAGCACCTCTTTTAAAAATCCTATTTGTTCAATAACTTATATAATAGAGGGCGCATGTGGGAATGTGAATTACATGGCTCGTAGCAAGTTTGGAGAAGAACAGGCTTGGATTCCTGTGCTTGGTCTCACTTTCCTGGGGACTGACAGATCGGAGTTAAATACAGTATACTGTAAAGAAATGTGGCTTCAGTAATGACTGCTGATTCTAGATATAGGAGCCTACAGAAGATGACCCCTATACCCACATATATTTTACTCACCAGCATCACCGTAGATGAATTTCTGTATTGATTCCAGTGTTTCATTCTGAAAAAATTCGGCAACACACTCAAAATGGTTCAAAGGGTTGAACCATTCCTGGGCTGAGATCCTCAGTCAGCTGGTCAATGAGTAGGTACTCCGATTCTGTGTAGAAAACTCATCTGTTCCCACCCCTTCTGTCCTCTTAGCACCATTCACCTTCCAGACCAGATTCAGGTGGTCAGGATAGAAACCAGAGGCCAGGCATACCAGTGTGGCCTTGCTCTTCTGTTGGATCTCTTGCTTTGATGGGGAAAAGATGGCCACAGCTGGAGGTATGATTTCATCGTTCTTCCCTGAAACGGAAAGCAATATGGCCCAGAGCCTTCACCTCCATATGTCTAAATATCAGACCATGTGGGTTTTTTTGTAGAAATGTGTGTGTTGGAGACTGGATGCTGAATTCAAGATTCAATGTGACCTATAGTGCTGAGCATGCAGGATCATGATCTTCAGTATAAAAGACAATTATATTTACATTAAATTTTAATTGTCTTTCCAACATAGTATGTACTAAATATAACATGCCATATATGACATTTAAATCAAAATACATAGGTTATTTGAACATAATGTGGCTTCAGGATTTAATATAGGTACAAAGCAAGTACAAACCTTTTTCTCTGGATACTGACCAAAGAGCTGAACTTACTAAAGCTAAGGTACTAATTGAAAAAAAGAATTTAATTCTCTGGTTTCTTAAGTTATACAATGATCACGTGGCAAACTGAAACTCTGCATTCACCCTCTATTGCCTTTATCTCTTTCTGTGTATGTCTATCTCCTCAGGTCCTGAGTCAAGATTTATCTGAAATTTGTTTGCTTATTTCACCTCAATCTCTCCTTCTCTTTATCCTACGTTTTTAAAAATAAAAATAAACAAGCAAACTGATGCCTCCAAACCTATAACCTACAAAATTTTTAAGCTACAAAGTTTCCCAAATGAACCAAGAGTAAATGTGTTTTGTTATTTAGCAGAGAAATAGCAGGCTATGCTTTCTTACCCTAGTCAGACAGCTTAGTTCCTGTCAAAAATGTTGCTCATATCCAGAGTACAAGGAGAAAATAGAGTAATAAATCCCACATCCCACACACCTATTGAGCAAAATAAGAATTTAAATTCTGAAGTCTTGTTTCTGCACTGCTAATACCATTTCCACTCTGCTTGAGGAAAAATAAGTGTGCTAGATACTTGGTGCCTTCGTCTTGGTGCCAAAAAGACACAAAGTACAAGTTTATTAGACTATGAAAAGAAGAAACACTTCAACTGTGTTTCTCATGCCACTGTCACAGGACCTGTCAGCTCCATCGTTTCTATTAAAAATATTTCTTATTTTTTTCCTTGCATATAAACTCACAGCAATGCAGAAAAAAAATGAGATCAGAAAAAAATAGGGTTAAATGCTTGGCAATAATTCCTCTTGCCAAAAGTCTGTTTGTGTCTGAAAGTATGAATGCTTGAGTGTTATGGTTCCATGTGTGCATTATGTAAGAATATTTCCCCTGATGCAGAAATGTTCTGTGATATGTCTTTTTTAATTCAGATTCCTCCCATTTATATTTTCTTACGTCCTCATTGGATGGCTTTACAGAATTATCTCCCACATCAGCATTTATAGTTTTTCCTGATTTTCTTTTTCAGATTCATTTGACTATTTCCTTCTCCACTCCTTCTCTTTTCCCATCTCTCTGTTAGGAATCCAGTGTATACATCTGAAATCTGAGTAGCCAAAAAGCATGGTACACAGCTAGAGATATGGTAAAAATAACGCCTCTCAATAGTGCATAAGAAACCAGTACTGAAACTAAAAATGGAGGGTGGAATTTTGACTCTAATGAAGTTAGTGGAAGCTTTATCACTCATTTCAATGAAACTAGCAGTTTAACATTTGGCTTCCTATTATCGCTTCCTGGATCCAGTGTTACAGTTCAGGGTCAGCACTAGCTTGCCTACATGTATCTTGTCTGTCATTAATAAAGCACTTTATTGTCTGGTGCTGTACTGT
Source organism: Grus americana (assembly GCF_028858705.1). Taxonomy (NCBI): domain Eukaryota; kingdom Metazoa; phylum Chordata; class Aves; order Gruiformes; family Gruidae; genus Grus; species Grus americana. Next base: position 86,149,115 of record NC_072852.1, on the reverse strand, counting down.
GATACTAATAGCCTCACAATTTTTAGGAATCATGATACATATTTTTAAGATCTGGTCTCTTTCATTTGGACCCTCTATCACTTTCTTTCCCTCCAACCTCCACATCTTTTGCCAATTCCTTATGAATACCTGTATGTCCTTCCCAGTCCTACTTCTTCTGCCTTTTTCTTTTTCATGAACACACATTCCATTTGGATATTACAGTAGGAGATAGATTGCAGGAATAAGAGGGAATTATATTGATGAGTACATTCAGTAGGCAATTTAATTCTGGGGAAAAGACTTGATCAGTCACACAGTTCATTTCTGCTAGAATAGAGCCAGTAGACTCAGTGAACACTGAGTAGAGTCTGTGGGAGTTCTGCATTGTAGAGGTAGTATATATTTTTCTAGAATACACTTATCTGACTTGAGGTCTCTTCTTCTTTGGTCGTGTCTCATCCTCCTCACTCCCTTCAGTTTATTGTATTAAGCTTGCTTGCTAGCTTTCTCCAAGTTTTATTAATCTGAAAAATCAACACCAAACTGTCCTATTCACAGGGCAAATTTAGTAACAATAATCAATTGGTTAATTTGTCCCCTTCTTCTTCACAGTCCCTACTATCTCCCTCTTTCTTGATCTGTCTTTCCTGAAACACCATCTGTAGCCTTCTTGGTGAAGCTCTTCTGACTCGATCCCTTCCACTGCATTATTTTTTTCTTACCTAGAACAGTGAGCCATGTTCCTTTTTCAAAATACAGTATTACTGCTGACCTTCATATAAAAATTGTCTGAGGAGCTTGTTCTCTCTTTGTCCTCCTTGTTGGCACAAAATTTCTATTTCCTAATCTACCGTACCCAGAAAAGCCACTCCTGAAAGATTCCCCACCCTTGAAAGAGCTGTACTAGCCCCTGGAGATGCAGTATGCTAATTCATTTAGATAATGTCTACAGCATTGAAATACCAAGACCACAGGGAAGATCCTGTTCATCCTTCCCTTGCAGGCCTTCACTCCCTTTCTTCCCTTTCTTTCAAGCTTGACAAAAAAGTATTTGCATTTAATTTGTTTTGACATTAAGCATCCTCTTCCCCATGAACCTACAAATAACTGCTTTTAGGCCTGGGATTTAGCAAATCCCTGACTGTTAATAGTGCCAGACAATGACTTCTTGACTTTTTTTTTTTTAAGGCCACTTATCATCATATATCCTATTTCACAGTCCAACAGCCTGACATTTGCTATCATCCCTTACTCAATTCTGCAGAATTTTTAATCACCTAATTGGAAATTCCTTACCCATGCACACTCCTTCCAATAATTCATACAATGATCAGGTGCTTAACCCACAAAATCTGTTTTCTCCTCTCCAATAATTAATGTTCTGCCTGCTTCAAGTGATGAGAGATCCAAAACTAGATGCCCTTTTCAAGGTAAAGTTTTATAATAGCCACCAGAAAAAAATCCTGCTATATGCATTTCTTGGGAGATATTGATTCAGATATGCAAATACTGGCTCCCACAGGAAGGTCTGTACCTCTGGCATGTGCTAACAAAAACATTTGTCAAGGAGGGTTAAAGAGAATTGACAAATGCATTCAGTTTTGCTGTCAGCCTCTGCTTATTACTCAGTGTAGTTACTGAGGTCTGTTGTCTGAAGTTGAGAGGGAAACTATAAGAAAACAGTACATAGCTGTTGTAACAGTGTTAAGGTTTTGAAGGATCAATGACAAAGCCGCCTCCATCAACTCCCCTCTTCCCTGTCACACTGGTGTTTTAGTTGTTGCCAATCAGTCAAGGACTCCCCTCCCTTCCCCTCTCCTCTCCTCTCCTCTCCCTCCTCTCCTCTCCTCTCCTCTCCTCTCCTCTCCTCTCCTCTCCTCTCCTCTCCTCTCCTCTCCTCTCCTCTCCTCTCCTCTCCTCTCCTCTCCTCTCCTCTCCTCTCCTTTTTTTTTTCTCTCCCCCATTCCACTGAGAGGGGGAGGGAGCAAACGGCTGTGTGGTTGTTTTAGCTGCCTGCTGGTTTAAACCACAACACAAATATACTTTGGAAACAACATTTTCTTAATTGTAACAGTCAGCTTCGTCCCGCCCTCAAACTGCAGTGGCTCTGTGTAAGCACAGCTAAAAAATATTGCTAAAACTGTTAAAATCTTGCAGATACAGGTCTAAATGGCTAACATTGTTACTCTGTGTTGTCTGTGTAAAGGAGAAACCAATGCAAATTTCCTCCCTTAGTGGGAAAGCAAATGCTAAGATTTTATGTGAATTATTCAGGGACATTAAATTGTTTAGTTGAAGATATAAAAAAGTGCTCCTTTTGTTCACACCTTGTGAATCTGAGACTCATAAAGACATTTCCAAAAAAGCAGGCTCTCAGAAAACAGTTCTCCTTTTTGTTTGAAACAGCCGTGAGAACACCGAATAAATCTCTTTGTTCAATATGATATTTTCTCTGATTCTGAAGTGTTTTGAGGAGATTAAGAGAGTGACAAGCACAGAGCAGGAAAAATTACTGCATTTTATGGGATTATACCCATCTGTCCTCTAGCACTAAGATTTTTTTTCTGATAATGACATTAAAAAGATATGCCAGGTTCCCCGCAAATTTATCATCAGATCATTTTCAAACAAATGCACTAACTGACAGGTGACTTTTAATTTTCTTCTGAATTTTTCTTCACTACCAGAATGAGTCTGGTGCCATCACCAAGCTAATCTTGAATAAGAACACAGGGAGAGAAAAAGCAGCTGCCATGACTTTCCTGAAAGGGTGTCACTTGTCATCTGGCTAGTGTTCTGTTCCCTTCTCTACCACCCTTGAATTCTGCATCTATTTTGGCTAGAAATCATCCTATTTTTTATTAGCAGGTGTGTGATGATTTGCTTAGATGACAGATACAGAAATGAAGAGAGCTCCTCTTCTAACCAGTCACACAGGCAAATATAATAGAATATGTTCTAAATCTTTGCCCCTTCCTGATTTTGCTGTACTTATTTTAAACAGGAATGCAAAAATATTAGAATAGCTGTGTTGATCATACTGAAAGGTTCTAACACGATATGAAGAGTGAATGCCAAGCAAAGACTGTAAGACTAATGAAGGCATGTAGTGGTTACTTTCATAAAATACTCTTTTTTATCTCCGATGCTTTTAAGTTCAGGGATCACAGTAAAATTGAAGAATCCTTTGTAGTTTTGTCCTACTTTTCTGATCTCACATTGAATCCAGATAAACATTTAATTTATAAATGTGCTTAGTAATAGAGACTTCTTTTCCTCCTTTACATGAGTAAACATGGATTTAACAATTGCTCTAAGCTGCCTTTTGCCAAGATGATAAATTATTTTAGCCCTGTTTGCTAAATTAATCCTTTAATACATTTTATGGGTTGTGTCAACATTTTATTCTGCAATGAATTAATATTCCACAGTAAGAAACAAAAATACCTACGGAAACTTACCAAGCACTGTCAGCTGGGTGCCCTGTCCAAAGTACAGTGGTGAGGTTGCACAATATTTTGAAGAAGTATTAGAATTGTCTGCCACTACAAGCTCTCAATTGCACATAAAGCCTGTATGCTATCATGCTATATCCTGCCTTTCATGAGGTCACAAATGGAGGGGACCTTTATGCTCTCATCTGTGTTAGAAACTATTGTACTTTTGCAGAAGAATATGCTGAAACAGATGGTATATTGCTCCAAGAGGTACTGTATGTAGTGAAGTTATCCTGCCTAGGAAATATCTCTTTCCTCTCTGTGTCCTGTTCTCAGTCTTAGTTTTAGAATTCAATCTGAGACACCTTCTGTAAATAAAAGCAGAAACAGTGAATCTCTCCCCTTTCTGTCATCTCTAAGCCATACTAACGAAGAGTTGATTTTCTGGAACTCACCCATCCCACACCTATTTCCCTCAACTTCCTTCTTGCCCAGTTTTCATACAAAAGATTTTTAAATTTTTGTCTTAAAAATAATATTCCAGTGTCATGTATTTGTTAAAGTGTAGGCTTCCTTTCCTTACCTAGTATTGTTAACTGGGTCCCAGGATCAAACTGCTGAATATGTATCACAATACTACAGAGACTATATCAAAATATACCCCTCCCCATAACAAAAACGGGAGAGAGCAATATGAACATCCTATGTGAAAAATTCAGGAAGGAGATATGTCGTCCTGGGAGACAATCCCAGGGACAGATGCTCACAGGACACATTACAGGAATGCTGATAATGCTAACAAGTAGGGCACAGATTCCACTACCCAAACAGAAGTGGTGTAAATGCTGTTTTACAGGAAACTAGAAACTGGACTGGACAACATCCTAAGGAGTATCCTGTTGGGTATGTTGTTAAAAAGATAATATGGGAGTGGGAAGGTAGATATAGTACACCTTCCTGTAGCCTCCTTCCTAGAAGTCACTTACCTGACATGGTGATTTCTCCTAGCAAGAAGAATGTTTGTAAACATGTTGAAATTACTATTTTTTTCTTATGATGATAGTGTATTCATTTCTCCTCATCCTTCAAACAGACAGGCTTCATATGGGAGAAGAAAGACATTGCATGAAGCAATATAGTTGGCATGTGGCTGCTCATTAATGACCACAGACCTGCTGATTTCTGTTCAGAGGATGTCCTGCTTAAGACTGTCCTGTAATGGTGGAAATACATATAGAACGGTGATGGACTGAGCAAAATGTATTTCTACACACACAATCTGCAATGACGTCTAGACTAGAAACCCTTCCATGTGAAGACAAACAGGAATGCTGCCAGGATTTCATTACAGGATAAAAAGATTGTTTTATGTGGGTGACTTCTGGGTATGAGGAGGGAAGGATTGTCTATGTTTTGTCAGCCTGTTCTTGCTGGGCATACTCTTCAGGAGTATGATCTCAGAGTAAGCTTCAGAGTTTATCCCTTCTTGGGGCGTTTTTTTGTAAAAGTCTCTCAAAGGAATGCATCAGTCTCTCACCAGTGTTCCCACAATAGTTGAGCTTCATACAAAACCAGTGTTTCCTTCAGCTCCGCCACCAGTGGCTGAGGACAAACTTTTGAAAATGCAAAGTGCATACACACTGAACTTCAGAAAATAGATGTGCCATCTTGGCTGTGTGGCATGTCTCTGCATTGCAGAGACAGCTGGAAAGACAGAAGGGCTTCTATACCTCTGTATGTAGACTTGCACTGTGTTATTTGTCTCCTGTAATCCACTACCACTCACCAAGCCAATCATGTATTTGTATCTGATGAGAAACAGGAAGGGGAGATGGCTGTGATAGGCTGAAAGACTGCTGTGGGTATGAACACACACACATGCTAAATACTGGTAGGAAGCTAAACAGCACAGGTGCACTAACAAGGGAGAGTGCAGAGTTGTCATGGGATGATTTAGGGGCAAGGTAGTCACAAGAAGAAAACACCACTCAATGACATAGAATCTAAAATATATTTATTAAGTGGGCTGGGTATAGCAAGTAGATAGCAATTCCCATTCCAAGATTCCCAGCATGTGTGCGCACATGCACACTGTACAGCAAGTACATCAATAAAAACCCCAGTGTAGCCATGGCCAGCACCCTGAACTTAGGTGAACAGGATGTTCACTCCAACCGAAGTCCAGGCTGGTCACTTGCATTTCAATGTGGACCTCAGGCTCAGTCTTCTGCAGCATTGGACATTCATTAATGTGTTTGTCTGGAGGAGCTCTTGTCTCAAATACTTCTCTAACTTAGATGGTTCACATAAGTCAACATTGGCCTTCCTAGTCATGCCACACCAGGTTGATCTCTTTGACTTTCTCCATATCTGAAGCCAGTTAGCATTTGTTACCCAGGTGACAATCACCTTCTAGCCTCCCACTGTGTATGTAAAAAGGATGTAAAGTTCTTAACAGTTTTGACAGGTGTAGTCTGGAACTGTTGGGTAGGCCTCCCCAATAACAGTGATCTGTGCTTTGTTTCTCAGCACATCCTGGCATCAACTAATGAGTGAGAACAAGGCAGATGTAGTCAAAGTCTCATTCTGAGTGGTACTTTCAGGCAGGCCAGCTTGAGGGAGGTGATCCTTCCCCTCTACTCAGCTCTGGTCAGGCCACGCTTGGAGTCATGTGTCTAGTTCTGGGCTCCCCAGTACAAGAGAGACATGGACATACTGGAGAGCAATCAACAAAGGGCCACAAAGATGTTTAAGGGACCGGAGCATCTCTCCTGTGAGGAGAGGCTGGGAGAGCTGGGACTGTTCAGCCTGGAGAAGAAAAGGCTTCCAGGGATCTCATGAATGTGCACAAATACTTGAAAGGAGGATGCAAAGAGGACAGAGACAGGCTCTTTTCAGTGGTGCCCGGTGACAGGCTCAGAGGCAATGTGCACAAACTGAAACACAAGAGGTTCCTTCTGAACACAAAGAAACATGTTTTTACTGTGAGGGTGACTCAGGACTGGAGCAGGTTATCCAGAGAGCTTGTGGAATCTCCATCCTGGGAGATAATTAAAAACTGCCTGGGTCCTGGGCAACTGGCTTTGGGTGGCCCTGCTTGAGCAGGGTGGGTGGACAAGATGATCTCCAGAGGTCTCTTCCAACCTCAACTATTCTGTGATTCTGTGAATCCATATTCTAGCCTTCTTTTCAGTCGTGTCTCTGGACCACAGTCCAGTTCAGTCTTCTTTTGCTTCTGATTTGACTTCCTGAATATATCCTGGACCTGGTTCACTGCTTGCCTTGTTGATGAACCCTACTCTGCTTGCTGTGTTCAGGAGTGTGGGACTGTGCCCTGGCTAGTGAATGCACTGCTTGAGCTGTGGTCACCCTCGGTTCCTGGTTTGCCTCCCCCACTGGCCCTTGTTACTTCTTGTCAAGTTTCACAGCTGTATATACATAACTAATAATGCCTAGACATATTCATACAGTCTCTCCTCATAGTAGTTTCCAGATGAAGGAAATAGAAGCCAAACCTACAGAATGATGAGGGGCTTCAGCAGGGAATGGAGTCCCTCAGGAAGACTTAGCAGGCATGCTGTAGAAGTGACTCAGTATGAGATTCAAGCATGATCTGTAGCAGGAACGATTTGTGCAAAATCACAAGCAATAGAGTGTAAGACAAGGGAGGTTGTTTTATCATGCAAGAGCACAGTAATCTAGCTGGGAAGAGCATAACATCAACTAATATCTGGGAGCTGAAATCATTGAGGTGCTGAAGCCTCACTGAGGTGCTGGAGCGTGCCCAAAAGAAGAACAACGAAGCTGGTGAAGAGTCTAGAGAACAAGTCTTACGAGAAGCAGCTGAGGGAACTGGGGTTGTTTAACCTGGCGAAAAGGAGGCTCAGGGGAGACCTTATCACTATCTACAGCTTCCTGAAAGGAGGTTGTAGTGAGGTCAGTGTCGGTCTCTTCTCCCAAGTAACAAGCAATAGCACAAGAGGAAAAGGCCTCAGGTAGCCAGGTTTAGATTGGACATTAGGAAAGATTTCCTCACCAAAAGGGCTATTGGAACAGGCTGCGCAGGGAAGTGGTTGAGTCACTATCACTGGAGGTATTTAAAAGATGTGTATATGTGGTGTTTAGGGACATGGTTTAGTGGTGGACTTGGCAGTGTTAGGTTTACAGTTGGAGTCAATGATCTTAAAGGTCTTTTCCAACCTAAATGATTCTATGATTCTATCAAATATCTCTTGACTGAGATAAGGCAGAATTACTCAAGAGTGGAGGTGCTCAACTACTGTAACAGATTACCAAAAAGGAGGTGATGATCTTTAAGGTCGTGGTTTAGCCCCAACCAGCAGCTGAGCACCACGCAGCCGCTTGCTCACTCCCCCCTGTCCACCCTCCCCCCTTCCCCTGGTGAGATGGGGAAGAGAATGGGAAGGAAAAGGCAAAACCTTGTGGGTTGGGATAAGGACAGTTTAATGGGATAGCAAAGAAAGAGGAAAAAAAAAACCAAACCCAGTACTTAACAGAATATACAAAACTGGTGATATACAATGCAGTTTCTCACCCAATGACTGTACAACTCAGACCGCACGCTCAGACCCGTCCCGAAGCCAGACCATCCCCAAGCTGTGCGTTCTAGAGCTGTATTGCCCCTCCCTGACTAGCCCCCCTTTTATACTGAGCATGATGTCACATGGTATGGAATACCCCCTTTGGCTAGTTTGGGTCACCTGTCCTGTCAGTGTCCCCTCTCAACTTCCTGTGCAACCTCAGCCATCCCACTGGCAGGGTGGTGTGAGAAGCAGAAAAGGCCTTTACTTTGTGTAAGCACTGTTCAGCAACAAGAGGTCTATATAACAAAAACATCTCTGTATTATCATCACTGTTTCCAGCACAAATTCAAAACATAGCCCCATACTAGCTACTATGAAGAAAATTAACCCTCTCAGCTGAAACCAGGACAGGGCGCTTCCAACTCAATCCAGTCTATGATTCCTAGGGTTACATTTTGATAGCAGTCAAAATTTCATTTTCACAGCTTTCCTGCATCTCTCACGTGATACCATCATCTCACACCCTTACCCAGTGCTGGGTGCAGTAAACAGTGCATTTCTCCTCTAGCAATATAAAAACAGTAGCATCACCCCAATCACATATCAGGATGGGTGTGGGCAAAGGTAGAGGAGGACATTTTACAAAGGCCCACTTTAGGTACTGGAAGGCTGCTATAAGGTCTCCCCAGAGACTTCTCCATGCTGAACAACCCCTACTCTTTCAGCTTGTCTTCATAAGAGAGGTGCTCCAGCCTCCACAGATCATCTCTGTGTCCCTCCTCTGGACTCGCTCCAATGGCTCCATGTCTTTCTTGTACTGGGGCCCCCAGAGCTGGATGCAGTACTCCAGGTGAGGTCTCACTAGAGCAGAGGGGCAGAATCACCCCCCCTTGACCTGCTGGTCATGCTTCTTTTGATGCAGCCCAGGATACGGTTGGCTTTCTGGGCTGCAAGCACACATTGCCTGCTCATGTTGAGCTTCTCATCAATCAATGCCCCCAAGTCCTTCTCCTCAGGGCTGCTCTCAGTCCATTCTCCACCCAGCCTGTCGTTGTGCTTGGGATTGCCCCAACCCACGTGCAGGACCTTGCACTTGGCCTTGCTGAACTTCATGCGGTTCACACGGGCCCACCTCTCTAGCCTGTCAAGCTCCCTCTGGATGGCATCCCTTCCCTCCAGCGTGTCGACTGCACCACACAGCTTGGTGTTGTCAGCAAAGTTGCTGAGGGTGCACTCGATCCCACTCTCCACATTGCTGACAAAGATGTTAAACAGCGCCGGTCCCAATACCAACCCCTGAGGAATGCCACTCGTCACTGATCTCCACTTGCACATTTAGCGATGATCGCAACTCTGAGTGTGACCATCAGGCCAATTCCTTATCCACCAAGTGATCTACCCATCAAATTCATGTCTCTCCAATTAAGAGACAAGGATGTTGTGCAGGACAGTTTCAAATGCTTTGCACAAGTCCAGGTAGATGACATCAGTCACTCTTCGCTCATCCACCAATGCTGTAACCCCATCATAGAATGCCACCAAATTTCTCAGGCATGATTTGTCCTTAGTGAAGCCATGTTGGCTGTCACCAGTCACCTCCTTATTTTCTTTTATTCCAACTATGAAATATATAAATTCTCTGTGGTCCAAATAAAGTGTCTAAATTTACTTGCATTTACCCTTATTTTAGCTTCTGTACTATGAACAAAATAGCAACTCAGTCTTCATGGCCTTTTTAGTACTTGGCTCCTATGATGAGAAAGGTAGCAGTGAGGCCCTTCTGTAACAGTAGTGGGGGTTACATTTCATAATAAAAGAATGGGGGAGCTGTGCTGGTATGTAGATGCTTCCATACTTCCCAGCTGGTAATATGCATGATACCGCAGGCAATACCAGAAAAGACTAAAGACTCTCATTTCTTTTCCTTCCTCTGCACCTAGTAAATTTATGACTGTAAAACCACACGATTACCCCTTTTGCCCTCCACCTGCATTCTTCTTTCCTTCATTTAGTCTAAGATTGGATTCATCTTTGTAGATTCTGAACTGCTGTGGCACAAAAACTATTGACAAGGTTGGGATGAAACAAAGTCTATTTTTCCTAATGATGAGAAAATGCACCACTGTCCATCTAAATAGCACTGTGCAGTAGGCATGGGTTAGTTGATGTCCTAAGTACTCTAAGACAGACAGAAGTGAATTATAAGTTCTATTTTATTTCAGGTTACTGAATCCAACAGCCCAATAGCAGTGAGGCTGCTGCAGCTCTTTTTCCCAAGGTCCACCCTCTAGAAAGACTGAGTGTGTATTCCCAATAGGTGTACAATCACATACACAATATAAATATACATATACACACAGCCAGCCACACTAATCCATACAGACAGAAACACTCACGCAAACACAAATCGCACTAACAGACCTGGGTGTATGAGCCTCTGAGGCCTGCAGCCCCACACCATTTCCTGGTACAGACCCCCTCACTCACAGATACAAACCCTCATGCACTCCTTTGTGCACACATGTGCATGCACACACTGGATCCCAGTAACTGGCCTATAGACACTCAGTCAACCCAGGAATCGGTCCTGAACTCCTCGGTCCTCCAGTTAGCTCGCACACCCACAAAAACACTGTGACCCACACTTACATACTATGGACCTCTGAGAAACTAGCCTTAGAGATGCAGTCTGCTTGCTGGACCTGGATGCTCACTATCCCAGTCACTGCTCCTGGAGCATGCAAGCCTCTGAAGTCTGCAGACCCAGTCCAGTCGTTCGTACACAGTCTAAGTACTGGATGTGCCTTCTACTGTTCTCATAACAGATAAGCTATGACTATAACGATGGTCAGTGAATGTTCTTTATCACAAGTTCCTTATGATAATACACATCACTGGAAGTTATTGTTTAGAACATTATTGCTACAAAAGACCAAATGAAAAAAAAACCAACAACTCATGATTCTTGAATGGAAAAGAAGCTAAAACTTTATTCCTAACTCAATGAGCTGGGTCCTCAGCCTTTGAGCATTAAGGTGTTAGTTTTAAAGATATGATACTATATGATACAATATGATATGGAAGTACAGGGAAAACCCAGCAGTGGAAGAACAGGAGGGGGGTCAGAGAACCACCAAGAAATAATATTCAGAAGTTCTTAGACAGAAGCAAAGAAATAATTTGCTGTGTTCCTGCTGATGTGATGAAGACGACTCTTCATTTATTCTCTATACAACTTGCCACCAGTCTAATTGAAAACAAAACAGAATAAACAAATAACCCCCCCAAAAAAAACCAAGAAAAAGCAACAAATACAATAATCTAGGAAATAATAGACTGTATTTATCAGTGTCCCAACTGCTGTGTCTCCTCAGAGCATTAACAGAAATGACCATGTTGTATCTCCATGCTTTCTCCCCTTTTTGTACCAAGGAAGTGTCTTAAACTGTACAGCTTCTTTATTTACATACTGAACTAATATCTTTACATGCAACTTTGTGTGTTAGACGACTAATCCAGTGTCCTTCTATAATGGAGTGACTGCATCAGTGGATAACGGAAGAGCTACAGATGGCATCTACCTCGACTTCTGTAAGGCCTTTTATACGATCCCACACAACATTCTTACTACTAAACTGGAGAGATATGGTTTTCATGGATGGACTATTACATGGGTAAGGAATTGGCTTGATGACTATGCTCAAAGAGTTACAGTCAATGACTCAATGCCCAAGTGGAAACCAGTAACGAGTGGTTTCCCTCAAGGGTCCATACTGGGACTGATACCATTTAATACCTTCATCAATGTGTGGGACAGTGGGATTGAGTGGTGCAGTTGATATGCTTGAGGGAAGGGACCATCCAGAGGGGCCTGTACAGGCTTAAGGTGTGGGGCCATGTGAACATCATAAAGTTCAACAAGGCCAAGTGCAAGGTCATGCACCTGGGCGGGGCAATCACCAGGATCAGTACAGACTAGGGGATGCATGGCTTGAGAGCAGCCCTGTGGAGAAGGACTTGGGAATACTGGTGGATGAAAAATTCTGTGTCAGCCAGCCATGTGTGCTTGCAGTCTAGAAAGCAAACTGTATCCTGCTGCATCAAGAGAGTGTGGCCAGCCAGTCAAGGGAGGTGATTCTGCCCCTCTACTCTGCTTTCATGAGACCCACACCTGGAATACTGTGTCCAGTTCTGGGGTCTTCAGCACAAGAAAGACATGGACTTGTTGGAATGAGTCCAGAGGAGGGCCACAAAAATCATCAGAGGGCTGGAACACCTCTCCTCTGAAGAAAGGCTGGGAGAGTTGGGGTTGTTCAGCCTGGAGAAGAGAAGCGTCTGGGGAGACCTTCTTGAGACCTTTCAATATACAAGGAGGCTTATAAGAGAGACAGAGACTTTTTACCAAGGCTTGTTGTGACAGGATGAGGGGCAATGGTTTTAAACTGATACAGGGTAGGTTTGGATTGGAGATAAGGAAGACATTTTTTATGATGAGGGTGGCGAGACACTGGAATAGGTTGCCCAGAGAAGTTGTGGATGCCCCCTCCCTGGAAGTGTTCAAGGCCAGGTTGGATGGGCCTTCAAGCAACTTGATCTAGTGAAAGATGTCCCTGCTCATAGCGGGAGGGTTGGACCAGATCATCTTTAAAGGTCTCTTCTGACCCAAACCATTCTGTGATTCTATGATTGTGATGCAGTAAAGTACAAACCTACTCCCTCTACTATCTTTGAAAAAAAGGACACAAACCCAGAACTGAGATTGTGTTCATACTCAATTTCAACTCTACCAGGTCACTTTTCAAATAACTCTCCTAGCCCTGCTTTTAAAGGAACAAGTGCTGAGTCTTCCAGGGAATATCTTTCAGCCATATGAGAAACTTAGTGATAAAAAATATTTCCTGGTAGTTAGTTAAACTTCTCCCATTTGTTCAGATTTATCCCACTGTTCTTTGTAAATCTTTGTTCAGATTTATCCCATGTATCTCCTCAAAACCCCTGCTTATTACTTTAACTGCAGGCATGAGTCCCTTTTCAATGCTTACAGAAAAGTATGATATATCAGATATATTTCCCTTCTTTATTTTCTGGAGTAATCAGAATTAGTTCTCATCTTTTTCCATGTATTTAAAGAGTATTTCAAGAAGGAACTGTTCTTCCAGATAGCATTGATTTTATTCGAGTTATGGAAAAACAATATTAGAAAACTCATCACTTGTTATTTTTCAAACTAGCCTGCACAAACCGAGCAGAGCACATGAAGAACAACTCCACAGCTGAGAAGAGATTTAGTCTGTCTCCATTCATCCTTATACAAATGAGTAAGATTAACCTGCAAGTTGCACACTAGCCTACCTTGGCTGTCCACACCAGACTGCTCACCAAAACTGCATAGATCAAGGCTTTGCCACAGAGAAGGAGGTAAGTGAGCTTCAGAGAATTTCCATACCGCAAGTAGGACTCTGCAAATCAAACATAATTTGTGTATTGAATTATCATCACCACGAGAGACTAGATCTAATGCAGGTTTAATCAAATAAGAACCCTTGAAATCTTTAGCTAAGCAACACAAAGCAACTACAGTCAAATTAATGGCTCTGTTGACACAAGATAGCAGGGGATGGGAAAGAACACTATGATTTAATAAACCAAAAGAGAAAGCGAGTCTAGGAAAGACAGAGATTGACTTTTTGCTAAGAAAGTATGCCCTGATTTGGAATGTTTAACCATTGTTTTGCCACACTTATTGAAAAACCAGTCTGTTCATGTGAATCCCCTCTTAAGGACTCGAATTAAGCTGAATGACAAGACACAAATGTTTTTCACTCGTTATTGTCAGTGGCCTTGTGAGTGCTGCTGATATATTAGGGAAGTTTTACGTAGCCCAGAATAACATGGTATCTAGAAATTTTATTTTTATAGATTTTTCACTCTTAAGGAATTGCAGTAGTATGGAGACACCAGCCTGATCTTGGTTCAGTCTTAAGATTCCTGAAGCATTAAAGAAGTTGGTGAAAAATAAGAGTGTGTAAATATGTATACATAGAGGAAATAAACATATTTTTTAAGATGGGTATCCCTGCAGTTTGGAGGGGAATGTGACTTGTGATGAGAAGTATTCTAAATTTGATACCAAGAAATATTCAGAAATCCAGATTCTGAATCTTGATGTGACATCACTTGACTAAGTATGAATTTTTTCTTTCATGGCTGGGCAAGCAACTTCCCAACAGAAGGCCGTGTTAAGGACCAGGGGACATGATAAAAAGAGCAAAATAACAGTCTATAGGAAGGTTCCACAATGTCTTCTGTTATTTCAAAAGGGAATCATAAAGAAGAGCTAAAAACCCAAAACACAGCTACATACAGCATGCATATACAACCCTCCCAAAGTCTTTTTTTTTAAAAAATCTAACATACAAACCACTTAGATGAGGAAATACAATTATTCTTGTAGTAGAAATCTCATACACCTTGTACTTAGCATCAGTAAAAGTGGAATTAAAATACATACAAGTATTTGCCTGTGAGAAGACACACATACCTTCCGTGAGTGCACAACCTGAAAGACAAAAATGAACTGAAAGTCACATTTCTTTTCAATGCAAATAGAACATAAATTTTAGAAGTTTCGGTTTACAATATACTGCCTGATTAGTTTTAATATACTATCTATTTTATTATACTATACATTTTACTATACTACAGAGATTTCTCAGTGAAAATATGAAGAATTTTTTTAAAAACTATAGACGTATAATGATAATGTAGATACTAAGGACCAGGAATATGAAGAGACATATGCAAATACCTGCATATTTACATGTATATTTATGCCATAACTACACCCTGTATAGAAGTTGCATATAGATACATTTCACATCATAACCCACATCCTTTTGATTTGTGATTTCTAGTTCGTACAGCATGGTGATATACATTTTTTTACTCACCAGCATCACCGTAGATGAATTTCGGTATTGATTTCAGTGTTTCATTCTGAAAAAATTCGGCAACACACTCAAAACGGTTCAAAGGGTTGAACCATTCCTGGGCTGAGATCCTCAGTCGGCTGGTCAATGAGTAGGTACTCCGATTCTGTGTAGAAAACTCATCTGTTCCCACCCCTTTTGTCCTCTTAGCACCATTCACCTTCCAGACCAGATTCAGGTGGTCAGGATAGAAACCAGAGGCCAGGCATACCAGTGTGGCCTTGCTCTTCTGTTGGATCTCTTGCTTTGATGGGGAAAAGATGGCCACAGCTGGAGGTATGATTTCATCGTTCTTCCCTGAAATGGAAAGCAATATGGCCCAGAGCCTACCTTACCGTCATCAATCAGAAGCCCCTTAAAATTGTACTGTATTTGTGCTATGTGACTCCTGATATATTGGGCCTTTTAACAAGATGATTAATAACTATTAGATAGGTAGACACCAGGAAACTGAAAGCATTTGTCTTCACTCATTACACCAAAACATGAAAGTTTTGGCTACAGAAATGCATGAGTGTTTGAATTTCTAGTTTTGTCTCTGTCAGAAGAATGAGAAAGCTGAAAAGAAGCTGAGCAAACAGGTAGGCAGAAAAGTATCCAGTAGTGCTATAAGGCCTGTACTTGTAATATTGTACTAATAGATAAGAGTTACAAGGCACAAGTATCTTCAACTGACTGCGTTACATTCTGGAGATGTAGTAAGACATGATGGTTTCTACAGTGTTCAGAATTACACTGCCATGTGATACCCTACTTGAACCGCCTCCATCTAAGAGGTGACTTGAAAGGAAGGAGTGAACCTTTCTCACTAAGTGAAGAACACTTTCAGTAGATAACCTGAATCTGCCTGGGACAAGTTTTGCTTTAGGTCTTAACTTGCCATCCTTTCTTAAGGCTATGAAATATATCTTTATGTTACTTATTATATAGGTTATCCCAGCCCTCATCCTAGAATACACATCTTCCCGAAATGATGCAAGATTCTATACACTGACAAACCAAAAGGTGTCCCTTCTCCCAAAGTGTTTAACACCCACAATAAGACAAAAGACAACAGATTCTACAGTCAAAAAGGATGTAGAAGTCAATAATGAGATGTCACTCATAAACTAGGCAGTGACCACTAAAAGCCACCTTTTATTTTTTTTTTCCATATACTTTATTGAAGTGCCTTTTTTACTCATCTAGCTTGATAAATCCACCAGGTCTGCAGAGTGCACGTGGGAACAGAAATGCAGACAGAACTATGGAGCAAAAGATAAAACTTCTACTTTTTTTTGGTGTGAAGGCACTATAAATTGTAAATGTTCTTCCTGATCACTCCCTCCTTTCTAGAGTGCAGAGAAGTAGCAGAATTAGTAGAAACTGCTATCTTGCATAGATCTTGACCCCTAAGCCCTAGTGTTTGCTTTCAACTGTTAGCCTTAATCATGATTGTCAGTGCTTACTCTACAAAGATCCCTGGGGTGCTTCTGTGAAAAATGTGTGAACTTGTACAGACTTCAGTAGGAGTAATGGAGATAACACCCTAGAAGGTTTAGCACTGCTCTGCTTTCCTTCCAGTGGTCATGATGAGAGGTTGATCATTGTTACTTCTCCCTTCTAGTACTTTATGAATTTTTTTCTTATCCTAAAAGTATCTCCGACATAAGTTCACTGGCTCATAGCCTAAATGGCTAATGAGTGAAGACATGGAAACAGATAGGGAGGACACAAAAGAAAAATGAGAGATTTAACAAGACTAAACAAAAAAAAAAAAAAAAAGACAAAGAGGAATGCAGGTGAAAAAGGCAGATAGAAAGAATGATAAAACTACTGGAAAGACAAAGTGTTCTGGTTTTAGCTGATACAGAGTTAATTTTCTTTCTAGTAGCTGGTATAGTGCTGTGTTTTGGATTTAGTATGAGAATAATGTTGATAACACATTGGTGTTTTTAGTTGCTGCTGGGTAGTTGTAGTGTCTACACTAAGTCAAGGACTTTTCAGCTTCCCACACCCTGCCAGGCACAGAAGAAACTGGGACAGCACAGCCAGGACAGCTGACCCAGACTGGCCAAAGGGATATTCCATACCATATCATGTCATGCTCTGGATGTGACTGAGAAAGTTAGCCAGGACGCAGATTCGCTGCCTGGAAACAGACTAGGCAGTGGTTTTGTTTTTTTTTCCCTGCATATGGTAAGCAACTGCATTTGTGCATAACATTATTATTATTATTACTACTACTATTATTATTCTCTTCCTTTGTTATCCTATTGAACTGCCTTTATCTCAGCCCATAAGGTTTTTTTTCCCATTCTCCTCCCCATCCCCCCAGCGGAGGGAGGAGTGAGCGAGCGGCTGTGTTACCCTCTGGGGCAAAACCACGACACAAAGAAAGCCAGAGAATGAGCATGCTTGAAAGGGAATAAAGAGACTGGTACTAGCAAGAGCAGAGACGATCAGAAAAAAGTGCTAGCAACAGCCCATTCTGTTCTGATCTTTCACGGTGTTCATGGCAGACACTGCCACAATGCTTAATCACTTCCATGCATAAACTCATGCATACTCTGTCACACATATTTCACCCACCTAAGAGGAAAAAGTACCTCAGTTCTTCCATTCTCACCATGGCAAGGTCAGTTGCATGATTTTTTTGTTATCTTTTACTCCTACTCTCATCTTAAAATCATCTGTGTATATGCTACATATCATTAATGCAAAGGAAATTTTCAAGCATCCTCCCCATTGAGCACTTGGGTTAATCACAGTTGCGTAGCTATAATTGTGAGCACAGTGCCAACACCAAAGGTAGGTAGTGCAGTTAAAAAGTACAGCTGTACACAGACTACAACCCACAGTGTCATTATGCTCTTGCCAGCCACTTAGTTCCTTAAAACGGTACTGTTTAAAGGAGCAGGCACCAGTGTGTATTTCTACAGTTTGCTATCAGATGTGGCAGTAGCAGATGGAAAACATTATTTTGCACTGTGATTCCAAAATGCCTTGATAAAGGTGATGTTAAATCTTTCGCTGGGAGGGGAGAAGGCAGAGAAAGCAGATGGGGAAAAAGAGAAAGAACAGAAGAGAAAAGTGCACAGAGAGAAAAACAATGTGGTCCTTTTTGAGAATTAGAAGTTGTGAAAAAGACTGTTAGAGGAAGCCAGTGTCCCAAATCAACTTTGAGGACCCTCCCCACCATCTCTGGAGGGGGGCAAAGTACCAGCAAGACTTTTTCCCTGTGTGATTCAGCACACACAAGAATCTGGACTCTACCTCTGAAATGTTGCTTTTGATTGTTACATACACAAACTGGAAAAAATTGCAGACTGAAGAAGGATCCTTCATTCCTCCCCATGGGAGGAAACAATTATTTCTTCCTTTCTCCTTTCATAAAGTTCCCATTAAGTGAAGACAGAGGCAAGGAACACAAGGATCTCAAAATTCATGCCTGCAAATCCTACATTTCCATATTAGCACACTTCATTTTAATAAGCAACCAATAAAGCATTAATCCTGTCTTCATGGCCATATGAAAAATGATAATTATTCTGCTCTTAGTTAAGAATGCTCTTGTCCCCTAAACCAGTATTACATATATCATGGAGATCTAAATTCTGTCTTACCTAGGACTGTGAGTTTTGTCCCACTGCCAAAGTTCAGTTTTTCATTATTCACACTGTTTTGCAGCTGCAGAAAAACCTCTCCTCTACTCTCTGTTCTCTGAGCTAAACCTGTGGACTAACCCTCCCCTCATGCGGTACCAGCAAAAGAAGAAACAGAAATGACTTTAATTTATGGTCCCCTAAAAAAAAAAAGAAAGAACTGTAAGGGATTACCACCATATCTATGTGTCTAACCAGGTAAGATCAATCGCAGAAATACCTCTTCCAGAGCCCTTTTGCTTCAGGCTTAGGTGAATTGGTTGTTGCAGCTTTCACCATTTCTTTAAAGGACATGTATCTATTTATCTAGGTGTTCTATTAGAAAATATTTCCTATATGCAGACAGAATACTTTTCTTTGCTTATTTTCAACTAAACAGCCTCATTTCCTTATTTTCCTCATTTCCTTTCAACATCATGAACATTCTTCTCTCGTAAAATAAATGTCTTTTTTTTAACTTACAAAATAAGTTGCAATATATAACACATGACCCTGGTCCACTATTCCCACTGTAGCAGTTCCTAAACATACCTCCTTTTCTCCTTCCCTGGAAGGAACTCTGCTTTTATTCTCTCTGTTCTTTTAGCTATGATTATTAAAGTTAGCTGCATAATTGATTATGGTCAATGAGGGATCAGTATATTGATTTTCATCCACTCAGGCAGCTCAGATTCAAACCGGATTTCAAAAAAATGTGCCGATCAACTAATTTTTCCTATGGAGATTGAATTTTATCACTTGTAATCATTTTACTCTGCAGTGGAATGGTGTGGTACAAGAGCCTGAGGCATCAATTCTTCTGACTCCAGGAGCAATACAAGGAGAAGAAGAGATCACCATCATTTATCAGTCTTAGAGGCAGCCTTGTTTTCCTCTTGATTTGGAGAGTCCAAATACAGAAGTGTGGTCCAGAGAGATACATTCCTGAGAGCTACTTTTAACTGAAATGAACCACATAGAATATTCTGTTTCTGTGGTTTTGAGTGGCCTTTTAGCATCTATTCTGAAATAGTAAGATCGTTGTCCTAAATGATCTTTTTTATAATCACCATTCTGATAAGCCTGTTATGTGGAAAGAAACTTGCTGCACTGCGGTGAGTTGTTTGCTGTAACAGCAAGGAATTAAACAGCTGCAGAGAGCTGTCAGCATTGCTTATGATAAAGTTGAGTATTTATTTCTGACTTCTGTTTTGTCAACTAAAAATGCTAGTACACTTATTTGTCTCTCCCAGTTTTCTGAGATAACACATGCTTTAGTTTACGCTGAAAAGATTCAAAGTAATTTAAGTTCGTAGAGTCTTGATTTTGTTTTCTAGACCTCTCCAAAGTGTAACTGTAACTCAATTCTTTACAGAGAGATAGCCTTTCACTGACTTGTCCTTAATCACCTGTAGCCCCAGGAGAACTATCATTATGGAGAATAATTATACTTTTGGGGAATAGTGATTTTTGCAGATTTATTAAAACAATATATTTGTGATATGCACATGTTTTTTAACCCATTCTTCATACTAATTCTTTCTATGGACAGCTTTTTATTCACTGAAAATGCATTCATTCAGTTCTCTGAAGTGAAATGTGTGCCCCTACCTGGAGTACTAAACTCAGTCTATTCTCCAAAGTAGAGTGGATTAGTAACCCAGCACATCAGGAAAACACCAGTTTAATACTGAAAGGGAGAATAAGGGTGAAGTGAAGTTCTCTACAGAGAAGACCTGGGATCTGAAGTGATTTAAAAGAGAAAACAAGAATTTCTTACCCATTACTGTAAGTTTTGTGCCATCGCCGAAAACGATGTTATTGGTGGTCACGGTGACAAAGTGGTGTATCAGAAGCTAAGAAAAGGGATGCACTGCAGTTGACTTTAGTAAGCAGAAGCTTAAGCAATACTTACTGTATCTGGAATCCCAAAGATCTCTCAATCTCTGTCCGAAGGGCTTTGGCAGAAAACCAGCTTGAAATCCTATTGCATTTCCGAGAGTTTTTTTATACTTATTTTTATTGTCTACATTTTACCTCATGTTGTTTCACAACCTTTCTCTAACCTCCATGTTATCTCATTGGTATTACCTGCTATTCTTGTTTTGCAGCTGTAGGAACCAAAGTGGTAGAGGCTGTCATTGCCTAGAAATACAATTCTTCTACAACAAGAACTTCCGTACTATCAGTCTTGTACTTTAAGCATTGTGAAGCCTTCCTTTCTGTAACTTGTGGAATTAATAATCAAATACTTGCTTTGTGGTTGTCATAGTCACATGCCTTTTCATATAGGTGGTTCGCCTTTGTGGCACTGAACTAAAACAAATCCATTTGTTTTCCCTTCAATGTCAGGCCAGCCATCTTGAATAGTCTTTCTGGTTCCCATTCCATTTTCTGCTAGGTTAAAAGTAATCCACACAAGAAGAGTCCAGAAGAATCAGCTGGCTGGTCTCAGACAAACCCTTGATATCCATTAGGAAGAACTGCAGTGAGAGAGTGTGGAGAAGGATGAGAGAAAACCTTTGTGCTCACAGGCCTGAGTCAGTCATGGACACTGAAGGTTTACGTATGAGAGAAAACCCCAGCACATTTTATATCGTGCCTCTGAGAGATACCTGCTACGTATTAGAATTCTTTTTCTAAGACTTTTATCACATTAATGAAGAACCATTTTGTGGTCTATTGCAAACATTATTGCATCAGAAAAAAAGTACTGATTCTCTGCTTCAAATACTCTGATAGGTTTTAAGTGCATCTGTAGTCAATCTGGTTTGCTGAAAATTATTTCAATGTCTCAGAATCTCCTGTCTTGTTTTCCAGAGAGGGCAGGCTCAGTTCTGACATGATGAAATTAAGTCCTAGCACACTACGTCTGCCAAGAAAAACCAAGAGAGAACACTCCTGCTGTGCTGCAGAATGCTCTGTGGCTGTCTTAACACAGTGTCCCACAAGACTTACACACATATGGGTTTTTGTAAAGGCCTCCTGTGGAATGTATCATTGTGGACCACCTGTCCCCACAACGATACAACCTCGTACAAAAACAATCCCACCCATGGCTCCGCCCTTCCATTTCTGTCATCCAGTCACCGTGAAAGATTGCCATAGGAATGACAGGCCACATCCTTCCTCTGCCATTGCTGTTTCTGTTTGATAGCCTGATTACCTCTTAGTGTATCCATTATCCCTGAATTTATAATCCCAACATTTTTTTCCTATAGACAAAATTTTTTTTTTTATTAGCTAGTTTAAAATGCAGTTACTTTCACTTGGTAACTTCATAACAGTGTTCATGCTGCTTTCCTTCCCACTCTTTTTTTCTTCTGCCCCAGGATAATAAACAGAACTCAAGCCCACAGGTTTGCATTGAGAGCAATTTGCTTACTACAAACTGGTGTTTCTGTTTGTAGCCTGGCCTGATTGTGAATATCCTCTTTGGTCTGTGCTGCGCTTGTCACAGTTGTTCTGAAAGGGAGGGAAGTAGGATGCTGAGCTCTTCAGTTTGTATTCCTCCAACTGCCCTGTTACAGGAAGCAGAAGTACAAGCTTCTCCCACGCGCCTGTGACCCTGACTATGAAATGGCTTCATCTAGGAGTAAGAGCATGCCTTCATTTTGGAGACTTTCTGAAGGGTGTGGGGACTGGTAGTGACAGGTAACAGGAAACTTTTGTCTCCCTCCCTTACACCTAACTAAATGGAGACACAAAACTATCCCTTTGCCCCACCTTCCACTTCCCCCTTACCCACCCCCCACCCCCCCACCCCAATTTGTTTAGGTATGTTGTAACTCCCCAGAGAGAAATTGCTGTGCCAGTGAGACTATGTGTACCAGCACACATGAACAAAACAGTTTAGGTTTGGGGCATATGTCCTGGCCTAGTCTTCTCAGGTAAAAGGTAAACACATAGTTAGCAACGTGACCAAATACCTCCCATAAACAGTTGTTCATATTCCTCTTTAATGGATTCACTTCAGTCTGTCTTGATATAAAAAAAATAGGCTTTGAAACAAGGTAATTGTACTAGGAAAATCACATTTTATCTTGTTTTCAGATATCACAGAAGAACCTGTAATTTCTGATACAATCTGTTCAGTTGGGAACAGCTGTTAGTATCCCTGGGAAGGGATTGAGAAACATAGACTAAACTGAAACATTTAGGACCAAGACATAGGACTACAGAAGGCAAGATACTGGATGGGTGATCTCAGTGCCCCTACAGTATCCTCTCTTCAACAAAAGCAAACTTGTGTGCCTAAGTCACTAATTATGGGAATGACTGCAGACATTTGTCTTTGTTTAGATTGTTGGGTTTTTTTAAAAAATACATTTAGAATTTTATTTGTCTTACTCTAACTAAATAATAAGACCAATAGTGGGATATTATTTGCGGGCCTTGGTCTTAGTCTCCGTTTGATCTCAGCACTGTTTATTCAGGGTCTAAAACCATTCTACAAAAAAATAATTTAAAATTGTTCTGTCTCTTCCAGTCTATGGCTCCATTAGTGTCCTTACTGTCACTAACAGACTCTCTCCCATATGGTGTCTTTCATTTAAAAACAAGCAAATCACCTCTGTATTAATTTTGAAGGAGTGTTTCTATGTGGTGCTAACATCTACTCAAGGCATGTTCATAAGGCAATTTCCAAGACATGCCAGCAGAGACCAGTCTTGTCCAACTTTAACCTATCAAAAGGAAAGGCCTTGTAGGCCATGAATTCAAATGAATGAGAAGGAGAGAAGAGAGGAAAGACAGTTCCTTGATTTTTATTTTCATGTCTCTCCTAGGAAGCTTCATGGGCCAAGCTGTGTAAAACTTCAGACAACAAAGAAAGGTGAGAATATGCAAGCCAGAGATATTTAGGACCATATTTTCTAACAACGGTATAATTTTAGTGGGGGAATTTCACAGGGAAGTAATAATCATCTCACATCAGTCCTGGATTCTTTAGAGTTTACAGAAGCAGCAGCAGATACAAGGAAGCAGGCAGAACTACAGAGATGCCCTGAGCTTTACAGATTTGTTTTAGGGACACTAGGACGTTCTTTTGATAAATATTCAATACTTTGGACCATGAACCCCTAAAATTAAGCAACAGCCCCCTTTTCAGGACATATATGTATACTGAAAAGATAACATGATGGAAGGAGAGGATGTATAAAATCACATCCTGTGATCGATTGACCTTGGCTGGCTGCCAGGTGCCCACCAAGCCCCTCTATTACTCCCTCTCCTCAGCAGGAGAGGGAGGACAGAAAATAAGATGAAAAAGAACTTGTGGGTTGAGATAAAGGCAGTTTAATAAAGAAAAAGCAAAGACCACGTGCAGAAGCAAAGGAAAACAAAAAGATTTATTCTCCACTTCCCATCAGCAGGTGATGTTCAGCCACTTCCTGGGAAGTAGGGCCTCAGTACAAGTAGTAGTTGCTTCAGAAGACAAATGCCTTAATAACGAATGCTCCCTCTCCTCCTTTATCTTAGTTTTATTGCTGAGCATGGCATCATATGGCATGGAATATCCCTTTGGTCTGATTGGGTCAGCTGTTCTGGGCATGTCCCAACCTCTTGCCCACCCCCAGCCTACTGGCCTTTGGAACAGGGGTGGGGGAATGGGTGGGTTTGGAGACACAGCCTTGATTCTGTGCAAGCACACTGCTCAGCAGTCTCTCACCTCCATCTTCTCTCTTTCCCCCTCCTCTCCTCCTTCTTTCCTTCCATCTCCTCTGTCACCTGCTGCTTCTTTCCTTCCATCTCCTCTGTCACCTCCTGCTGTTCTTTTGTCTCCTCTAGAACATCCTTTTCTTCCACCTCCTCATTCTTCTGTCCTTTTGTCTCATTCTTTTCTTCTTCTGACTCCTCTGTTGCCTCCTTCTTATCTTTTTTCTGCTTTTTCTGTCACCTCCTTCTTCCCTTCTGGTACCTCCTCTATTGGCTACTCTACTTCTGTCCCCTTCTTTTCTTTTTCTACCTCCTTTGTTTCTTCCTTCTTCTCTTCTTCCACTTCCTCTTTCACCTCCTTCTTCTCTTCTTCTGCCTCCTTTGGTGCTTCCTTCTTCTCTTTTTACACCTCCTCTAATGTGCCATTTTTCTTTTTTTCTGCATTCTCTGGCACCTCCTTCTTCTCTTCTTCCACCTCCTCTGTCACGTCCGCTCTTGGCTTCTTTCTCTTCTTTACATATCTTTTCCTGCCTCCTACATCTCTTTTTCCACCTCTTCTATTTCCTCCTTCTTCTTTTCTTCCACCTCCTCTCTCACCTCCTTCTTCTCTTTTCACCTTCTTCTTTCTTTTTTCTGACTCCTCTGTCACCTCCTTTGCTTGATTTTCTTTCTTTCCTTCTCATCTGCCACCTCCTTCTTCTTTCCACTTTTTCTGTTGCTTCCTTTTTCTTTTATTGTGCCTTCTCTGGCACCTCCTTCTTCTCTCCTTCCACCTCGTCTGGTGAATCCTTCTTCTGCTTGCTCAGTTGCCTTCTCCTTCTCTTCTGTTTCCTCTGTTGCCTCCTCTTTTGGATCCTTTATCTCTTCTTCCATCATCTCCCTCTTCTCCCGGCACCTCTGTCTTCTCCCGCCTTCCCTGACACTTCCTTTGTCTCTCCTTTTCTATCATTCTTCTCTTCTTCCAACTCCTCTGTCACCTCCTTCTTCTCTTCTTTCTGCTTTTTCTGTCACTTCCTTCTTTTCTGCTGCTTCCTCTGTAGCCTCCTATATTAGCTCCTATTTCACCTCTTTACTAATATTCTGTCCCCTTCTTTTTTTCTTCTGTCCTCTGGCACCTCCTTTTTCTCTTCTTCTGTCTCCTTCTTCTCTTCTTACACCTCCCCTGTTGCCTCCTTTATTGGCTCCTCTTTCTCTTCTTATCTTCTCCCACCTCCTCTGTCATCTCCTTCTTCTCCTCTCCTCTTCTTCTATTGCCTCCTTCTCTTCTTCCACCTGCTCTCTCATCTCCTTCTCTTCTTCCAGCTCTGATGTCACCTACTTTTTCCTCTTCTTCTGACTCCTCTTCCCCCTCCTCCATTGGTTCTTTTTTATCTTCTTTCCTCCTCCTGTGTCACCACCTTCTTCTTTTCTTTCTGCATTTTCTGTCACCTTCTCCTGCTCTCCTTGTGCCTGCTCTGGCGCCTTCCTCTTCTCCCCTTCCGCCTCCTTCTTGTTTTCTTTCCCTTCCTCTGTCACCTCCTCTTTTGGCTCCTTTTTCTCTGTTTCTGCATCTCCCCTCTCACTTCTGTCTTTTCTTCCTCCACCTCCTCTGTCTCCTCCCTCTTTTCTTCTTCAACCTCCTCTGTCACCTCCTTCTTTTCCGTTTATTCCTACTGTTGCTTCTCCTTCTCTTTTTCCGCCTCTTTCTTCCCTACTTCCTCCTCCTTCTGTTCCTCCACCTCTTTCTTTTCTTCCTCTTCTTCTGTTGCTTCCTTCTTCTCTTCCTGCATTTCATCTGTTGCATCTTTCTTCTCTCTTTCTGCCTCCTCTTTTGCCTCCTTTTTGCAAATAATATCCTGGGCTGCATTAGACAAAGTATTGCCAGCAGGTCGCGAGGTGGTCCTTCCCCTTTATTCACTACTGTTAAGGCCACACGTGGAGTACTGTGTCCAGTTCTGGGCTCTTCACCACAAGAGAGACATGGACATACTGGAGAGCATTCAACAAAGGGCCACAAAGATGATTAAGGGACTGGAGCACCTCACGTAGGAGAGGCTGGGAGAGCTGGGACTGTTTAGCCTGGAGAAAGAAGGCTCAGGAGGGATCTGATTAATGTATGTAAGTACCTGAAGGGAGGGTGCAAAGAGGATGGAGACAGGCTTTTTTTCAGTGGTGCCCAGTGACAGGGCAAGACAATGGGCACAAACTGAAATGCAGGAGGTTCCTTCTGAACACAAGGAAATGCTTTTTTACTGTGAGGGTGACTGAGCAGTGGAATAGGTTTCCTGGGAGGTTGTGGTGTCTCCCTGCTAGAGATATTCAAAAGCTGTCTAGACACAGTCCCAGGCCACTCGGTCTAGGTGGTCCTGTTTGAGCAGGAGGTTTGAACAAAATGACCTTCAGAGACTCCTTCCACCCTTAACCATTCTGTGATTATATAATTCTGCAAAACCCTCCCAGTAGTTGCAGGATCACCACATCACATGGTATAACATTGTTATTTGCATAGAGATGTGACTTTACACATCCTCTCCTTCCATCGTCTTATCTTCTGAGTAGCCAGTATGACCTCTAGACTGCAGGCAGGCTACTATAGACAAACTGCTATTCATTACAAATATACAGCTGTTTACACAGATGTGCCTAAGATGTCATTGCTGAGCATCTAAAACAAGTACCTTTGACTATGGTTTCTGTAGCTACAGCTCCCCTGCCACCTTCTACAGCAGTAGACTAAGGAGAATACATATAAGGACAGGCAGTGTGATAATGAGGAGAGTAGCTGTTTCATGAGAAACTTCTTAGAATAGTTGCTTTTTGTGCAGTGCCACTTCAAGCTGGCAAAAGAAGTACTGCATAGGAGAAAATTGTACCTCAGAGCTGGAACTGTGACTGCAGAACTTCAAGATGGAAGTGACCACTAGAGATCTCTGGTTTTCTGCTACCACCTGGAAATTGCACAGCTGTGACCAGTCAATAGCCAGCTCATTAATCTGCTGAACACTGAATGCTGATGATAAGTTTGTTTTCACAGGGCATTAAAATTGCTTTTGCCACTCTAAACTAAAAATGCTCAAGAGTTGAAAAATAGAAATGGATCATTCCTCTGTTAGGTTCCCAGAGCTGATAAAGCTGGTTTTCAGTGCTTATGCAAGAGGTCTGAGCTAGGACTG
This sequence comes from Grus americana, assembly GCF_028858705.1. Taxonomy (NCBI): domain Eukaryota; kingdom Metazoa; phylum Chordata; class Aves; order Gruiformes; family Gruidae; genus Grus; species Grus americana. Next base: position 86,121,730 of record NC_072852.1, on the reverse strand, counting down.
TAAGGTTATGATTTTCAGGAACTGGTAATTTACTAAAAGATAATTAAAAAAATCTTAAAAAAAAAAAATCACCCAAAAGTCACTCCCAAAATTACCACCATGGTGTTTATATTCCTTAATGATTCCAGCATAAACTACTATAGGGCATTTGGATTGCCAGTAATAATTCCAGACAGTAATAGCGTGAATGTGTTTGGTACCACATTGTAAAAGTGGTCATGTGTAAAGATGATCTCTGTGTAAGAAGATCAGAGGCTGAAGAGAATGAAGAACTCAGTGTGTCTCTGCTATGTGAGAGACAATGCTTTCCCACTGCTTCCCTGCGGTATGTCTGTAGCCTGACACGAACAGTGAGTAAGATCATGGACCTCAGAGTGTTCTGAGGAGCAGGTGAGTGCTCCCTGGGAGCAAGGAATGGTGTGTTACACTCTTTGCTGAGTAGCTCCTGGAGTCAGAAGAATTTTGGCTACCAGGGTGTGGAAGGAGTGGTGTGTGAAGCTGAACCTTTCAGAAATCTCTTTGGAGGACTGGAGTAAGTGTGGGATGCAACTAGAGTTAGCCTCTTCAGAGCGTCCACTCTGTCCAGTTTGAGACTACAGGGAACACAGGTTTCTGTTATGCATCCGGATTCCTCTAGCCAAGAACAGTTTAGCTCCTTTTAGGGCAGAGCCTGGAAGCAAAGTAACATTTATGTACCATCGTCTAGCAGGAGACTAGGACCCCAGCATGAAATCGAGTGACCCATCCTGGCAGTACAAAAGTCTCCTAGCAATTTAGGTGAAATGGAGTGTGAGGATCTTTTACAGGACATGCTCCCAGATGATTCCTGCTCCTTGCTCTCACCAGCTATTCTCATCACCTCCCACTCCTGTTTTTGCTGTAATCAGATAGTATGTTTCACTTCAGCATATCCAGCTTTGCCACATCAGTGAGCAACATAGTACATTTGCTCCCTGTGATTGTTATGTGCTTCATATGCTATGTCTTCCATATGAGCATGAGACAAACAATTGGTCTGTGCTCAGTGGTATGCAGACAAAGACATGACCTAAAACCAGAAGCCCAAAATACACAAGTGTATTGCCATACTTTCTTAAAGATACCTTTGGCTCTTTTGTGTGTTGTTTCCTTTTCTTTGAAGAAAATGTAAGTCCTAGTTTATGCGATAAAGACAGGAGTACAGACAGGTGTGGGGGGAGGCAGGTGGGGGAAACCTAATAATACCCTGTCCTCACTTTTCCCAGGCCCATCACAGAAGAGCAATTAGTTTATCAAAAGCTCATCTTTACAAGCAATGAAGACAGAGGCACAATGAGAGGCAGTTTCTGCCTTCAGCTGTCCTTCACAAGGAGAGCACCAGGTGATGGCAGATTTTTGTGGTTTCCTTTCTGTACCTATGAGGTTTTGCTGTGAAGAGATGCCTTGGCCCAGCTCAGAACTGTATGCATTTCTGTGGCAAGGAAGAGAGGGATCTTGCAATTAAGCAGCGTGTGGAGCTGGTGAATAAAAGCACTGCAGGGCACACTGTTGCTTGTAAAGCTGCCAAGGGGCTGTCCCTTCCACAATGGAAGGTATGCCTGGTGTGCTGGGTATGTTTCCTCCCGCATGTACTGGTGCCATCCTTTTATGTCCATAATCAGAGGCTGGGTTCTTCTCCCACACCAATCACTCTCTCATTGGGCACCTCTGTTGTTGGGTGGATCATCAGTATGTGGAAGAACTCTTTTCTTGGTGCTGTGGTGCAGTCCGTGGGGAACCGGTGGCCCAGAACATGGTGGTGCTTCTGTAGCACCAATCCTAAGAAGTGTCTGCTGCCTTTCACTAACCACATCAGCAGTGCCTCAATTCGTAATGGTGATCTATGGGTTTGTATTTCTGAAGGCTTTTTGGTCTTCCAGCTAGATGCTGCTGCACCGCTTTGTCTATCCCTTTTCCCTCCAAAAATTCCTGGCTCTATTCCCCCACTTCTTCCTTGTATTTCTTCTGCTCTTCCTCTGCCCCTCTTCAATCTGTGTCATATTTTTCAGACTCCATCTCTCACTCAGGCAAGGTGGGGACTTTATCTTAGTGCTCAACCCCCTCACTGTACCGTGTGATCACTCGCAGCACAGAAATATGTGGCTGCATCCTTGGATGTCACATTCTTAATAGTCATCACAGAGTGATAGTTATTGTCTCTACTTATCTCAAACTTGGCCTCACTGTAACCTTCCTTGTAAGAGTTCTGCATCCATGTAGAAGTACTGGCTACTAACTTCAGACCATTTCTTGGAGGCTGTTGGTACCAGAACATGTAGGCAAGTGTGGTGTAATTCTGGTAGCAGGAGATGTCCACAGTCTCTCCAGCTCTCTTCAGGGTTTCTTCTGGCCACTGAGTGATGAGATATCCGACGCCAGCACCTACATGGGCGGAGAAAGGGAGGAGAAGAAGGCTAAAAAGGGTTCTTTACCTCACACCAGCCTTGCATGGCCTGGATGAGAGCCGTGATGCAGATGGATCTGTTGTCTCTCACCAGGTAAAAGAGCAAGCAAAACAGTCAGCATGGCCTATCAGCTGTCCCAGGACACTGTGTACTGCTCATTGGAGTTAAGAGAGAAGAGGTTAGAGAGACTGATGCCCCTCCCCTAGTTCTGATTTTTCTATCAAGCTTGGGCAGAGAAGAGACAGTCCACCTTTGATACCCTCTTTGGTGAGCCATTAAAAGCAAAGCTAATTATTCATGTGGCTGTAAGTTTTGCTTTAGCCTTTCCACAAGACAGGCAGTGTTCTGAGCTCCTGACAAAAATGTGGGATTGTTTACAGACCAGTGAGTTGCTGGCTGAATGTTGTACTGTGTCATTCCATCATTGTGCATGTCTTGAGTGTCGGGTCTGTCAGCCATGAACCTGGGAATATTTGCCTCATAAATGATTTTTTGACTCATGTACACCTGTGGATATAACTTGGGCCATCTTTCCAGAAGGGTTTATTCCAGTAAATGTACACATACATTGTTTCATTCTGGAGAGACATTCTTAATACCTGAAAGATGATACGACTCAGAACTTATGTTAGACAGAAGCAAAGATGATAGACCAAGATAGCAGAGGCACAAAAGTAATGTGTAACCACATCTTAACTTCTTTAGTTTTCCAGTCAGGGAAGCACGTTCCCTGCAGTTTAACATTCCTGGAAGCTCTAATTCACTTCCTAGTTACAAAAAGCAAGGCATCTCTGCCAGCCTTTTTTCTGAAAGCAAAAAGCTGTGGTTAGACATTAGCCTCAGGAACAGTCTGGTTTTTTCTAGTCTGCCAAGTACATCGTAGTTAGTCTTGTCTTAACCCATACCACTCTCTATTCTTTTCTGAATATGTTAAGATTCAGAAAACTTACTATAGTGTACCCATGCTCCAGCAAGGTTGAGCCCTGTGCTGGATGTATTACACTTTCAGTGACTTGTCAAAGAATTGTAGACAATACAGAACACTTTTTAAATTATGTTCCATATCTTTTGCATTTTTATTTGAATTTCTGTGCTGCTTTCAAAGTCAATACAGCAGTTAGCAAATGAGTTTGACCAAATTTAATATGCCTTCATATTCCTTTATGGTTTTTTACACAGATTATCCTTTGATGCATATTTCTAGCATTTACTGTCCACAACCTATTCTTCTTTTTTGTCTTTCATGGAAGTGTCGTCTTGATTTTACTTGCTCTCCATCTGAATTGATTGACATTTTGCCCTTTCATCTTACTGCTAGGATGGGATACCTTGAGGTGCTCCCAAGAGCCATGTTGAGAGTGTTCCATGGGACACTGCTGCTTTGATGAATGTCCTAAAATGACCCGTACATGTCTTGTGCATGGAGACACTACCAGATTTTTAGTTTGATTATTTTCTGTCATGCCAGACCTGTTAACCTTTTCCTCTAATGGTAATCAGACCTCAAGTGCTGGAGGGAGAAACTATTTCAGAGACTTGATGGGAAATGAAACAGATTATGAAGACTGTGGGAGTTAATTCTAAGATTATATTGTGTAAGAACTCTGAGACAAGGCAAAATCATTTCAGTGCAGCTGGGCTCCACATTCTTTTCTAGATTTTATTACTCATTCAAGGATGAAGATTGTTATTCGGAGTACTCTGTCTCAGGAAACAAAAAATGATTGCACGCTCTCCAAAAGGAGGAAGTATGGAACTCAGGACCTCTACTGTGTCTCTCAGGAATTGCTGCCTTCTGAAGAGTAGCTAGACTGACGGCCCTTTTGTTTTTCAGTTCAAAATTTCTAATTCTTTCAGTCTATTTTCTTTTAAGATTAAAGATGAAACAAGGGAAAACAAAGATAAAGAAAGGTATGGTTGACCTTCCCAGTTCAGACCCTGAGCTACTGAACTTGGGAAACAATAGATGTAGGAAAATAGAGGAATAAAGTTATAAAAGGGGCCAGTCACAGGTAAACAGGTTGCCGGTGAGTATGCTTGTCTGGCTATGCCTTGTGTCTGCTTAGCTCAGTGTATCCATGTCTTATTAAATTCCATTTCTAAGTAGTTCCCTGAGGGACGGACTGTCTGTTCTGTGTGCATGTGCTTTGTCTATGAAGGTCTAAGTGCTAGAAACTAGAGCCAGACCACAGGTACCAGCAAGTGGAGAGACCAGAGTGAGTGAACTTATGCGCCAGAAACTGGAATAGGGCCACAGGTAGGAGCGGCCATGTGTTTGTCATGCCAGCACCTGGGGCAAGGGAGGGTATGTGAGTGTGTGTGATCACTAGTGAACATGAAGCCAGACTAACTGGCAAGTAAGTGAAGTGACCTGGGTTCCAGGTTTCTCTAGTGCCACACGTTAGCAGACAATGCTTAGAAAATTCCTTCCTCCTCAGGCTAGTCATCCCAGATCCCCTGCCCAGTCAGACCCGTGCAGCTCCTTTCACACCTCTCATCCCCAACCAGTCCATTCTAATTCCATTTCTAATCTAGCTGTGTCTGCTTGTCTGCTGCAAGTTCCCCTTCCTCATCCATTCTATTTCACTGTGCCAGCCTCACTGGTTGCCACCTCGAAACTCCTTCCCCAGCTTTTTCAGACCGCCTGACTTTCCATCTCACCACGTTTACACTTTTTCCAGTCCCTCTTTGGCCCCCTTTTTCTTTCCCAAACTTTGCATCCCATACTCTCACTGCAAAGAGGAAGTTTCTAGGTTTGGAGATGTTAAAATTGTCCAGTAGTGGCCAGTTTACACAGGGTTGGAGTGCACAGACCTTTCAACGGAGGTTTTTCTGGCTGCTCTTTACAGATCATGTGCTGGATGAGGTGCATTAAATAAATACTTTAAAATCTGATCTCCCCCATCTGCTATGTCCTTGCAGGGCCTTTCCTTTCCTTTCTGGTCCAGCCATTTGCTGAAGATTCCTGAGACAAAGTCTGTTTCCCACCTCAAAGTCTGAGACTGTATATCCACTTCTGGCTCCATATGGGACCACTGTTCTCATGAGTTTCCTACCCTTCTCCCCAGTACTGATGTCTCTCCTTACTTTGTTATTCCCCCACTGCCTCTGGCCCATAGTCCTCAAGGACCCCTTCCTAGTTCGTGAGCTCAGGCACTCTGAAAGAAGGCATGACTTTCCTTCTTCCCAAAAAGAGAACTGAACAAAACCCAGAAGAGCAGTAGGGTAAACATAAATATGCAGCTAGCGCTGCTCCTCCCTTCCACTCCCCATCCTTCCTTTCCTCAACTGATCTTCTTCCACGCTTTACACTGCTTGCTATTGTTTTCCTTTCCCTAGCAGCTAGTCTGTGTTACCAGCTAGATCCTGGTGGACCCAGTCCACCTCCCTCAGGTGGCCCTGAGGAAGTGAAGGGGAAAGCTGATGATCATTGGTCACAGTTGTTGCCCACAGTGTGATTGCTCTGTGCCTGTGGTCTCTGACTGCCATCAAAGCTCCCACAGTGCCAGTAAGATGATAACCTCACCATTGGCAGGAACAAAATGGGACTCTGCTCCACTGCTGTAGGAACCTCCTCCCTAGGGGCCTGCTTCCTCTCCTCCCTTTCTCAGTAAGAGGGCCAGGAGTAAAGAAAAGGAGTTGCTTGACTCAGACTTCCTTATGATGGTTGCACAGTTCCCTGTCCCTTTGCCTGCTAGCCCAGCAGCTCTAGAGCACTGCTCCCAGCACACACACACCTAAATCAGAAAAGGAGGGAAGGTTCAGGAGGAGCTGGTGTAAGGCTGCAGGGAACTCCACTGAACTATGGTGGTTCCCCAGAGCAAATATCTGTAAGGCTCTTGAAGTAATACTTTTATCTGTGCTATTATCTTCTTAAGAGGAGTGATGGGCAGGAGGGTAGTGGCCAAGAAGCCGGACAGGCATCAACATATCACTAGGCTGCAATGGTTTCTTTGATTCAATCAACGTAATTGCAGACCTTGGTGTAGACACTGGGTAAGGTTTCAGAGCACACACAGTTCCTCATGACACAGTTCCGTGGAGTTTTCCAATTCATACAGCTGGGCGACCTGAGGCACCCTGGAGAGAAAAATTTAGAAGCATGAGCTGATCTCAGCTGGACAGGTTCTGACCTGGTACAAAGAATCTAGGCAATGCAAAATGAAGTGCAGCAAGTCCTGATACAGGAGCACAGAAAGATAGCACCCTTTATTTGCTGACCTCCCTTACCCCCCAGCAATGCACTGCTGCTGCATTCAGTGCCCAGCAGATGTGGCTGGACCTGTTAGTTCGGGTGAAGTCCACCCTGTATCGAAACCCTGCTGGAAGGATACTGTGTCAGAACAGAAAACCTGGTGATGAGGTAGCTTAAGCACTCTGCCATGCTCTGACATATACTGTGCAGCCTGAGGCACCATGGGGTGTGTGACCCAGAGCTGTGTGCAGACATCAATGCTTACCTGGCATGAGTCTTTCCCACCATCCAGGAATCTTACACAGATCATGTTACTGGTGATCTGGCCTAGGTAAACCTCTTGGCACGTTTGGTTACTCAGAACTGGAGCTCTCAGTCACTGGAGAACCTTAGGGAAATTGGCTGCTGGGACAGCAGTGAAAATTAGGTTTCATCTTGGGACTGAGCACTGTAAGTGAGCAGGAAGACCTGTAGACCTATATGTGAGACCATCCAGCAAAGCAGGGTAGCCCTTGACCTGCATGAACAAACGTGAAGGGCATTGTTGATTGAGGCACGCTGGCAGGACACTTTGGGGACTTGCAGGCAGAAGATGGAAAGGCTGCAAAGCAGGAGTGAAATGTACATGGATCTCATGAACCTGGTGGTAGAGCACAAGAAGTGTGACCAGGTACGTGCAACATGCACTGGTACTCACGGCCACTACTCTGTGTGTTTCCTCACCTTGAAAAAGGCACTTGAGACCCTTCTTGGCACTGGAGCTGGGCAGAGCTGTGGGCTGAATGTCAGCAACATGGTGGTTGCCAGCCTGATCATCATAATGTCATTATCAAGGCTTCTTGAATTGTATCTAGGATGGTGAATGATTAATGTGTGCCATGGTTTAGGCCCAGCCGGTAGCCGGGCACCATGCGGCCGCTCACTCACCCCTCCCCCAGCAGGATGGGGAGAAGTATAAAGAAAAGCTTGGGTCAAGATAAGGACAGGGAGAGATCACTCACTAATTATCATCACGAGCAAAACAGACTGAACTTAGCGAGGAAATTAATCTAATTTATTACTAAGCAAAACAGAGTAGAGGAATGAGAAAGAAAATCAAGTCTTAAAACACCTCCCCCCACCCCTCCCATCTTCCCGGGCTCATCTTCACTCCTGGCTTCAACCTCCTCCCCCCTGAGTGGCACAAGGGGGCAGGGAATGGGGGTTACAGTCAGTTCAGCACACATTGTCTCTGCCGCTTCTTCGTCCTCAGGGGGAGGACTCCTCTCATCGTTCCCCTGCTCCAACATGGAGTCTCTCCCATGGGCTACAGTCCTTCACGAAATGCTCCAGCGTGGTCTCTTCCATGGGGTGTAGACCTTCAGAAGCAGACTGCTCCAGCGTGGGTCCCCCACAGGGTCACAAGTCCTGCCAGCAAACCTGCCCTGGCGTGGCCTCCTCTCTCCACGGGTCCACAGGTCCTGCCAGGAACTTGCTCCAGCGTGGGCTTCCCATGGGGCCACAGCCTCCTTCCGGTGCCTCCGCCTGCTCTGGCGTGGGGTCCTCCATGGGTTGCAGGTGGAATCTCTCCACCCCCTCATCCTTCCTCCATGGGCCGCAGGGGGACAGCCTGCTTCACCATGGACTTCACCACGAGCTGCAGAGGGATCTCTGCTCCGGTGCCTGGAGCACCTCCTCCCCCTCCTTCTTCACTGACCTTGGTGTCCGCAAAGTTTCTTACATCTTCTCACTCCTCTCTCCAGTTGCAAAAGCTTCCCCCCCAACTGTTTTGTTTTCTTTCTTAAATATGTTATCAAGCTGATTGACTTGGCCTTGGCCAGGGGTGGGTCCATCTTGGAGCCGGCTGGCATTGGCCCTATCAGACACAGGGGCAGCTTCTAGCAGCTTCTCACAGAAGCCACCCCTGTAACCCCCCCCGCCACCAAAACCTTGCCACGCAAACCCAACACAATGTGGCACTCCTGAATAGTTTGCTGTCTTCCTTCACATCAATATTGTACTCTCCCATCCACACTTGTATATGGCTGCAAAATTACCGGCAGAGAAGAGCAGCAGTTAACCATGGGTAGAAGAACTTGGTGCCACATGAGCACTGGCAGATACTTGGAATGGAGTAAGGGAGTGTTGGTGCATTTGTCACAGAGCTCTAGGAGCTTTATGATTTCATGAAAGACAGAGTATGGAGAGCCTTGCAAGTTGGGCATCCTGTCCAGTGGATCCCCAGCTGGCAAATGTGACAATGGTGTGAGGATAGATGGATCACTTCTGACACCTAGAGCAGTGCTTAGGGAAGGAAGATTATGTTTCCTGTTGCAGAGAAGCATGATCCTTGATCGGTGCTCTCTCTGCAGAGGTACGTCCTAAATTCAGGACGAGAAAGATCCATGCAGAAAGTCTGGAGGAATGAAAAAGAACAAAATAGTAATAGTAAGCCATATGGACATGCAAATGTCTACAGAAAGGCATGTTAGAATGCATGGAAAAGGATGCCAAGAGTTCAGGAATATGGGAAAAATCATGTAATGCAGTGAGACAGGGGTTAGTGTTTCTGCTTTGGTTTCAGATACACCACGCGTTGACACCTTGGATTCTCTTCTTTTGCTAGGGAAATCTGGTGGCTTTGCAAGATTTGCTAGAATCCAGATACACAACCCAATCCATACTCATGATTTCTAGCAGTGAGCAGCTGAGAGGACCCATTGGTTGGTGATGAGTGAACTGCCATAGAAGTGACACCCAGCATTCAAGGACACTGGCAGGGACCTAAATGCTCTGGGCAATTGTAGCCTCCTACAATCTTGTCATCATCAGCATCGCCAGGAAAGTAACTGAAAGAGAATTGAGTTTCACAGCACCAAGTCTGAATCCATTCTCTTAAAGTGCAGTAGCATCCAATGTGCTGCAGAGGAATTAGCATGAGCCAAAAGAGTTTGAAACTTCAGAAGTATTCACAGCAACTCCTGAAATGTCCCCCTGAGTTCTTTTTGTGCTACTCTGAAACACGAGGGTTTGTCTTTACTACCCTGAGTAAGGAAGAGAACAGAAGAGCAGAATCTGGTGAAGAACTTGACCAATGAAATGTGTGCAGCCTTCACACTGGCGCCCTCACTTCCATGGCACCTTTGGAACAGGATGCAACAGATGTGTCATGGTGGAAAGTACATGGTGCACATTTTCGTGTAGACTGAGAAATGGAAAATGGCAAATGCAGTTCAGAGTGTCAGCAGAATTTTAATTTGCTGGGGGGAAGCCAGTGGTGAGCAAGAGAGGAAGGAAGCCTGGTAGTGAAGAAATCAGAGAGAACATGAATACCTCCAGTATATGTATATTTAGTAATTGATAATTATATGCATATACTATGGAAGTTCTAGCATTTTCTTCCCACACCCCAGTGGATTGTCTGGCGCACCCCCAGGGGTGCATGCACCACACTTTAGAGACCCCCTGCACTGGAACATCGTAAGCCAGGAACCTCTCTGACCATCAACTACAGATGCAAAGAGCAGAAGACGCAAAACTCTTCCCCAGACACTCTCCTGGCCTCCAGAAACCGGGGACTTGGTGTTCCTAGGTCAGATGGGATGCCTTTCAACTAGCTCCTCCCAGGGAGGAGAGACTTGGGAAGAAAGAATCAGTGGTGCCTCCAGCACCAAGCTCTGTGAGATGTACAAGGACTAGCCTCAGAAACTCCTCCCCTTTATGCTCCTGGGAAGCTTTATCTATGTGAATAACAGTGTGGACATGGCCAAGTCTGTGTCCCATCCTGTGGTCTCACGGGTTGTTGCCTAGCAGATCAAGTCACAGCCCTATGGGCACCTGGCCTCTAGTCCCTTCCTAAGGTAGGTAGCTACCTGGCACTGAGGTGAGAACACAGGTGTCCTGGCTCCCAGTCCTATGCCAGCTCCCTCTTCTGTTCTCCTTGGAGTGTCACCAATGTCTCTCTTTCACCTGCAGGGAACCTGGAGGAGGCTGAAAAGCTGTTGGTTCTGCTGATTTCTGCTGTGAGAGGCACCGTGGGGACTGCAGGCTCTGCTGTGAAAAGGGGGTTGTTTCCAAGACTTCACTGCAGCTCACCCTCTGACCACTACACTCCACCTCGCAGTGACTCTGGCTCAGCCATGGCCCCTCCACTGACAATCAGGGCAGTGGAGTTCCTCCACTGGGAAACAGGGAACCACAACGGTAATCAAAGATTATTAATCATCACAATAAAGCCAAAGTTCTTCGTGTCCTCCCAGCAGGGTCATTTTTTGGCTGGCTCTAACCACTCACTGCTGCTGTCAAGAAGAGGGGCAGAATGCCTGGGTTCTCTCTCCATGTGGGTTTATGGACCTGGGTGCCTCAGTTCTTACCCCAACTTCAAGAGAAGTGACAGAACTTGAGGCTTAGGAGACAGAACAGGGTAGGAGTCAGTGTGCTCACGCTCGCCCTGGCCCCACACCTCACTGCCTGTGGGATTTCAGTTTAGCTCTGGGATAGGACAGTCACCCCTGTGGAAGAGGAAGCCCTTCCTGCTGTCATGGACTGTGGTTCATGCCTTGTCTGGGGTTGCAGCAGCTCTGTCCGTGCCTGGCAGGGGCCAAATCATGGTAAATGCTACAAAGCCCTGAACCCTGTACTTCAGGAAGATCCTACTCTGGTCTCAGTTTCCCCATGTGCACAAGCTGGAAGAGAGGAAATCCCACTAGGGCAGAGAGAGAGGACTCCTTCCCTGGAGAACCCATAGCAGAACAAAGGGAAGAGCCTCGCTTATGAGCCACTGACTGGGGACTGTGGCAATTCATTGGCATGGCCTTGAAGTCTCAGAGCCAAAATCTCGCATCCCTGAGAAACTGGAGAATGTGGATGAAAAGAAAACAAAAAAAAGGGAGTGGTAGAGAGAGCGATAGGTGATAAGCCATGGCAGAGACTGGCGGTACCAAGAAACCTGGTGGGGATATGTCAGGGCTTGGCTCAGACAGGGCTGAGGTGGCAGGATCTGGCTGTTTCTTATGAATCCAGCCTCAGGCTCAGCATCCAGCAAAGCCTCAACCTGAAGGGCACAGGTACCCGAGTCTGAGGGAAGACCAATGGAGGGGCAAATTTGTGTTACATTCCTGACTGTTTGTCTCCCGGTGCTGGGATGCATCATGGCAGCTCCTCAGGTAAGATGAGCTTTTCTCACCTTTTCTTTTCTCAGAAAGCCAACCGTGTCCTGGGCTGCATCAAAAGAGGTGTGACCAGCAGGGTGAGGGAGGTGATTCTGCCCCTCTACTCCGCTCTGGTGAGACCCCACCTGGAGTACTGCGTCCAGCTCTGGGGGCCCCAGTACAAGACAGACATGGAGCTGTTGGAGCGAGTCCAAAGGAGGGCCACGAAGGTGATCAGAGAGCTGGAGCACCTCTCCTGTGAGGAGAGGTTGAGAGGGTTGGGGTTGTTCAGCCTGGAGAAAAGGTGGCTCCGGGGAGACCTAATTGCAGCCTTCCAGTACCTGAAGGGGGCCTACAGGAAAGATGGAGAGGGACTGTTTATCAGGGAGTGCAGTGATAGGAGAAGGGGTAATGGGTTTAAGCTAAAAGAGAGTAGATTTAGATCAGATGTTAGGAGGAAATTCTTTACTGTGAGGGCGGTGAGACACTGGAACAGGTTGGCCAGAGAGGTTGTGGCAGCCACATCCCTGGAAGTGTTCCAGGCCAGGCTGGACGAGGCTTTGGGCAACGTGGTCTAGTGGAGGGTGTCCCTGCCCATGGCAGGGGGCTTGGAACTAGATCATCTCTGAGGTCCGTTCCAACCCAACCCATTCTATGATTCTATGATTCCCTAGGTACCACAGTGCCTGGGAATAAACACGGAGAGGGAAAGTGAGGTTTAGACTGGAGGCAGAGGTGTCTGTCCCACACAGATGTCTAAGTAGCGGGGGTTTGGGTTTTCAGGAAGACTCGGCCAGGGACTCAGCCAAACTTCTTTCAGAATGCTGTCAGCATCAGTAACAACAGCAAAGGCGATAGCAGCTTCAGCAGCAATGTGGTGAGTAGTGGTGGACTCTGTGTGGACGTGACCTTCAATACTCTTGGCTCAAGGGGAAATGAGGTCCCCAAAACAAGGGGAGGCAACAATTTTCAGGAAGGGGAGGGAATAGGGCTACGATGAGACCGCTGAATGGGACTTCCACAGGTGGAGGCAAATGTCACAGCTCCACAGCAATGAGGGAGATGAGCAGAAAACGTGCCAAAAGAGACCAAAAACTATTTTAAGAGACTCTGGTATCAGGGCCGAGGTTTATGGGGCGATTGACATTCTCTGGGGAAAGGTCAAGGTCCTCCATGCCCTAGGGAAGTACTGAGCATGGGGTAGGTCCATCCAGTGCATTGGCATTCCTAGGAGCAGGGGACTGCAAATCTCCCACATCTGGTTATGTGTTTTCCGGATATTTTAGTTCCCTCCTCCCACCCTATACTCTTTCCTCAGCAGACTGTCAGTAGCTTTGATGGTGACATCGGAGAATCTGGCAGTTTCTACAGCAGTAGCGTAAGTTGAAATGGCGTTTCTGCTTGAGTTAATGTTAGCCAGTGTCCCCACAAACAGAACAAAGCCCGGGGGTGTCCAAGCAGTGGGGAAGAATGCAGGATAGCTGGATCAAGTCAGCTCCAAAACGCCAACCTGCTTGGTGCAAAGCTTAAATGGGAATGTTCCAGAAAATGCTTGGAGAATACAGCTGACTCCTCCACACCTCTTTGGAAAAGGGGGGGGGAAAAAAAAAAAAAAAAGAAGCCTCTGGAGAAGCTAATCTGTGCAGAAGCTGAGCTTCCGGAGGTAGGAGACTTGAAAACATGGGACTAGGGAACAGGAAACCTGAAAGACACGATACTTGAGGTCCGGGGACCCTAGGGACACAGGACCTGAGACATGGGCCTCGTGGAGAGGTGACCCAGGAGCACGTGAATCCTGGGATCCTGGGATATATTACCTGGGAACATGGGATCCATGGACAGGACTATGCCATTTCCAACAGAGTGCTCTAATAAAAGCCCCATGGCCTCAGAGGAATAACACATCTTTCTATCACCCAGCACAGCTATGGAGAAGCCCAGATTTCTGTGAATATTGGAGAGTATCTGTCCCTGCGTTTGGTTTTGGCCAGCTCCGTCACACCTGGAGTGGGTGGGGAACTCCACTTCTGAAACTGGGGAAGAGCTGGGTGGTCAGAAGTGCAGCTGGGAAGGGACCCTTGGCAGATCCCAGTCTCGGAGCAGGGTCTTTGTATTTTTTTCAGCCCTATCCCCTCTCATCTAATTTTTTGCTTGCTGCCCCTTGCTCCATCTCTCAGAATAACTCAGCTCTGGTGTCCCTTGAGTTGATCCTGGCTCTTCTTGGACCGTCTGGGCTACAATGACCTGCCTCGGCTCCCTCCACTCTCCCTGGAGAGAGTCTTCAACCACCCTAAAGCCTCTCCGTTTCTCCTTCCCTCTGCCCCTCCCTCTCCTGGCTTCCCAACCCCTTCTCCTTGAAAACCGGAGGCTGGGCACCACAGCCTCCCTTGGCCACACCCTTCTCTACATGCCTGGGTTCTGTGCTTTGGAAAAGGAAGAAGGAGGAGGGCAGGAAAAAAGTCTGTATCAAGGCAGCTGGAGAATTTCCAGGATGCAGGGAAATTTTGCTCAAAGGCTGGAGAAGGAAATGTGCATCACAATCAGTTACTCTCTGGGTCAGGTTTAAAGATTTATCCAAGCAATACAGCAACCAGCTATAGGGGAAGGAAGGCAGAGGGGATTTCTACCTGTGGATCCTTTCTGAGAGATCCTAGTCCCTGAACACAAGAGAAGTCATATGGAAAGAGATGCTCTGAGGAGTCTTTATGCTGCCTAGGAAAGCTAGATATTTTACGCCCCAAGCAAGCACCTTCCAGAACTAGGAACCATGAGGGCAAATGTTCCCATGATTTAAGCCCCATCCTCACTTCTCATCTCAGCCTGACCAAGAACAACACAGCAGTACTGTCAGCTAAACCCACCTTCTAACACACACCTTTGTTAGGTCAGCCCTGACCTGACCCCTCCCATCCTGCTCAAAAGGGGCTGAGCTGCTCCCAGGACCCCCTCTATGCTCCGGCAGATGAAGGGATGTGTTTGGGTAACTCTCCAAACTGTTTTGCAGGACTTTGGCAGCCCTGACTATTCTTTTCTGGGTCATAGGAAACACCGTGGCAGATGGGTGAGAGTCCAGAGGGCTCTGCGCTTCTCTTTGGTCCCTTACTGGGATATAGTAACAGGGAATTGTCCAACATCAGGCAGTTCCTGGGGACAAGGGAGGTCAGATGGGGTGTCTTTCAACCTCATAGCCCTCAATGGATTTTTCTTCCACAAATGTGTACCCTCATTTTTTTGAGGCCATGTAAAACTTTTGCATCTACAAAAAAACTGTGGACAGGGACTCAAAGCTTTCCTAAAAGAGGCGGCTTTGTCCTTTGCTTGTTTTGAACCTGCCAAACCCCCTAGCTTTGCTTGCTACCCCCTAATTCTCATACAGGAAGAGAAAGCAAGCAATGCATCCTTTCCCAGTCTCCCCAGGCCACTCATAATTTTACACACCCCTGTCATGTCCTACCTCCTCTGTCTCTCTAGGAGACTGAGAGTCCAAGTCTCTGACATGGGTGGAAATAGAAGAAAAGCAGCATGACATGCCACTGGGGAAAGAGGAACGCAGGCAGAGAAGACAAGGCAAGAGGCTGTGACAGAAGGTTTGCTCGGATGTGCAGAGCTGGAGGATCAGAAGCTTTGGAGGATGTTCCAGCTGCTCTCAGCAGGAGAGACTTGGGAAGAGACAATCAGTGGTGCCTCCAGCATCGAGCTCTGTGAGATGTACAAGGTCTAGCCTCAGAAACTCCTCCCCTCGATGCTCCCAGGAAGCTTTCTCTCCATCAGCCCACGGTCTCGCCAGGTTTCCCTTTCCCAGGATCTTGCATCAGCCTGGACAAATGTATTTACTTTATCTGGATCCGGTGATGATGCGGCTGACTGAAACACTTGAACTAGGAACATGGATTTCTAGAAATGCAAGCTGCCATTGCTTGTCCGTTGCTAATACCTAACACAGCTGCTCTCCATTCACCAATCCTCCTCCTCCTTCCCGTGTCCCTGGAGACACCAGCGGTCTGCATCACTGCATTAAAAGAGAGCCTTGTTTGCAGCTGGAGATGTACCCCTGGAGTGAATTTTTGGAATGACCCTGAAAAAAACCTTACAAAGGGTCTGTGGAATGTTTGGCAGCATTCAGCAGAAGAGGGTATTACTGAAATAAATTTAACAAACTTAACACTGAGAGGTTTTGGGTCTGGATTTTTTTCTTCAAAATAAACGCATAGTGTCTTACTGTCCATTACCTACAATATTCAGTTTCTGGTAGAAATACGCATTTTTAAGAATGGCACCATCAGCACCTTTGAGGACTCTCAAAGGGGTTTGAGGGTTGCTATCAACAGGTGCTGCGTATGAGAATGAGACAGGCCAACCACCGCACATCTTCCAAAGCCCAAACGTATTTTTAAATTGCAGGTTGCCTGCTGAAGTAATTTAAAATAGCTCTCTGTCTTTGGAAAGGTTTATGATTAACTGATATGTTATTTGTACTTTCTACCAGTACCTGTTAATGCCCACGTCTGGATCTTCAAATTTTCCACTGTGTACTTTTTGTCTGGAGAAAACCTTGGACTAGAGATAAGGCCATTTCAAAAAATGTATTTCTAGCAGCTCATGCTTCCAGTCCACCAGTCCGGGCTTGAGGCTGTGTCCAGATCATGAAATACATACTGTTTGTCACCTTTGTTGGTGTGGCTGGTGAGTATATTTTTTACTTCCATTTTTGTAACTTACAGGGAAGCTCATTTTCTGAGCAAATTTGCAAGGTAGTCTACTGTGGGAAAGTGAAGTCCGGTTTCAACTTGCAAAAGTTTTAAGGCAGAGCACTGCAACTTCTTTTCACTGCTGTCTGCTCATAACAGCTTGTTTCACAAAATGTGGAATGAATGCCTTCATAGCAGTTCTTGACCCAGGAATACTGAAATGTGTCCATAGCTTCAAAAAAGACTGTTTCTCTTGTAAGGACTATGAAGCACAAAGGTAACACCTCTGCCTCAGGAAGTCTGAATGCTGCTGTAATTTTTTGGCCTATGGGCGAGTGCTCCAAGGAAATATCTCTGCAGACTTGTTTTGTACTTACAGTCAGTCCACTATTGACCCCCACTACTGCAGACAGGATCCTGGGACAGACACACCTTTGATCCGATCCAGCAAGAGCATTGTTGTGTTCCTACGCTCACCCTGGAACTAGCAGCCAGTGCTTTAGATGCAGATACATGAGATGCCAGTCTAAGTCTGACCACCTTATTTTAGGGAGCAGCAAATGAATGTCCATTAGACTTGCCCACCACTGCTACCATGAGTTTTTATAGAAGTAGAGCCTACAAGTGAGATGCTTGTTTCAGTCACAGGGGCACAAGATTCCTTATGTCAGATGTTGACGTATGCCACTTCTATCTCCCAGTTGCCTTCCCCATCAACGCTGATGATGATGATGACAAGATCGTGGGAGGCTACACCTGTGCAGAGAACTCTGTCCCCTATCAGGTGTCCCTGAATTCTGGGTATCACTTCTGTGGAGGTTCCCTCATCAACAGCCAGTGGGTCCTGTCAGCTGCTCACTGCTACAAGTCGTGAGTGTTACAAAAAATTAAAAAAATAAATTATTCCGTAACCTATTTCTTTCTTCCAGTTCACTTCTAGCAAGTATTCTGGGCTGTGAGATCCAAATATGTAAGTGACTCTGTTCTGACAGGAGACAAGCAAGGAGTGGGTGGCTCATTCAGGACACTGGGCTGAGGCATCATGAGGGGTTTTCCACTTCTTCAAATGTTTCTGTGAATGCAGAGCACTTTCTGAAATGACAACGTAGTATTCTAGCAATGAGTTACGGGCTGTGATTTCTTACAAATTGCATTAATCCTGCTAAAACTTGGTCACTGGAGAACGGGAAGAGAAATGAGGTCAGGGTGATAGCAGTTTTCAGAATTTTTCTGGAATGGTTGTATAAAGCACTGTTATATATTCAACTTGTCCCGGCTCAACAAAATAAACCTGCAGAAATTCACCACTTCTACAGGGGGTGGGGGTGATCTCAGTGTGGATCCCCAGGATTTATTGCAGGACAAGAAAGATAGCCTGCATGACAACAGCTACTACGATAGTGCTGTTGAAGCGAGTGCATACAGTGACGGGGAGGTTCTTTATAACCTATTGGTAGCAGTCTTTACTGCCATTATATATGCCACTCCTTCTCTTTTCCAGTCGCATCCAAGTGCAGCTCGGGAAACATAACCTGGCCCTCTCAGAATCGACGGAGCAGTTGATTAGTTCAGCTAAAGTCATCCGCCACTCTGGCTACAGCTCTGCAACACTGGACAATGACATTATGCTCATCAAACTTGCCAAACCAGCCCAGCTCGACCGAGCTGTCCAAACAGTTCCTCTGCCTACCAGCTGTGTGACCACAGGCACCGAATGCCTAATCTCTGGCTGGGGCAACACACTCAGCAATGCCAGTGAGTATTCTGTGGGAGTGTACAGCATCATGAGGGCCCGGGGGACACTCTAAGACCTCGCAATTAACTCCAACCAGTACAGGGTAAAGCACAGAGAAGTGCTGTGGCACAGGCCTTTTTGAGTGATCAGTCCGTGTAGGCCTTAACCATTTAACTGCTTTAAAGGCAGGCCTTTAGAAGGTCCTTCCTCTTGTTCTGTGTCACGAACATGGAATCGCATAAGTCATCCATGCGCCGTTCACCAGCGTGTTCGCAAAGCCATAGATTTTGTGGCCTGGTGCTATCAGCTGTGCAGTGCCAAGCAGTAGCAATTTAACTAATATCAATAGAGTTGTCAGGTCTCTGAGAACAAGATCAAAATCTGTGATTGTAGATCTAAAGTTACTACAGGAGAATTCCATTCTCTTACACCAATGGTCAGAGGCGTGGATGGTGAATGGTGTCTAACCCACTGATGACAACTAAACCTGCACCAGAGGAAAGGATGGTTTTCCCGGTCTTCCCAGGTTTCCTCCAGCCCATGTGCTACCAGAGTAGCTCTTAGCTCCACGCTTGCCAATTTATGATTTTTCTAGGTATCAGAAAAATTAACGTGGCTGCAGTGTAGAACCTGGGTGGGCCCATGGGTAGAATCTGTTCCATCTAAACAAAAGGAATCCACGCTGCAGTTACTGTTCAGAGGAAAAATGACGACCGCTGAAACAGGATATTCAGTCATTACTTTTCTGCTAAGAAAGATCTTCTCCGGGCTCTGAAATGAACTCGGTGATGCCATCAACCATCTCTCCCTATTTTCTTGTAGATCTGTATCCAGACACCTTGCAGTGCCTGAAGGCTCCTGTACTCTCCTCCAGCGAGTGCACCAAAGCCTACCCTGGGCAAATTACCCAGAACATGATATGTGTAGGATTCATGGAGGGAGGGAAAGACTCCTGCCAGGTAAAACATCTGCCTCTCCTTTCCCATATGTTTCTCTCCTGCCTTTCGCTAGTAGAAGAGGCCATCATATTAGAGAATCTGCTATAGTCACTGCACTAGCATGCCTGAATGTTGGTTTTTTGAACAACAGTGGCGGCTTAGGGTGGAAGTTGCTTGTGGAGTGAGGCTGGGTTTTGTTCCACTCAGTTAGTCACTGTCCCTTTTCTGAGACAGCAAATACCTCTGCCCTAATTCTCCACAAGCAGACGATGCCACCTCCTGCGCCTTAGGCTACTGAAAATGGAGGAGTGCTTGCTGCACCGAAGAGTCAATAGTAATCACGGTGACTTTAGAGCTTAGGACACAAATGTTAGTTTTGGACTCACCGAAAATGGAATAGCCAGTATGCCAAGATCCAGGCAGTCTGGAAAAGGAACACACCTGGCAATTGCTCTGCATTTTACATGTGCCTAGCTCCATGGAGATATTTGGCAGAATAATATTTAAGACACACATATCCTAAGCATCTGCCAAGGACTGCATCCAACAAAAAACAGGCAGCTTACTCATCCTCAGCTGCGGTGCCCTTGGAGCTAAAGTAAGGCACAGTAGCGTCAGGTGTAGAGGGGTAATCAGAAATGACCTTTGTACAACAACTGTGTAGAAAAAGCCCAATGGCGGTCCCTCAATTTCTGGGATCTCTGGCTTATCACTTACTCTGGTATCGTTTGCTGAATATCCGTAACCTTTATGTGCACAGGGGGATTCTGGTGGTCCAGTAGTCTGCAACGGGCAGCTCCAGGGCATTGTTTCCTGGGGTATTGGATGTGCGCAGAAAGGCTATCCTGGGGTTTACACCAAGGTTTGCAATTATGTCTCCTGGATTGAAGAAACTATGTCTGCTAACTGAGACACTCTTCTTCTACGTGACCTGCTTTTTCGCCTCATCATTTTCTTCTGTTTCGGGACTGGACATACAAAAATTATCAAAAAATAAAGACTTTCAGGCACCCCTTCTTTGTGCAATGTTTCTCTGGGTAATTCCATAGGCTATGATATGGAAGACAGAGGCAGCAGATGTTGCTCTGGTGAAAATATTTCATATTTGTAGTGCCTCTCAACTGGCAGGATCTTGGAACCTTTTGCAGACTCATCTTCCAGAGTCTTTCAGTCCCTTGCATGCAGCCATTTCTGAAGCAGAACATCTTTTCTGTTTATCATCACCTACTCAGGTGCTACAAAACTGCCTAGAACAGAGTGCACAGAATCACACAGGCAGCATACTCCTACTGTAGAAAACAGCAGGCAGCAACACAAACACTCCCCATCCCCCCCACTCCCACCCCCAACAATAGGCCTTCCCATTGCCTAGTGGAACCTCCCTGAAAGCTCTAGTCGGAGAATGAAACAACCTCTTGCTCGGGCTTGTTCTCTTCATGTCTTCATGTGCCAGTGCCACTGGGGCTGCTGTCTATACTTTTTTCTCAGTTAACTGGTCGTACTGGGCTTGCTTATTTTTCCTGGAAGAGTCAAGAGGACAGGGGTGTTCCTGGGTGCTGGTTTTAAGTCCTCCTAACTCCAACTGGCACTGGAGAAAGCTGCCAAAGTTGCCAATGGGCTGTGTAGCTGTCTCCTTAAAAAAGAAAAGGGAAATAGAGAGTTTGAGTAAGAGGGTTGAAAAAAGCAGAGAATAGGTGAAATTAAGGAGGAGAAATGAGGAGAAATTAAAAAGAAATCCGACACTGGTGCAAAGGGAGGAGAGGAAAAGAGCAGGGCATGAAGGAACAAGTGCCATTTGCTTACAGAGACGTTTGGTCTTGGCTCTCTCAGGTGCTTTGTCACTGAAATACCTCTTAGGAGAGTAATAGGTGTCTGAGTCATTGAGATAGTCACAATATACAAACAGGATCAGACCGTAGCTTTGTGTCCCATTGCTCCGGAAGCACTTGGGGCTAACCTCAGGAGGGTTTTGATATTACTCCTCAATGGCATTACAGAATTCTTTTCATTGTGATAATAGGATTAATCCCCAAAGGATTATGGGATTACTTCCAAGGGGGATTACGGGATTAATCCCCAGGTGGATTATGACCTCTCTTTCTCTGGGGAAGCTATAGCGCCCTATAACCTGATAAGTGCAGAGCAGTCAGTTCCCAGGCTGGACTTGTGTGGGCAGAGGTTTGGGCTGATAGCTGAACATTGGCCATTGGCCAGGGTGTAGAGCGGTCCCTGCTCCACACTGGGCAAAGGGTGACATACATTTGTCTTTCCAGGGCAAAGGCAGGTTCAACGGCAGGATCGTGTTCAACAGTGCTTTGAATGGCCAGGATGTAAGTGGCATGTGGGAGAGACCCCAGGCCTTGGTTCCACCTCCCGCCCCAAGGGGCACAGAGAGGGACAAAGGAAACTGGAGTGCTGACAGCCAGGCTGGGTTGGCGTGGTCCAGAGAGGTCCAGGTAGAGTGAAGGGCAGCCCCAAGGGCTGAAAGGGAGCTGAGCTCTTCTGTGTGATGAAGTAAGGAGCACTGGACAAGGCTTGAGGACACTCATATTGACAAATCCTGGGGCCCTGATCTAAGACTGGAATCCTGTGTGATGGGACCCCACTAGAATCTCTTTGAAATCACAGGGGGGGGTTTAAGAACCCCAGAACTGGTTTCAGCAAAGGTGTTCACCTGTAACACCTGAACCATGAAATAATAGGACAGTGTAGGGCAAAAGGACAGAGGCACCTTCCTTCCACAGACAGTAACTTTCTATCCCCTTCGTCCCATCACCAGACAGGATTAACACACATTTGTCTTTCTTGGCAGCACTTTAATGGAGAAACAGCAGTCTATATGAGTACCACAAAGACTCTCTCATCCAAATCTTCCCCCATTCTTCTTGAAAGCTGTACTGCATTGGGGAATACAGTAAAGACTCAAAGAGGTACTTGGGGGAGGGGAGTCATATCCAAGGGCTTCCAGTCTGCCCTCTGCTCAGGTAAGGGTTGTCTCTGGAATTGGGGCAGGTCTTTCAGGGCCTGAAGGAGGGCAGTTTGTAAAGTTTCCCCAGATGCAAACCATTCCTTCGAGTACCAGACCCTGTCCCAGAGCTGCCTCACTCCTCTGGCAAGGGATTTGTCCCTCTGCCTCAGCAGAATGTCCCTGTCCCAGCTTGTGCCCATCATCTTTCAGTCCTTTCCTGGGCACCACTGTAAAAGAAATCTACCAGACGTGAGTTACCCTGGGTTTGCTTTATTGCAGCACTGGATGCACGGGGGAAACAGCTCCACCAAATGTGCATACAGGTGATTACCAACACACAGGTTATATAGAATCAAAACATACATATTCATTATTTTTTCTCAGAAAAGGCAGTCCTATGATAATTTCTTGGAATTCATTTACATAGTCTCCTCCCCGTCACGCATGCTCAGTGATTTGAGTCAGTGGTCCTCAAGGGGTCTCTGGTGGTCATCAGTGGTCACACACCCGTGTTCGCTGGATGACCCTCTTCTTGCAGGCATGCGCAGTATCCTTGCTGGGGATACACCTGTCCATAACAACTTACTTCATAAGATTAATAATGCCAGGCCTATTGTCCGGTTGGGTAGGGACTGTACATGGAATGTAGGAGCATCGTACATTGCCATGGTCAGTTAGCTTCATTACCTATTACCTTGGTTACAAACTCCTTTCCCACGATTACAGGCTTTGAAAGAGTTCTAGGCCTTAAGCAGCTTTCTAGTTAACATGAGTTTTCTTATAGCCAAGCTTCTCTATTTTCTACACCACTAAGAAGAGTCTGTCTCTAACCCGTCCTCAGCTCCCTCCGGGGAATGTGAGGCTGCAACTAATGCTCCCCTGCCTTCTTGTCTTCTAGCCAGACAAACCCAGGACCCTCAATCTCTCCCCACCTGCCCTGTGTTCCAGTGCTCACCATCTCCAAGACCTCTGATAGACATTTCCCTTGTGCTGGGGACACAAGGTGGTTCCAGTCCACAGCTGTGGCCTCCCCAGTGTGGAGCAGGGTGGGCGAATGATCCCTCTCCTGGCCCTGAGAGCTCTTTTCTGGCTAGCAGAGCCAAAGGTATGGTGGGCTGCTGCCACAGAGCACCTTGCTGACTTGGGGTAGTCTTTTGCCCCACACAGACCTAGGTCCTTCTCTCCTGAACTGCTCCTTGATTCACTGGTCCTAACCTTGTCCGGTGAATGGGGTAGGTCCATCCAGAAGGGACCTTTTGAGATCCTACAGTCTAACCCTCCTTGCTCAACCAGGGTTAAGCAAAGTTGGTTATCCAGGACCGTATCCAGTCGAGTTTGGAATATCTCCAAGGGTGGAGATGGCACAACCTCTCTGGCAGCCTGTTCCTAGTAAAAGAATGGTAAAAATGTGTTTTCTTATGGCCAGATGGAATTTAATGCATTTTAATTTGTGCCAATTGCCTCTTGCCCTGTCACTAGGCACCACTGAGAAGAGTGGTTCCCTCACCTTCATTCATACCTCCCTTCAGGTGCTTACACACATTTGTAAGATCCTACCTGAGCCTTGTCTTCTCCAGGCTAAGGGACCCCAGCTCTCTTTGCCTCCTCTAACATGAAAGATCATAGAATGGTTTGGGTTGGAAGGGACCTTAAAGATCATCTAGTTCCAAACTCCTTCACATGGGCAGGGACACCCTCCACTAGACCAGGTTGCTCAAAGCCCTGTCCAACCTGGCTTTGAACACTTCCAGGGAGGGGGCACAGGCTGGTGTAAGGCTCTGATAACAAGTGAATGTCGCAAACATCCATCTTGACCCAAGCGGGGATAAACTGATAACTAGGAAATGTCGCAGACATCCGACTCGACCAAGGACAGAACCTATGGAGGCAGGATACCATCTTGTGAGCTCGTTCGCCTATTCCGGAAGCATGTAGACAAAAGACCATCTGTGTCCTGTGCGTGCGTGCCTATGAAAGGCCTTCACTCAGTCAACCACGAAGTGGCAGGGGAGACTGTGAGACCCCCAAGACCCCCACAACCCACCGACTCATTTCTGGAACATTCCTGAGCACATACTGCGCCTGCTCAGTGATGACAGACCCCCGCCTATGAGGGGGGCACACTGGGTTATAAAAAGGGGAAACACAAGTTTTCGGCGCATGCCTACCACCTGAGGACTACAACTACGAGCAGAGAACATCGCTGGATCCAAGGGTGGTGATATCTTTTCTCTTTTTTTCTCTCTCTCTCTTTCTTTCTTTCTTTCTCTCTCTTTCTTTTCCTCTTTATCAGTCTCTAACTTAATTTTTAGCACATTAGGGTAATATTGTCACAAGTTTTGCTAAACCATTACCTTTCATGGTTCTGCTAAGTTTTGAACGTTATTATGACTTTTGCCAAGCTGTTATCTTTCGTAGCTCTGCTGAGTTTTAAGTAAATTTGTGATTTGTTTGAACCTCTACAGTAATTGTCATTACTCCTGATTACCACGCAGAGAATTAAAAAGTTAACCTCACCCTCACCCACCAAGTGGGACGGGACATTTAATTGGCATCTGTGAGAAGCAGTAAAGAGGTTCCATAAAAGGGGATATCAGCCAGAGTGCTGAAGAAAGGAGAACTGATTTTTGGTTGAAGCCGAAATCTCCGGCAGTAGGTTATGGCAACCCGGGATAAGCCTGCTTTTGACTACTCCTCGCTGTTGCATTTGTTGAAGAGCTATGAAGCTTGTCCAACCCCAAAAGGGCGTAGCTAGGCTGAGGGACACGGGCAGCCTGCGAAAACTGCAGCAGAACAGATAAGAGACTTGGCAAAAGAAAATACGTTCAAGCCTGGCAAGGGAAAGGCTGTGGTTTGCAGTATCTTGGGAGCTACATTGATAGCTGCCCGGAAGGACAAATACGTTGTTAAACAAGCTGAACAGGAGGCAAATGAGTCCTTCCAGGAGCTGGTTAAAAAACTACAGGCAGAACTGGAAAAGGAATGGGTTAAACGGCAGCTAGCTGAAAAAGCGTTAGCAGACGGTAAAAGAATCACGGAAAACTTGAAGGGTAGCCTGCGAGATGCTTTTGTGAGGGAAAGAGAGCTGAAGTTGCAGCTCCCTGGGGACCTTGAGAGCGACCCAGGATTTTCTAGCTTATCAAAAGAAGCCGACCTCATTGCGAGGGAGGTTGCCCCTCACTATCCATGGGAGGAGCTGAGGGCTGGTGACAGAACCTGACCCTACTCCCAAGCTCCGGCCACTTATTAAAACTGAAGTTGTGTATGACGGCAAAGATGTGGAACCCGCTGCTGCCACTAAAGAGATATCTTATACCGTTACTGAACTGGCAAAACTGCAGGAAAAATATAGTAGGCAGGCTAAGGAAACTGAGACCGAGTATGTGTGGAGGGTCTCCCTGACAGGCGGAGACAGAATAAGGCTTTCGGAGGATATTGGGGTCCTGGTGTATTTTTGACCGTAGGTGACGAGCGGGAACCTTGGTCCCTGACCCAGAGGGTGGCGTATTGGGCCAGAGGGTTAGACCCCTTGGAGAGAGGAGATCCCATTGCCATCCCTACCCCTGGAGGGAGCCAGCTTACAGAGAGTATACAGAAGGCGGCTTGCCTCCAATGGATGCATGGTAGGCGCCTAGTTCCCCACCAGCCTTCCCCGATGTTGTTGTTTGCCAATCTGGACAGGATGACTCCCTTGATTAGAGGGTTACCCGACTCACTGAAGATTTACGCTGTGCAAATTCAAGACCGATTAAGAGCCACTGTAGCCATGGGACCTCAGGGTGGACCGGGTCTTACCTGGGGGGAAATTGCACGGGAACTGATCAATTATGGCTGGCGCGTGGGCTATGTCGGAAAGGAGGGGAAGGCACAAGCGGCAGTCCGTAGGACCGAGGCAGAGGAGAAAATACTCTGCCCCCGAGACAGGAGCTTTGTGGGAAGGGCGCAAGGAATCAACTGTGGAAGGAAGGTTGAGATAAGGGTATTCCCTGAGAATTAATGGACGGCCGACCCCTCCCCGATTTGCAGCTGCTTGTAAAAATGTGGAAACCGATAGATAGAGGCCGGCTGGGAAAGGAAAGTGTCCCCATGGCCCCTGTACCTCAGAGACTGGCCATTCCCATGGCTCCCATGGGGGGGCCCACCAGCCCTCCAATGTCGGGATACTCTTTGTGCCTGATCTCAATGAGTGAGCCGGGGGATGGCCGGTGGGTGTATTTTAGAAGGCTCACTGAAAACGAGCAGGGGGACCTACTGGTAACCTTTCCCCTTGGTGCCTTTAAGACTCCGGTCACTTTTCTGGTAGACACAGAGGCCCAAATGTCTGCTTTAAATGCCAATACCACTGGCCGGAGTGGGATTGTCCCTGATAAAAACCAGATATGGGTTACCGATGTGTTCGGAGATTCCAAACTCCAACCTACAGACCAAGTAAAGTGCTGGTTGCCAGGAGACACCACCCCCACCGAGACCACTATGGTATTAGGAGTGCTCCCTACAAATATTTTGGGATTGGCTTTATTGAAAGGGAAGTCCTGGACAGACTCGGCAGGGAGGGAATGGAAGTTCGGGTCTCTAGCAACCCTGATAAGGCTTTTGCAGACTGCTCCTACTCTTCCCCCGTCCAAAATTATGAATGCGAAACCCTTTTCCCTACCACTGGGAGCGTGGGAATCGCTCCGGTGATAAGAGAGCTGCAGGAACAGGGGGTAATTATTCAAACTCACTCCCCTTATAACTCCCCAGTGTGGCCAGTTCGCAAACCAAATGGTAAGTGGCGGCTAACGATGGATTATCGGCGCTTAAACGCCGGCACTAGTCCCCTGACAGCGGCCGTGCCTAATATAGCCAAATTGATTGCCACCATACAGGAACGGTCCCATAAAATTTTAGCCACCATTGATGTAAAAGATACGTTTTTCATGGTTCCTCTACAGGAAGGTGATAGAGATAGACTGGCATTTACATGGAAAGGTATACAATACACCTTTACCCGTTTGCCCCCAGGATATCGGCATTCGCCTACCTTGGCGCATCACGCCCTGGCACAAGTACTAGCAGAAATCACCCACAAGGAAGGAGTTAAAATGTACCAATACATTGATGGTATATTGGTGTGGGGGGGGGGTCCGATGCCACTGCAGTGGGACAAACCCAAAAGAAAATAATTACTCACCTGGAAAGTTCAGGACTTCAGGTTCCAGCAGAAAAGGTACAACACCCCTCCCCTGAGGTGAAGTTCTTAGGTATATGGTGGAAAGGAGGAGTGGTATGTATTCCTCCCAAAACCTTTGCTACCTTAGAAGAAATAAAAATCCCCAAAACCAAAAAGGAGCTGTAACATACCCTAGGCTTGCTGGTATTCTGGAGGAAACTTATTCTGGATTTTTCTATCATAGCTCGTCCCCTGTACGATTTAACACGCAAAAAAGCTACCTGGGATTGGACCCCTGTTCATGAGGAAGCCCTAAAATTACTAGTGTTTGAAGCAGGAGCATATCAAGCTTTGGGCCGATACAAGCTGGGTGGAGAATGGATTCAGAGTAGCCCTGAAGAGAACAACTTGGGAGTGTTGATTGACGAAAAGCTCAACATGAGCTGGCAATGTGTGCTTGCAGCCCAGAAAGCCAACCATCTCCTGGGCTGCATCAAAAACATCGTGACCAGTGGGTCGAGGGATGTGATTCTACCCCTCTACTCTGCTCTGGTGAGACCCCACCTGGAGTACTGCGTCCAGCTCTGGGGGCCCCAATAGAAGACAGACATGGAGCTGTTGGAGTGAGTCCAAAGGAGGGCCACGAAGGTGATCAGAGAGCTGGAGCACCTCTCCTGTGAGGAGAGGTTGAGAGGGTTGGGGTTGTTCAGCCTGGAGAAAAGGTGGCTCCGGGGAGACCTAATTGCAGCCTTCCAGTACCTGAAGGGGGCCTACAGGAAAGATGGAGAGGGACTGTTTATCAGGGAGTGCAGTGATAGGAGAAGGGGTAATGGGTTTAAGCTAAAAGAGAGTAGATTTAGATCAGATGTTAGGAGGAAATTCTTTACTGTGAGGGCGGTGAGACACTGGAACAGGTTGGCCAGAGAGGTTGTGGCAGCCACATCCCTGGAAGTGTTCCAGGCCAGGCTGGACGAGGCTTTGGGCAACGTGGTCTAGTGGAGGGTGTCCCTGCCCATGGCAGGGGGCTTGGAACTAGATCATCTCTGAGGTCCGTTCCAACCCAAACCATTCTGTGATTCTAAGATTCTATGATTCTATGATCTACAACCTGATGTAGCTTCTTTCCTGGTTGTCCTTGACGTCCCTGACCAGATTTAATTCTATCAGGGCTTTAGCTTTCCTAACCTGATCCTTAGCTGCTCGGACAATTTTTCTGTATTCCTCCCAGGCTACCTGCCCTTGCTTCCACCCTCTGTAGGCTTCCTTTTTTTGTTTGAATTTGTCCAGGAGCTCCTGCTTCATCCATGCAGGCCTCCCGGCATTTTTGCCTGACTTCCTCTTTGTTGGGATGCATCGCTCCTGAGCTTGGAGGAAGTGATTCTTGAATACTAACCAGCTGTCTTGGGCCCCTCTTCCCTCCAGGGCTTTGTCCCATGGTACTCTACAGAGCGAGTCCCTAAAGGGGCCAAAGCATGCTCTCCTGAAGTCCAGTGTAGTGAGCTTGCTGTGTGCCCTCCTCCTTGCTTCTCTAAGGATCCTGAACTCCACCATTTCATGGTCACTGCAGACAAGGCTGCCCTTGAGCTTCACATCCCCCACCAGCCCCTCCTCGGTGGTGAGAACAAGGTCTAGCATGGCACCTCTCCTTGTTGGCTCCTCTGTCACTTGGGGAAGGAAGTTATCATCCACACATTCCAGGAACCTCCTGGAATTGTGGAACTGTGCTCTGCTGTGTTGTCCCTCCAACAGATGCCGGGGTGGCTGAAGTCCCCCAGCAGAACCAGGGCTTATGAACATGAGGCTGCTCCTATCTGTCCATAGAGGGCCTCATCCACTCGGTCTTCCTGGTCAGGTGGCCTGTAGCAGACCCCCACTATAATGTCTCCTGCCCCCGCTCTCCCTTTAATCCTGACCCATAAGCTCTCGGTCGGCTCCTCATCCGTCTCCATGCACTCCAGCTGACCATTGATATAGAGGGCAACACCCCCTCTTCGTCTCCCCTGCCTGTCCTTCCTAAAGAGCCTGTATCCTTCCATTCCAACACTCCTGTCATAGGAGCCATCCCACCACGCCTCCATGATGCCAATGACATCATAGCCCTGCAGGGCTGCGCATGTCTCCAACTCCTCTTGTTTTTTCCCATTGCTATGCGTGTTTGCATAGAGGCATTTAAGTTGGGCCCCTGATGAAGCTGGCTTACTGGCTGGAGTGGCTGGAATTCCTTTGAGGTACTTCACTGGTGTTTCCCTGCTGGTTCCTATTAGCTCAGGAGCCCCTGGTTCATCTCTGTAAGGCTTCAAGTGTGCTGCAGTGTGTCCAGCATGTCTCAGGGCAACAGGGTGAAGGCCCTCACTAGTACCCTGTCCCTCTAACCTTGGCATGTCATTCCACTGCTTGTTGCAGGCAAGCCTGATATTATCCCACTCTCCTTTCAAGCCTAGTTTAAAGCTCTATCAACGAGCCCAGAAAGCTCCTGGGCAAAGACACTCTTTCCCCTTTGAGAAAGGTGAATCTCATCTGATGCCAGCAAGCCTAGTACTGTATAGGCCATCCAATTATCGAAACCCCCAAAATTATGGTGGTGACACCAGCCACGGAGCCATGTATT
Source organism: Grus americana (assembly GCF_028858705.1). NCBI lineage: Eukaryota > Metazoa > Chordata > Aves > Gruiformes > Gruidae > Grus > Grus americana. The sequence goes on along the minus strand of NC_072852.1, from coordinate 86,091,894 downwards.
AACAGACTAGATCCATCTGTTTCTCCCAAAGTCACGGCTTGCAAGTGGAAGGAAAAAGGAAAAAAATAACCTGTGCACCATATTCCCTCACCCGCATGGAAGAGCAGTAGTGGGTAACAGTCCAAGGGCCGTACCAGGCTAGGAAGTTTCCTAGTAATGTCTGTAATCTGGGCCCCAGGGAGGCAGCAGACGTCCCTAAGAGGAGGGTCTTTTCGTCACATTGGACCCTCTGTTCCCCTCAGAAGGGAGTTGCCTACAACTATAACCTGCCTTTTCTTCCTCATGGGGGGTGGTTGTGATACGGGGGGTGGGGGGGTGGGGGGGGGGTGGACCTTTCTGACCTTGGCGATGCCTATGGTGTAGATGCACCATCATCCACGTCATCCATTGACTGGCCTTCCACAGCCAGCGCCTCATAGCTATTGTACAGAGGCACCTGGGAGGGCAAGGTGGGCAAGGAGGAGGTTTGCCTGCCACCCCAAGCATGGTCTTGCCTCCATTCACTCCTTTCCTTTAAGCTACTGCCTTCATCCTGGCAGGGGGAGGATACAGGGTCCTCTTGATCTTGGGTTTTGTCTGGTAGCTGTTTCTGTTTCTGTTTCAGGGAGGGCAGAGCATGGCTCCACCAGACTATCTCTTTCTCAGCCTCCCTGATGCTCCTTAACCTTTCTACTTCCTATCGTAGTTGTGCTGCCAGGCTGAGCAGATTGTCCACCTGGTCACACCTCACACAGCCGTTCTCACTATTGCCATCCGTTTCCAGTGACAGGCTCTGGCACTCCCTGCAGCCCGAGACCTGGATGGCTGCATGTTTTCATGGGAGCTCTGTCTGGGTTGCCATATGCATTCTGGCAAAGGCAGAGGAAATTGCTTTCTGCCAGGTGGATACCATAGCTAAGCTCCTTCCCGAGAGGTTTTCCCCAGGAAAACCTCCTGTGCGCTGAGATCTGCCACACCACTGCGGGTTGTGCTGGCACTGTAGCAGTGTGAGGGACCACGTCTTGAGCGGACTGTCTCAAAGCTTGTTTGCAATCCTGGTAAGCCCATTGCGAGGCTTCCCGACAGTTTGGCTGAGCCCGGTTGCAATGAACAGACCAACAGGGGTCAAAGAACAGCCACGTCGCTTTGGGGGGGTGTGTGTGGGGTATGTTTAGACAGGGGCGACCACCCCAGCCTGTTGAGACCTGTGTAGTCCATGGTGAAGAATCACACGGTGGTCGCGTGCACCTCATGGGACCAGCGTGTCGAGACTGAGAGCATGCGCAGGGATGCGGTACGTGCCGTGGTCTGGGAAACGACCTCCCTGAACGCCCTATAAAGGACTGCTTGATCAAACGGCGAACGGGACCCTCACCGCCGGAGCACACAAAGACTACGGACCAACGGGACGCCACTGGATCCATGGTGGTGACTATCTTTTGCAACTCTATCCCGACTGCTTGCTAGATTTCCTCCTTTTCTATTCTCTCTCCCTTTCCTATCGCTACTCTCTTACGACAGGAAATAAATACTTTGTTCAGATAGGTAGTCAATAAAGTCCTTCGGTTAGCGGCATTTGACCTCGTTCGTGTCTTAATCTCACTCTGGGTATAACAACGAATCTCCCCAGCCCGGCCCTTCCCGGATCGGAACAAGCAGCTCCCCTTGGTGACTGATGAACAGCTTTGTGTCTTTGTGTTAGACTCACTCCAGCAAGTCCATATCTTTCTTGTACTGGGGAGCCCGGAATTTGGACCCAGCACTCCAGATGTGGCCTCACCAGTGCTGAGCAGAGTGGAAGGATCACCTCCCTTGACCTTCTGGCAACACCCTTGCTAATGCAGCCCAGGACATTGTTGACCTTTTTTTTTGCTGCAAAGGTGCATTGCGGGCTCATGGTCAGCTTGCTTTCCACCAGGACCGCCAGATCCTTCTTGGCAAAGCTGTTTTCCATCCAGTCAGCTCACAGTGTGCACTGGTGCTTTGGTTATTCATCCCCAGATGCAGGACCCTGCACTTCTCCTTGCTGAACATTAAGAGATCCCTCTCCACCCAGTTCCCCAGCCTGCTGAGGTCCCTCTAAATGCTGGCACAACCTTCTGGTGTATCAGCCACTCCCTCCAGTTCTGTATCATCTACAAACTTGCTGAGGGTGTATCCCATCCCATCCCATCATATAGGCCATTAATGAAGATGTTGAACAGTATTAATCCCAGTATCGACACCTGGTGTACACCACTACAGACTGACTTCCAACTGGACCATCTGCCACCGATCACAGCCCTCTGAGCCTGCACGGTCAGCCAGTTTTTAATCCACTGCACTGTCCCCTTATGTAACCAATAATTTGCCTGCTTCTCTATGAGGATGTTATGGGAGACAGTGTCAATGGCTTTACAAAAGTTGAGATAAACAAGATCCTCTGCTCTCCCGTCGTCCACCAAGCTGATCACGATGTCGTAGGAGGCAATGAGGTTGGTCAGGCATGATTTCTCCTTCATAAACTCTTGCTGACTACACCCAATCACCTTCTTGTCTCTCGTGTGTTTGGAAATGCTTTCCAGGAGGATATATTCCATCACCTTCCCAAGGACTGAGGTAAGGCTGACTGGCCTCTCTAGGTCTTCCTTCTTGCCCTTCTTAAAGATAGGAGTGATACTTGCTCTCTTCCAGTACTCAGGAACCTCTCCCACTCCCCATGACCGCTCAAGGACAATCAAGAGTGGCCTCGCAGTCACACCAGCAAGCTCCCTCAGCAGTTGTCAATGCTGTACATCCAATTTGCTTAAGTGCTCCCTAATCTGGTCCTCCTCCACTGAGGATGTCTTCCCAGTTCCAGACTTTTCATCTAGTCTCAGGGGCCTGGGATTCCTGAAGGCTGGTTTTACTGGTAGAGACTGAGGCAAAGAAGGCGGGAAGGCAGGAAGCTAGGAAAGAACGAAAGCAGAAAGGAAGACAGGAGAGGAGGGTTGGCAGGAGGGCAGGAAGAAAGGCTCAGGGAGTGATGGTAGCCGTGAGTATCTGCCGTGGCTTGGGGTTCCTCACCTACAGGACTGTGCTTCATGCCCGGATACCTTTGAGACTTGGGCTACATCTCATACCTCAGAGTGTTCAGGTCACAGGGTAGTGGCACGACGCGGGGACCCTGGTGCAGAGCAGCGTGCCCCTTCCCTGGAGACCAATGGGGCTAAGGGACCAGTGTGTACATAGAAGTGCTCAGTGGCATGGTCCTGCTGGCGCTCCGGAACTTGGAGCCCCTCGCGCATGGCAGTGTGCTGAGCCCTGGGTGGCTGGCAAGGCACCTGTACTCTTGGAAACCACAGGGTGAGCAATCCCTGGAGACCCTCAAATCTCGTAGACACACAAGTGCACACAGGAGTGTTCAGTCCCGGGACCCCTTGACAGATTCAACTCCAGGTTGGCCTTGGCCTTTGTGTTGGGTTTTGTGTGGCAAGGTTTTGGTAGCGGGAGGGGCTACAGGGGTGGCTTCTGTGAGAAGTTGCTAGAAGCTTCCCCTGTGTCTGATAGGGCCAATGCCAGCCGGCTCCAAGATGGATCTGCCCCTGGCCTAGGCCAAGCCAATCAGCGCCTTTGTGATAACATATTTAAGAAGGAAAACAAAGGAATTAAAGGAAACTTTTGCAACCGGAGAGAGGAGTGAGAAGATGTAAGAAGCTCTGCAGACACTAAGGTCAGTGAGGAAGGAGGGGGAGGAGGTGCTCCAGACACCAGAGCAAAGATCCCCCTGCAGCCCGTGGTGAAAACCATGGTGAAGCAGGCTGTCCCCTGCAGCCCATGGAGGAAGGATGAGGGGGTGTAGAGATTCCACCTGCAGCCCGTGGAGGACCCCACGCTGGAGCAGGTGGAGGCACCTGAAGGAGGCTGTGGCCCGTGGGAAGCCCATGCTGGAGCAAGTCCGGGCCGGACCGGTAGACCCGTGAAGAGGGGAGCCCACGCCAGGACAGGTTTGCTGGCAGGACTTGTGACCCTGTGGGAGAGACCCCACGCTGGAGCAGTCTGCTCCTGAAGGTCTGCACCCTGTGGGAGAGACTACGCTGGAGCAGTTCGTGAAGGACTGTAGCCCGTGGGAGAGACTCCATGTTGGAGCGGGGGAATGTTGAGAGGAGTCCTCCCCCTGAGGACAAAGAAGGGGCAGAGACAATGTGTGCTGAACTGACTGTAACCCCCATTCCCTGCCCCCTTGTGCCACTCAGGGGGGAGGAGGTTGAAGCCGGGAGCGAAGTTGAGCCCGGGAAGATGGGAGGGGTGGGGGGAGGTGTTTTAAGACTTGATTGTATTTTCTCATTGCTCTACTCTGTTTTGCCTAGTAATAAATTAGATGAATCTCCTCTCTACATTCAGTCTGTTTTGCTCGTGACGGTAATTAGTGAGTGATCTCCCCCGTCCTTATCTCGACCCAAGCCTTTTGTTATACTTCTCCTCTCCCATCCCGCTGGGGGAGGGGTGAGTGAGTGGCCGTGTGGCACCCGGCTACCGGCTGGGCCTAAACCACGACAGCCTTCCAGCTGGTGGAGAAGGAAAGGGCTGTGTGAACTATTCCACATCCTGCGTACCCATGCGTTAGTGTAACAGGCTGAAAGGGAGAAGAAATGGAAGAGGGTGAAGGAAATAGGAGGAGGACAGGTGTGAGAGAGGACAGAGACGTAAGGGGAGGGGGACAGAGAGAAAGAGAGTGGAGGAGGAAAGTGAGATGGCAGAGAAATGAGGTAAGGCAGTGAGTACAAGAAGAAAGGAGGGTCAAAAGGTGATTCAGAGATGGGCAAGAATAGGCAAGAAATTGGAGACCAGGCAGAAGACAGATGATACCGCCACTTTCCTTAAGTAGACAGAGTTGGAGGGCAAGAGGAGAAAATGGGGTACTGTCAAATACAGGGCTGTGTGTGTGCTGTGGGCAGATCCTTGTTTGCATGGAAAGGTTTGTGCTACGCTGCTCCAGCTTTTGAGCCACTGTGGGTCTTGCTCAGCACAGAAATACGTGCCTGAGTCATTGAGTAGGGCATGATCTATCTCCACAGATAAGCGGTTGTCCTTAGTCCCATTACTATGGAAGTGATTTCTGAATTCCTTCTCAATCTCTGCCCTGCCACCTTCCACTGAGTATACAACCAACTGCAGAGTGGCGTCCTTCCTCGCGGGCAACTTGTACCAGTACAGGGTTGAGAATGCATTCTCCTTTTGGGAACAGTTCAGAGTCGCAGTGTCTCCCACTCGGACAACTGTGTCTGGCGATTGCTGAAGGGCCTGGCCTGGAAAAAGAAAAGAGGTGTGAGGAGTGAAACACATTGAAGGGGACATGAAAATACATCCTTGAAGTACGACATGGGATGCGGTGGCATAAGGATGTCAGCAAGCTATGGGACAGTGTCCCGTTTCTCTGGGAGACACACACAGGAGAAAAAACACCCATAAACCAGCTTAAATTCAATAGTAAATTTGTTCTGAAAAATAAGGACTTCAGAACTCTCAACTGAAATATTAAAATGGGACATAAAAAGCAAATTTGTAGATCTGCAGAGTCTTCTGAGTTAAGAGGTTGAGGAAAAGCTCCGCTTGTTCATTGCCCATCCTTCCCTGGAAGCCTTGGGCAATGGGGCGCTGCCAGCAACTGGGCACGCAGCTGGGGCAGCAGCAGTGGCTCCAGTGCAGCTGTTCAAGTGGAAGGGAAGCTCACTTACCTACAGGGGCCAGGATGGCCACAAGGAACCAGTGCAAAACCATGGAGAAAGGCCACCTCCTTCCAGCAACCTGCCCGTGGTGGCAGCACAGGCACAGAGATGCGTGCAGAGGAAAGGCTGAGAGAGGAAGAGACACATCTCTTTGCAAGTGGGCGGGGCAGTGAGAGAGAGCCTGAAATATGAGAAGGCAGTTGGCTGGCTGGGAACAGTGGGGAATGACACCTGCATGCAGGCGTGAGGTGCACGTACTCCGCTCTGCTCACTTCCTCCTGCACGTGAGTATGTATGTCTACGCGTAGGTGGGAGATAAGTGTTATCACAGGAGCGTGGCAGGGCTGTGTGGCAGCCTGAGTGTGTGCACGGCACAGGGATGCACGGAGGCACCAAATGAAGGGAAGAGAAAGAGTGCTCGGGAATGCATGTTTGTGCCTGTGCCCCTCATCTCAGTCTCCTCTCCAGGCACCCTCACAATCACAGACTCCCAACCCTGCAAGCTGCAATGTGGAATCTTCTCTGCTTATCCCAGTGCTGCTCATCATGTTGCCCAGGTATGAGAAAGTACACAGTTTGGGCCCAAGAGAGCCTCTGCACGTCTGTGCCATGCTGTGGGCCCAGCAGTGCACAGTGGTGGAAGGCCGGCCCATACAAGAGAGCAAGTGATCTGGCTGCTCAAGGCTGCCATGAGCTTTTAGGACACCCTTGTGTCCTTTTAGCAGAAGGGTGCAGCAATGTCTTCAGCTCCCAGACCCTCTGTTGCAGGTCCAAGCGTGTCCCATTGCATTCATTTCCACAAACTATCTACAGGAGATTCAGGAATGACCTCGGATTCCTCAAAAGAAAAGGGAGAAAAGAACGAAGAGAGTCTGCTAAATTGTGCAGGCACAGGAAGAAACCCCACACGCCCACAAACCCCCCAGCACTCTAGCTGAGAGGAGGCTGTGCTTGAAGTGTCCTCTCCATTTCCCATGGGCTTCCCTGGGGCGTGCAGGTGGCAGGGCAGTGCACTGGGAGCCTTGCAGAACACACGGTATTTGAGGAGTTAGTGACCTTGAACAGGCCATGCCTTGTGCTTAGGGCTTGAGAAGCCCATATATTGGCATGAGAAGCTGCAGCATGGGAACCTGCTGGAGTGCCCCATGCCGGCCTGTGCCGCGCCATTGGTGTGTGTAATGACAGAGATAGCACTCTAACCTGTCAGGAAACGTTCTGTTAGCTGCCCAGATTGCTAACATAATCTGTAATTTATGTAATATCTTTGGGAACGGTAAACCGTATGTGGATCAAGAGGTGGAAGGTAGTGATCTTGACCCAGAGACCACTGTACGTGGAGGAGTTAGTGATCCACATAGGAGTTAACCTGAGTAGGCGCAGACCTGTGCTGTGCTGCACGTGCAATGTTGCCTTCAGGCCTGTGCTGTGCTGCACATATCCCTTGGCCATAGGATAACCTCAGAGAGGTCGTTGTAACGGAGGAGTATGTGGGCAGCTCCCACTTTGTACTGCCTATTACACCACCTGCCTGGCCTCACACGAACATCCTTTCTGTTTGACAGTGAGAATGATGAGCCGGGTTGGCTGGAGTTAAATGAGAGGAAGTCTGTGGAGTGCAGACTGAAGAGAGACAGAAAGAAGAAGGTGGGGAGACAAAGGGAGGGAGAGAGAGGAAGAAGAGTTGACGGAAGTTAATATAATGTAAATGAGAGTTAAACAAAGAGGGAGGCAAGGAGGAGTGGGGTGGCAAGACGAGAAAGCAGGACAAATGAACTCAGAGAGTCTGAGAAGAGGAGGAAGGGAAGGCTAGGAAGCAGATGAGGTAATGAGACGAAAGGGATCATCATGCCTGATGAGGAGGAAAGCAGGTCTGTTTTGTGCAGGGGGAGGTTTGTGCTCAGCTCCCTCAGCAGCCTCGCCACTGTGTTTCACTTTCAGCACAGTAATACATGCCAGAGTCGTTGAGAAAGGCACGGTCTATCAAGAGCGTCATCCCATCTCCTTGTATCTCACTGCTCTTGAAATGGCTTTGGAAATCCTTCTCAACATTTGCATTACCACCTTGGAATGCAGAAGACACAAGGACCAGCCTGGAGTCCTTCCCCAAAGGCAGCTTGTACCAGTACATAGCTGTGCTGGAGGATTTCTTCTTGGAACAGCTCAGATTCACGGACTGGTCTTGTCGTATCACCGTGTCTGGGGACTGTTCCAGAACCAATGCTGGAAGGGAAAAGGAGGAACATTGAGGAGGAGGAAAAAAGTGGAAAAACGTGAACTAGGCACTGTCGGTTGGTAGAGAAGACGGCAAGAAGGAACAGGACAGGCTAGGGAGCAGCAGAAGGCATGGGACAGTTCTTCAGATCAGCAGATGAGTTTCCAATCTCTCTCCGATAGGCAAGAAACATTCCTGGGCAGTTTGTGTCCAAAAAAGGAACCATTTGAGGGCTGTGCGCGGAAGAAAAAATAGCTGTTGCAGGAGATTCAGGGATTTCTGCCCACCTTATTCATCGCCCATCCTCAGTGCAGGAAGCTTTGGGGAATCAAGCACTGCCAGCAGCTGGGTACGCAGCTGGGACAGCAGTGGTGGAATCGATGTAGGTGCTCAGGGGTGAGTTGAGTTCACTTACCCATAGGGACCAGCATGGCCACAAAGAACCAACAGGGAACCATCGGGAAAAAGCTCCTGTCCTTTCAGGTACTTGCCTTTTGTACCTAGCTGCCCAGAGATATGCGAAGAGGAAGCACTGAGTGAGGATGAGACATGTTGGGGTTGGGCAGGACATGAAATGTGAGAAAGGATTGGCTGGCTAGGAACACTGGGGAATGATGCACACGATCACAGGAAAGTATAAACCCTGCAGAGATGTGGGGAGAGGCGAGGATGTGGGGTGTGAGGTGAGGGTGGGGAGGGGAAAAGAGGATTGCATAGACAGAACTATGCTGAGGTTGCATGGGAGTCTGAGCGCGTGCAAGGGAGAGGAACGCTGAGAGTTCCTCTTCTCCTTCTGAAGTCCTTGAGTGCTGGAGGAATGAGGTCTGAAGGACACACATAGGTCCCTTGCATTTCCCCTCTCTCCCCCAGCCATGGCTGGTCCATTTTTTTTTTTTTTTTAAATTTTATTTTATTTTCCCTGGCTGTGTGAGGGCTCTTTTTCTCTATGCAGTACTGTGAGCACAGCAATTAGAATCGGTGAGAGGCAGGACCAGGAAAGGCACCACAACAGTCCAAGCATTCTGCATTGAGGGGTCTCATGGGCTTTGCAGTGAAGCTCTTCCCCCATCCCTTTCTCTGAAGAGCAAAACGATGCCTGCAGCTTCCAGCTGCTCTCCTGCAGGGAAGTGTGAATCCCACTGCACTTCGTTTCTCTTACTCCCTGCAGCAGAGGTGGGAATGTTCCTGACCATCACAAAGGAAAGAGTGGGATGAGGGTCTCAGCTGCCTGACGCTATCCCTACCCATAGCACCTCTCATCCTGCGACCAGGAGGGGCAGGAAACAAAGCAGGCCAGGACCCCCTTTCCTGGCTGCTTTCCCCAGTCCTCTTTCCTCCACAGAGGGACTGCAGGGATGGGAGATGCTCAGCATCCTGAGCCTTTGCCCGCTCCAGCCAGGTCGGTCACACATATGTTTGAGTATTGGAAGTGCTCCAGGCTGGTGCGGTGATCACTGTGATGGGGATGGGAGGTATATGAGGAGTCAGAGTGTCTGTGTGGTGTGTGGGGCTCCCTCCAGCCCTGGTCTAGCAGAGCTGGTGAGAGGGGTAGGAGAGGAAGGTAAATGCCTGTGAAGAGCCCAGGGACAGTCAATGCGCTGGCACGGGAAGGAAGAAAGAATTGAGTGTAGCCCAAAGGAGGAGGCATGTAGGAGAAGAGGTGCTGAGGGTTTGGGCCAGGGTGGCCTCTCCCTGCACCTTCCTTGCTGACAGGCAGTAGCCCCAGTTCCTCCAGAGATGGTTTCTCCCTGGGACCTAGGGCCGAGCTGGGGAGCCCTGGGTGTCTCAGCCTGGTGTTGCCTCTGGGGCAAGGGCTTCTGGCAGCTCTGCTTCAGGAGCACGCTTTGTTTGGCAAATTCAAGGAGCGCTTAGGAACTGAGACCCCTCTGCCCTGTGAATCAACCTGTCCAAGGTGGTTTCCTTTTCTGGCAGGACTGAGCTTGTCCTCCAGAGGGGTGTGGAGGGTGCCACTGGGATGCAGCTGGCAAGACAACTAGGGCCTTGAAAGCAGCTGTGCAGGGCAATTTCATTCACTTGTGCTCTACCAGTCACACCTCTCTGCTGCTCTGCTCACAGGGTCACGAGATTCAGGCCACTGGCATCCTCTTCACAGCATCCTCAGGTGTTTCTGCTCAGAAGGACATCCACATCCTGAATGGGGCAAACTCAGCATAGGCTAGCTGGGGAACCCAATGAGCACAGGGATGAACAGCTGGGAGAGTGGCAAGGGTGAAAGGAACCCAGGCAACAAATGACAGGGCTCTTCACCGTGCCAAGCCCTGCTGGCAGCACCTTTTTCCCTCCTCATAGGAACTGTTGGACCCTGTGCCTGGAGCTCTACTTGGCAACGGGGAAGGAGGAACAAGTGGAAATGGGCTCGGATCCTCAGTGGCACTTCCGCTTCATGATGCTGGGAAGGAGAAGGTTAGTGGGGTGTCACCCAACTCAGTGTTTCTCTGAGGAAGAAAGTTCAGTGAAAGGCATGAGGAAAACTGTATGCAGGTGCTAAGCAGGAGATGCTGGATCAACAGGAGGAGACTTGTGGTGTTGCACAGTTCACTCGCGTGCCAGACAGCATCTCCCACGGCTACAGCATGAGCATGACCGGGCCTATGCCTCACACTCCATGAAGGATTTCTCAGCTTCTGTACATGGTGGACTGTGAAAATACACCTGAGCATCAGCTTCCCCTAGAGACTTCCACTCTCTTTTGATATTCAGTGGCACTGGAGATAAAGAAGAGTAGGCAAGTCAGGGAAGCCCTCTTGTCTTGTGGCAGGGGATGCAGTGGGTGGGCCAGACCAGATGCTAGGAAACAGCTGAGGTCCCACCAATCTCTTCTGAAACTTCTCTGGGACTTTCTCGTCCTGGTCACCAGGGCCATCCCATGGCTCACCTGGGACATCTCCTGCTGTGAGTGGGGAAAACTCACAATTTAGCTCCTGTTGCCTCCCTCACTCCTTTCAGCCATAGATGCCACTGCCTGCCAATACAGGGCAGGTGGGGAGACAGCCCATGCCTTTGGCTCCAGGTAATCCCTGGGTTGCCTCCTCCTGGAGGTTTGTGATCTTGATAAGCCCATGTCCTAGATAGCTGGGGTTGTGGTTCACAAGCTTGTGACTCCCACAAGGTTCCCAACAAATTCATGTGTAGAAATTGGACATCAGCCCTCCTCACCTCCTCCAAGTTGCTCTGTTCTCTGTGGTCACCATCTGTAGCCTTGTTTTCCCATCTGTGGTTCTCCATAAACCCAGAGCCCCATGCCTCCACACTGAAGGGAGTGGAGAGTTACACATGGAAGAGGCAGAGGCCTGAGTTTGTCTTTTGGGGATGAGAAATGGGGAGGAACTGACATAAATGGGATGCATTCCTATTTGAGCCATGGCTGTTTCAGCTGTGCACGTGAACAATCCTCAGATGTGTTGCATCCACCCCCTCTTTTCCATCAACCCTGGGAGAACTGGCCTCCAGTGCCCCCCAAGCTTATTTACTTCACGCTGCAGTGAAGTGATTATTTTTCTTCTTTTCTCTGAGGATTTTGTGGATCTGGGAGTGGGAAGGACTCCCTCGAAGCTGACTTTCTCAGCCTACTTCTGGGAAGCCAGGTGTGCCTGCAGATTAGAGCCAGGGCTAGCAGCCCAGACACCTTGTTTTCCTTGGAGGGCAGTGGGTTTTGAGAATTAGAGCAAGACATGCCTGGATGTGGGGTTCCCTGAGGAGGAGGGAGTTTATAGCCAAATGAAGGAAAAGCCTGCCACAGTCACTTTTGGGGAAAGGGTTGTGGGGGTGGTTTTGGGAACCTGGGGCTTAATGAATAACCAGGGACAACTCCTGGGGTGGGTGGGGAGGATGGAGGCACCTAGGAGCTTTTGGAGCATCTCAGTGAGGTGCCAGATGCCTGCTGAGCTGGGCTGAAAGCCCCTTCACACACACTTTGGAGGAGTTGGGTGTGGATCGGGGATGTGAGGGGAGTCATGACAGGGACACAGAACAGCAGGGAGTCCTGCTCTTTCAGCAGTTACCAGTGCTACCTCGTGGTCAAAATCTTAACTGCACTGGTCCAACCTTGCATGCTCTTTCATGGGGTTTATTTATGGGACAAATAAACCACCCAGCACATTAAATGGGAATGTTGTTTGCACTCCCCCTCAAATCAGGTGCATCACCTCTCCGTCGGGAAAGAAGCATGGGGCTGGACATAAAAGGAACATCAGCTCCAACATCTGGATTCCTTCTGGCTCTGGGCATGGAGCAGATAACCACCATGATGCAGAAAGGGAAGGAGGTACTGAGAAGTCAGATGCCTGGGTCCTGCTCTTGGCTTCCATGTGGAGAGCTTTCATTCCTGGCTGTTAATCACTGTTGAGGGATATTAGTTGTTTAATGTAAGTAAGTAGGGTTTAATTAGAATAAATCACTTAGAATTATAATGGAGTGTGATTTGTGCTGTTTGCTTAGCTTTACTTAGCATGAGTGGCTAGATTTGCTGAAGCCCTTAGGCCGCAATAGGGTATTTTTCTCAGTAATTTTCCTAGTAGTTTTCCTAACAGCTAGCACAGTGCTGTGTTTAGTCTTTTAGTATGAGAAAGTGTTTTGATATCACACTAATGTCTCAGTAGTGTTTTTTCCAAGTCTGGCACTCTTCAGTTCTCCATGTTCCACCAGCAAGGGCAGGTGTACACGGAGCGTAAACCAGAAGACAAGGAGGCTCCAACCTTCAGGGAAAACTGCGGAAACTGCAAGTCAACAAGATAAGAGCCTGCCTGCCTGGACACAGAAGAAGAATCCAATTAGATGTTAGAAGACCTCAGACCAAAAATCACCATTGGACTAAAGGACTCCACAGACAGCGTGTGAGGGGTGTGCGTATGGGACCCAAGGGTATAATTGCCCTGGGATTTCTTTGTTCTGGGTCCCTCTCTTTGGAGGCACCCAGCCTGGGCTGATCCTGATGCTGCACCTTTCAATTAAATCAATTATTTTATTATTTTATACTGGGTCACAGCCCGCTGCAATCCTGAAGAGCTCAAAGGGTCTCACGTAGGATTGCTGTTTACAGAATTGCAACATGATTGACTTTGGTCAGTGTTTTCTTTCCATTCAGGCTGTAATTATTGTCAGGTAATTCTGGTACCTTCCAGATCAGGCTATGATCAGGCAGCAAGAGTTCCGGGTACTGTTAGGGAGCGCCTGATCATCCCAACTCACTGCACTTGTAACCAAGACAAGAACACAAAGTTGGGATCGCAAAGTGGTGCGGGGGTCGGGGGTCGGCGGGGGAAGACAGCGGGTACTGCACCACCACATTCCACCCCATGACCAAAGTCAATCTATCTCTCCACAGAGTGGTGGTGTGGTCACCTCTTGCCTCTGCATAGACGTGCAACATTCCAATTACAGTTTGGGGAAAATGTTTGTATTAGGTTAGCCTCTATGAAGAAATACACATTACTTCATCAAATGTAGTTAGACAATATTATATGTGGGGAAGTCCTTGTAATACTATAACTTGTTTAGTTACCTTCCAAATTCTGGTATATAATGTTCAACAACATGCATAGTATAACAAGAGCCAATAGAACCATGATGGGGTGTAGCATCAGGTTCAGTGTTCCAATTGCTGTTGGAGACCATCCAAACAGAGCTTCCCACCAGTGATGCTCCCCATCTTTCTTCACTCTTTCTAGGACATGGCGTATCTCCTCTGTATCATGATGTACGGTAATCAGGGTTCATTGTCCACTGTTTCAAATTCAACAGCTGAGAGAGGTACGGAATCACACAAGCAGCATGCTCCTACTTGAGAAAACACAAACACTCCCCATCCCCCCCCCCACTCCCACCCCCAGCAACAGGAGTTAACATTACTTCGTAGAACCTCCCTGAAAGCTCTGCTTGGGGAATGAAACAACCTGGGCTTGCTTAGTTTTCCTGAAAGCAGAGCTCACCTTGTCCCATCTTCACCAGCCTAGGTCAGGAGGGCTGTCAGTCTCCTCCCCTAAGGTCATGCTACTTCACATTGGCCTCCTAGGTGGCCAGGCTACCCAGGTGCATTGCATTGCATTGCATTGCATTGCATTGCATTGCATTGCATTGCATTGCATTGCATCACCCCCCCCCCCGCCCCCAAGATGCTGCTGCCTCTGATTGGTCCCCCAGGCTTTCACTCTGCTCTGGTTTGGGGCCTGCCCTTCCCTGAGGTGACTGCTCTCTCTGATAAGCATCCAGAGGGGGCATCCCCACCCCTAGTGACCACCCTTCTCTGAGGTGATCTTTCCTTTGATTGGCTGCCTGGGATTTCCCCTTTGCTCCTCCCATCAAATGATGGGTCAGACAGCTTATCAATCATCCACATGCTGCTCTCTTGCCAGGTATGATTGGTGCAGCTAGCATGCCCCGCCCCCCCACCATTGCTCAGCCTTTCCCACTCTTGCCACCCTTCCTGCAGGCCTCGAAGCTTGATTGGTTCGTGACATATCAACCATGTGCCTTTCCCCTGCCTCCTCAAATGCTGGTTGTCCTGGGTCCACTGACTCACTGTTGCAGCAAAATCAAAAGTAATTGAGACTATTGTTGCTAAGGGCAACCATTGTGTAGCCCTACCCCTGTGTTAGTTAATGTGTATCTAAACAACGTACCAATTAAAATGTGATTGTCAAGAAGTGGAAGCGTAACTGATAAATTGTTAGTTTGACCAACAAACCTTGGAGAATCATTGAGGATTGCCAAAGAAGAAGGAAATTAGGGGAAAGGTAATTCCAGCAGGGGGAGATTGCGATCACCGACCCACGGACCACCTACCCCAATTACACCACCTACTCAAAAGATAAAGGCGGAGAAAAGAACTGAGCATGCGTTCTAGTTTGCATGATAGACAAAGAAATCTAAACCAATCATTTAATGGAATAACCGTGCACATGTATTAGAAAGATTATAATTTATTATGCACATGTATTAGATTATAAAATATTAATGTTTTATGTATAAATAACCACTGATTTGGAGCTTTGGGGTGCTGTCTTGGGACAGACACCCATAGCTGAGCAAATATGCAATAAAATACCTCTGCTCTGTGTATATATTGGCATGTTGCACACCGGGTAAACAAACCCCCAGTTTTGGGACAAGATCACCACTGACTGCTGGGCAGATGTTGACAGGCGACTAGCTCCACTATCTCACTCATGACTGGTGGAAATCTGCAGCCCTTCCTTCCCTCCTTTCCAGTCTATACACTGGGATTTGCTGGGACCCGGTGGAGTCCCAGGTGGGATCTCTGGTGTCGCCTGGTCTCACTGCAATGCGGAGGCAGATGAAGTTGATGCTGCCACAGAGGCACTCCAGCGGGTGACCGCTGGTCCTGCAGCCGCAGCCCAGCAGGGTCCCATCCTGCGTCAGCACCAGCGAGTGGTTGAGGCCGCAGCAGATGAAATGAGGGTAGGGTGGGAAGGGGACCTGCTAGATAGAGACCGGGTGGGGACACTGGGAACAGCACTGGGCCTGGGAGGGGACAGAGCTGGGGACAGAGGTGGGGACCAGGCACCTGTGGGGACGGTGACAGGGACAGGACACCTTTAAGGACAGTCAGAGGGACAGGGTTGAGGACGAGACACTTGTGTAGACAAAGACACAGCTGGGGGGCAGGTGTACAGCCTGCAGCTGGACGTGGCCCACTTGGGCCCGCACACCATTGGCCCGTGCAAGCCCGTCCGCACCATGGTCACCAGCCGTGAGGCTGTCGCCTTCCTCACTGGTACATTGCCAGCCCCCCAAGTCCCCTAAGTTCACTGCAGAAACTCCTCCTACGTGACCCACAATCTCCTGCTGAGAAGAGAAACGTCTTCCTGCAGGTGGAAACCTCGGAAAGCCCTGCCTGCCCCATGCCCATCCCCTGCCACTGCTTGTCAAGGTAAGGGGGGTGGTGTTTCTCAGAGGCTCCCCACCACCCTGGGGGAGGTGTCGCCAGCAACGTCCCCTTGCTTTCACCCTGTCCCCAAGGTAGTGGCCTGCTCCATGGGGTAACACGGCTTGGGGCTGAGGGGAGATCGGGGCTGAGTCTTCATGCAAGGGAGGAACCGCTACAGGCAGCTGGGGACCAAGGACCTCAGCTCGAGCCGATGGTGCTCAGATGGACTGCACGGAAGCCACTCAGGTGAGGAGCCACCCCCTCTCCGAACCTGTCCCCATCACTGTGTTGTCATTGTCCTCACAGGTGTCCTGTCCCAATCCCTGACCACATTTCCTCACCCCAGTGTCATCCCTGTAGGTGCCTGTAAGGCCCGGATAACAAGTGAATGTCGCAAACACCTGTCTTGACATGGGCAGGGATAGGCTGATGACCAGGGAGTGCTGAACAAGAACGGAGTCTGCGGAGGCAGGATAATGTCTTGTGAGACCACTCCTCTATTCCTGAAACATGTAAAGAAAGACCATCTGTGCCCTATACGCCATGTGCCTGTGAAAGATCACCACTCACTTGGTCAGCCCTGAAGGGGGGGCGGGCAGTGAGACCCCCAGGACCCCCACAACCCACCGACTCATTTCTAGAACATTTCTGAACATTCCTGGGCACATACTGCGCCTGCTCAGTGATGACAGACCCCCGCCTATGGGGTGGGCACATCGCGTTGTAAAAAAGGGAAAACCTGAGTTTTCAGCGCACGCCCACCACCTGAAGACTACAACTATGAGCAGAGAGCATCGCTGGATCCAAGGGTGGTGATATCTTTTCTCTCTCTCTCTTTCTTTTCCTCTCTATCACTCTCTTTGTCTCTAACTTAATTTTCGGCACGTTAGGGTAATATCGTCACATGTTTTGCTAAACCCTTACCTTTCATGGTTCTGCTAAGTTTTGAGCGTTGTTATGACTTTTGCCAAGCCTCTATCTTTTGTAGTTCCACTCAGTTTTAAGTAAATTTGTGATTGGTTTGAACCTCTAAAGTAATTGTCGTTACTCCTGATTACCGCGCAGAGAATTAAAAAGTTAACCTCACCCTAGCCCCCTGAGTGGGACGGGACAGTGCCATGTCCAAATCACTGCCCTGTCCCCACCCAGGACTGTTCCCACCCTTGTCTTTGTCTACACAGGTGTCTTGTCCTCAACCCTGTCCCTCTGACTATCCTTAAAGGTGTCCTGTCCCTGTCAGTGTCCCTGTCCCCTCCCGGGCCCAGCACTGTCCCAGCGTACGCCCCTTTGACCTTTTCCACCTTTTCTGTTGCTTTCTTGCTTCCATATCTTGTGTTACCTACTCTTTCTCTTCTTTTTTCGCCTCCAATTTCACCTATATCTTCTCTTATCCTCTCGTGTCCTTCTTCTCTTCTTTTGACTCCTGTGTCACTTTTTCTTCTTGTCCTTCACCTCCTCTGCTGCCTGTACTGCAGCCTTCTTTTTCTCATCCTCTAACTTTTCTGTTGCCTTTCTTCTGCCTTCTCTGATACCTCTTTCTTCTCCAGTCTCCTCTTTCACCTCTTCTCTTCTTCCACCTCCTCATTCTCTTTTTCCTTCTCTGCTTCACCTACTTCTGTTTTTCAAAGTCAATCCATCAGGCCAGGCAGAGCCTCTAGCTGGAGAGGGGTTTGCCTGTGCTTGCCCGCCCTTAGGAGCGGGCCTAGGAGGGAAATGAAGGGGCTACCAGAGGCAGCTGCCTCTGCCAAGGAACAGACAGTCCCTGCAGCAAAGAAGGATCCTTCCAAGCATTCAATGACGGCGTACACCACCAGCACGCAGGGTAGGCGAGCCTGCAACCCCAGCGTTAATGGGGCTGTGAATGGGGCAATGAGACAGGTTTCAGGAAAGAGACCCCTTTTGGGGCCGGCACCTTTCATCTGGGAGTAGGGGCTGGACGTTTTCAGTTTTTCGAGGGGATTCTGGTAGATGTCGAGAAGGAGGGTAAGTGGCTCGTGGGACTGTTTCGGTGGACAGGTGAGCCTGCAGCCCCAGTGTTAGTAGGTCTCTGAAAGAGGGGATGAGAGAGGTTTCAGGAAAGAAACAACTTTCAGGGCTGGCACCTTTCCTGTGGGAGTAGGGCCTGGACATTTTCAGTTTTTCAGGTGGATGCTCGTGGAAGTTGAGAAAGAGGGTAAGTCAGTCCTCAGACTGTTTCGGTTGCTCAGTGAGCCTGCAGCCCCAGAGGTAGCAGGGCTGTGAATGGGTCGGTGAGGGAAGTTTCTTCTAGAAACATCTTCTCCATAGCTGCTATTTCTCTTGGGCATTAAGGAACATATCTTCAGAGCTGTGTGCTGGGGCTGGGCAGCCCAGGTGCATCCTACGAGGGTAGGGCTGGGCCTAGTTTATAGATGGGCTGCAGGTGGGGAAGCGGCAGGGCAGCTCTTTGTATAGCCACTGAGTTGGAGGATGGGGCTGGCCCTGCTGTGCCAAGGCCTCTCCCTGGGGAGGGGGTTGCCTGTGCTTGCCCGCCCTTAGGAGCAGGCCTAGGAGTGTTACTGCGCAAATGGCAATAAAAACTTTCCAAACGGAAATGCGGTTTACAAAACCAACATTGGTTTATTCAGCGCTGGGTGCATGGGGGAATCTCTCCTCCTAACATACACACCTAGCCTTTAATCCCTTATACATTTATACCCTTAGGTTACAAAATCATTACAAAATTACATTTACATCACCTAGTTACCTTCTTGTGATTGGTAAAAAGTTTTCTCGCTTTGATTTAAAGCCATATGCTTAGAGGAATTCAAAGAGCATGCCCAGTGAGGGATGGTCATACCTCAAAGGCGGGTAGCTTTCAGACCGGAGGTGTGTTTTGGTATTTTAATTAGATTATAATAAACAAAGTTCAGTCAAAGGACATGATTTTGACAGAAAATGAAATATTGCTTGTACCCACTGCCAGCTATGTGCTTTATCTATTCTATCGTCCATGTCAGGCTGGGGCTATACAATGGACATAATTGGCAGCCACAAATTGGTTAGCAACATCAAAGAAACACAATCACCCAACCATCGCCACACCTTTCTGCTCAGAATGTTCTCTCCCCATCACCATGATTAGCCATTTGGTTACAGGAGGGAAATGAAGGGGCTGCAACAGGCAGCTGCCTCTGACAAGCAACAGACAGTCCCTGCAGCAAGGAAGGATCCTTCCAAGCATTCAATGACAGCGTACACCACCAGCAGACAGGGTAGATGAGCCCAAACACCAGTGTTAATGGGGTGATGAGACAGGTTTCAGGTAAGAAACACCTTTCAGGGCCGGCACCTTTCGTCTGGGAGGAGGGCCTGGACGATTTCCGTTTTTTGGTTGGATATTGGTACGTTCCACGAAAGAGGGTAAGTTGCTCCTTGGAGTTTTTCGGTGATTAGACGAACCTGCGTTCCCAGTGTTAGCAGGACTGTGAATGGGGTGATGAGGCAGGTTTCAGGAAAGAAACACCTTTTGGGGCTGGCACCTGTCATCTGGGAGTAGAGCTGGGATGTTTGCAGTTCTGAAGCTCAAAGGAGGTTGATGTCCAGACAGATGCTCAGTTGCTCCTCGCGGTTCTTTTGGTGCCTGGGTAAGACTGCATCCCCAGCGTTAGCAGGCTTGTGAATGGGGCCATGAGACAGTTTTCAGGAAAGAAACACCTTTCGAGGCTGGCACCTTTCATCTGTGAGCAGGGCCTGGACGGTTGCCAGAGACTGTCGAAAGGCCACAAATACCCTGTTTTGTCTCACGGGGTGGTGTCAAAGACTGCTGAAGAGCCACAAGTACCCTGCTGTGTCTCAAACAACTCCTGGTAGCCGCGGGCGCTGTGGAGGTGTGGGGGGCGGCACGGGCTCCGCGGAGGTGGGGCGGTGAGCTGCCTCCCCCTACCTCTGGTAACTTTCCAGTGGCTCCTCGGAGTTTTCCAGGTTCCGGACAAGCCTGCAGTACCAGTATTAGCTGGATTGTGATTTGGGCGATGAGACGGGTTTCAGGACAGAAACACCTTTCAGGTGCGGCCCTTTTGTGTGAGAGCAGTCGCTGGACATATTCAGTTTTGATGCTCGAGGCAGGTCGACAGTGAGATAGATGCTAAGTAGCTTCTCAGAGTTTTTTGGGTTCTAGACGAGCTTGCCCCGCTGGTGTTAGCTGGATTTTTACTTGGGTGATGAGGCAGGTTTCAGGAAAGAAACACCTTTTGTTGTGGGACTGTTACTGGAAAGCGGCAACATAATTCACTCTCTAAGACTTATTTTGAAGTTTTAGAAAGCGGGCATTCTTTATTGCAGCGCTGGGCGCACGGGGGATAACTCCACCTAACGTGCACACCCAAAAGACAAAACTAGCAAGTATTTATACTACGTTAATATACATATTCAGTGTATTTCCGAGTAGTGCTTATCACATTCATGGCTTTTCCGGGAACTCGTTAGCGTATGCTAATGTCTTTCGCGCATGTTTGTTGGCACCTCCGGGTGGTCCTCGGGGGTCTTCAGACTCAGTCCTGGTACCACCTATACCTTATCCCTCAAGGCTGGTTTTGTGATCACCTTGTAACTTTCTTATCTTTACGCATCTGTTCTTCCAAGGCCGAGCTGTTTAAAATGAGATTGTTCCAGAGCTTCTTATCTTACAACTAATTATTTTCTAAGTTACAATGGTTTCCCTTTTGTTTGGTTACATCCATTGAGCAATGGCTCTAATTGCTTGAATTGATCTTAATATTTCAATATTCACAGCTATCAATCCCTTCTTTTCTTTTTGAGGATTTGTAGCTTACATGCTACAATTTCTCACTGTACAAACTTATTGTATCTTGAACAGAGGTTAATACAGCAGTGACAGCATTGAATCATTATGCAGGCAAGAATACAAACCACTATAATAAAAATCACTAATACAGATAGCTTTTTCAACCATGACCAATTAGGTAGCCAAGAAGTAAGAGTATTCCAAATCTCTTCAAACCCAAAAGAGGTATTATCTTTAGTAACTTCATGTAAAATTGTTGTTTGGTTTAAATCTTCAGATATCCTTCCACTCTCATCAATAGAGCAAGTGGAAGTGCTTGTATCCAGATCGTTGAGGTTTTTTTGGCAAATTTTACTCAATTGTCGTTTTAAGGTTTGATTCATGCACTCTACCCGTCCGCTAGATTGTGGATGATAGGGGGCACGCAGTTCCCATGTTATTTGTAATATTCTACTTACTTGTCGGACAATGTTTGCAACAAAATGTGGTCCCCTATCCGAAGAAATCCCAAAAGGAACACCAAATCGTGGTATTATTTCTTTAAGCATGATCTTAACAGCTTCCCTGGCTTTGTTAGTGCGACATGGGAAAGCTTCAGGCCATCCTGTAAAAGTATCCACCAATACTAAGAGATATCTCAACCTTCCTTTTCTTGGTAATTCAGTGAAATCTATCTGCCAGTGTTCTCCTGGAATATTTCCTGTTTGTGTTGATCCAAACTGAATTTTATTCTGTGTCTTTGGATTATTCCTAAGGCATGTTTCACACCTTTCAACTACGGACTTTATAATTTCTACCATATTACCACTCACCACTGATTTTTGTAGATGTTTCAATAAATTTTCAGTTACCCAATGAACACTATTATGTTCTTTCTTTACTATTTCATGCATCAAAAATGGGGTTAGTATTACCTGCCCCGTGGGAGTAACAGCCCATCCATTTTTCTGTATTTCAGCTCTCAGTGTTTCAATTAAATTGTTATCCTAACTATCCTAGTTAGGGAATTCTCCTAATTCTATCTTCTTTTCAGGTATTATTGCCAATATCCTTTTACCCTTTTCTGCAACCTTACGAGCGGTCACATCGGCCGCTTGATTGCCTCTTTCTTGTGGGGTTCGTCCGGTTTGGTGAGCTTTACAATGCGTGATAGCCACTTCTCTTGGTTTCTGTACACCTTCAAGTAACTTTTAAAATCTGCTCCGCATGCTTAATTCCGGTCCCTTGAGATGACAACAGTCCCCCTTCTTTCCAAATTGTTCCGTGTGCGTGTAATACTCCAAATGCATACTTGGAATCGGTCCATATGTTCACTCGCTTTCCTTCACTTAGATCCAAGGCTCTTGTTAGTGCAATCAATTCTGCTTTCTGGACTGATGTTTTTGGTTGCAGAGCTTTTGCTTCTACAACAGTATCCACTGTGGTCGCAGCATACACTGACATCCGGATCCCTGTTTTCTTTTTTTTTTCACGAAGCTGCTCCCGTCTGAATATAGCTCCCAGTCTGGGTTTTCCAGAGGAGAGTCTTTCAGGTCAGGTCGACTGGAATACACTTCCTCAACGGTCTGTAAACAATCATGTGTGGGTTCCTCTTCTTCCAGTTGTCAGGATGACAGGAAAACTGCTGGGTTTACTACTGCAGTGGATTTCAAAACAGCATCATCTTGCTTGAGAAGCGCCACTTGATACTTCAACATCTGGCTCGGAGACAGCCAGTGCGCACCTTTCCGGTCCAGGACAGTGTGGTACAAAAACAGTCATCTTCTGTCCCAGTGTCAGTTTCCGGGCTTCTTGAATTAGCAGCACAATGGCAGCTACAGCTCTCAGACATCCTGGCCATCCTTTGCTGGTATTGTCCAATTGCTTGGAGAAGTAGGCCACAGCGCGTCTGTTGCCTCCCAACATCTGAGAGAGTGCCCCCAGAGCTACAGCTTGAACAAAGGATTCAAAGGTTTTGGTTAGATCCGGGAGTCCTAAAGCTGGTGCTTTCATCAGAGCTCTTTTGAGTTGTTCGAAAGCATTTCTGGTACTGTCGTCCAAATGTTCAGGTGGTGAATTTTTCCGTAGTTCGTATAAAGGTTTCACAGTGAGTCCGTAATTGGCGATCCACAGCCTGCACCACCCCACTATTCCAAGGAAGGTTCGCAGTTCGTGTGCATTCTGGGGCTCTGGGAGTTGACAGATAGCTTCTCTTCTCTCAGTGCTCAATCTTCTTTGTCCTTTTACAAGTTCAGATCCCAAGTATTTAACAGATTCTTGTGTGATTTGAGCTTTTTCTTTTGAAACTCGGTAACCGTTTAATCCCAGAAAATTCAAAAGATCAATGGTTAATTGTAAGCGTTCTTCCCGGGTTACAGTTGCAATGAAAATATCGTCAACATACTGCAACACAGTCCCTGTTTTATGTTTTCTTTTCCAGGTTTCCAATTCGTTGGCTAATTGATTTCCAAATATTGTGGGACTATTTTTAAATCCCTGTGGCAACACTGTCCAAGTGTACTGTGATTTGAACCCGTTTCTGGGTCTTCCCTCTCAAAGGCAAATGTATTTTGACTTTCTCGCTCTAGAGGTATGCAGAAAAAGGCATCTTTCAAGTCTATAACTGTGAACCACTCTTGTTTTTAGCCCGATTCTAGCCTCGAGTTTCAAAGGATGTTGTTTTTGCCTTACCGGCTTCATTCCTGCTTTGAGTTCAGTCTTTACCGGTTTGAGATTGTTCCAGAGCTTCTTACCTTACAACTAATTATTTTCTAAGTTGCAATGGTTTCCCTTTTGTTTCGTTACGTCCGTTGAGCAATGGCTCTAATTGCTTGAATTGATCTTAATATTTCAATATTCACAGGTATCAGGACCTTTTCTGTTAGAGAAGGGGCTGGACCTTTTCAGATTGGAAGCTCTAAGCAGGTTGACGGCAAGACAGATGCTAAGTCGCTCCTCGGAGTTTTTTGGGGTTCTAGGCGAGCCTGCAGTCCCAGTGTTAGCTGGATTGTGAATTGGGCGATGAGACAGGTTTCAGGACAGAAACACCTTTCTGATTCGGCCCTTTCGTGTGAGAGTAGGCGCTGGATGTTTTGAGTTTTGAAGCTCAAAGCAAGTCAACGGCCAGAGAGATGCTAAGTTGCTTCTTGGAGTTTTTCGGGTTCTACACGAGCTTGCTGCCGCCCTGGTTTTTGCTGGATTGTGAATGGGGCGATGAGACAGGTTTCAGGACAGACGCAGGTTTCGGGGACAGTATGTCCTGTCCCATTCCCTGGTCTAGGGTTAGGTTAACTTTTCAGTTCTCTGCGCGCTACTCAGGAGTAATGACAATTACTGTAGAGGTTCAAACAAATCACAAATTTACTTAAAACTCAGCAGAACTACAAAAGATAGTGGCTTGGCAAAAGTTACGACAATACTTTAAACTTAGCAGAACTACGAAAGGTAATGGCTTAGCAAAACTTGTGACGATATTGTCTTAATGTGCTGAAAATGAAGTTAGAGACAAAGAGAGCAATGGAGAGGAAAAGAAAGAGAGAAAGAGAGAAAAGATATCACCACCCTTGGATCCAGCGATGTTCTCTGCTTGTGGTTGTAGTCCTCAGGTGGTGGGCGTGCGCTGAGAGCGTGTGTTTTCCCTTTTTAGAACCCAATGTGCTCCCCCCCGCCATAGGCGGGGGTCTGTCATCACTGAGCAGGCGCAGTATGTGCTCGGGAATGTTCCAGAAATGAGTCGGTGGGTTGTGGGGGTCTTGGGGGTCTCACTGTGCCCCTCCTTTGGGTTTGACTGAGTGATGGCCTTTCATGGGCATGCATGCACAGGACACAGATGGTCTTTTGTCTACATGTTTCAGCAATAGGGGAAGGGGCTCCCAAGACAGTATGCTGCCTCCGCAGGTTCTGTCCTTGGCCGAGACGGATGTCTGTGCCATTCCCTTGACATTCCCTCCACATTCCCTCGTTATCAGTTTATCCCTGCTTGGGTCAAGACGGATGTTTGCGACATTCGCTTGTTATCAGGGCCTTACACCACCCTGTGGCTCAAACAGATGTCTTGACTACTTCTTGGAGGTCATCTTCTACGGTAGTGATTCTCACATAGCAAACAGAGGGGAAAAGGAGAGAAGAAAAGGAAGAGGTGGCACAGGTAATCATACAGCGAACAATAGCTATGTCAATCATTAGAAACATGAAACCAATAACTAATGTTAGCCCTATTTTCATTAACCATGCCCGCCATCTTGTGAGTCCCATGGATCGTAGGATGGATTGTAACCAAGAGTTCAGAGTCTCGCCATCAAACCAGTCTTTTGTTTGCATGGATTGAAAAAGTTCCGCCGTCTGGTCAGTTATCTCCTTCATTCTTGTTTGAGTTTCTTCTGTTGAGGTAGTAGCGTTGTGTATGGTGATACAGCATTCTCCATCGGTGAGATTTAACATCCCACAAACTCCTTGTTCCTTAAGCAATATCATATCCAGGGCTAGGCGATTTCGAAGGGTCATTGTCATCTTTGATACCTGTTGGACCTGTAAATTTAATTCTCCAAAAGCATATTGTGTTCAGGTATTTAAAAGATGTATCTGCCAGGTAATATTTTCTAGGACAAATTGGTGCCGTTTTAAGGTTGCATAAGGGGTAAAAATATTCTCAAACATTAACGCAGTTAGTTGTCCAGCAGTATAATAATTGGGAGTTTGGACTGCATTAATCACCCATTTGGGATGAGCCTTTGGATTACTTCCTGCTTCTCTACACGATTGCCGGGAAGGTACTATAAAATTAAAAACACGAGATGGACACAAAGAAGGGATAGCTAATCCACACCTCAGGCCAGCATGATATTCCAATGTTAAGTAAGAGTAAAATTTTCCATTGGAGCATCCCCAGGCTAATCCCAGCGCGGCTGGATATATGCTAGTATTACAGATATATTGATCCATATAATTTACAGCATATATAATAGGTTTGGTGTTTAAAGGTGTCCCTTGTAGGGGATAATGAGTAAAGGGTACTCCACACCGTTCTTGTTTAAAAAAATTGTGGCTGCTGGGAAGAGTGAGGTTACAAGTTTTGTCACTAGTTCGCCATCCCTTTGAAGGATATCCCCAGCATGTGCACATATCTCGAATTAGAGTTCTGAGACTATCAATAAACCAAGTTTCAGGAGGATCTCCTGGTCCTGAATCACAAGTGATCACGTTAGAAGAATTAAAAAGGGGGCTCTCAACTTCCCTGATAGGTGGATCAAATTTGGGCTCTATAAAAACTTCTCCTACTTTGTTCCCTGACCACATCAAATTACTTCTATCTCGAGAGGTTATGAGAGTCTTATTTGGGAGTGGGATACACCATGCTGGGTCCCATTGAGTAGAATAGTTTGCTTCATAGAAATCGGGTTTTGTCAATGGATTAAACAGAGGATTTTATGGATAATAATAACAGGAGGTTTTCTTGGTGAATTTTTTGAAAGTGACATTTTCAGCAGATATGTTCCCTTTGTTGCTAGCAAATAAGGGGTTTGATCCATCTATCGGAAAAGGAATAGAGACATTAAACGGTGGTCTGGTAGCTTTACACACCACTGTTGAATATAACTTCGCATTTTTGGCCCATTTTGGAGGTTTACTCCAAACGTCATATATATCAGGCCTTACCATTGGCTATTGCCGAAAATGCACCCAGTTATTCTTGATGGTCCAGTTGGGTGACAGGAATGTTACAGAGGTGGCATTAGTCATATTAAAGATAAACGACAGATTTACAGGTGACATAAAAAACCCGTAAGCCTTCTTTGGTTGATCTAGGTAAAGTAAGACACAGACCTTTATTTTGATAACCCCACATTCTAACAAAACCTTGAACTAATTGCCAAGCCAGATTTGGGGTATTTTGGCTTGTGGTTTCTATAATACATAGGGAGAGACAAAAAACATAGGTCCAGATCCACAATTGTCGGTGTTGAGCAGAATTGACAATCATGGTTTGGTTATGTATTCCTCTGTATCACACAGATTATGAGTACAAATTCCCAAAATAGCATCAGCTTCAACTTTCTGAGGTGGAGGATGTTTCTGGTAGTTACATCTGTAAGGAAGAACAAAGGAAAAGATCCCGATTCTTTTCAAATCGGTAGTTAAAAGGATCGGACAATCTATCTGGTATTAATCTTGTGTTCCTTTCCATGGGCATCAGCAGCTACCCATGAACAGGTGTTCAGTGGAGTTTTAAGGGTCAGAGGCACCTCCCCCACTCTTGGGAGGTTCACCAGAACAGGTTGTCCTGGATAGTGTAAGGGTTTTACAGGGTCCTTTTTCTCCCTCTTTCCAGGGACTAACAAGGGCGGTGTTGGACAGAAAGCAGTAAGTTTAGGGCATCCATTTATCCCCCATCGACCATTTACTCTGACTATGGCATCCAGGAGTCTCGCGGACCACCCAGGGTCGTGAGGCCTCAGGGTGTGTTTTAGGAGTCCATTGGTCCTTTCTACTATCCCATCAGCTTGGGTATAGTAGGGGGTATGGAATGTCCACTGTATTCCCTCAGTTTTTGCCCACTCCTGGGCCACCGTGGCAGTAAAATGGCTGCTGTTGTCTGATTGAATCGATTTAGGTTTAGGTAAAAAGCTAAACCACAACTTTAACCCTTTTACTGTATTTTCCCCAGTCACCCGTGCTACTGCTGTGGCCTGAACAAGTCCCAATATTACTTGTACTCCAACAAGCACATATTGTTTCCCTTCTGATTTCTTAAAAGGCCCTATATAATCGATCTGCCCGGTTTCCCATAGTCCTTTCCCATCCCTCAGATGGAGTGGAGGATCTCGTAAGGGGTGCTTTTCCAGTCTGGCACGACATAGGCCACAGGCAGAAATTACTGTGCTACAGAGTTTTCGCGTAGCAGGCCATCGTCTGCTTCCAGCCTCCTTAAGAAGGTCTTTGACTCCCGAGTGACCACGTTTCACGTGTAGCCACTCCAATAAGCGTTCCCATTTCTCCTCTTCTCTCTCTTCCGCTAGCGTAGCCAGGCGGGTGAGTGAGTCTACCTGATTGTTCAGAATGTGCGCTGGGTGATCTCCCGTTTGGTGGGCGGCTACCCATCCCGCCAGTGTGGGTTTTTGCTTGGCCACATTTAATATCTCCTCCCACTTTTCCCTTTGCCATACGGGCATGCAGTTTACTTCCCACTGATTTTGTTCCCAAAAGGAGAGCCACTTGGTGCATCCCTTGAATACAGCATAAGAATCAGTGTAGATGTGTACAGGTTCAATCCTGTCTGTTTCTCTCATTATCACACTCCAAACTGCTATCAGTTCCCCCACCTGAGCACACCCTTCTCCTTCTGTTACAATTTGCTCCCCGGAATCAACGTGTAGAACCACTGCTCGATATTTCCATATTTTCCCCTCCCTCCTCGAAGAGGTGTCAGTAAACCACACATTTTTCAGTTGGAATTCAAATGAGGGGGCTTCCTTTATGTAGGAAGAAGGGGTTTCGTCATCTGAGGGAGTGGATGATTTTTCCTGGATTTGGAGCATCTTGGGTGCTCCCTCCTCCACTTGATAGGTGTGACTGTAATGCTCCAGCTGGGCGTACCACTTCCTGTTTCCCATTGTGCAGCTCCCACAGGGGGTGGGGTGCCTGCCATTACGGGCTTCAGGACCTTAAAGGGCGCTCATAGGATTATTGATTGTTGCCGTATAATTCTTCCAGCCTCCTGCAAGGCTAGACTGAACACAAAAAGGCCTTTTTCCCAGACTGAGTATCACTTTTCTGCATCTTTAAAGCTGCGTGAATAAAACCCAATGGGGCGGGTCGGACCTTCCGGTCCACGCTGCCACATGTGTATAGACGCCCCATGAATTGCAAAACCCCATTCAATTTGGAGCGGATCTGTCGGGTGTATTGGACCAAAGCTTGATATGCTTCTGCTTCAAACACTAGTAATTTTAGGGCTTCCTCATGAACAGGGGTCCAATCCCAGGTAGCTTTTTTGCGTGTTAAATCATACAGGGGACGAGCTATGATAGAAAAATCCGGAATATGTTTCCTCCAGAATACGAGCAAGCCTAGGGTATGTTGCAGCTCCTTTTTGTTTTCTGGGATTTTTTTCTGTTCTAAGGTAGCCAAGGTTTTGGGGGGAATACACACCGTTCCTCTTTTCCGCCATGTACCCAAGAACTTCACCTCAGGGGAGGGGAGTTGTACCTTTTCTGCTGGAACCTGAAGTCCTGAACTTTCCAGGTGAGTAATTATTTTCTTTTGGGTTTGTCCCACTGCAGTGGCATCAGACCCCCCCGCCAATATATCATCAATGTATTGGTAGGTTTTAACTCCCTCCTTGTGGGTGTGATTTCTGATATTGCTTGTGCCAGGGCGTGATGCGCCAAGGTAGGCGAATGCCGATATCCTGGGGGCAAACGGGTAAAGGTTACCTTCCCATCTAAATGCCAATCTATCTCTATCACCTTCCTGTAGAGGAACCATGAAAAACGTATCTTTTACATCAATGGTGGCCAAAATTTTATGGGACTGTTCCTGTATGGTGGCAATCAATTAGGCACGGCCGGCCGCTGTCGGGGGACTAGTGCCGGCATTTAAGCGCCGATAATCCATCGTTAGCCGCCACTTACCATTTGGTTTGCGAACTGGCCACACTGGGGAGTTATAAGGGGAGTGAGTTTGAATAATTACCCCCTGTTCCTGCAGCGCTCTCATCACGGGCGCGATTCCCTCCCTCGCTCCCAGCGGTAAGGGATAGGGTTTCACATTCACGATTTTGGATGGGGGAAGAGTAGGAGCAGTCTGCAAAAGCCTTAGCAGGGTTGCCAGAGACCCGAACTTCCATTCCCTCCCTGCCGAGTCTGTCCAGGACTTCCCTTTCAATAAAGCCAATCCCAAAATATTTGTAGGGAGCACTCCTAATACCATAGTGGTCTCAGTGGGGGTGGTGGTGTAACCGTGGGATAGAGGCTGTGAAACAGAAACTATAGAACCAGTTTGAGATAATTAGTTTGTAACCAAGGTAATAGGTAATGAAGCTAACTGACCATGGCAAGGTACAATGCTGCTATGTTCCATGTACAGTCCCTACCAAAGCGAACAATAGGTTTGGAGGTATTAATCTTATGAAGTAAGTTGTTATGGACAGGTGCACCTGCAGCAAGGATACTGCGCATGCCCGCAAGAAGAGGGCCATCCAGCGGACACAGGTGCGCGACCACTGACGACCACCAGAGACCCCTTGAAGATCACTGACTCAAATCACTGAGCATGCGTGACGGGGAGGAGAATATGTAAATCAATTCCAAGAAATGATTATCATAGGACTGCCTTTTCTGAGAAAAACGATGAATATGTGTATTTTGATCCTACATAACCTGTGTGTTGGTGATCACCTGGCATGCACGTTGGGTGGAGCTATCCCCCATGCATCCAGCGCTGCAATAAAGAATGCCTGCCTTTTAACACTACATTGGTGTTACGAGGTTTATTCCTGGGTTTCGATGACAGTGTCTCCCAGCAGCCAGCACTTTACTTGGTCTGTAGGTTGGGGTTTGGAATCTCCGAACACATCGGTAACCCATATCTGGTTTTTATCAGGGACAATCCCACTCTGGCCAGTGGTATTGGCATTTAAAGCAGACATTTGGGCCTCTGTGTCTACCAGAAAAGTGACCGGAGTCTTAAAGGGACCAAGGGGAAAGGTTACCAGTAGGTCCCCCTGCTTGTTTTCAGTGAGCCTTCTAAAATACACCCACCGGCCATCCCCCGGCTCACTCATTGAGATCAGGCACAAAGAGTATCCCGACATTGGAGGGCTGGTGGGCCCCCCCATGGGAGCCATGGGAATGGCCAGTCTCTGAGGTACAGGGGCCATGGGGACACTTTCCTTTCCCAGCCGGCCTCTATCTATCGGTTTCCACATTTTTACAAGCAGCTGCAAATTGGGGAGGGGTCGGCCGTCCATTAATTCTCAGGGAATACCCTTATCTCAACCTTCCTTCCACAGTTGATTCCTTGCGCCCTTCCCACAAAGCTCCTGTCTCGGGGGCAGAGTATTTTCTCCTCTGCCTCGGTCCTACGGACTGCCGCTTGTGCCTTCCCCTCCTTTCCGACATAGCCCACGCACCAGCCATAATTGATCAGTTCCCGTGCAATTTCCCCCCAGGTAAGACCCGGTCCACCCTGAGGTCCCATGGCTACAGTGGCTCTTAATCGGTCTTGAATTTGCACAGCGTAAATCTTCAGTGAGTCGGGTAACCCTCTAATCAAGGGAGTCATCCTGTCCAGATTGGCAAACAACAACATCGGGGAAGGCTGGTGGGGAACTAGGCGCCTACCATGCATCCATTGGAGGCAAGCCGCCTTCTGTATACTCTCTGTAAGCTGGCTCCCTCCAGGGGTAGGGATGGCAATGGGATCTCCTCTCTCCAAGGGGTCTAACCCTCTGGCCCAGTACGCCACCCTCTGGGTCAGGGACCAAGGTTCCCGCTCGTCACCTACGGTCAAAAATACACCAGGACCCCATTATCCCTGAGCGTCTTCCTCCGAAAGCCTTTTTCTGTCTCCGCCTGTCAGGGAGACCCTCCACACATACTCGGTCTCAGTTTTCTCAGCTTGGCTACTATATTTTTCCTGCAGTTTTGCCAATTCGTAATGGTATAAGGTATCTCTTTAGTGGTAATGGCGGGTTCCACATCTTTGCCGTCATACACAACTTCAGTTTTAATAAGTGGCCGGAGCTTGGGAGTAGGGTCAGGTTCTGTCACCAGCCCTCAGCTCCTCCCATGGATAGTGAGGGGCAACCTCCCTCGCAATGAGGTCGGCTTCTTTTGATAAGCTAGAAAATCCTGGGTCGCTCTCAAGGTCCCCAGGGAGCTGCAACTTCAGCTCTCTTTCCCTCACAAAAGCATCTCGCAGGCTACCCTTCAAGTTTTCCGTGATTCTTTTATCGTCTGCTAACACTTTTTTGGCTAGTTGCCGTTTAACCCATTCCTTTTCCAGTTCTGCCTGTAGTTTTTTAACCAGCTCCTGGAAGGACTCATTTGCCTCCTGTTCAGCTTGTTTAACAACGTATTTGTCCTTCCGGGCAGCTATCAATGTAGCTCCCAAGATACTGCAAACCACAGCCTTTCCCTTGCCAGGCTTGAACGTATTTTCTTTTGCCAAGTCTCTTATCTGTTCTGCTGCAGTTTTCGCAGGCTGCCCGTGTCCCTCAGCCTAGCTACACCCTTTTGGGGTCAGGCAAGTCTTATGGCTCTTCAACACATCCGACAGCGGGGAGCAGTCAAGTTCAGGCTTATCCCAGGTTACCATGACCTACTGCCAGAGATTTTGGCTTCAATTGAAAATCAGTTCTCCCTTCTTCAGCACTCTGGCTGATATCCCCTTTACGGAACCTCTTACCACTGCTCACAGAGAATCCTGTCTGTGACGAACAATTTAATGTCCCATCCCACTCAGGGGGTTAGGGTGAGGTTAACTTTTCAGTTCTCTGCGCGCTACTCAGGAGTAATGACAATTACTGTAGAGGTTCAAACAAATCACAAATTTACTTAAAACTCAGCAGAACTACAAAAGATAGTGGCTTGGCAAAAGTTACGACAATACTTTAAACTTAGCAGAACTACAAAAGGTAATGGCTTAGCAAAACTTGTGACGATATTGTCTTAATGTGCTGAAAATGAAGTTAGAGACAAAGAGAGCAATGGAGAGGAAAAGAAAGAGAGAAAGAAAGAGAGAGAGAGAAAGAGAGAAAAGATACCACCACCCTTGGATCCAGTGATATTCTCTGCTTGTGGTTGTAGTCCTCAGGTGGTGGGTGCGCGCCAAGAGCGTGTGTTTTCCCTGTTTAGAACCCAATGTGCTCCCCCCCGCCATAGGCGGGGGTCTGTCATCACTGAGCAGGCGCAGTATGTGCTCGGGAATGTTCCAGAAATGAGTCGGTGGGTTGTGGGGGTCTTGGGGGTCTCACTGTGCCCCTCCTTTGGGTTTGACTGAGTGATGGCCTTTCACGGGCATGCATGCACAGGACACAGATGGTCTTTTGTCTACATGTTTCAGCAATAGGGGAAGGGGCTCCCAAGACAGTATGCTGCCTCCGCAGGTTCTGTCCTTGGCCGAGACGGATGTCTGTGCCATTCCCTTGACATTCCCTCCACATTCCCTCGTTATCAGTTTATCCCTGCTTGGGTCAAGACGGATGTTTGTGACATCCACTTGTTATTAGGGCCTTACAAGGTGGCACCTTTCATCTGAGAACAGGGCCTGGAAGTTTTCAGTTTTGAATCTTGAATCCGGGCGATGGCCAAAGTGATGCGAAGTCTCTCCTCAGAGTTTTTTGTTGCCTAGGTGAGCCTGCAGTCCCAGTGTTAGCCGGATTGTGAATAGGGCGATGAGGCAGGTTTCAGGACAGAAACAGCTTTCAGGTTGGGACATTTCGTGTGAGAGTTGGGGTGGATGTTTTCAGTTTTGAAGCTCGAAGTAGGTCGACAGTGAGACAGATGCTAAGTCGCTGCTTGGAGTTTTCCAGTGCCTAGGCGAGCCTGCAGCCCCAGTGTTAGCTTGATTGTGAATGGGGCGATGAGACAGGTTTCAGGACAGACACACCTTTCACATCGGGCACCTTTCATGTGAGAGCAGGCGCTGGATGTTTTCAGTTTTGAAGGTCAAAGATAGGCAACGCCCAGAGAGATGCTAAGTCGCTTCTTGGAGTTTTTCGGGTTCTTGACGAGCCTGCAGCCCCAGTGTTAGCTGTATTGTGAATGGGGCGATGAGACAGGTTTCAGGATAGAAACACCTGTCTGGGTGGCACCTTTCATCTGAAAGCAGGGCGTGGATGTTTTCAGTTTTGAAGTCTGAATCCATTTTCTTAAAGTGCAGTAGCATCCAATGTACTGCAGAGGAATTAGCATAAGCCAAAAGAGTTTGAAACTTCAGAAGTATTTACAGCAACTCCTGAAATGTCCCCCTGAGTTCTTTTTGTGCTACTCTGAAACACGAGGGTTTGTCTTTACTACCCTGAGTAAGGAAGAGAACAGAAGAGCAGAATCTGGTGAAGAACTTGACCAATGAAATGTGTGCAGCCTTCACACTGGCGCCCTCACTTCCATGGCACCTTTGGAACAGGATGCAACAGATGTGTCATGGTGGAAAGTACATGGTGCACATTTTCGTGTAGACTGAGAAATGGAAAATGGCAAATGCAGTTCAGAGTGTCAGCAGAATTTTAATTTGCTGGGGGGAAGCCAGTGGTGAGCAAGAGAGGAAGGAAGCCTGGTAGTGAAGAAATCAGAGAGAACATGAATACCTCCAGTATATGTATATTTAGTAATTGATAATTATATGCATATACTATGGAAGTTCTAGCATTTTCTTCCCACACCCCAGTGGATTGTCTGGCGCACCCCCAGGGGTGCATGCACCACACTTTAGAGACCCCCTGCACTGGAACATCGTAAGCCAGGAACCTCTCTGACCATCAACTACAGATGCAAAGAGCAGAAGACGCAAAACTCTTCCCCAGACACTCTCCTGGCCTCCAGAAACCGGGGACTTGGTGTTCCTAGGTCAGATGGGATGCCTTTCAACTAGCTCCTCCCAGGGAGGAGAGACTTGGGAAGAAAGAATCAGTGGTGCCTCCAGCACCAAGCTCTGTGAGATGTACAAGGACTAGCCTCAGAAACTCCTCCCCTTTATGCTCCTGGGAAGCTTTATCTATGTGAATAACAGTGTGGACATGGCCAAGTCTGTGTCCCATCCTGTGGTCTCACGGGTTGTTGCCTAGCAGATCAAGTCACAGCCCTATGGGCACCTGGCCTCTAGTCCCTTCCTAAGGTAGGTAGCTACCTGGCACTGAGGTGAGAACACAGGTGTCCTGGCTCCCAGTCCTATGCCAGCTCCCTCTTCTGTTCTCCTTGGAGTGTCACCAATGTCTCTCTTTCACCTGCAGGGAACCTGGAGGAGGCTGAAAAGCTGTTGGTTCTGCTGATTTCTGCTGTGAGAGGCACCGTGGGGACTGCAGGCTCTGCTGTGAAAAGGGGGTTGTTTCCAAGACTTCACTGCAGCTCACCCTCTGACCACTACACTCCACCTCGCAGTGACTCTGGCTCAGCCATGGCCCCTCCACTGACAATCAGGGCAGTGGAGTTCCTCCACTGGGAAACAGGGAACCACAACGGTAATCAAAGATTATTAATCATCACAATAAAGCCAAAGTTCTTCGTGTCCTCCCAGCAGGGTCATTTTTTGGCTGGCTCTAACCACTCACTGCTGCTGTCAAGAAGAGGGGCAGAATGCCTGGGTTCTCTCTCCATGTGGGTTTATGGACCTGGGTGCCTCAGTTCTTACCCCAACTTCAAGAGAAGTGACAGAACTTGAGGCTTAGGAGACAGAACAGGGTAGGAGTCAGTGTGCTCACGCTCGCCCTGGCCCCACACCTCACTGCCTGTGGGATTTCAGTTTAGCTCTGGGATAGGACAGTCACCCCTGTGGAAGAGGAAGCCCTTCCTGCTGTCATGGACTGTGGTTCATGCCTTGTCTGGGGTTGCAGCAGCTCTGTCCGTGCCTGGCAGGGGCCAAATCATGGTAAATGCTACAAAGCCCTGAACCCTGTACTTCAGGAAGATCCTACTCTGGTCTCAGTTTCCCCATGTGCACAAGCTGGAAGAGAGGAAATCCCACTAGGGCAGAGAGAGAGGACTCCTTCCCTGGAGAACCCATAGCAGAACAAAGGGAAGAGCCTCGCTTATGAGCCACTGACTGGGGACTGTGGCAATTCATTGGCATGGCCTTGAAGTCTCAGAGCCAAAATCTCGCATCCCTGAGAAACTGGAGAATGTGGATGAAAAGAAAACAAAAAAAAGGGAGTGGTAGAGAGAGCGATAGGTGATAAGCCATGGCAGAGACTGGCGGTACCAAGAAACCTGGTGGGGATATGTCAGGGCTTGGCTCAGACAGGGCTGAGGTGGCAGGATCTGGCTGTTTCTTATGAATCCAGCCTCAGGCTCAGCATCCAGCAAAGCCTCAACCTGAAGGGCACAGGTACCCGAGTCTGAGGGAAGACCAATGGAGGGGCAAATTTGTGTTACATTCCTGACTGTTTGTCTCCCGGTGCTGGGATGCATCATGGCAGCTCCTCAGGTAAGATGAGCTTTTCTCACCTTTTCTTTTCTCAGAAAGCCAACCGTGTCCTGGGCTGCATCAAAAGAGGTGTGACCAGCAGGGCGAGGGAGGTGATTCTGCCCCTCTACTCCGCTCTGGTGAGACCCCACCTGGAGTACTGCGTCCAGCTCTGGGGGCCCCAGTACAAGACAGACATGGAGCTGTTGGAGCGAGTCCAAAGGAGGGCCACGAAGGTGATCAGAGAGCTGGAGCACCTCTCCTGTGAGGAGAGGTTGAGAGGGTTGGGGTTGTTCAGCCTGGAGAAAAGGTGGCTCCGGGGAGACCTAATTGCAGCCTTCCAGTACCTGAAGGGGGCCTACAGGAAAGATGGAGAGGGACTGTTTATCAGGGAGTGCAGTGATAGGAGAAGGGGTAATGGGTTTAAGCTAAAAGAGAGTAGATTTAGATCAGATGTTAGGAGGAAATTCTTTACTGTGAGGGCGGTGAGACACTGGAACAGGTTGGCCAGAGAGGTTGTGGCAGCCACATCCCTGGAAGTGTTCCAGGCCAGGCTGGACGAGGCTTTGGGCAACGTGGTCTAGTGGAGGGTGTCCCTGCCCATGGCAGGGGGCTTGGAACTAGATCATCTCTGAGGTCCGTTCCAACCCAACCCATTCTATGATTCTATGATTCCCTAGGTACCACAGTGCCTGGGAATAAACACGGAGAGGGAAAGTGAGGTTTAGACTGGAGGCAGAGGTGTCTGTCCCACACAGATGTCTAAGTAGCGGGGGTTTGGGTTTTCAGGAAGACTCGGCCAGGGACTCAGCCAAACTTCTTTCAGAATGCTGTCAGCATCAGTAACAACAGCAAAGGCGATAGCAGCTTCAGCAGCAATGTGGTGAGTAGTGGTGGACTCTGTGTGGACGTGACCTTCAATACTCTTGGCTCAAGGGGAAATGAGGTCCCCAAAACAAGGGGAGGCAACAATTTTCAGGAAGGGGAGGGAATAGGGCTACGATGAGACCGCTGAATGGGACTTCCACAGGTGGAGGCAAATGTCACAGCTCCACAGCAATGAGGGAGATGAGCAGAAAACGTGCCAAAAGAGACCAAAAACTATTTTAAGAGACTCTGGTATCAGGGCCGAGGTTTATGGGGCGATTGACATTCTCTGGGGAAAGGTCAAGGTCCTCCATGCCCTAGGGAAGTACTGAGCATGGGGTAGGTCCATCCAGTGCATTGGCATTCCTAGGAGCAGGGGACTGCAAATCTCCCACATCTGGTTATGTGTTTTCCGGATATTTTAGTTCCCTCCTCCCACCCTATACTCTTTCCTCAGCAGACTGTCAGTAGCTTTGATGGTGACATCGGAGAATCTGGCAGTTTCTACAGCAGTAGCGTAAGTTGAAATGGCGTTTCTGCTTGAGTTAATGTTAGCCAGTGTCCCCACAAACAGAACAAAGCCCGGGGGTGTCCAAGCAGTGGGGAAGAATGCAGGATAGCTGGATCAAGTCAGCTCCAAAACGCCAACCTGCTTGGTGCAAAGCTTAAATGGGAATGTTCCAGAAAATGCTTGGAGAATACAGCTGACTCCTCCACACCTCTTTGGAAAAGGGGGGGGGAAAAAAAAAAAAAAAAAGAAGCCTCTGGAGAAGCTAATCTGTGCAGAAGCTGAGCTTCCGGAGGTAGGAGACTTGAAAACATGGGACTAGGGAACGGGAAACCTGAAAGACACGATACTTGAGGTCCGGGGACCCTAGGGACACAGGACCTGAGACATGGGCCTCGTGGAGAGGTGACCCAGGAGCACGTGAATCCTGGGATCCTGGGATATATTACCTGGGAACATGGGATCCATGGACAGGACTATGCCATTTCCAACAGAGTGCTCTAATAAAAGCCCCATGGCCTCAGAGGAATAACACATCTTTCTATCACCCAGCACAGCTATGGAGAAGCCCAGATTTCTGTGAATATTGGAGAGTATCTGTCCCTGCGTTTGGTTTTGGCCAGCTCCGTCACACCTGGAGTGGGTGGGGAACTCCACTTCTGAAACTGGGGAAGAGCTGGGTGGTCAGAAGTGCAGCTGGGAAGGGACCCTTGGCAGATCCCAGTCTCGGAGCAGGGTCTTTGTATTTTTTTCAGCCCTATCCCCTCTCATCTAATTTTTTGCTTGCTGCCCCTTGCTCCATCTCTCAGAATAACTCAGCTCTGGTGTCCCTTGAGTTGATCCTGGCTCTTCTTGGACCGTCTGGGCTACAATGACCTGCCTCGGCTCCCTCCACTCTCCCTGGAGAGAGTCTTCAACCACCCTAAAGCCTCTCCGTTTCTCCTTCCCTCTGCCCCTCCCTCTCCTGGCTTCCCAACCCCTTCTCCTTGAAAACCGGAGGCTGGGCACCACAGCCTCCCTTGGCCACACCCTTCTCTACATGCCTGGGTTCTGTGCTTTGGAAAAGGAAGAAGGAGGAGGGCAGGAAAAAAGTCTGTATCAAGGCAGCTGGAGAATTTCCAGGATGCAGGGAAATTTTGCTCAAAGGCTGGAGAAGGAAATGTGCATCACAATCAGTTACTCTCTGGGTCAGGTTTAAAGATTTATCCAAGCAATACAGCAACCAGCTATAGGGGAAGGAAGGCAGAGGGGATTTCTACCTGTGGATCCTTTCTGAGAGATCCTAGTCCCTGAACACAAGAGGAGTCATATGGAAAGAGATGCTCTGAGGAGTCTTTATGCTGCCTAGGAAAGCTAGATATTTTACGCCCCAAGCAAGCACCTTCCAGAACTAGGAACCATGAGGGCAAATGTTCCCATGATTTAAGCCCCATCCTCACTTCTCATCTCAGCCTGACCAAGAACAACACAGCAGTACTGTCAGCTAAACCCACCTTCTAACACACACCTTTGTTAGGTCAGCCCTGACCTGACCCCTCCCATCCTGCTCAAAAGGGGCTGAGCTGCTCCCAGGACCCCCTCTATGCTCCGGCAGATGAAGGGATGTGTTTGGGTAACTCTCCAAACTGTTTTGCAGGACTTTGGCAGCCCTGACTATTCTTTTCTGGGTCATAGGAAACACCGTGGCAGATGGGTGAGGGTCCAGAGGGCTCTGCGCTTCTCTTTGGTCCCTTACTGGGATATAGTAACAGGGAATTGTCCAACATCAGGCAGTTCCTGGGGACAAGGGAGGTCAGATGGGGTGTCTTTCAACCTCATAGCCCTCAATGGATTTTTCTTCCACAAATGTGTACCCTCATTTTTTTGAGGCCATGTAAAACTTTTGCATCTACAAAAAAACTGTGGACAGGGACTCAAAGCTTTCCTAAAAGAGGCGGCTTTGTCCTTTGCTTGTTTTGAACCTGCCAAACCCCCTAGCTTTGCTTGCTACCCCCTAATTCTCATACAGGAAGAGAAAGCAAGCAATGCATCCTTTCCCAGTCTCCCCAGGCCACTCATAATTTTACACACCCCTGTCATGTCCTACCTCCTCTGTCTCTCTAGGAGACTGAGAGTCCAAGTCTCTGACATGGGTGGAAATAGAAGAAAAGCAGCATGACATGCCACTGGGGAAAGAGGAACGCAGGCAGAGAAGACAAGGCAAGAGGCTGTGACAGAAGGTTTGCTCGGATGTGCAGAGCTGGAGGATCAGAAGCTTTGGAGGATGTTCCAGCTGCTCTCAGCAGGAGAGACTTGGGAAGAGACAATCAGTGGTGCCTCCAGCATCGAGCTCTGTGAGATGTACAAGGTCTAGCCTCAGAAACTCCTCCCCTCGATGCTCCCAGGAAGCTTTCTCTCCATCAGCCCACGGTCTCGCCAGGTTTCCCTTTCCCAGGATCTTGCATCAGCCTGGACAAATGTATTTACTTTATCTGGATCCGGTGATGATGCGGCTGACTGAAACACTTGAACTAGGAACATGGATTTCTAGAAATGCAAGCTGCCATTGCTTGTCCGTTGCTAATACCTAACACAGCTGCTCTCCATTCACCAATCCTCCTCCTCCTTCCCGTGTCCCTGGAGACACCAGCGGTCTGCATCACTGCGTTAAAAGAGAGCCTTGTTTGCAGCTGGAGATGTACCCCTGGAGTGAATTTTTGGAATGACCCTGAAAAAAACCTTACAAAGGGTCTGTGGAATGTTTGGCAGCATTCAGCAGAAGAGGGTATTACTGAAATAAATTTAACAAACTTAACACTGAGAGGTTTTGGGTCTGGATTTTTTTCTTCAAAATAAACGCATAGTGTCTTACTGTCCATTACCTACAATATTCAGTTTCTGGTAGAAATACGCATTTTTAAGAATGGCACCATCAGCACCTTTGAGGACTCTCAAAGGGGTTTGAGGGTTGCTATCAACAGGTGCTGCGTATGAGAATGAGACAGGCCAACCACCGCACATCTTCCAAAGCCCAAACGTATTTTTAAATTGCAGGTTGCCTGCTGAAGTAATTTAAAATAGCTCTCTGTCTTTGGAAAGGTTTATGATTAACTGATATGTTATTTGTACTTTCTACCAGTACCTGTTAATGCCCACGTCTGGATCTTCAAATTTTCCACTGTGTACTTTTTGTCTGGAGAAAACCTTGGACTAGAGATAAGGCCATTTCAAAAAATGTATTTCTAGCAGCTCATGCTTCCAGTCCACCAGTCCGGGCTTGAGGCTGTGTCCAGATCATGAAATACATACTGTTTGTCACCTTTGTTGGTGTGGCTGGTGAGTATATTTTTTACTTCCATTTTTGTAACTTACAGGGAAGCTCATTTTCTGAGCAAATTTGCAAGGTAGTCTACTGTGGGAAAGTGAAGTCCGGTTTCAACTTGCAAAAGTTTTAAGGCAGAGCACTGCAACTTCTTTTCACTGCTGTCTGCTCATAACAGCTTGTTTCACAAAATGTGGAATGAATGCCTTCATAGCAGTTCTTGACCCAGGAATACTGAAATGTGTCCATAGCTTCAAAAAAGACTGTTTCTCTTGTAAGGACTATGAAGCACAAAGGTAACACCTCTGGCTCAGGAAGTCTGAATGCTGCTGTAATTTTTTGGCCTATGGGCGAGTGCTCCAAGGAAATATCTCTGCAGACTTGTTTTGTACTTACAGTCAGTCCACTATTGACCCCCACTACTGCAGACAGGATCCTGGGACAGACACACCTTTGATCCGATCCAGCAAGAGCATTGTTGTGTTCCTACGCTCACCCTGGAACTAGCAGCCAGTGCTTTAGATGCAGATACATGAGATGCCAGTCTAAGTCTGACCACCTTATTTTAGGGAGCAGCAAATGAATGTCCATTAGACTTGCCCACCACTGCTACCATGAGTTTTTATAGAAGTAGAGCCTACAAGTGAGATGCTTGTTTCAGTCACAGGGGCACAAGATTCCTTATGTCAGATGTTGACGTATGCCACTTCTATCTCCCAGTTGCCTTCCCCATCAACGCTGATGATGATGATGACAAGATCGTGGGAGGCTACACCTGTGCAGAGAACTCTGTCCCCTATCAGGTGTCCCTGAATTCTGGGTATCACTTCTGTGGAGGTTCCCTCATCAACAGCCAGTGGGTCCTGTCAGCTGCTCACTGCTACAAGTCGTGAGTGTTACAAAAAATTAAAAAAATAAATTATTCCGTAACCTATTTCTTTCTTCCAGTTCACTTCTAGCAAGTATTCTGGGCTGTGAGATCCAAATATGTAAGTGACTCTGTTCTGACAGGAGACAAGCAAGGAGTGGGTGGCTCATTCAGGACACTGGGCTGAGGCATCATGAGGGGTTTTCCACTTCTTCAAATGCTTCTGTGAATGCAGAGCACTTTCTGAAATGACAACGTAGTATTCTAGCAATGAGTTACGGGCTGTGATTTCTTACAAATTGCATTAATCCTGCTAAAACTTGGTCACTGGAGAACGGGAAGAGAAATGAGGTCAGGGTGATAGCAGTTTTCAGAATTTTTCTGGAATGGTTGTATAAAGCACTGTTATATATTCAACTTGTCCCGGCTCAACAAAATAAACCTGCAGAAATTCACCACTTCTACAGGGGGTGGGGGTGATCTCAGTGTGGATCCCCAGGATTTATTGCAGGACAAGAAAGATAGCCTGCATGACAACAGCTACTACGATAGTGCTGTTGAAGCGAGTGCATACAGTGACGGGGAGGTTCTTTATAACCTATTGGTAGCAGTCTTTACTGCCATTATATATGCCACTCCTTCTCTTTTCCAGTCGCATCCAAGTGCAGCTCGGGAAACATAACCTGGCCCTCTCAGAATCGACGGAGCAGTTGATTAGTTCAGCTAAAGTCATCCGCCACTCTGGCTACAGCTCTGCAACACTGGACAATGACATTATGCTCATCAAACTTGCCAAACCAGCCCAGCTCGACCGAGCTGTCCAAACAGTTCCTCTGCCTACCAGCTGTGTGACCACAGGCACCGAATGCCTAATCTCTGGCTGGGGCAACACACTCAGCAATGCCAGTGAGTATTCTGTGGGAGTGTACAGCATCATGAGGGCCCGGGGGACACTCTAAGACCTCGCAATTAACTCCAACCAGTACAGGGTAAAGCACAGAGAAGTGCTGTGGCACAGGCCTTTTTGAGTGATCAGTCCGTGTAGGCCTTAACCATTTAACTGCTTTAAAGGCAGGCCTTTAGAAGGTCCTTCCTCTTGTTCTGTGTCACGAACATGGAATCGCATAAGTCATCCATGCGCCGTTCACCAGCGTGTTCGCAAAGCCATAGATTTTGTGGCCTGGTGCTATCAGCTGTGCAGTGCCAAGCAGTAGCAATTTAACTAATATCAATAGAGTTGTCAGGTCTCTGAGAACAAGATCAAAATCTGTGATTGTAGATCTAAAGTTACTACAGGAGAATTCCATTCTCTTACACCAATGGTCAGAGGCGTGGATGGTGAATGGTGTCTAACCCACTGATGACAACTAAACCTGCACCAGAGGAAAGGATGGTTTTCCCGGTCTTCCCAGGTTTCCTCCAGCCCATGTGCTACCAGAGTAGCTCTTAGCTCCACGCTTGCCAATTTATGATTTTTCTAGGTATCAGAAAAATTAACGTGGCTGCAGTGTAGAACCTGGGTGGGCCCATGGGTAGAATCTGTTCCATCTAAACAAAAGGAATCCACGCTGCAGTTACTGTTCAGAGGAAAAATGACGACCGCTGAAACAGGATATTCAGTCATTACTTTTCTGCTAAGAAAGATCTTCTCCGGGCTCTGAAATGAACTCGGTGATGCCATCAACCATCTCTCCCTATTTTCTTGTAGATCTGTATCCAGACACCTTGCAGTGCCTGAAGGCTCCTGTACTCTCCTCCAGCGAGTGCACCAAAGCCTACCCTGGGCAAATTACCCAGAACATGATATGTGTAGGATTCATGGAGGGAGGGAAAGACTCCTGCCAGGTAAAACATCTGCCTCTCCTTTCCCATATGTTTCTCTCCTGCCTTTCGCTAGTAGAAGAGGCCATCATATTAGAGAATCTGCTATAGTCACTGCACTAGCATGCCTGAATGTTGGTTTTTTGAACAACAGTGGCGGCTTAGGGTGGAAGTTGCTTGTGGAGTGAGGCTGGGTTTTGTTCCACTCAGTTAGTCACTGTCCCTTTTCTGAGACAGCAAATACCTCTGCCCTAATTCTCCACAAGCAGACGATGCCACCTCCTGCGCCTTAGGCTACTGAAAATGGAGGAGTGCTTGCTGCACCGAAGAGTCAATAGTAATCACGGTGACTTTAGAGCTTAGGACACAAATGTTAGTTTTGGACTCACCGAAAATGGAATAGCCAGTATGCCAAGATCCAGGCAGTCTGGAAAAGGAACACACCTGGCAATTGCTCTGCATTTTACATGTGCCTAGCTCCATGGAGATATTTGGCAGAATAATATTTAAGACACACATATCCTAAGCATCTGCCAAGGACTGCATCCAACAAAAAACAGGCAGCTTACTCATCCTCAGCTGCGGTGCCCTTGGAGCTAAAGTAAGGCACAGTAGCGTCAGGTGTAGAGGGGTAATCAGAAATGACCTTTGTACAACAACTGTGTAGAAAAAGCCCAATGGCGGTCCCTCAATTTCTGGGATCTCTGGCTTATCACTTACTCTGGTATCGTTTGCTGAATATCCGTAACCTTTATGTGCACAGGGGGATTCTGGTGGTCCAGTAGTCTGCAACGGGCAGCTCCAGGGCATTGTTTCCTGGGGTATTGGATGTGCGCAGAAAGGCTATCCTGGGGTTTACACCAAGGTTTGCAATTATGTCTCCTGGATTGAAGAAACTATGTCTGCCAACTGAGACACTCTTCTTCTACGTGACCTGCTTTTTCGCCTCATCATTTTCTTCTGTTTCGGGACTGGACATACAAAAATTATCAAAAAATAAAGACTTTCAGGCACCCCTTCTTTGTGCAACGTTTCTCTGGGTAATTCCATAGGCTATGATATGGAAGACAGAGGCAGCAGATGTTGCTCTGGTGAAAATATTTCATATTTGTAGTGCCTCTCAACTGGCAGGATCTTGGAACCTTTTGCAGACTCATCTTCCAGAGTCTTTCAGTCCCTTGCATGCAGCCATTTCTGAAGCAGAACATCTTTTCTGTTTATCATCACCTACTCAGGTGCTACAAAACTGCCTAGAACAGAGTGCACAGAATCACACAGGCAGCATACTCCTACTGTAGAAAACAGCAGGCAGCAACACAAACACTCCCCATCCCCCCCACTCCCACCCCCAACAATAGGCCTTCCCATTGCCTAGTGGAACCTCCCTGAAAGCTCTAGTCGGAGAATGAAACAACCTCTTGCTCGGGCTTGTTCTCTTCATGTCTTCATGTGCCAGTGCCACTGGGGCTGCTGTCTATACTTTTTTCTCAGTTAACTGGTCGTACTGGGCTTGCTTATTTTTCCTGGAAGAGTCAAGAGGACAGGGGTGTTCCTGGGTGCTGGTTTTAAGTCCTCCTAACTCCAACTGGCACTGGAGAAAGCTGCCAAAGTTGCCAATGGGCTGTGTAGCTGTCTCCTTAAAAAAGAAAAGGGAAATAGAGAGTTTGAGTAAGAGGGTTGAAAAAAGCAGAGAATAGGTGAAATTAAGGAGGAGAAATGAGGAGAAATTAAAAAGAAATCCGACACTGGTGCAAAGGGAGGAGAGGAAAAGAGCAGGGCATGAAGGAACAAGTGC
Source organism: Grus americana (assembly GCF_028858705.1). Taxonomy (NCBI): domain Eukaryota; kingdom Metazoa; phylum Chordata; class Aves; order Gruiformes; family Gruidae; genus Grus; species Grus americana. Next base: position 86,047,086 of record NC_072852.1, on the reverse strand, counting down.
CATTTGCTTACAGAGACGTTTGGTCTTGGCTCTCTCAGGTGCTTTGTCACTGAAATACCTCTTAGGAGAGTAATAGGTGTCTGAGTCATTGAGATAGTCACAATATACAAACAGGATCAGACCGTAGCTTTGTGTCCCATTGCTCCGGAAGCACTTGGGGCTAACCTCAGGAGGGTTTTGATATTACTCCTCAATGGCATTACAGAATTCTTTTCATTGTGATAATAGGATTAATCCCCAAAGGATTATGGGATTACTTCCAAGGGGGATTACGGGATTAATCCCCAGGTGGATTATGACCTCTCTTTCTCTGGGGAAGCTATAGCGCCCTATAACCTGATAAGTGCAGAGCAGTCAGTTCCCAGGCTGGACTTGTGTGGGCAGAGGTTTGGGCTGATAGCTGAACATTGGCCATTGGCCAGGGTGTAGAGCGGTCCCTGCTCCACACTGGGCAAAGGGTGACATACATTTGTCTTTCCAGGGCAAAGGCAGGTTCAACGGCAGGATCGTGTTCAACAGTGCTTTGAATGGCCAGGATGTAAGTGGCATGTGGGAGAGACCCCAGGCCTTGGTTCCACCTCCCGCCCCAAGGGGCACAGAGAGGGACAAAGGAAACTGGAGTGCTGACAGCCAGGCTGGGTTGGCGTGGTCCAGAGAGGTCCAGGTAGAGTGAAGGGCAGCCCCAAGGGCTGAAAGGGAGCTGAGCTCTTCTGTGTGATGAAGTAAGGAGCACTGGACAAGGCTTGAGGACACTCATATTGACAAATCCTGGGGCCCTGATCTAAGACTGGAATCCTGTGTGATGGGACCCCACTAGAATCTCTTTGAAATCACAGGGGGGGGTTTAAGAACCCCAGAACTGGTTTCAGCAAAGGTGTTCACCTGTAACACCTGAACCATGAAATAATAGGACAGTGTAGGGCAAAAGGACAGAGGCACCTTCCTTCCACAGACAGTAACTTTCTATCCCCTTCGTCCCATCACCAGACAGGATTAACACACATTTGTCTTTCTTGGCAGCACTTTAATGGAGAAACAGCAGTCTATATGAGTACCACAAAGACTCTCTCATCCAAATCTTCCCCCATTCTTCTTGAAAGCTGTACTGCATTGGGGAATACAGTAAAGACTCAAAGAGGTACTTGGGGGAGGGGAGTCATATCCAAGGGCTTCCAGTCTGCCCTCTGCTCAGGTAAGGGTTGTCTCTGGAATTGGGGCAGGTCTTTCAGGGCCTGGAGGAGGGCAGTTTGTAAAGTTTCCCCAGATGCAAACCATTCCTTCGAGTACCAGACCCTGTCCCAGAGCTGCCTCACTCCTCTGGCAAGGGATTTGTCCCTCTGCCTCAGCAGAATGTCCCTGTCCCAGCTTGTGCCCATCATCTTTCAGTCCTTTCCTGGGCACCACTGTAAAAGAAATCTACCAGACGTGAGTTACCCTGGGTTTGCTTTATTGCAGCGCTGGATGCACGGGGGAAACAGCTCCACCAAATGTGCATACAGGTGATTACCAACACACAGGTTATATAGAATCAAAACATACATATTCATTATTTTTTCTCAGAAAAGGCAGTCCTATGATAATAATTTCTTGGAATTCATTTACATAGTCTCCTCCCCGTCACGCATGCTCAGTGATTTGAGTCAGTGGTCCTCAAGGGGTCTCTGGTGGTCATCAGTGGTCACACACCCGTGTTCGCTGGATGACCCTCTTCTTGCAGGCATGCGCAGTATCCTTGCTGGGGATACACCTGTCCATAACAACTTACTTCATAAGATTAATAATGCCAGGCCTATTGTCCGGTTGGGTAGGGACTGTACATGGAATGTAGGAGCATCGTACATTGCCATGGTCAGTTAGCTTCATTACCTATTACCTTGGTTACAAACTCCTTTCCCACGATTACAGGCTTTGAAAGAGTTCTAGGCCTTAAGCAGCTTTCTAGTTAACATGAGTTTTCTTATAGCCAAGCTTCTCTATTTTCTACACCACTAAGAAGAGTCTGTCTCTAACCCGTCCTCAGCTCCCTCCGGGGAATGTGAGGCTGCAACTAATGCTCCCCTGCCTTCTTGTCTTCTAGCCAGACAAACCCAGGACCCTCAATCTCTCCCCACCTGCCCTGTGTTCCAGTGCTCACCATCTCCAAGACCTCTGATAGACATTTCCCTTGTGCTGGGGACACAAGGTGGTTCCAGTCCACAGCTGTGGCCTCCCCAGTGTGGAGCAGGGTGGGCGAATGATCCCTCTCCTGGCCCTGAGAGCTCTTTTCTGGCTAGCAGAGCCAAAGGTATGGTGGGCTGCTGCCACAGAGCACCTTGCTGACTTGGGGTAGTCTTTTGCCCCACACAGACCTAGGTCCTTCTCTCCTGAACTGCTCCTTGATTCACTGGTCCTAACCTTGTCCGGTGAATGGGGTAGGTCCATCCAGAAGGGACCTTTTGAGATCCTACAGTCTAACCCTCCTTGCTCAACCAGGGTTAAGCAAAGTTGGTTATCCAGGACCGTATCCAGTCGAGTTTGGAATATCTCCAAGGGTGGAGATGGCACAACCTCTCTGGCAGCCTGTTCCTAGTAAAAGAATGGTAAAAATGTGTTTTCTTATGGCCAGATGGAATTTAATGCATTTTAATTTGTGCCAATTGCCTCTTGCCCTGTCACTAGGCACCACTGAGAAGAGTGGTTCCCTCACCTTCATTCATACCTCCCTTCAGGTGCTTACACACATTTGTAAGATCCTACCTGAGCCTTGTCTTCTCCAGGCTAAGGGACCCCAGCTCTCTTTGCCTCCTCTAACATGAAAGATCATAGAATGGTTTGGGTTGGAAGGGACCTTAAAGATCATCTAGTTCCAAACTCCTTCACATGGGCAGGGACACCCTCCACTAGACCAGGTTGCTCAAAGCCCTGTCCAACCTGGCTTTGAACACTTCCAGGGAGGGGGCACAGGCTGGTGTAAGGCTCTGATAACAAGTGAATGTCGCAAACATCCATCTTGACCCAAGCGGGGATAAACTGATAACTAGGAAATGTCGCAGACATCCGACTCGACCAAGGACAGAACCTATGGAGGCAGGATACCATCTTGTGAGCTCGTTCGCCTATTCCGGAAGCATGTAGACAAAAGACCATCTGTGTCCTGTGCGTGCGTGCCTATGAAAGGCCTTCACTCAGTCAACCACGAAGTGGCAGGGGAGACTGTGAGACCCCCAAGACCCCCACAACCCACCGACTCATTTCTGGAACATTCCTGAGCACATACTGCGCCTGCTCAGTGATGACAGACCCCCGCCTATGAGGGGGGCACACTGGGTTATAAAAAGGGGAAACACAAGTTTTCGGCGCATGCCTACCACCTGAGGACTACAACTACGAGCAGAGAACATCGCTGGATCCAAGGGTGGTGATATCTTTTCTCTTTTTTTCTCTCTCTCTCTTTCTTTCTTTCTTTCTCTCTCTTTCTTTTCCTCTTTATCAGTCTCTAACTTAATTTTTAGCACATTAGGGTAATATTGTCACAAGTTTTGCTAAACCATTACCTTTCATGGTTCTGCTAAGTTTTGAACGTTATTATGACTTTTGCCAAGCTGTTATCTTTCGTAGCTCTGCTGAGTTTTAAGTAAATTTGTGATTTGTTTGAACCTCTACAGTAATTGTCATTACTCCTGATTACCACGCAGAGAATTAAAAAGTTAACCTCACCCTCACCCACCAAGTGGGACGGGACATTTAATTGGCATCTGTGAGAAGCAGTAAAGAGGTTCCATAAAAGGGGATATCAGCCAGAGTGCTGAAGAAAGGAGAACTGATTTTTGGTTGAAGCCGAAATCTCCGGCAGTAGGTTATGGCAACCCGGGATAAGCCTGCTTTTGACTACTCCTCGCTGTTGCATTTGTTGAAGAGCTATGAAGCTTGTCCAACCCCAAAAGGGCGTAGCTAGGCTGAGGGACACGGGCAGCCTGCGAAAACTGCAGCAGAACAGATAAGAGACTTGGCAAAAGAAAATACGTTCAAGCCTGGCAAGGGAAAGGCTGTGGTTTGCAGTATCTTGGGAGCTACATTGATAGCTGCCCGGAAGGACAAATACGTTGTTAAACAAGCTGAACAGGAGGCAAATGAGTCCTTCCAGGAGCTGGTTAAAAAACTACAGGCAGAACTGGAAAAGGAATGGGTTAAACGGCAGCTAGCTGAAAAAGCGTTAGCAGACGGTAAAAGAATCACGGAAAACTTGAAGGGTAGCCTGCGAGATGCTTTTGTGAGGGAAAGAGAGCTGAAGTTGCAGCTCCCTGGGGACCTTGAGAGCGACCCAGGATTTTCTAGCTTATCAAAAGAAGCCGACCTCATTGCGAGGGAGGTTGCCCCTCACTATCCATGGGAGGAGCTGAGGGCTGGTGACAGAACCTGACCCTACTCCCAAGCTCCGGCCACTTATTAAAACTGAAGTTGTGTATGACGGCAAAGATGTGGAACCCGCTGCTGCCACTAAAGAGATATCTTATACCGTTACTGAACTGGCAAAACTGCAGGAAAAATATAGTAGGCAGGCTAAGGAAACTGAGACCGAGTATGTGTGGAGGGTCTCCCTGACAGGCGGAGACAGAATAAGGCTTTCGGAGGATATTGGGGTCCTGGTGTATTTTTGACCGTAGGTGACGAGCGGGAACCTTGGTCCCTGACCCAGAGGGTGGCGTATTGGGCCAGAGGGTTAGACCCCTTGGAGAGAGGAGATCCCATTGCCATCCCTACCCCTGGAGGGAGCCAGCTTACAGAGAGTATACAGAAGGCGGCTTGCCTCCAATGGATGCATGGTAGGCGCCTAGTTCCCCACCAGCCTTCCCCGATGTTGTTGTTTGCCAATCTGGACAGGATGACTCCCTTGATTAGAGGGTTACCCGACTCACTGAAGATTTACGCTGTGCAAATTCAAGACCGATTAAGAGCCACTGTAGCCATGGGACCTCAGGGTGGACCGGGTCTTACCTGGGGGGAAATTGCACGGGAACTGATCAATTATGGCTGGCGCGTGGGCTATGTCGGAAAGGAGGGGAAGGCACAAGCGGCAGTCCGTAGGACCGAGGCAGAGGAGAAAATACTCTGCCCCCGAGACAGGAGCTTTGTGGGAAGGGCGCAAGGAATCAACTGTGGAAGGAAGGTTGAGATAAGGGTATTCCCTGAGAATTAATGGACGGCCGACCCCTCCCCGATTTGCAGCTGCTTGTAAAAATGTGGAAACCGATAGATAGAGGCCGGCTGGGAAAGGAAAGTGTCCCCATGGCCCCTGTACCTCAGAGACTGGCCATTCCCATGGCTCCCATGGGGGGGCCCACCAGCCCTCCAATGTCGGGATACTCTTTGTGCCTGATCTCAATGAGTGAGCCGGGGGATGGCCGGTGGGTGTATTTTAGAAGGCTCACTGAAAACGAGCAGGGGGACCTACTGGTAACCTTTCCCCTTGGTGCCTTTAAGACTCCGGTCACTTTTCTGGTAGACACAGAGGCCCAAATGTCTGCTTTAAATGCCAATACCACTGGCCGGAGTGGGATTGTCCCTGATAAAAACCAGATATGGGTTACCGATGTGTTCGGAGATTCCAAACTCCAACCTACAGACCAAGTAAAGTGCTGGTTGCCAGGAGACACCACCCCCACCGAGACCACTATGGTATTAGGAGTGCTCCCTACAAATATTTTGGGATTGGCTTTATTGAAAGGGAAGTCCTGGACAGACTCGGCAGGGAGGGAATGGAAGTTCGGGTCTCTAGCAACCCTGATAAGGCTTTTGCAGACTGCTCCTACTCTTCCCCCGTCCAAAATTATGAATGCGAAACCCTTTTCCCTACCACTGGGAGCGTGGGAATCGCTCCGGTGATAAGAGAGCTGCAGGAACAGGGGGTAATTATTCAAACTCACTCCCCTTATAACTCCCCAGTGTGGCCAGTTCGCAAACCAAATGGTAAGTGGCGGCTAACGATGGATTATCGGCGCTTAAACGCCGGCACTAGTCCCCTGACAGCGGCCGTGCCTAATATAGCCAAATTGATTGCCACCATACAGGAACGGTCCCATAAAATTTTAGCCACCATTGATGTAAAAGATACGTTTTTCATGGTTCCTCTACAGGAAGGTGATAGAGATAGACTGGCATTTACATGGAAAGGTATACAATACACCTTTACCCGTTTGCCCCCAGGATATCGGCATTCGCCTACCTTGGCGCATCACGCCCTGGCACAAGTACTAGCAGAAATCACCCACAAGGAAGGAGTTAAAATGTACCAATACATTGATGGTATATTGGTGTGGGGGGGGGGTCCGATGCCACTGCAGTGGGACAAACCCAAAAGAAAATAATTACTCACCTGGAAAGTTCAGGACTTCAGGTTCCAGCAGAAAAGGTACAACACCCCTCCCCTGAGGTGAAGTTCTTAGGTATATGGTGGAAAGGAGGAGTGGTATGTATTCCTCCCAAAACCTTTGCTACCTTAGAAGAAATAAAAATCCCCAAAACCAAAAAGGAGCTGTAACATACCCTAGGCTTGCTGGTATTCTGGAGGAAACTTATTCTGGATTTTTCTATCATAGCTCGTCCCCTGTACGATTTAACACGCAAAAAAGCTACCTGGGATTGGACCCCTGTTCATGAGGAAGCCCTAAAATTACTAGTGTTTGAAGCAGGAGCATATCAAGCTTTGGGCCGATACAAGCTGGGTGGAGAATGGATTCAGAGTAGCCCTGAAGAGAACAACTTGGGAGTGTTGATTGACGAAAAGCTCAACATGAGCTGGCAATGTGTGCTTGCAGCCCAGAAAGCCAACCATCTCCTGGGCTGCATCAAAAACATCGTGACCAGTGGGTCGAGGGATGTGATTCTACCCCTCTACTCTGCTCTGGTGAGACCCCACCTGGAGTACTGCGTCCAGCTCTGGGGGCCCCAATAGAAGACAGACATGGAGCTGTTGGAGTGAGTCCAAAGGAGGGCCACGAAGGTGATCAGAGAGCTGGAGCACCTCTCCTGTGAGGAGAGGTTGAGAGGGTTGGGGTTGTTCAGCCTGGAGAAAAGGTGGCTCCGGGGAGACCTAATTGCAGCCTTCCAGTACCTGAAGGGGGCCTACAGGAAAGATGGAGAGGGACTGTTTATCAGGGAGTGCAGTGATAGGAGAAGGGGTAATGGGTTTAAGCTAAAAGAGAGTAGATTTAGATCAGATGTTAGGAGGAAATTCTTTACTGTGAGGGCGGTGAGACACTGGAACAGGTTGGCCAGAGAGGTTGTGGCAGCCACATCCCTGGAAGTGTTCCAGGCCAGGCTGGACGAGGCTTTGGGCAACGTGGTCTAGTGGAGGGTGTCCCTGCCCATGGCAGGGGGCTTGGAACTAGATCATCTCTGAGGTCCGTTCCAACCCAAACCATTCTGTGATTCTAAGATTCTATGATTCTATGATCTACAACCTGATGTAGCTTCTTTCCTGGTTGTCCTTGACGTCCCTGACCAGATTTAATTCTATCAGGGCTTTAGCTTTCCTAACCTGATCCTTAGCTGCTCGGACAATTTTTCTGTATTCCTCCCAGGCTACCTGCCCTTGCTTCCACCCTCTGTAGGCTTCCTTTTTTTGTTTGAATTTGTCCAGGAGCTCCTGCTTCATCCATGCAGGCCTCCCGGCATTTTTGCCTGACTTCCTCTTTGTTGGGATGCATCGCTCCTGAGCTTGGAGGAAGTGATTCTTGAATACTAACCAGCTGTCTTGGGCCCCTCTTCCCTCCAGGGCTTTGTCCCATGGTACTCTACAGAGCGAGTCCCTAAAGGGGCCAAAGCATGCTCTCCTGAAGTCCAGTGTAGTGAGCTTGCTGTGTGCCCTCCTCCTTGCTTCTCTAAGGATCCTGAACTCCACCATTTCATGGTCACTGCAGACAAGGCTGCCCTTGAGCTTCACATCCCCCACCAGCCCCTCCTCGGTGGTGAGAACAAGGTCTAGCATGGCACCTCTCCTTGTTGGCTCCTCTGTCACTTGGGGAAGGAAGTTATCATCCACACATTCCAGGAACCTCCTGGAATTGTGGAACTGTGCTCTGCTGTGTTGTCCCTCCAACAGATGCCGGGGTGGCTGAAGTCCCCCAGCAGAACCAGGGCTTATGAACATGAGGCTGCTCCTATCTGTCCATAGAGGGCCTCATCCACTCGGTCTTCCTGGTCAGGTGGCCTGTAGCAGACCCCCACTATAATGTCTCCTGCCCCCGCTCTCCCTTTAATCCTGACCCATAAGCTCTCGGTCGGCTCCTCATCCGTCTCCATGCACTCCAGCTGACCATTGATATAGAGGGCAACACCCCCTCTTCGTCTCCCCTGCCTGTCCTTCCTAAAGAGCCTGTATCCTTCCATTCCAACACTCCTGTCATAGGAGCCATCCCACCACGCCTCCATGATGCCAATGACATCATAGCCCTGCAGGGCTGCGCATGTCTCCAACTCCTCTTGTTTTTTCCCATTGCTATGCGTGTTTGCATAGAGGCATTTAAGTTGGGCCCCTGATGAAGCTGGCTTACTGGCTGGAGTGGCTGGAATTCCTTTGAGGTACTTCACTGGTGTTTCCCTGCTGGTTCCTATTAGCTCAGGAGCCCCTGGTTCATCTCTGTAAGGCTTCAAGTGTGCTGCAGTGTGTCCAGCATGTCTCAGGGCAACAGGGTGAAGGCCCTCACTAGTACCCTGTCCCTCTAACCTTGGCATGTCATTCCACTGCTTGTTGCAGGCAAGCCTGATATTATCCCACTCTCCTTTCAAGCCTAGTTTAAAGCTCTATCAACGAGCCCAGAAAGCTCCTGGGCAAAGACACTCTTTCCCCTTTGAGAAAGGTGAATCTCATCTGATGCCAGCAAGCCTAGTACTGTATAGGCCATCCAATTATCGAAACCCCCAAAATTATGGTGGTGACACCAGCCACGGAGCCATGTATTAACAGACTAGATCCATCTGTTTCTCCCAAAGTCACGGCTTGCAAGTGGAAGGAAAAAGGAAAAAAATAACCTGTGCACCATATTCCCTCACCCGCATGGAAGAGCAGTAGTGGGTAACAGTCCAAGGGCCGTACCAGGCTAGGAAGTTTCCTAGTAATGTCTGTAATCTGGGCCCCAGGGAGGCAGCAGACGTCCCTAAGAGGAGGGTCTTTTCGTCACATTGGACCCTCTGTTCCCCTCAGAAGGGAGTTGCCTACAACTATAACCTGCCTTTTCTTCCTCATGGGGGGTGGTTGTGATACGGGGGGTGGGGGGGTGGGGGGGGGGTGGACCTTTCTGACCTTGGCGATGCCTATGGTGTAGATGCACCATCATCCACGTCATCCATTGACTGGCCTTCCACAGCCAGCGCCTCATAGCTATTGTACAGAGGCACCTGGGAGGGCAAGGTGGGCAAGGAGGAGGTTTGCCTGCCACCCCAAGCATGGTCTTGCCTCCATTCACTCCTTTCCTTTAAGCTACTGCCTTCATCCTGGCAGGGGGAGGATACAGGGTCCTCTTGATCTTGGGTTTTGTCTGGTAGCTGTTTCTGTTTCTGTTTCAGGGAGGGCAGAGCATGGCTCCACCAGACTATCTCTTTCTCAGCCTCCCTGATGCTCCTTAACCTTTCTACTTCCTATCGTAGTTGTGCTGCCAGGCTGAGCAGATTGTCCACCTGGTCACACCTCACACAGCCGTTCTCACTATTGCCATCCGTTTCCAGTGACAGGCTCTGGCACTCCCTGCAGCCCGAGACCTGGATGGCTGCATGTTTTCATGGGAGCTCTGTCTGGGTTGCCATATGCATTCTGGCAAAGGCAGAGGAAATTGCTTTCTGCCAGGTGGATACCATAGCTAAGCTCCTTCCCGAGAGGTTTTCCCCAGGAAAACCTCCTGTGCGCTGAGATCTGCCACACCACTGCGGGTTGTGCTGGCACTGTAGCAGTGTGAGGGACCACGTCTTGAGCGGACTGTCTCAAAGCTTGTTTGCAATCCTGGTAAGCCCATTGCGAGGCTTCCCGACAGTTTGGCTGAGCCCGGTTGCAATGAACAGACCAACAGGGGTCAAAGAACAGCCACGTCGCTTTGGGGGGGTGTGTGTGGGGTATGTTTAGACAGGGGCGACCACCCCAGCCTGTTGAGACCTGTGTAGTCCATGGTGAAGAATCACACGGTGGTCGCGTGCACCTCATGGGACCAGCGTGTCGAGACTGAGAGCATGCGCAGGGATGCGGTACGTGCCGTGGTCTGGGAAACGACCTCCCTGAACGCCCTATAAAGGACTGCTTGATCAAACGGCGAACGGGACCCTCACCGCCGGAGCACACAAAGACTACGGACCAACGGGACGCCACTGGATCCATGGTGGTGACTATCTTTTGCAACTCTATCCCGACTGCTTGCTAGATTTCCTCCTTTTCTATTCTCTCTCCCTTTCCTATCGCTACTCTCTTACGACAGGAAATAAATACTTTGTTCAGATAGGTAGTCAATAAAGTCCTTCGGTTAGCGGCATTTGACCTCGTTCGTGTCTTAATCTCACTCTGGGTATAACAACGAATCTCCCCAGCCCGGCCCTTCCCGGATCGGAACAAGCAGCTCCCCTTGGTGACTGATGAACAGCTTTGTGTCTTTGTGTTAGACTCACTCCAGCAAGTCCATATCTTTCTTGTACTGGGGAGCCCGGAATTTGGACCCAGCACTCCAGATGTGGCCTCACCAGTGCTGAGCAGAGTGGAAGGATCACCTCCCTTGACCTTCTGGCAACACCCTTGCTAATGCAGCCCAGGACATTGTTGACCTTTTTTTTTGCTGCAAAGGTGCATTGCGGGCTCATGGTCAGCTTGCTTTCCACCAGGACCGCCAGATCCTTCTTGGCAAAGCTGTTTTCCATCCAGTCAGCTCACAGTGTGCACTGGTGCTTTGGTTATTCATCCCCAGATGCAGGACCCTGCACTTCTCCTTGCTGAACATTAAGAGATCCCTCTCCACCCAGTTCCCCAGCCTGCTGAGGTCCCTCTAAATGCTGGCACAACCTTCTGGTGTATCAGCCACTCCCTCCAGTTCTGTATCATCTACAAACTTGCTGAGGGTGTATCCCATCCCATCCCATCATATAGGCCATTAATGAAGATGTTGAACAGTATTAATCCCAGTATCGACACCTGGTGTACACCACTACAGACTGACTTCCAACTGGACCATCTGCCACCGATCACAGCCCTCTGAGCCTGCACGGTCAGCCAGTTTTTAATCCACTGCACTGTCCCCTTATGTAACCAATAATTTGCCTGCTTCTCTATGAGGATGTTATGGGAGACAGTGTCAATGGCTTTACAAAAGTTGAGATAAACAAGATCCTCTGCTCTCCCGTCGTCCACCAAGCTGATCACGATGTCGTAGGAGGCAATGAGGTTGGTCAGGCATGATTTCTCCTTCATAAACTCTTGCTGACTACACCCAATCACCTTCTTGTCTCTCGTGTGTTTGGAAATGCTTTCCAGGAGGATATATTCCATCACCTTCCCAAGGACTGAGGTAAGGCTGACTGGCCTCTCTAGGTCTTCCTTCTTGCCCTTCTTAAAGATAGGAGTGATACTTGCTCTCTTCCAGTACTCAGGAACCTCTCCCACTCCCCATGACCGCTCAAGGACAATCAAGAGTGGCCTCGCAGTCACACCAGCAAGCTCCCTCAGCAGTTGTCAATGCTGTACATCCAATTTGCTTAAGTGCTCCCTAATCTGGTCCTCCTCCACTGAGGATGTCTTCCCAGTTCCAGACTTTTCATCTAGTCTCAGGGGCCTGGGATTCCTGAAGGCTGGTTTTACTGGTAGAGACTGAGGCAAAGAAGGCAGGAAGGCAGGAAGCTAGGAAAGAACGAAAGCAGAAAGGAAGACAGGAGAGGAGGGTTGGCAGGAGGGCAGGAAGAAAGGCTCAGGGAGTGATGGTAGCCGTGAGTATCTGCCGTGGCTTGGGGTTCCTCACCTACAGGACTGTGCTTCATGCCCGGATACCTTTGAGACTTGGGCTACATCTCATACCTCAGAGTGTTCAGGTCACAGGGTAGTGGCACGACGCGGGGACCCTGGTGCAGAGCAGCGTGCCCCTTCCCTGGAGACCAATGGGGCTAAGGGACCAGTGTGTACATAGAAGTGCTCAGTGGCATGGTCCTGCTGGCGCTCCGGAACTTGGAGCCCCTCGCGCATGGCAGTGTGCTGAGCCCTGGGTGGCTGGCAAGGCACCTGTACTCTTGGAAACCACAGGGTGAGCAATCCCTGGAGACCCTCAAATCTCGTAGACACACAAGTGCACACAGGAGTGTTCAGTCCCGGGACCCCTTGACAGATTCAACTCCAGGTTGGCCTTGGCCTTTGTGTTGGGTTTTGTGTGGCAAGGTTTTGGTAGCGGGAGGGGCTACAGGGGTGGCTTCTGTGAGAAGTTGCTAGAAGCTTCCCCTGTGTCTGATAGGGCCAATGCCAGCCGGCTCCAAGATGGATCTGCCCCTGGCCTAGGCCAAGCCAATCAGCGCCTTTGTGATAACATATTTAAGAAGGAAAACAAAGGAATTAAAGGAAACTTTTGCAACCGGAGAGAGGAGTGAGAAGATGTAAGAAGCTCTGCAGACACTAAGGTCAGTGAGGAAGGAGGGGGAGGAGGTGCTCCAGACACCAGAGCAAAGATCCCCCTGCAGCCCGTGGTGAAAACCATGGTGAAGCAGGCTGTCCCCTGCAGCCCATGGAGGAAGGATGAGGGGGTGTAGAGATTCCACCTGCAGCCCGTGGAGGACCCCACGCTGGAGCAGGTGGAGGCACCTGAAGGAGGCTGTGGCCCGTGGGAAGCCCATGCTGGAGCAAGTCCGGGCCGGACCGGTAGACCCGTGAAGAGGGGAGCCCACGCCAGGACAGGTTTGCTGGCAGGACTTGTGACCCTGTGGGAGAGACCCCACGCTGGAGCAGTCTGCTCCTGAAGGTCTGCACCCTGTGGGAGAGACTACGCTGGAGCAGTTCGTGAAGGACTGTAGCCCGTGGGAGAGACTCCATGTTGGAGCGGGGGAATGTTGAGAGGAGTCCTCCCCCTGAGGACAAAGAAGGGGCAGAGACAATGTGTGCTGAACTGACCGCAACCCCCATTCCCTGCCCCCTTGTGCCGCTGAGGGGGGAGGAGGTTGAAGCCGGGAGCGAAGTTGAGCCCGGGAAGATGGGAGGGGTGGGGGGAGGTGTTTTAAGACTTGATTGTATTTTCTCATTGCTCTACTCTGTTTTGCCTAGTAATAAATTAGATGAATCTCCTCTCTACATTCAGTCTGTTTTGCTCGTGACGGTAATTAGTGAGTGATCTCCCCCGTCCTTATCTCGACCCAAGCCTTTTGTTATACTTCTCCTCTCCCATCCCGCTGGGGGAGGGGTGAGTGAGCGGCCGTGTGGCACCCGGCTACCGGCTGGGCCTAAACCACGACAGCCTTCCAGCTGGTGGAGAAGGAAAGGGCTGTGTGAACTATTCCACATCCTGCGTACCCATGCGTTAGTGTAACAGGCTGAAAGGGAGAAGAAATGGAAGAGGGTGAAGGAAATAGGAGGAGGACAGGTGTGAGAGAGGACAGAGACGTAAGGGGAGGGGGACAGAGAGAAAGAGAGTGGAGGAGGAAAGTGAGATGGCAGAGAAATGAGGTAAGGCAGTGAGTACAAGAAGAAAGGAGGGTCAAAAGGTGATTCAGAGATGGGCAAGAATAGGCAAGAAATTGGAGACCAGGCAGAAGACAGATGATACCGCCACTTTCCTTAAGTAGACAGAGTTGGAGGGCAAGAGGAGAAAATGGGGTACTGTCAAATACAGGGCTGTGTGTGTGCTGTGGGCAGATCCTTGTTTGCATGGAAAGGTTTGTGCTACGCTGCTCCAGCTTTTGAGCCACTGTGGGTCTTGCTCAGCACAGAAATACGTGCCTGAGTCATTGAGTAGGGCATGATCTATCTCCACAGATAAGCGGTTGTCCTTAGTCCCATTACTATGGAAGTGATTTCTGAATTCCTTCTCAATCTCTGCCCTGCCACCTTCCACTGAGTATACAACCAACTGCAGAGTGGCGTCCTTCCTCGCGGGCAACTTGTACCAGTACAGGGTTGAGAATGCATTCTCCTTTTGGGAACAGTTCAGAGTCGCAGTGTCTCCCACTCGGACAACTGTGTCTGGCGATTGCTGAAGGGCCTGGCCTGGAAAAAGAAAAGAGGTGTGAGGAGTGAAACACATTGAAGGGGACATGAAAATACATCCTTGAAGTACGACATGGGATGCGGTGGCATAAGGATGTCAGCAAGCTATGGGACAGTGTCCCGTTTCTCTGGGAGACACACACAGGAGAAAAAACACCCATAAACCAGCTTAAATTCAATAGTAAATTTGTTCTGAAAAATAAGGACTTCAGAACTCTCAACTGAAATATTAAAATGGGACATAAAAAGCAAATTTGTAGATCTGCAGAGTCTTCTGAGTTAAGAGGTTGAGGAAAAGCTCCGCTTGTTCATTGCCCATCCTTCCCTGGAAGCCTTGGGCAATGGGGCGCTGCCAGCAACTGGGCACGCAGCTGGGGCAGCAGCAGTGGCTCCAGTGCAGCTGTTCAAGTGGAAGGGAAGCTCACTTACCTACAGGGGCCAGGATGGCCACAAGGAACCAGTGCAAAACCATGGAGAAAGGCCACCTCCTTCCAGCAACCTGCCCGTGGTGGCAGCACAGGCACAGAGATGCGTGCAGAGGAAAGGCTGAGAGAGGAAGAGACACATCTCTTTGCAAGTGGGCGGGGCAGTGAGAGAGAGCCTGAAATATGAGAAGGCAGTTGGCTGGCTGGGAACAGTGGGGAATGACACCTGCATGCAGGCGTGAGGTGCACGTACTCCGCTCTGCTCACTTCCTCCTGCACGTGAGTATGTATGTCTACGCGTAGGTGGGAGATAAGTGTTATCACAGGAGCGTGGCAGGGCTGTGTGGCAGCCTGAGTGTGTGCACGGCACAGGGATGCACGGAGGCACCAAATGAAGGGAAGAGAAAGAGTGCTCGGGAATGCATGTTTGTGCCTGTGCCCCTCATCTCAGTCTCCTCTCCAGGCACCCTCACAATCACAGACTCCCAACCCTGCAAGCTGCAATGTGGAATCTTCTCTGCTTATCCCAGTGCTGCTCATCATGTTGCCCAGGTATGAGAAAGTACACAGTTTGGGCCCAAGAGAGCCTCTGCACGTCTGTGCCATGCTGTGGGCCCAGCAGTGCACAGTGGTGGAAGGCCGGCCCATACAAGAGAGCAAGTGATCTGGCTGCTCAAGGCTGCCATGAGCTTTTAGGACACCCTTGTGTCCTTTTAGCAGAAGGGTGCAGCAATGTCTTCAGCTCCCAGACCCTCTGTTGCAGGTCCAAGCGTGTCCCATTGCATTCATTTCCACAAACTATCTACAGGAGATTCAGGAATGACCTCGGATTCCTCAAAAGAAAAGGGAGAAAAGAACGAAGAGAGTCTGCTAAATTGTGCAGGCACAGGAAGAAACCCCACACGCCCACAAACCCCCCAGCACTCTAGCTGAGAGGAGGCTGTGCTTGAAGTGTCCTCTCCATTTCCCATGGGCTTCCCTGGGGCGTGCAGGTGGCAGGGCAGTGCACTGGGAGCCTTGCAGAACACACGGTATTTGAGGAGTTAGTGACCTTGAACAGGCCATGCCTTGTGCTTAGGGCTTGAGAAGCCCATATATTGGCATGAGAAGCTGCAGCATGGGAACCTGCTGGAGTGCCCCATGCCGGCCTGTGCCGCGCCATTGGTGTGTGTAATGACAGAGATAGCACTCTAACCTGTCAGGAAACGTTCTGTTAGCTGCCCAGATTGCTAACATAATCTGTAATTTATGTAATATCTTTGGGAACGGTAAACCGTATGTGGATCAAGAGGTGGAAGGTAGTGATCTTGACCCAGAGACCACTGTACGTGGAGGAGTTAGTGATCCACATAGGAGTTAACCTGAGTAGGCGCAGACCTGTGCTGTGCTGCACGTGCAATGTTGCCTTCAGGCCTGTGCTGTGCTGCACATATCCCTTGGCCATAGGATAACCTCAGAGAGGTCGTTGTAACGGAGGAGTATGTGGGCAGCTCCCACTTTGTACTGCCTATTACACCACCTGCCTGGCCTCACACGAACATCCTTTCTGTTTGACAGTGAGAATGATGAGCCGGGTTGGCTGGAGTTAAATGAGAGGAAGTCTGTGGAGTGCAGACTGAAGAGAGACAGAAAGAAGAAGGTGGGGAGACAAAGGGAGGGAGAGAGAGGAAGAAGAGTTGACGGAAGTTAATATAATGTAAATGAGAGTTAAACAAAGAGGGAGGCAAGGAGGAGTGGGGTGGCAAGACGAGAAAGCAGGACAAATGAACTCAGAGAGTCTGAGAAGAGGAGGAAGGGAAGGCTAGGAAGCAGATGAGGTAATGAGACGAAAGGGATCATCATGCCTGATGAGGAGGAAAGCAGGTCTGTTTTGTGCAGGGGGAGGTTTGTGCTCAGCTCCCTCAGCAGCCTCGCCACTGTGTTTCACTTTCAGCACAGTAATACATGCCAGAGTCGTTGAGAAAGGCACGGTCTATCAAGAGCGTCATCCCATCTCCTTGTATCTCACTGCTCTTGAAATGGCTTTGGAAATCCTTCTCAACATTTGCATTACCACCTTGGAATGCAGAAGACACAAGGACCAGCCTGGAGTCCTTCCCCAAAGGCAGCTTGTACCAGTACATAGCTGTGCTGGAGGATTTCTTCTTGGAACAGCTCAGATTCACGGACTGGTCTTGTCGTATCACCGTGTCTGGGGACTGTTCCAGAACCAATGCTGGAAGGGAAAAGGAGGAACATTGAGGAGGAGGAAAAAAGTGGAAAAACGTGAACTAGGCACTGTCGGTTGGTAGAGAAGACGGCAAGAAGGAACAGGACAGGCTAGGGAGCAGCAGAAGGCATGGGACAGTTCTTCAGATCAGCAGATGAGTTTCCAATCTCTCTCCGATAGGCAAGAAACATTCCTGGGCAGTTTGTGTCCAAAAAAGGAACCATTTGAGGGCTGTGCGCGGAAGAAAAAATAGCTGTTGCAGGAGATTCAGGGATTTCTGCCCACCTTATTCATCGCCCATCCTCAGTGCAGGAAGCTTTGGGGAATCAAGCACTGCCAGCAGCTGGGTACGCAGCTGGGACAGCAGTGGTGGAATCGATGTAGGTGCTCAGGGGTGAGTTGAGTTCACTTACCCATAGGGACCAGCATGGCCACAAAGAACCAACAGGGAACCATCGGGAAAAAGCTCCTGTCCTTTCAGGTACTTGCCTTTTGTACCTAGCTGCCCAGAGATATGCGAAGAGGAAGCACTGAGTGAGGATGAGACATGTTGGGGTTGGGCAGGACATGAAATGTGAGAAAGGATTGGCTGGCTAGGAACACTGGGGAATGATGCACACGATCACAGGAAAGTATAAACCCTGCAGAGATGTGGGGAGAGGCGAGGATGTGGGGTGTGAGGTGAGGGTGGGGAGGGGAAAAGAGGATTGCATAGACAGAACTATGCTGAGGTTGCATGGGAGTCTGAGCGCGTGCAAGGGAGAGGAACGCTGAGAGTTCCTCTTCTCCTTCTGAAGTCCTTGAGTGCTGGAGGAATGAGGTCTGAAGGACACACATAGGTCCCTTGCATTTCCCCTCTCTCCCCCAGCCATGGCTGGTCCATTTTTTTTTTTTTTTTAAATTTTATTTTATTTTCCCTGGCTGTGTGAGGGCTCTTTTTCTCTATGCAGTACTGTGAGCACAGCAATTAGAATCGGTGAGAGGCAGGACCAGGAAAGGCACCACAACAGTCCAAGCATTCTGCATTGAGGGGTCTCATGGGCTTTGCAGTGAAGCTCTTCCCCCATCCCTTTCTCTGAAGAGCAAAACGATGCCTGCAGCTTCCAGCTGCTCTCCTGCAGGGAAGTGTGAATCCCACTGCACTTCGTTTCTCTTACTCCCTGCAGCAGAGGTGGGAATGTTCCTGACCATCACAAAGGAAAGAGTGGGATGAGGGTCTCAGCTGCCTGACGCTATCCCTACCCATAGCACCTCTCATCCTGCGACCAGGAGGGGCAGGAAACAAAGCAGGCCAGGACCCCCTTTCCTGGCTGCTTTCCCCAGTCCTCTTTCCTCCACAGAGGGACTGCAGGGATGGGAGATGCTCAGCATCCTGAGCCTTTGCCCGCTCCAGCCAGGTCGGTCACACATATGTTTGAGTATTGGAAGTGCTCCAGGCTGGTGCGGTGATCACTGTGATGGGGATGGGAGGTATATGAGGAGTCAGAGTGTCTGTGTGGTGTGTGGGGCTCCCTCCAGCCCTGGTCTAGCAGAGCTGGTGAGAGGGGTAGGAGAGGAAGGTAAATGCCTGTGAAGAGCCCAGGGACAGTCAATGCGCTGGCACGGGAAGGAAGAAAGAATTGAGTGTAGCCCAAAGGAGGAGGCATGTAGGAGAAGAGGTGCTGAGGGTTTGGGCCAGGGTGGCCTCTCCCTGCACCTTCCTTGCTGACAGGCAGTAGCCCCAGTTCCTCCAGAGATGGTTTCTCCCTGGGACCTAGGGCCGAGCTGGGGAGCCCTGGGTGTCTCAGCCTGGTGTTGCCTCTGGGGCAAGGGCTTCTGGCAGCTCTGCTTCAGGAGCACGCTTTGTTTGGCAAATTCAAGGAGCGCTTAGGAACTGAGACCCCTCTGCCCTGTGAATCAACCTGTCCAAGGTGGTTTCCTTTTCTGGCAGGACTGAGCTTGTCCTCCAGAGGGGTGTGGAGGGTGCCACTGGGATGCAGCTGGCAAGACAACTAGGGCCTTGAAAGCAGCTGTGCAGGGCAATTTCATTCACTTGTGCTCTACCAGTCACACCTCTCTGCTGCTCTGCTCACAGGGTCACGAGATTCAGGCCACTGGCATCCTCTTCACAGCATCCTCAGGTGTTTCTGCTCAGAAGGACATCCACATCCTGAATGGGGCAAACTCAGCATAGGCTAGCTGGGGAACCCAATGAGCACAGGGATGAACAGCTGGGAGAGTGGCAAGGGTGAAAGGAACCCAGGCAACAAATGACAGGGCTCTTCACCGTGCCAAGCCCTGCTGGCAGCACCTTTTTCCCTCCTCATAGGAACTGTTGGACCCTGTGCCTGGAGCTCTACTTGGCAACGGGGAAGGAGGAACAAGTGGAAATGGGCTCGGATCCTCAGTGGCACTTCCGCTTCATGATGCTGGGAAGGAGAAGGTTAGTGGGGTGTCACCCAACTCAGTGTTTCTCTGAGGAAGAAAGTTCAGTGAAAGGCATGAGGAAAACTGTATGCAGGTGCTAAGCAGGAGATGCTGGATCAACAGGAGGAGACTTGTGGTGTTGCACAGTTCACTCGCGTGCCAGACAGCATCTCCCACGGCTACAGCATGAGCATGACCGGGCCTATGCCTCACACTCCATGAAGGATTTCTCAGCTTCTGTACATGGTGGACTGTGAAAATACACCTGAGCATCAGCTTCCCCTAGAGACTTCCACTCTCTTTTGATATTCAGTGGCACTGGAGATAAAGAAGAGTAGGCAAGTCAGGGAAGCCCTCTTGTCTTGTGGCAGGGGATGCAGTGGGTGGGCCAGACCAGATGCTAGGAAACAGCTGAGGTCCCACCAATCTCTTCTGAAACTTCTCTGGGACTTTCTCGTCCTGGTCACCAGGGCCATCCCATGGCTCACCTGGGACATCTCCTGCTGTGAGTGGGGAAAACTCACAATTTAGCTCCTGTTGCCTCCCTCACTCCTTTCAGCCATAGATGCCACTGCCTGCCAATACAGGGCAGGTGGGGAGACAGCCCATGCCTTTGGCTCCAGGTAATCCCTGGGTTGCCTCCTCCTGGAGGTTTGTGATCTTGATAAGCCCATGTCCTAGATAGCTGGGGTTGTGGTTCACAAGCTTGTGACTCCCACAAGGTTCCCAACAAATTCATGTGTAGAAATTGGACATCAGCCCTCCTCACCTCCTCCAAGTTGCTCTGTTCTCTGTGGTCACCATCTGTAGCCTTGTTTTCCCATCTGTGGTTCTCCATAAACCCAGAGCCCCATGCCTCCACACTGAAGGGAGTGGAGAGTTACACATGGAAGAGGCAGAGGCCTGAGTTTGTCTTTTGGGGATGAGAAATGGGGAGGAACTGACATAAATGGGATGCATTCCTATTTGAGCCATGGCTGTTTCAGCTGTGCACGTGAACAATCCTCAGATGTGTTGCATCCACCCCCTCTTTTCCATCAACCCTGGGAGAACTGGCCTCCAGTGCCCCCCAAGCTTATTTACTTCACGCTGCAGTGAAGTGATTATTTTTCTTCTTTTCTCTGAGGATTTTGTGGATCTGGGAGTGGGAAGGACTCCCTCGAAGCTGACTTTCTCAGCCTACTTCTGGGAAGCCAGGTGTGCCTGCAGATTAGAGCCAGGGCTAGCAGCCCAGACACCTTGTTTTCCTTGGAGGGCAGTGGGTTTTGAGAATTAGAGCAAGACATGCCTGGATGTGGGGTTCCCTGAGGAGGAGGGAGTTTATAGCCAAATGAAGGAAAAGCCTGCCACAGTCACTTTTGGGGAAAGGGTTGTGGGGGTGGTTTTGGGAACCTGGGGCTTAATGAATAACCAGGGACAACTCCTGGGGTGGGTGGGGAGGATGGAGGCACCTAGGAGCTTTTGGAGCATCTCAGTGAGGTGCCAGATGCCTGCTGAGCTGGGCTGAAAGCCCCTTCACACACACTTTGGAGGAGTTGGGTGTGGATCGGGGATGTGAGGGGAGTCATGACAGGGACACAGAACAGCAGGGAGTCCTGCTCTTTCAGCAGTTACCAGTGCTACCTCGTGGTCAAAATCTTAACTGCACTGGTCCAACCTTGCATGCTCTTTCATGGGGTTTATTTATGGGACAAATAAACCACCCAGCACATTAAATGGGAATGTTGTTTGCACTCCCCCTCAAATCAGGTGCATCACCTCTCCGTCGGGAAAGAAGCATGGGGCTGGACATAAAAGGAACATCAGCTCCAACATCTGGATTCCTTCTGGCTCTGGGCATGGAGCAGATAACCACCATGATGCAGAAAGGGAAGGAGGTACTGAGAAGTCAGATGCCTGGGTCCTGCTCTTGGCTTCCATGTGGAGAGCTTTCATTCCTGGCTGTTAATCACTGTTGAGGGATATTAGTTGTTTAATGTAAGTAAGTAGGGTTTAATTAGAATAAATCACTTAGAATTATAATGGAGTGTGATTTGTGCTGTTTGCTTAGCTTTACTTAGCATGAGTGGCTAGATTTGCTGAAGCCCTTAGGCCGCAATAGGGTATTTTTCTCAGTAATTTTCCTAGTAGTTTTCCTAACAGCTAGCACAGTGCTGTGTTTAGTCTTTTAGTATGAGAAAGTGTTTTGATATCACACTAATGTCTCAGTAGTGTTTTTTCCAAGTCTGGCACTCTTCAGTTCTCCATGTTCCACCAGCAAGGGCAGGTGTACACGGAGCGTAAACCAGAAGACAAGGAGGCTCCAACCTTCAGGGAAAACTGCGGAAACTGCAAGTCAACAAGATAAGAGCCTGCCTGCCTGGACACAGAAGAAGAATCCAATTAGATGTTAGAAGACCTCAGACCAAAAATCACCATTGGACTAAAGGACTCCACAGACAGCGTGTGAGGGGTGTGCGTATGGGACCCAAGGGTATAATTGCCCTGGGATTTCTTTGTTCTGGGTCCCTCTCTTTGGAGGCACCCAGCCTGGGCTGATCCTGATGCTGCACCTTTCAATTAAATCAATTATTTTATTATTTTATACTGGGTCACAGCCCGCTGCAATCCTGAAGAGCTCAAAGGGTCTCACGTAGGATTGCTGTTTACAGAATTGCAACATGATTGACTTTGGTCAGTGTTTTCTTTCCATTCAGGCTGTAATTATTGTCAGGTAATTCTGGTACCTTCCAGATCAGGCTATGATCAGGCAGCAAGAGTTCCGGGTACTGTTAGGGAGCGCCTGATCATCCCAACTCACTGCACTTGTAACCAAGACAAGAACACAAAGTTGGGATCGCAAAGTGGTGCGGGGGTCGGGGGTCGGCGGGGGAAGACAGCGGGTACTGCACCACCACATTCCACCCCATGACCAAAGTCAATCTATCTCTCCACAGAGTGGTGGTGTGGTCACCTCTTGCCTCTGCATAGACGTGCAACATTCCAATTACAGTTTGGGGAAAATGTTTGTATTAGGTTAGCCTCTATGAAGAAATACACATTACTTCATCAAATGTAGTTAGACAATATTATATGTGGGGAAGTCCTTGTAATACTATAACTTGTTTAGTTACCTTCCAAATTCTGGTATATAATGTTCAACAACATGCATAGTATAACAAGAGCCAATAGAACCATGATGGGGTGTAGCATCAGGTTCAGTGTTCCAATTGCTGTTGGAGACCATCCAAACAGAGCTTCCCACCAGTGATGCTCCCCATCTTTCTTCACTCTTTCTAGGACATGGCGTATCTCCTCTGTATCATGATGTACGGTAATCAGGGTTCATTGTCCACTGTTTCAAATTCAACAGCTGAGAGAGGTACGGAATCACACAAGCAGCATGCTCCTACTTGAGAAAACACAAACACTCCCCATCCCCCCCCCCACTCCCACCCCCAGCAACAGGAGTTAACATTACTTCGTAGAACCTCCCTGAAAGCTCTGCTTGGGGAATGAAACAACCTGGGCTTGCTTAGTTTTCCTGAAAGCAGAGCTCACCTTCTTGTCCCATCTTCACCAGCCTAGGTCAGGAGGGCTGTCAGTCTCCTCCCCTAAGGTCATGCTACTTCACATTGGCCTCCTAGGTGGCCAGGCTACCCAGGTGCATTGCATTGCATTGCATTGCATTGCATTGCATTGCATTGCATTGCATTGCATTGCATTGCATCACCCCCCCCCCCCCGCCCCCAAGATGCTGCTGCCTCTGATTGGTCCCCCAGGCTTTCACTCTGCTCTGGTTTGGGGCCTGCCCTTCCCTGAGGTGACTGCTCTCTCTGATAAGCATCCAGAGGGGGCATCCCCACCCCTAGTGACCACCCTTCTCTGAGGTGATCTTTCCTTTGATTGGCTGCCTGGGATTTCCCCTTTGCTCCTCCCATCAAATGATGGGTCAGACAGCTTATCAATCATCCACATGCTGCTCTCTTGCCAGGTATGATTGGTGCAGCTAGCATGCCCCGCCCCCCCACCAGCCTTTCCCACTCTTGCCACCCTTCCTGCAGGCCTCGAAGCTTGATTGGTTCGTGACATATCAACCATGTGCCTTTCCCCTGCCTCCTCAAATGCTGGTTGTCCTGGGTCCACTGACTCACTGTTGCAGCAAAATCAAAAGTAATTGAGACTATTGTTGCTAAGGGCAACCATTGTGTAGCCCTACCCCTGTGTTAGTTAATGTGTATCTAAACAACGTACCAATTAAAATGTGATTGTCAAGAAGTGGAAGCGTAACTGATAAATTGTTAGTTTGACCAACAAACCTTGGAGAATCATTGAGGATTGCCAAAGAAGAAGGAAATTAGGGGAAAGGTAATTCCAGCAGGGGGAGATTGCGATCACCGACCCACGGACCACCTACCCCAATTACACCACCTACTCAAAAGATAAAGGCGGAGAAAAGAACTGAGCATGCGTTCTAGTTTGCATGATAGACAAAGAAATCTAAACCAATCATTTAATGGAATAACCGTGCACATGTATTAGAAAGATTATAATTTATTATGCACATGTATTAGATTATAAAATATTAATGTTTTATGTATAAATAACCACTGATTTGGAGCTTTGGGGTGCTGTCTTGGGACAGACACCCATAGCTGAGCAAATATGCAATAAAATACCTCTGCTCTGTGTATATATTGGCATGTTGCACACCGGGTAAACAAACCCCCAGTTTTGGGACAAGATCACCACTGACTGCTGGGCAGATGTTGACAGGCGACTAGCTCCACTATCTCACTCATGACTGGTGGAAATCTGCAGCCCTTCCTTCCCTCCTTTCCAGTCTATACACTGGGATTTGCTGGGACCCGGTGGAGTCCCAGGTGGGATCTCTGGTGTCGCCTGGTCTCACTGCAATGCGGAGGCAGATGAAGTTGATGCTGCCACAGAGGCACTCCAGCGGGTGACCGCTGGTCCTGCAGCCGCAGCCCAGCAGGGTCCCATCCTGCGTCAGCACCAGCGAGTGGTTGAGGCCGCAGCAGATGAAATGAGGGTAGGGTGGGAAGGGGACCTGCTAGATAGAGACCGGGTGGGGACACTGGGAACAGCACTGGGCCTGGGAGGGGACAGAGCTGGGGACAGAGGTGGGGACCAGGCACCTGTGGGGACGGTGACAGGGACAGGACACCTTTAAGGACAGTCAGAGGGACAGGGTTGAGGACGAGACACTTGTGTAGACAAAGACACAGCTGGGGGGCAGGTGTACAGCCTGCAGCTGGACGTGGCCCACTTGGGCCCGCACACCATTGGCCCGTGCAAGCCCGTCCGCACCATGGTCACCAGCCGTGAGGCTGTCGCCTTCCTCACTGGTACATTGCCAGCCCCCCAAGTCCCCTAAGTTCACTGCAGAAACTCCTCCTACGTGACCCACAATCTCCTGCTGAGAAGAGAAACGTCTTCCTGCAGGTGGAAACCTCGGAAAGCCCTGCCTGCCCCATGCCCATCCCCTGCCACTGCTTGTCAAGGTAAGGGGGGTGGTGTTTCTCAGAGGCTCCCCACCACCCTGGGGGAGGTGTCGCCAGCAACGTCCCCTTGCTTTCACCCTGTCCCCAAGGTAGTGGCCTGCTCCATGGGGTAACACGGCTTGGGGCTGAGGGGAGATCGGGGCTGAGTCTTCATGCAAGGGAGGAACCGCTACAGGCAGCTGGGGACCAAGGACCTCAGCTCGAGCCGATGGTGCTCAGATGGACTGCACGGAAGCCACTCAGGTGAGGAGCCACCCCCTCTCCGAACCTGTCCCCATCACTGTGTTGTCATTGTCCTCACAGGTGTCCTGTCCCAATCCCTGACCACATTTCCTCACCCCAGTGTCATCCCTGTAGGTGCCTGTAAGGCCCGGATAACAAGTGAATGTCGCAAACACCTGTCTTGACATGGGCAGGGATAGGCTGATGACCAGGGAGTGCTGAACAAGAACGGAGTCTGCGGAGGCAGGATAATGTCTTGTGAGACCACTCCTCTATTCCTGAAACATGTAAAGAAAGACCATCTGTGCCCTATACGCCATGTGCCTGTGAAAGATCACCACTCACTTGGTCAGCCCTGAAGGGGGGGCGGGCAGTGAGACCCCCAGGACCCCCACAACCCACCGACTCATTTCTAGAACATTTCTGAACATTCCTGGGCACATACTGCGCCTGCTCAGTGATGACAGACCCCCGCCTATGGGGTGGGCACATCGCGTTGTAAAAAAGGGAAAACCTGAGTTTTCAGCGCACGCCCACCACCTGAAGACTACAACTATGAGCAGAGAGCATCGCTGGATCCAAGGGTGGTGATATCTTTTCTCTCTCTCTCTTTCTTTTCCTCTCTATCACTCTCTTTGTCTCTAACTTAATTTTCGGCACGTTAGGGTAATATCGTCACATGTTTTGCTAAACCCTTACCTTTCATGGTTCTGCTAAGTTTTGAGCGTTGTTATGACTTTTGCCAAGCCTCTATCTTTTGTAGTTCCACTCAGTTTTAAGTAAATTTGTGATTGGTTTGAACCTCTAAAGTAATTGTCGTTACTCCTGATTACCGCGCAGAGAATTAAAAAGTTAACCTCACCCTAGCCCCCTGAGTGGGACGGGACAGTGCCATGTCCAAATCACTGCCCTGTCCCCACCCAGGACTGTTCCCACCCTTGTCTTTGTCTACACAGGTGTCTTGTCCTCAACCCTGTCCCTCTGACTATCCTTAAAGGTGTCCTGTCCCTGTCAGTGTCCCTGTCCCCTCCCGGGCCCAGCACTGTCCCAGCGTACGCCCCTTTGACCTTTTCCACCTTTTCTGTTGCTTTCTTGCTTCCATATCTTGTGTTACCTACTCTTTCTCTTCTTTTTTCGCCTCCAATTTCACCTATATCTTCTCTTATCCTCTCGTGTCCTTCTTCTCTTCTTTTGACTCCTGTGTCACTTTTTCTTCTTGTCCTTCACCTCCTCTGCTGCCTGTACTGCAGCCTTCTTTTTCTCATCCTCTAACTTTTCTGTTGCCTTTCTTCTGCCTTCTCTGATACCTCTTTCTTCTCCAGTCTCCTCTTTCACCTCTTCTCTTCTTCCACCTCCTCATTCTCTTTTTCCTTCTCTGCTTCACCTACTTCTGTTTTTCAAAGTCAATCCATCAGGCCAGGCAGAGCCTCTAGCTGGAGAGGGGTTTGCCTGTGCTTGCCCGCCCTTAGGAGCGGGCCTAGGAGGGAAATGAAGGGGCTACCAGAGGCAGCTGCCTCTGCCAAGGAACAGACAGTCCCTGCAGCAAAGAAGGATCCTTCCAAGCATTCAATGACGGCGTACACCACCAGCACGCAGGGTAGGCGAGCCTGCAACCCCAGCGTTAATGGGGCTGTGAATGGGGCAATGAGACAGGTTTCAGGAAAGAGACCCCTTTTGGGGCCGGCACCTTTCATCTGGGAGTAGGGGCTGGACGTTTTCAGTTTTTCGAGGGGATTCTGGTAGATGTCGAGAAGGAGGGTAAGTGGCTCGTGGGACTGTTTCGGTGGACAGGTGAGCCTGCAGCCCCAGTGTTAGTAGGTCTCTGAAAGAGGGGATGAGAGAGGTTTCAGGAAAGAAACAACTTTCAGGGCTGGCACCTTTCCTGTGGGAGTAGGGCCTGGACATTTTCAGTTTTTCAGGTGGATGCTCGTGGAAGTTGAGAAAGAGGGTAAGTCAGTCCTCAGACTGTTTCGGTTGCTCAGTGAGCCTGCAGCCCCAGAGGTAGCAGGGCTGTGAATGGGTCGGTGAGGGAAGTTTCTTCTAGAAACATCTTCTCCATAGCTGCTATTTCTCTTGGGCATTAAGGAACATATCTTCAGAGCTGTGTGCTGGGGCTGGGCAGCCCAGGTGCATCCTACGAGGGTAGGGCTGGGCCTAGTTTATAGATGGGCTGCAGGTGGGGAAGCGGCAGGGCAGCTCTTTGTATAGCCACTGAGTTGGAGGATGGGGCTGGCCCTGCTGTGCCAAGGCCTCTCCCTGGGGAGGGGGTTGCCTGTGCTTGCCCGCCCTTAGGAGCAGGCCTAGGAGTGTTACTGCGCAAATGGCAATAAAAACTTTCCAAACGGAAATGCGGTTTACAAAACCAACATTGGTTTATTCAGCGCTGGGTGCATGGGGGAATCTCTCCTCCTAACATACACACCTAGCCTTTAATCCCTTATACATTTATACCCTTAGGTTACAAAATCATTACAAAATTACATTTACATCACCTAGTTACCTTCTTGTGATTGGTAAAAAGTTTTCTCGCTTTGATTTAAAGCCATATGCTTAGAGGAATTCAAAGAGCATGCCCAGTGAGGGATGGTCATACCTCAAAGGCGGGTAGCTTTCAGACCGGAGGTGTGTTTTGGTATTTTAATTAGATTATAATAAACAAAGTTCAGTCAAAGGACATGATTTTGACAGAAAATGAAATATTGCTTGTACCCACTGCCAGCTATGTGCTTTATCTATTCTATCGTCCATGTCAGGCTGGGGCTATACAATGGACATAATTGGCAGCCACAAATTGGTTAGCAACATCAAAGAAACACAATCACCCAACCATCGCCACACCTTTCTGCTCAGAATGTTCTCTCCCCATCACCATGATTAGCCATTTGGTTACAGGAGGGAAATGAAGGGGCTGCAACAGGCAGCTGCCTCTGACAAGCAACAGACAGTCCCTGCAGCAAGGAAGGATCCTTCCAAGCATTCAATGACAGCGTACACCACCAGCAGACAGGGTAGATGAGCCCAAACACCAGTGTTAATGGGGTGATGAGACAGGTTTCAGGTAAGAAACACCTTTCAGGGCCGGCACCTTTCGTCTGGGAGGAGGGCCTGGACGATTTCCGTTTTTTGGTTGGATATTGGTACGTTCCACGAAAGAGGGTAAGTTGCTCCTTGGAGTTTTTCGGTGATTAGACGAACCTGCGTTCCCAGTGTTAGCAGGACTGTGAATGGGGTGATGAGGCAGGTTTCAGGAAAGAAACACCTTTTGGGGCTGGCACCTGTCATCTGGGAGTAGAGCTGGGATGTTTGCAGTTCTGAAGCTCAAAGGAGGTTGATGTCCAGACAGATGCTCAGTTGCTCCTCGCGGTT
This sequence comes from Grus americana, assembly GCF_028858705.1. NCBI lineage: Eukaryota > Metazoa > Chordata > Aves > Gruiformes > Gruidae > Grus > Grus americana. Next base: position 86,018,769 of record NC_072852.1, on the reverse strand, counting down.
CTTTTGGTGCCTGGGTAAGACTGCATCCCCAGCGTTAGCAGGCTTGTGAATGGGGCCATGAGACAGTTTTCAGGAAAGAAACACCTTTCGAGGCTGGCACCTTTCATCTGTGAGCAGGGCCTGGACGGTTGCCAGAGACTGTCGAAAGGCCACAAATACCCTGTTTTGTCTCACGGGGTGGTGTCAAAGACTGCTGAAGAGCCACAAGTACCCTGCTGTGTCTCAAACAACTCCTGGTAGCCGCGGGCGCTGTGGAGGTGTGGGGGGCGGCACGGGCTCCGCGGAGGTGGGGCGGTGAGCTGCCTCCCCCTACCTCTGGTAACTTTCCAGTGGCTCCTCGGAGTTTTCCAGGTTCCGGACAAGCCTGCAGTACCAGTATTAGCTGGATTGTGATTTGGGCGATGAGACGGGTTTCAGGACAGAAACACCTTTCAGGTGCAGCCCTTTTGTGTGAGAGCAGTCGCTGGACATATTCAGTTTTGATGCTCGAGGCAGGTCGACAGTGAGATAGATGCTAAGTAGCTTCTCAGAGTTTTTTGGGTTCTAGACGAGCTTGCCCCGCTGGTGTTAGCTGGATTTTTACTTGGGTGATGAGGCAGGTTTCAGGAAAGAAACACCTTTTGTTGTGGGACTGTTACTGGAAAGCGGCAACATAATTCACTCTCTAAGACTTATTTTGAAGTTTTAGAAAGCGGGCATTCTTTATTGCAGCGCTGGGCGCACGGGGGATAACTCCACCTAACGTGCACACCCAAAAGACAAAACTAGCAAGTATTTATACTACGTTAATATACATATTCAGTGTATTTCCGAGTAGTGCTTATCACATTCATGGCTTTTCCGGGAACTCGTTAGCGTATGCTAATGTCTTTCGCGCATGTTTGTTGGCACCTCCGGGTGGTCCTCGGGGGTCTTCAGACTCAGTCCTGGTACCACCTATACCTTATCCCTCAAGGCTGGTTTTGTGATCACCTTGTAACTTTCTTATCTTTACGCATCTGTTCTTCCAAGGCCGAGCTGTTTAAAATGAGATTGTTCCAGAGCTTCTTATCTTACAACTAATTATTTTCTAAGTTACAATGGTTTCCCTTTTGTTTGGTTACATCCATTGAGCAATGGCTCTAATTGCTTGAATTGATCTTAATATTTCAATATTCACAGCTATCAATCCCTTCTTTTCTTTTTGAGGATTTGTAGCTTACATGCTACAATTTCTCACTGTACAAACTTATTGTATCTTGAACAGAGGTTAATACAGCAGTGACAGCATTGAATCATTATGCAGGCAAGAATACAAACCACTATAATAAAAATCACTAATACAGATAGCTTTTTCAACCATGACCAATTAGGTAGCCAAGAAGTAAGAGTATTCCAAATCTCTTCAAACCCAAAAGAGGTATTATCTTTAGTAACTTCATGTAAAATTGTTGTTTGGTTTAAATCTTCAGATATCCTTCCACTCTCATCAATAGAGCAAGTGGAAGTGCTTGTATCCAGATCGTTGAGGTTTTTTTGGCAAATTTTACTCAATTGTCGTTTTAAGGTTTGATTCATGCACTCTACCCGTCCGCTAGATTGTGGATGATAGGGGGCACGCAGTTCCCATGTTATTTGTAATATTCTACTTACTTGTCGGACAATGTTTGCAACAAAATGTGGTCCCCTATCCGAAGAAATCCCAAAAGGAACACCAAATCGTGGTATTATTTCTTTAAGCATGATCTTAACAGCTTCCCTGGCTTTGTTAGTGCGACATGGGAAAGCTTCAGGCCATCCTGTAAAAGTATCCACCAATACTAAGAGATATCTCAACCTTCCTTTTCTTGGTAATTCAGTGAAATCTATCTGCCAGTGTTCTCCTGGAATATTTCCTGTTTGTGTTGATCCAAACTGAATTTTATTCTGTGTCTTTGGATTATTCCTAAGGCATGTTTCACACCTTTCAACTACGGACTTTATAATTTCTACCATATTACCACTCACCACTGATTTTTGTAGATGTTTCAATAAATTTTCAGTTACCCAATGAACACTATTATGTTCTTTCTTTACTATTTCATGCATCAAAAATGGGGTTAGTATTACCTGCCCCGTGGGAGTAACAGCCCATCCATTTTTCTGTATTTCAGCTCTCAGTGTTTCAATTAAATTGTTATCCTAACTATCCTAGTTAGGGAATTCTCCTAATTCTATCTTCTTTTCAGGTATTATTGCCAATATCCTTTTACCCTTTTCTGCAACCTTACGAGCGGTCACATCGGCCGCTTGATTGCCTCTTTCTTGTGGGGTTCGTCCGGTTTGGTGAGCTTTACAATGCGTGATAGCCACTTCTCTTGGTTTCTGTACACCTTCAAGTAATTTTTAAAATCTGCTCCGCATGCTTAATTCCGGTCCCTTGAGATGACAACAGTCCCCCTTCTTTCCAAATTGTTCCGTGTGCGTGTAATACTCCAAATGCATACTTGGAATCGGTCCATATGTTCACTCGCTTTCCTTCACTTAGATCCAAGGCTCTTGTTAGTGCAATCAATTCTGCTTTCTGGACTGATGTTTTTGGTTGCAGAGCTTTTGCTTCTACAACAGTATCCACTGTGGTCGCAGCATACACTGACATCCGGATCCCTGTTTTCTTTTTTTTTTCACGAAGCTGCTCCCGTCTGAATATAGCTCCCAGTCTGGGTTTTCCAGAGGAGAGTCTTTCAGGTCAGGTCGACTGGAATACACTTCCTCAACGGTCTGTAAACAATCATGTGTGGGTTCCTCTTCTTCCAGTTGTCAGGATGACAGGAAAACTGCTGGGTTTACTACTGCAGTGGATTTCAAAACAGCATCATCTTGCTTGAGAAGCGCCACTTGATACTTCAACATCTGGCTCGGAGACAGCCAGTGCGCACCTTTCCGGTCCAGGACAGTGTGGTACAAAAACAGTCATCTTCTGTCCCAGTGTCAGTTTCCGGGCTTCTTGAATTAGCAGCACAATGGCAGCTACAGCTCTCAGACATCCTGGCCATCCTTTGCTGGTATTGTCCAATTGCTTGGAGAAGTAGGCCACAGCGCGTCTGTTGCCTCCCAACATCTGAGAGAGTGCCCCCAGAGCTACAGCTTGAACAAAGGATTCAAAGGTTTTGGTTAGATCCGGGAGTCCTAAAGCTGGTGCTTTCATCAGAGCTCTTTTGAGTTGTTCGAAAGCATTTCTGGTACTGTCGTCCAAATGTTCAGGTGGTGAATTTTTCCGTAGTTCGTATAAAGGTTTCACAGTGAGTCCGTAATTGGCGATCCACAGCCTGCACCACCCCACTATTCCAAGGAAGGTTCGCAGTTCGTGTGCATTCTGGGGCTCTGGGAGTTGACAGATAGCTTCTCTTCTCTCAGTGCTCAATCTTCTTTGTCCTTTTACAAGTTCAGATCCCAAGTATTTAACAGATTCTTGTGTGATTTGAGCTTTTTCTTTTGAAACTCGGTAACCGTTTAATCCCAGAAAATTCAAAAGATCAATGGTTAATTGTAAGCGTTCTTCCCGGGTTACAGTTGCAATGAAAATATCGTCAACATACTGCAACACAGTCCCTGTTTTATGTTTTCTTTTCCAGGTTTCCAATTCGTTGGCTAATTGATTTCCAAATATTGTGGGACTATTTTTAAATCCCTGTGGCAACACTGTCCAAGTGTACTGTGATTTGAACCCGTTTCTGGGTCTTCCCTCTCAAAGGCAAATGTATTTTGACTTTCTCGCTCTAGAGGTATGCAGAAAAAGGCATCTTTCAAGTCTATAACTGTGAACCACTCTTGTTTTTAGCCCGATTCTAGCCTCGAGTTTCAAAGGATGTTGTTTTTGCCTTACCGGCTTCATTCCTGCTTTGAGTTCAGTCTTTACCGGTTTGAGATTGTTCCAGAGCTTCTTACCTTACAACTAATTATTTTCTAAGTTGCAATGGTTTCCCTTTTGTTTCGTTACGTCCGTTGAGCAATGGCTCTAATTGCTTGAATTGATCTTAATATTTCAATATTCACAGGTATCAGGACCTTTTCTGTTAGAGAAGGGGCTGGACCTTTTCAGATTGGAAGCTCTAAGCAGGTTGACGGCAAGACAGATGCTAAGTCGCTCCTCGGAGTTTTTTGGGGTTCTAGGCGAGCCTGCAGTCCCAGTGTTAGCTGGATTGTGAATTGGGCGATGAGACAGGTTTCAGGACAGAAACACCTTTCTGATTCGGCCCTTTCGTGTGAGAGTAGGCGCTGGATGTTTTGAGTTTTGAAGCTCAAAGCAAGTCAACGGCCAGAGAGATGCTAAGTTGCTTCTTGGAGTTTTTCGGGTTCTACACGAGCTTGCTGCCGCCCTGGTTTTTGCTGGATTGTGAATGGGGCGATGAGACAGGTTTCAGGACAGACGCAGGTTTCGGGGACAGTATGTCCTGTCCCATTCCCTGGTCTAGGGTTAGGTTAACTTTTCAGTTCTCTGCGCGCTACTCAGGAGTAATGACAATTACTGTAGAGGTTCAAACAAATCACAAATTTACTTAAAACTCAGCAGAACTACAAAAGATAGTGGCTTGGCAAAAGTTACGACAATACTTTAAACTTAGCAGAACTACAAAAGGTAATGGCTTAGCAAAACTTGTGACGATATTGTCTTAATGTGCTGAAAATGAAGTCAGAGACAAAGAGAGCAATGGAGAGGAAAAGAAAGAGAGAAAGAGAGAAAAGATATCACCACCCTTGGATCCAGCGATGTTCTCTGCTTGTGGTTGTAGTCCTCAGGTGGTGGGCGTGCGCTGAGAGCGTGTGTTTTCCCTTTTTAGAACCCAATGTGCTCCCCCCCGCCATAGGCGGGGGTCTGTCATCACTGAGCAGGCGCAGTATGTGCTCGGGAATGTTCCAGAAATGAGTCGGTGGGTTGTGGGGGTCTTGGGGGTCTCACTGTGCCCCTCCTTTGGGTTTGACTGAGTGATGGCCTTTCATGGGCATGCATGCACAGGACACAGATGGTCTTTTGTCTACATGTTTCAGCAATAGGGGAAGGGGCTCCCAAGACAGTATGCTGCCTCCGCAGGTTCTGTCCTTGGCCGAGATGGATGTCTGTGCCATTCCCTTGACATTCCCTCCACATTCCCTCGTTATCAGTTTATCCCTGCTTGGGTCAAGACGGATGTTTGCGACATTCGCTTGTTATCAGGGCCTTACAAGGTGGCACCTTTCATCTGAGAACAGGGCCTGGAAGTTTTCAGTTTTGAATCTTGAATCCGGGCGATGGCCAAAGTGATGCGAAGTCTCTCCTCAGAGTTTTTTGTTGCCTAGTGTGAGGCTCTGATAACAAGTGAATGTTGCAAACACCCGTCCTGACATGGACAGGGATGGGCTGATGATGACCAGGGAGTGTTGAACAAGAACGGAGCCTGCAGAGGCAGGATAACCTCTTGTGAGACCACTCCTCTATTCCTGAAACACGTAAACAATGACCACCTGTGCTCTGTGCACCATGTGCATGTGAAAGATCACCACTCACTTGGTCAGCCCTGAAGTGCGGGGGGCAGTGAGTCCCCAGGACCCCCACAACCCACCGACTCATTTCTAGAACATTTCTGAACATTCCTGAGCACATACTGCTCCTGCTCAGTGACGACAGACCCCCGCCTATGGGGTGGGCACATCACGTTGTAAAAAGGGAAAACCTGAGTTTTCAGCGCACGCCCACCACCTGAAGACTACAACTACGAGCAGAAAACATCGCTGGATCCAAGGGTGGTGATATCTTTTCTCTCTCTCTCTCTCTTTTCTTTCTCTCTTTCTTTTCCTCTCTATCACTCTCTTTGTCTCTAACTTAATTTTTGGCACATTAGGGTAATATTGTCACACGTTTTGCTGAACGCTTACCTTTCATAGTTCTGCTAAATTTTGAGCATTGTTATGACCTTTGCCAAGCCTCTATCTTTTGCAGTTCCAATGAGTTTTAAGTAAATTTATGATTGATTTGAATCTCTGAAATAATTGTCGTTACTCCTGATTACTGCATAGAGAATTAAAAAGTTAACCTCGCCCTCACCCCCTGAGTGGGACGGGACACCTAGGTGAGCCTGCAGTCCCAGTGTTAGTCGGATTGTGAATAGGGCGATGAGACAGGTTTCAGGACAGAAACACCTTTTGTCGATGAAACCTTTCATCCGGGAGCAGGGCCTGGAAGTTTTCTGTTTTGAAGCTGGAAGCAGTTTGATGGCGTGATAGACGCTAACTGACATCTTGGAGGTTTTCAGGTTCTAGAGGAGCCTTCCACAGCAGTGTTATCTGGATTGTGATTTGGATGATGAGACAGGTTACAGGAAAGAAACGCCTTTCTGGTTGGGACCTTTTGTGTGAGAGCAGGGGCCGGACGTTTTCAGTTTGGAAGCTCAAAGCAGGTCGATGGTGAGATACGTGCTAAGTCACTTCTTGGCGTTTTTCGGGTTCTAGGTGAGCCTTCCGCCTGAGTGTTAGCTGGATTTTTCAGTTGAGCAATGAGTCAGGGTTCAGGAGAGACACATATTTCAGGTGTGGAACCTTTTGTGTGAGAGCAGCGGCTGGAGGTTTTTCAGTTTTGAAGCTCAAAGCAGGTTGACGGTGAGATACGTGCTAAGCCGCTTCTCGGAGGTTTTCAGGTTCTAGAGGAGCCTTCCGCCCCAGTGTTAGCCGGATTGTGAATAGGGCGATGAGACAGGTTTCAGGACAGAAACACCTTTTGGCGATGGAACCTTTCATCTGGGAGCAGCAGGGCCTGGAAGTTTTCAGTTTCGCATCTCGCATTCGGGCGACGGCCAAAGAGATTCTAAGTGTCTCCTCAGAGTTTTTTGGGGTTCCTGATCAGCCTGCCACCCCAGTGTTAGCAGGGTTGTGAACTGGGTGATTAGACAGGTTTCAGGACAGACACAGCTTTCTGGGATGGCACCTTTCGTCTGACATCAGGGCCGGGACAATTTAATGTTTTATCTTGAAGCAGGTTGACAGCAATATAGATGCTAAGTCCCTCCTCGGAGTTTTTCGTGTTCGAGATGAGCCTGCTGCCCCAGCGTTAGCTGGATTGTGAATTGGGCGATGAGACAGGTTTCAGGATGGAAGAAACCTTTTGGGGATGGCACCTTTTGTCTGAGAGCAGACAGTGGATGTTTTCAGATTGGAAACTCGAAACCAGGCAATGGCCACAGAGATTCTAATTTGCTTCTCGGAGTTTTTTGGCTTCTAGATCAGCCTGGCACTCCAGTGTTCGCAGGATTGTGAATAGGGTGATGAGTCAGGGTTCAGGAGAGACACACGTTTCTGGTCTGGCACCTTTGATGTGAGAGCAGAATCTGGATGTTTTCATTTTTTTAAGCTCAAACAGGTTGACGGTGAGAGAGCTGCTAAGTCACTCCTTGGAGTTTTTTGGGTTCTAGATCAGCCTGCTGCCCCAGAGTTAGCTGCATTGTGAACTGGGCAATGAGTCAGGGTTGAGGACAGAAAGAACTTACTGGGATGGCCCCTTTCATCTGAGAGCAGGGCCTGGACGGTTTTCAGTTTTGAAGCTGGAAGCAGTTTGACGGCACGATAGATGCTAACTGACTTCTTGGAGGTTTTCAGGTTCTAGAGGAGCCTTCCGCGGCAGTGTTAGCTGGATTGTGATTTGGGTGATGAGACAGGTTTCAGGATAGAAACACCTTTCGAGGTGGCACCTTTCATCTGGGAGCAGGGCCTGGAAGTTTTCAGTTTTGCATCTTGCATTCGGGCGATGGCCAGAGAGCTGCTAAGTCGCGCCTCGGAGTTTTTCGGGTTCTAGATCAGCCTGCTGTCCCAGACTTTGCTGGATTGTGAACTGGGCGATGAGACAGGTTTCAGGACAGAAAGATTTTTTGGGGTGGCACCTTTCATCTGGGAACAGCAGGGCCTGGAAGTTTTCAGTTTTGATGCTCGATGCCCAGCAAAGGCCAGAGAGATGATAATTCGCTCGTCGGAAGTTTTGGTACCTTGGCAGGATTGTGAATTGGGCGATGAGACTGCTTTCAGGAATGAAACACCTTTTGGGGCTCATGCCTTTCCTCTGGGGTTTGGGCCTGGACATTTGTAGTTTTTGAGCTGGATGCTGGTTGACTTTGAGCAAGAGGGTAAGTTGCTTCTCAGATTGTTTCCTTTGCTAGACAAGGCTTTTAGTAGCAGTGTTAGTAGGGCTGTGAATGTGTTGGCAAGGGAAGCTGTGTTTCCAAACATCTTCTCCATGGCTGCTATTTCCCTTGAGAATTAAGGAACAAATCTTGAGGTGTGTGTGCTGGGGGTGGGCAGTGGGTGTGATGAGGCTGGGGCTGGGCCTAGTTTTGAATGGGCTGCAGGTGGGGAAGGGGCAGGGCAGCTCTTTGTGCAATCACTGAGACTGAGGATGGGGTGGGACTTGCTGTGCTTGCCTGACTATGGGAGCTGACCTCGGAGGGAAAGGAAGGGACGGGACTGCAACAAGCAGCTGTCTCCAAAAAAGAACAGATAGTCCTGTGGCAAGCACTGATCCTTTCAAGCATTCAAAGAGACCGTCCTCCACCAGCACACAAGCAAGGTGAGCCTGCAACCCCAGTGTTAACAGGGCGGTGAATGGGGCGATGAGAGAGGTTTCTGGAAAGAAACAACTTTTGAGTTTGGAACTTTGTGTGAGAGCAGGGCCTGGACGTTTTCAGTTTTGAATGTCAATGCTGGAAGATGTCCAGAGAGATACTAAGTCACTCGTCAGCGTTTTTTGTTGCCTAGCTGAGCCTGCAGTCCTAGTGTTAGCAGGACGGTAAATAAGACAATAAGACAGGTTGCAGGACAGAAACACCTTTGGGGGTGGAACCTTTCATCTGAGAACAGGTGCTGGATGTTTTCAGTTTCAAAGCTCCCATTGGGGTGATGGGAACAGAGATGCTAAAATGGTCATCAGAGATTTTTGGGTTGTGGATCAAAATGGCGCCCCTGCTGGTAGCTGGATTTTTACTTGGGTGATGAGACAGGTTTCAGGAAAGAAACACCTTCAGGGTTGGGACCTTTTGTGTGAGAGTGGGGCCCGGACGTTTTCAGCTTTGACGTTCAAATCTGGTGGGTGGGCAGAGAGATGCTAAGTTACACCTCTGAGTTTTTGGATGCCTGATGTCATGTGCACCCCAGAGCTAGTAGGGCTGTGAATGGGGCCATGAGAGAGGATTCAGGAAAGAGACACCATACAGGGCTGGCACCTTTCGTCTGGGAGCAGGCCCCAAACATTTTCATTTTTCAATATGGAAGCAAATAGACGGTTAGAGATGGTGAGACGCACCTGTGAGTTTTTGGATGCCTGAAGGAGCCTGCAGCCCCAGGGTTAGTAAGGCTGTGAATGGTGCAATGGTTGAGGTTTCAGGAAAGAGAGAGCATTTGTGGCTGGGAGCGGGGGGTTGGATGATTTCAGTTCCGATGCTGGCAGCTGGTCGCTGGCCAGGGAGCTGCTAAGTTACGCCTGTGAGTTTTTGGATGCCTAAAGGAGCCTGCAGCCCCAGGGTTAGTAGGGCTGTGAATGGGGCCATGGTTGAGGTTTCAGGAAAGAGACAACATTCGTGGCTGGGACCTTTTGTCTGGGAGCGGGGCTTGGACGTTTTCAGTTCTGATGTTGGCAGCCGGTCACTGGCCACCGCGCTGCTAAGTTAAACCTTGGAGTTTTTGGACGCCTAAAGGAGCCTGCAGCCCCAGGGTTAGTAGTGCTCTGAATGTTGCCATGAGAGAGTCTTCAGCAAAGTGGCAGAATTCAGGGCTGGGACCTTTCTTCTGGGAGCATGGCCCAGACTATTTCATCTCTCACCGCCTATTTCCTTCCATATTGAAGATTGGTATGACACACCTTGGAGATTTTGGATGCCTAAAGGAGCCTGCAGCCCCAGGGTTAGTAGGGCTGTGAATGGGACCATGGTTGAGGTTTTAGGAAAGTGAAAGCATTCTGGACTGGGACGTTTTGTCTGCGATCAGGGCCCGGATGTTTTAAGGTTTGCTGTTCTAAGCTGGTTGCCGGCCAGGAAGCTGCTAAGTTACGCCTCTGAGTTTTTGGATGCCTAAAGGAGCCTGCAGCCCCAGGGTTAGTGGGGCTCTGAATATTGCCATGAGAGAGGCTTCAGCAAAGTGGCAGTATTCAGGGCTGGGACCTTTCTTCTGGGATCAGGGCTGGGACGTTTTCAGTTTTGCCGTTCGAATCTGGCCACTGGCCAGCGAGCTGCTTAGGTTACACCGGTGAGTTTTTGGATGCCTGAAGGAGCCTGCAGCCCCAGGGTTAGTGGGGCTGTGAATGGTGCCATGATTGAGGTTTCAGAAAAGAGACAGCATTCTGGACTGGGACGTTTCGTCTGGGATTAGGGCTTGGACGTTTGAAGGTTTGCTGTTGGAAGCTGTTTGCTGGCCCGCGAGCTGCTAAGTTACACCTGTGAGTTTTTGGATGCCTAAAGGAGCCTGCAGCCCCAGGGTTAGTGGGGCTGTGAATGGGGCCATGGTTGAGGTTTTAGGAAAGAGACACCATTTGTGGCTGGGACGTTTTGTATGGGATCAGGGCTGGGACGTTTTCAGTTTTGTTGTTTGAAGCTGGTCGCTGGCCATCGAGCTGCTAAGTTACACCTATGAGTTTTTGGATGCCTAAAGGAGCCTGCAGCCCCAGGGTTAGTGGGGCTGTGAATGGGGCCATGGTAGACGTTTCAGGAAAGACACAGCATTCGGAGCTGACATGTTTCGCCTGGGAGCAGGGCCCGGACGTTTGCAGTTTTGACGGCCGGAGGCGGGCAATGGACAGAGAGCAGCTCCGTCACACGTCGCAATTTTTGGATGCCTAAAGGAGCGTGCAGCCCCAGGGTTAGTGGGGCTGTGAATGGTGCCATGATTGAGGTTTCAGAAAAGAGACAGCATTCTGGACTGGGACGTTTTGTCTGGGATCAGGGCTTGGATGTTTGAAGGTTTCCTGTTCGAAGCTGGTCGCTGGCCATCGAGCTGCTAAGTTAAACCTTGGAGTTTTTGGATGCCTAAAGGAGCCTGCAGCCCCAGGGTTAGTAAGGCTGTGAATGGTGCAATGGTTGAGGTTTCAGGAAAGAGAGAGCATTTGCGGCTGGGAGCGGGGGGTTGGATGATTTCAGTTCCGATGCTGGCAGCTGGTCGCTGGCCAGGGAGCTGCTAAGTTACGCCTGTGAGTTTTTGGATGCCTAAAGGAGCCTGCAGCCCCAGGGTTAGTAGGGCTGTGAATGGGGCCATGGTTGAGGTTTCAGGAAAGAGACAACATTCGTGGCTGGGACCTTTTGTCTGGGAGCGGGGCTTGGATGTTTTCAGTTCTGATGTTGGCAGCCGGTCACTGGCCACCGCGCTGCTAAGTTACACCTCTGACTTTTTGGATGCCTAAAGGAGCCTGCAGCCCCAGGGTTAATGGGGCTCTGAATGGGACCATGGTTGAGGTTTCAGGAAAGAGACGCCATTCCTGTCTGGGACCTGTTTGGGATTAGGGCCCGGATGTCTTAAGGTTTGCTGTTCTAAGCTGGTTGCTGGCCAGCGAGCTGCTAAGTTACACCTGTGAGTTTTTGGATGCCTAAAGGAGCCTGCAGCCCCAGGGTTAGTAGGGCTGTGAATGGGGCCATGGTTGAGGTTTCAGGAAAGAGACAGCATTTGTGGCTGGGACATTTCACCTGGGATGAGGGCCTGGACGTTTTCAGGTTTGCTGTTCTAATCTGTCTTCTGGCCAGTGAGCTGCTAAGTTACACCTCTGAGTTTTTGGATGCCTAAAGGAGCCTGCAGCCCCAGGGTTAGTAGGGCTGTGAATGGTGCAATGGTTGAGGTTTCAGGAAAGAGAGAGCATTTGTGGCTGGGAGCGGGGGGTTGGATGATTTCAGTTCCGATGCTGGCAGCTGGTCGCTGGCCAGGGAGCTGCTAAGTTACGCCTGTGAGTTTTTGGATGCCTAAAGGAGCCTGCAGCCCCAGGGTTAGTAGGGCTGTGAATGGGGCCATGGTTGAGGTTTCAGGAAAGAGACAACATTCGTGGCTGGGACCTTTTGTCTGGGAGCGGGGCTTGGACGTTTTCAGTTCTGATGTTGGCAGCCGGTCACTGGCCACCGCGCTGCTAAGTTACACCTCTGAGTTTTTGGATGCCTAAAGGAGCCTGCAGCCCCAGGGTTAGTATGGTTGTGAATGGTGCCATGAGAGAGGCTTCAGCAAAGTGGCAGTATTCAGGGCTGGGAACTTTCTTCTGGGATCAGGGCTTGGACGTTTGACGGTTTGCTGTTTGAATCTGGTCGCTGGCCAGCGAGCTGCTAAGTTACACCTGTGATTTTTTGGATGCCTGAAGGAGCCTGCAGCCCCAGGATTAGTGGGGCTGTGAATGGTGCCATGGTTGAGGTTTTAGGAAAGTGACAGCATTCGGGGCTGGGACCAGTGGTCTGGGATCAGGGCCCGGATGTTTTAACGTTTGCTGTTCTAAGATGGTTGCTGGCCAGCGAGCTGCTAAGTTACACCTGTGATTTTTTGGATGCCTGAAGGAGCCTGCAGCCCCAGGGTTTGTGGGGCCGTGAATGGGGCCATGATTGAGGTTTTAGGAAAGTGACAGCATTCTGGACTGGGACCTTTTGTCTGGGAGCGGGGCTTGGACGTTTTCAGTTCCGATGTTGGCAGCCGGTCGCTGGCCAGCGAGCTGCTAAGTTAAACCTTGGAGTTTTTGGACGCCTAAAGGAGCCTGCAGCCCCAGGGTTAGTAGGGCTGTGAATGTTGCCATAAGAGAGTCTTCAGCAAAGTGGCAGTATTCAGGGCTGGGACCTTTCTTCTGGGAGCAGGGCTCGGACATTTTCAGTCTTCAATATGGAAGGAAATAGGTGGTGAGAGATGGTATGGCACACCTTGGAGTTTTTGGATGCGTAAAGGAGCCTGCAGCCCCAGGGTTAGTAGGGCTGTGAATGGGGCCATGGTTGAGGTTTCAGGAAAGAGACGCCATTCCTGGCTGGGACCTTTCATCTGGGGGCAGGGTCCGTAGGTTTTCAGGTTTGAAGTTCGAATCTGGTTGCTGGCCAGCGAGCTCCTAAGTTATACCTGTGAGGTTTTGGATGCCTAAAGGAGCCTGCAGCCCCAGGGTTAGTGGGGCTGTGAATGGTGCCATGGTTGAGGTTTTAGGAAAGTGACAGCATTAGTGGCTGGGACGTTTTGTCTGGGATCAGGGATTGGACGTTTGACGGTTTGCTGTTCTAAGCTGGTTGCTGGCCAGGAAGCTGCTAAGTTACGCCTGTGAGTTTTTGGATGCCTAAAGGAGCCTGCAGCCCCAGGGTTAGTGGGGCTGTGAATGGTGCCATGGTTGAGGTTTTAGGAAAGTGACAGCATTAGTGGCTGGGACGTTTTGTCGGGGATCAGGGCTTGGACGTTTGACGGTTTGCTGTTCTAAGCTGGTTGCTGGCCAGGAAGCTGGTACGTTACACCTGTGAGTTTTTGGATGCCTAAAGGAGCCTGCAGCCCCAGGGTTAATGGGGCTGTGAATGGGGCCATGGTTGAGTTTTCAGAAAAGAGACAGCCTTTGTGGCTGGGACCTTTCTTCTGGGGGCAGGTTCCAGAGGTTTTCACGTTTGTTGTTTGAAGCTCCTGGCTGGCCAGCGAGCTGCTAAGTTAAACCTTGGAGTTTTTGGATGCCTAAAGGAGACTGCAGCCCCAGGGTTAGTAGGGCTCTGAATGTTGCCATGAGAGAGTCTTCAGCAAAGTGGCAGTATTAAGTGCTGGGACCTTTCCTCTGGGAGCAGGGCTCGGACGTTTTCAATCTTCAATATGGAAGGACATAGGGGGTGAGAGATGGTATGGCACACCTTGGAGTTTTTGGATGCCTAAAGGAGCCTGCAGCCCCAGGGTTAGTAGGGCTGTGAATGGGACCATGGTTGAGGTTTCAGGAAAGAGACGCCATTCCTGGCTGGGACCTTTCATCTGGGGGCAGGGTCCGTAGGTTTTCAGGTTTGAAGTTCGAATCTGGTCGCTGGCCAGGAAGCTGCTAAGTTACACCTGTGAGTTTTTGGATGCCTAAAGGAGCCTGCAGCCCCAGGGTTAGTGGGGCTGTGAATGGTGCCATGACTGAGGTTACAGAAAAGAGACAGCATTCTGGACTGGGACGTTTTGTCTGGGATCAGGGCTTGGACGTTTGACGGTTTGCTGTTCTAAGCTGGTTGCTGGCCAGGAAGCTGCTAAGTTAGACCTCTGAGTTTTTGGATGCCTAAAGGAGCCTGCAGCCCCAGGGTTAGTAGGGATGTGAATGGTGCCATGGTTGAAGTTTTAACAAAGTGACAGCATTAGTGGCTGGGAACTTTTGGCTGGGATCAGGGCCCGGACGTTTGAAGGTTTGCTGTTCTCAGCTGGTTGCTGGCCAGGAAGCTGCTAAGTTACACCTCTGAGTTTTTGGATGCCTAAAGGAGCCTGCAGCCCCAGGGTTAATGGGGCTGTGAATGGGGCCATGAGAGAGGCTTCAGCAAAGTGGCAGTATTCAGGGCTGGGACCTTTCTTCTGGGATCAGGGCTGGGACGTTTTCATTTCTGCTGTTCGAATCTGGTCACTGGCCAGCGAGCTGCTAAGTTACACCTGTGATTTTTTGGATGCCTGAAGGAGCCTGCAGCCCCAGGGTTAGTGGGGCTGTGAATGGGGCCATGGTTGAGGTTTCAGGAAAGAGACACCATTCCTGGCTGGGACCTTTTGTCTGGGATCAGGGCTTGGACGTTTGAAGGTTTGCTGTTCTAAGATATTTGCTGGCCAGTGAGCTGCTAAGTTACACCTGTGAGTTTTTGCATGCCTGAAGTATCCTGCAGCCCCAGGGTTAGTGGGGCTCTGAATGGTGCCATGGTTGAGGTTTTAGGAAAGTGACAGCATTTGTGTCTGGGACCTTTTGTCTGGGAGCGGGGCTTGGACGTTGGAAGGTTTGCTGTTTGAATCTGGTCGCTGGCCAGCGAGCTGCTAAGTTACACCTGTGAGTTTTTGGATGCCTAAAGGAGCCTGCAGCCCCAGGGTTAGTGGGGCTGTGAATGGGACCATGGTTGAGGTTTCAGGAAAGAGACGCCATTCCTGGCTGGGACCTTTCATCTAGGGGCAGGGTCCGTAGGTTTTCAGGTTTGTTGTTTGAAGCTCGTCGCTGGCCAGCGAGCTGCTAAGTTACACCTGTGATTTTTTGGATACCTGAAGGAGCCTGCAGCCCCAGGATTTGTGGGGCTGTGAATGGGTCCATGGTTGAGGTTTCAGGAAAGAGACACCATTCCTGGCTGGGACCTTTTGTCTGGGATCAGGGCTTGGACGTTTGAAGGTTTGCTGTTCTAAGATGGTTGCTGGCCAGCGAGCTGATAAGTTACACTTGTGAGTTTTTGCATGCCTGAAGGTTCCTGCAGCCCCAGGTTTAGTGGGGCTGTGAATGGGGCCATGGTTGAGGTTTTAGGAAAGTGACAGCATTAGTGGCTGAGACCTTTTGTCTGGGATCAGGGCCCAGAGGTTTTCAGTTTTGCCGTTCGAATCTGGTCGCTTGTCAGCGAGCTGCTAAGTTACACCTGTGAGTTTTTGGACGCCTAAAGGAGCCTGCAGCCCCAGGGTTAGTGGGGCTGTGAATGGTGCCATGGTTGAGGTTTTAGGAAAGTGACAGCATTTGTGTCTGGGACCTTTTGTCTGGGAGCGGGGCTTGGACGTTTTCAGTTACGATGTTGGCAGCCGGTTGCTGGCCAGCGAGCTGCTAAGTTAAACCTTGGAGTTTTTGGACGCCTAAAGGAGCCTGCAGCCCCAGGGTTAGTGGGGCTGTGAATGGTGCCATGGTTGAGGTTTTAGGAAAGTGACAGCATTAGTGGCTGGGACGTTTTGGCTGGGATCAGGGCTTGGACGTTTGACGGTTTGCTGTTCTAAGCTGGTTGCTGGCCAGGAAGCTGCTAAGTTACGCCTCTGAGTTTTTGGATGCCTAAAGGAGCCTGCAGCCCCAGGGTTAGTGGGGCTGTGAATGGTGCCATGGTTGAGGTTTTAGGAAAGTGACAGCATTAGTGGCTGGGACGTTTTGTCTGGGATCAGGGCTTGGACGTTTGATGGTTTGCTGTTCTAAGCTGGTTGCTGGCCAGGAAGCTGGTAAGTTACGCCTGTGAGTTTTTGGATGCCTAAAGGAGCCTGCAGCCCCAGGGTTAATGGGGCTGTGAATGGGGCCATGGTTGAGTTTTCAGAAAAGAGACAGCCTTTGTGGCTGGGACCTTTCTTCTGGGGGCAGGTTCCAGAGGTTTTCACGTTTGTTGTTTGAAGCTCCTGGCTGGCCAGCGAGCTGCTAAGTTAAACCTTGGAGTTTTTGGATGCCTAAAGGAGACTGCAGCCCCAGGGTTAGTAGGGCTCTGAATGTTGCCATGAGAGAGTCTTCAGCAAAGTGGCAGTATTAAGTGCTGGGACCTTTCCTCTGGGAGCAGGGCTCGGACGTTTTCAATCTTCAATATGGAAGGACATAGGTGGTGAGAGATGGTATGGCACACCTTGGAGTTTTTGGATGCGTAAAGGAGCCTGCAGCCCCAGGGTTAGTAGGGCTGTGAATGGGACCATGGTTGAGGTTTCAGGAAAGAGACGCCATTCCTGGCTGGGACCTTTCATCTGGGGGCAGGGTCCGTAGGTTTTCAGGTTTGAAGTTTGAATCTGGTCGCTGGCCAGGAAGCTGCTAAGTTACACCTGTGAGTTTTTGGATGCCTAAAGGAGCCTGCAGCCCCAGGGTTAGTGGGGCTGTGAATGGTGCCATGACTGAGGTTACAGAAAAGAGATGCCATTCAGGGCTGGGACCTTTGATCTGGGATCAGGGCTTGGACGTTTGAAGGTTTGATTTTCTAAGCTGGTTGCTGGACAGGAAGCTGCTAAGTTACGCCTCTGACTTTTTGGATGCCTGAAGGAGCCTGCAGCCCCAGGGTTAGTGGGGCTGTGAATGGTGCCATGGTTGAGGTTTTAGGAAAGAGACAGCCTTTGTGGCTGGGACCTTTCTTCTGGGGGCAGGGTCCGTAGTTTTTCACGTTTGCTGTTTGAAGCTGGTTGCTGGCCAGCGAGCTGCTTAGTTAAACCTTGGAGTTTTTGGATGCCTAAAGGAGCCTGCAGCCCCAGGGTTTGTAGGGCTCTGAATTGGGCCATGAGAGAGTCTTCAGCAAAGTGGCAGTATTTAGTGCTGGGCCCTTTCTTCTGGGAGCAGGGCTCGGACGTTTTCAATCTTCAATATGGAAGGACATAGGTGGTGAGAGATGGTATGGCACACCTTGGAGTTTTTGGATGCGTAAAGGAGCCTGCAGCCCCGGGGTTAGTAGGGCTGTGAATGGGACCATGGTTGAGGTTTCAGGAAAGAGACGCCATTCCTGGCTGGGACCTTTCATCTAGGGTCAGGGTCCGTAGGTTTTCAGGTTTGAAGTTCGAATCTGGTCGCTGGCCAGCGAGGTGCTAAGTTAGACCTGTGAGTTTTTGGATGCCTAAAGGAGCGTGCAGCCCCAGGGTTAGTGGGGCTGTGAATGGGGCCATGGTTGAGGTTTCAGGAAAGAGACACCATTCCTGGCTGGGACCTTTTGTCTGGGATCAGGGCTTGGACGTTTGAAGGTTTGCTGTTCTAAGATATTTGCTGGCCAGTGAGCTGCTAAGTTACACCTGTGAGTTTTTGCATGCCTGAAGTATCCTGCAGCCCCAGGGTTAGTGGGGCTCTGAATGGTGCCATGGTTGAGGTTTTAGGAAAGTGACAGCATTTGTGTCTGGGACCTTTTGTCTGGGAGCGGGGCTTGGACGTTGGAAGGTTTGATGTTTGAATCTGGTTGCTGGCCATCGAGCTGCTAAGTTACACCTGTGAGTTTTTGGATGCCTAAAGGAGCCTGCAGCCCAAGGGTTAGTGGGGCTGTGAATGGGACCATGGTTGAGGTTTCAGGAAAGAGACGCCATTCCTGGCTGGGACCTTTCATCTAGGGGCAGGGTCCGTAGGTTTTCAGGTTTGTTGTTTGAAGCTCGTCGCTGGCCAGCGAGCTGCTAAGTTACACCTGTGATTTTTTGGATACCTGAAGGAGCCTGCAGCCCCAGGATTTGTGGGGCTGTGAATGGGTCCATGGTTGAGGTTTCAGGAAAGAGACACCATTCCTGGCTGGGACCTTTTGTCTGGGATCAGGGCTTGGACGTTTGAAGGTTTGCTGTTCTAAGATGGTTGCTGGCCAGCGAGCTGATAAGTTACACTTGTGAGTTTTTGCATGCCTGAAGGTTCCTGCAGCCCCAGGGTTAGTGGGGCTGTGAATGGGGCCATGGTTGAGGTTTTAGGAAAGTGACAGCATTAGTGGCTGAGACCTTTTGTCTGGGATCAGGGCCCAGAGGTTTTCAGTTTTGCCGTTCGAATCTGGTCGCTTGTCAGCGAGCTGCTAAGTTACACCTGTGAGTTTTTGGATGCCTAAAGGAGCCTGCAGCCCCAGGGTTAGTGGGGCTGTGAATGGTGCCATGGTTGAGGTTTTAGGAAAGTGACAGCATTTGTGTCTGGGACCTTTTGTCTGGGAGCGGGGCTTGGACGTTTTCAGTTACGATGTTGGCAGCCGGTTGCTGGCCAGCGAGCTGCTAAGTTAAACCTTGGAGTTTTTGGACGCCTAAAGGAGCCTGCAGCCCCAGGGTTAGTGGGGCTGTGAATGGTGCCATGGTTGAGGTTTTAGGAAAGTGACAGCATTAGTGGCTGGGACGTTTTGGCTGGGATCAGGGCTTGGACGTTTGACGGTTTGCTGTTCTAAGCTGGTTGCTGGCCAGGAAGCTGCTAAGTTACGCCTGTGAGTTTTTGGATGCCTAAAGGAGCCTGCAGCCCCAGGGTTAATGGGGCTGTGAATGGGGCCATGGTTGAGTTTTCAGAAAAGAGACAGCCTTTGTGGCTGGGACCTTTCTTCTGGGGGCAGGTTCCAGAGGTTTTCACGTTTGTTGTTTGAAGCTCCTGGCTGGCCAGCGAGCTGCTAAGTTAAACCTTGGAGTTTTTGGATGCCTAAAGGAGACTGCAGCCCCAGGGTTAGTAGGGCTCTGAATGTTGCCATGAGAGAGTCTTCAGCAAAGTGGCAGTATTAAGTGCTGGGACCTTTCCTCTGGGAGCAGGGCTCGGACGTTTTCAATCTTCAATATGGAAGGACATAGGTGGTGAGAGATGGTATGGCACACCTTGGAGTTTTTGGATGCGTAAAGGAGCCTGCAGCCCCAGGGTTAGTAGGGCTGTGAATGGGACCATGGTTGAGGTTTCAGGAAAGAGACGCCATTCCTGGCTGGGACCTTTCATCTGGGGGCAGGGTCCGTAGGTTTTCAGGTTTGAAGTTTGAATCTGGTCGCTGGCCAGGAAGCTGCTAAGTTACACCTGTGAGTTTTTGGATGCCTAAAGGAGCCTGCAGCCCCAGGGTTAGTGGGGCTGTGAATGGTGCCATGACTGAGGTTACAGAAAAGAGATGCCATTCAGGGCTGGGACCTTTGATCTGGGATCAGGGCTTGGACGTTTGAAGGTTTGATTTTCTAAGCTGGTTGCTGGACAGGAAGCTGCTAAGTTACGCCTCTGACTTTTTGGATGCCTGAAGGAGCCTGCAGCCCCAGGGTTAGTGGGGCTGTGAATGGTGCCATGGTTGAGGTTTTAGGAAAGAGACAGCCTTTGTGGCTGGGACCTTTCTTCTGGGGGCAGGGTCCGTAGTTTTTCACGTTTGCTGTTTGAAGCTGGTTGCTGGCCAGCGAGCTGCTTAGTTAAACCTTGGAGTTTTTGGATGCCTAAAGGAGCCTGCAGCCCCAGGGTTTGTAGGGCTCTGAATTGGGCCATGAGAGAGTCTTCAGCAAAGTGGCAGTATTTAGTGCTGGGCCCTTTCTTCTGGGAGCAGGGCTCGGACGTTTTCAATCTTCAATATGGAAGGACATAGGTGGTGAGAGATGGTATGGCACACCTTGGAGTTTTTGGATGCGTAAAGGAGCCTGCAGCCCCGGGGTTAGTAGGGCTGTGAATGGGACCATGGTTGAGGTTTCAGGAAAGAGACGCCATTCCTGGCTGGGACCTTTCATCTAGGGTCAGGGTCCGTAGGTTTTCAGGTTTGAAGTTCGAATCTGGTCGCTGGCCAGCGAGGTGCTAAGTTAGACCTGTGAGTTTTTGGATGCCTAAAGGAGCGTGCAGCCCCAGGGTTAGTGGGGCTGTGAATGGGGCCATGGTTGAGGTTTCAGGAAAGAGACACCATTCCTGGCTGGGACCTTTTGTCTGGGATCAGGGCTTGGACGTTTGAAGGTTTGCTGTTCTAAGATATTTGCTGGCCAGTGAGCTGCTAAGTTACACCTGTGAGTTTTTGCATGCCTGAAGTATCCTGCAGCCCCAGGGTTAGTGGGGCTCTGAATGGTGCCATGGTTGAGGTTTTAGGAAAGTGACAGCATTTGTGTCTGGGACCTTTTGTCTGGGAGCGGGGCTTGGACGTTGGAAGGTTTGATGTTTGAATCTGGTTGCTGGCCATCGAGCTGCTAAGTTACACCTGTGAGTTTTTGGATGCCTAAAGGAGCCTGCAGCCCAAGGGTTAGTGGGGCTGTGAATGGGACCATGGTTGAGGTTTCAGGAAAGAGACGCCATTCCTGGCTGGGACCTTTCATCTAGGGGCAGGGTCCGTAGGTTTTCAGGTTTGTTGTTTGAAGCTCGTCGCTGGCCAGCGAGCTGCTAAGTTACACCTGTGATTTTTTGGATACCTGAAGGAGCCTGCAGCCCCAGGATTTGTGGGGCTGTGAATGGGTCCATGGTTGAGGTTTCAGGAAAGAGACACCATTCCTGGCTGGGACCTTTTGTCTGGGATCAGGGCTTGGACGTTTGAAGGTTTGCTGTTCTAAGATGGTTGCTGGCCAGCGAGCTGATAAGTTACACTTGTGAGTTTTTGCATGCCTGAAGGTTCCTGCAGCCCCAGGTTTAGTGGGGCTGTGAATGGGGCCATGGTTGAGGTTTTAGGAAAGTGACAGCATTAGTGGCTGAGACCTTTTGTCTGGGATCAGGGCCCAGAGGTTTTCAGTTTTGCCGTTCGAATCTGGTCGCTTGTCAGCGAGCTGCTAAGTTACACCTGTGAGTTTTTGGATGCCTAAAGGAGCCTGCAGCCCCAGGGTTAGTGGGGCTGTGAATGGTGCCATGGTTGAGGTTTTAGGAAAGTGACAGCATTTGTGTCTGGGACCTTTTGTCTGGGAGCGGGGCTTGGACGTTTTCAGTTACGATGTTGGCAGCCGGTTGCTGGCCAGCGAGCTGCTAAGTTAAACCTTGGAGTTTTTGGACGCCTAAAGGAGCCTGCAGCCCCAGGGTTAGTGGGGCTGTGAATGGTGCCATGGTTGAGGTTTTAGGAAAGTGACAGCATTAGTGGCTGGGACGTTTTGGCTGGGATCAGGGCTTGGACGTTTGACGGTTTGCTGTTCTAAGCTGGTTGCTGGCCAGGAAGCTGCTAAGTTACGCCTCTGACTTTTTGGATGCCTAAAGGAGCCTGCAGCCCCAGGGTTAGTGGGGCTGTGAATGGTGCCATGACTGAGGTTACAGAAAAGAGACAGCATTCTGGACTGGGACGTTTTGTCTGGGATCAGGGCTTGGACGTTTGATGGTTTGCTGTTCTAAGCTGGTTGCTGGCCAGGAAGCTGGTAAGTTACGCCTGTGAGTTTTTGGATGCCTAAAGGAGCCTGCAGCCCCAGGGTTAATGGGGCTGTGAATGGGGCCATGGTTGAGTTTTCAGAAAAGAGACAGCCTTTGTGGCTGGGACCTTTCTTCTGGGGGCAGGTTCCAGAGGTTTTCACGTTTGTTGTTTGAAGCTCCTGGCTGGCCAGCGAGCTGCTAAGTTAAACCTTGGAGTTTTTGGATGCCTAAAGGAGACTGCAGCCCCAGGGTTAGTAGGGCTCTGAATGTTGCCATGAGAGAGTCTTCAGCAAAGTGGCAGTATTAAGTGCTGGGACCTTTCCTCTGGGAGCAGGGCTCGGACGTTTTCAATCTTCAATATGGAAGGACATAGGTGGTGAGAGATGGTATGGCACACCTTGGAGTTTTTGGATGCGTAAAGGAGCCTGCAGCCCCAGGGTTAGTAGGGCTGTGAATGGGACCATGGTTGAGGTTTCAGGAAAGAGACGCCATTCCTGGCTGGGACCTTTCATCTGGGGGCAGGGTCCGTAGGTTTTCAGGTTTGAAGTTCGAATCTGGTCGCTGGCCAGGAAGCTGCTAAGTTACACCTGTGAGTTTTTGGATGCCTAAAGGAGCCTGCAGCCCCAGGGTTAGTAGGGATGTGAATGGGGCCATGAGAGAGGCTTCAGCAAAGTAGCAGTATTCAGGGCTGGGACCTTTCTTCTGGGATCAGGGCTGGGACGTTTTCATTTCTGCTGTTCGAATCTGGTCACTGGCCAGCGAGCTGCTAAGTTACACCTGTGATTTTTTGGATGCCTGAAGGAGCCTGCAGCCCCAGGATTAGTGGGGCTGTGAATGGTGACATGATTGAGGTTTCAGAAAAAAGAGAGCATTCTGGACTGGGACCTTTTGTCTGGGATCAGGGCTTGGACGTTGGAAGGTTTGCTGTTCGAAGCTGGTCGCTGGCCAGCGAGCTGCTAAGTTACACCTGTGAGTTTTGGGATGCCTGAAGGAGCCTGCAGCGCCAGGGTTAGTGGGGCTGTGAATGGGGCCATGGTTGAGGTTTCAGGAAAGAGACACCATTCCTGGCTGGGACCTTTTGTCTGGGATCAGGGCTTGGACGTTTGAAGGTTTGCTGTTCTAAGATATTTGCTGGCCAGTGAGCTGCTAAGTTACACCTGTGAGTTTTTGCATGCCTGAAGTATCCTGCAGCCCCAGGGTTAGTGGGGCTCTGAATGGTGCCATGGTTGAGGTTTTAGGAAAGTGACAGCATTTGTGTCTGGGACCTTTTGTCTGGGAGCGGGGCTTGGACGTTTTCAGTTACGATGTTGGCAGCCGGTTGCTGGCCAGCGAGCTGCTAAGTTAAACCTTGGAGTTTTTGGACGCCTAAAGGAGCCTGCAGCCCCAGGGTTAGTGGGGCTGTGAATGGTGCCATGGTTGAGGTTTTAGGAAAGTGACAGCATTAGTGGCTGGGACGTTTTGTCTGGGATCAGGGCTTGGACGTTTGACGGTTTGCTGTTCTAAGCTGGTTGCTGGCCAGGAAGCTGCTAAGTTACGCCTCTGAGTTTTTGGATGCCTAAAGGAGCCTGCAGCCCCAGGGTTAGTGGGGCTGTGAATGGTGCCATGGTTGAGGTTTTAGGAAAGTGACAGCATTAGTGGCTGGGACGTTTTGGCTGGGATCAGGGCTTGGACGTTTGACGGTTTGCTGTTCTAAGCTGGTTGCTGGCCAGGAAGCTGCTAAGTTACGCCTCTGAGTTTTTGGATGCCTAAAGGAGCCTGCAGCCCCAGGGTTAGTGGGGCTGTGAATGGTGCCATGGTTGAGGTTTTAGGAAAGTGACAGCATTAGTGGCTGGGACGTTTTGTCTGGGATCAGGGCTTGGACGTCTGATGGTTTGCTGTTCTAAGCTGGTTGCTGGCCAGGAAGCTGGTAAGTTACACCTGTGAGTTTTTGGATGCCTAAAGGAGCCTGCAGCCCCAGGGTTAATGGGGCTGTGAATGGGGCCATGGTTGAGTTTTCAGAAAAGAGACAGCCTTTGTGGCTGGGACCTTTCTTCTGGGGGCAGGTTCCAGAGGTTTTCACGTTTGTTGTTTGAAGCTCCTGGCTGGCCAGCGAGCTGCTAAGTTAAACCTTGGAGTTTTTGGATGCCTAAAGGAGACTGCAGCCCCAGGGTTAGTAGGGCTCTGAATGTTGCCATGAGAGAGTCTTCAGCAAAGTGGCAGTATTAAGTGCTGGGACCTTTCCTCTGGGAGCAGGGCTCGGACGTTTTCAATCTTCAATATGGAAGGACATAGGTGGTGAGAGATGGTATGGCACACCTTGGAGTTTTTGGATGCGTAAAGGAGCCTGCAGCCCCAGGGTTAGTAGGGCTGTGAATGGGACCATGGTTGAGGTTTCAGGAAAGAGACGCCATTCCTGGCTGGGACCTTTCATCTGGGGGCAGGGTCCGTAGGTTTTCAGGTTTGAAGTTTGAATCTGGTCGCTGGCCAGGAAGCTGCTAAGTTACACCTGTGAGTTTTTGGATGCCTAAAGGAGCCTGCAGCCCCAGGGTTAGTGGGGCTGTGAATGGTGCCATGACTGAGGTTACAGAAAAGAGATGCCATTCAGGGCTGGGACCTTTGATCTGGGATCAGGGCTTGGACGTTTGAAGGTTTGATTTTCTAAGCTGGTTGCTGGACAGGAAGCTGCTAAGTTACGCCTCTGACTTTTTGGATGCCTGAAGGAGCCTGCAGCCCCAGGGTTAGTGGGGCTGTGAATGGTGCCATGGTTGAGGTTTTAGGAAAGAGACAGCCTTTGTGGCTGGGACCTTTCTTCTGGGGGCAGGGTCCGTAGTTTTTCACGTTTGCTGTTTGAAGCTGGTTGCTGGCCAGCGAGCTGCTTAGTTAAACCTTGGAGTTTTTGGATGCCTAAAGGAGCCTGCAGCCCCAGGGTTTGTAGGGCTCTGAATTGGGCCATGAGAGAGTCTTCAGCAAAGTGGCAGTATTTAGTGCTGGGCCCTTTCTTCTGGGAGCAGGGCTCGGACGTTTTCAATCTTCAATATGGAAGGACATAGGTGGTGAGAGATGGTATGGCACACCTTGGAGTTTTTGGATGCGTAAAGGAGCCTGCAGCCCCAGGGTTAGTAGGGCTGTGAATGGGACCATGGTTGAGGTTTCAGGAAAGAGACGCCATTCCTGGCTGGGACCTTTCATCTAGGGTCAGGGTCCGTAGGTTTTCAGGTTTGAAGTTCGAATCTGGTCGCTGGCCAGCGAGGTGCTAAGTTAGACCTGTGAGTTTTTGGATGCCTAAAGGAGCGTGCAGCCCCAGGGTTAGTGGGGCTGTGAATGGGGCCATGGTTGAGGTTTCAGGAAAGAGACACCATTCCTGGCTGGGACCTTTTGTCTGGGATCAGGGCTTGGACGTTTGAAGGTTTGCTGTTCTAAGATATTTGCTGGCCAGTGAGCTGCTAAGTTACACCTGTGAGTTTTTGCATGCCTGAAGTATCCTGCAGCCCCAGGGTTAGTGGGGCTCTGAATGGTGCCATGGTTGAGGTTTTAGGAAAGTGACAGCATTTGTGTCTGGGACCTTTTGTCTGGGAGCGGGGCTTGGACGTTGGAAGGTTTGATGTTTGAATCTGGTTGCTGGCCAGCGAGCTGCTAAGTTACACCTGTGAGTTTTTGGATGCCTAAAGGAGCCTGCAGCCCAAGGGTTAGTGGGGCTGTGAATGGGACCATGGTTGAGGTTTCAGGAAAGAGACGCCATTCCTGGCTGGGACCTTTCATCTAGGGGCAGGGTCCGTAGGTTTTCAGGTTTGTTGTTTGAAGCTCGTCGCTGGCCAGCGAGCTGCTAAGTTACACCTGTGATTTTTTGGATACCTGAAGGAGCCTGCAGCCCCAGGATTTGTGGGGCTGTGAATGGGTCCATGGTTGAGGTTTCAGGAAAGAGACACCATTCCTGGCTGGGACCTTTTGTCTGGGATCAGGGCTTGGACGTTTGAAGGTTTGCTGTTCTAAGATGGTTGCTGGCCAGCGAGCTGATAAGTTACACTTGTGAGTTTTTGCATGCCTGAAGGTTCCTGCAGCCCCAGGTTTAGTGGGGCTGTGAATGGGGCCATGGTTGAGGTTTTAGGAAAGTGACAGCATTAGTGGCTGAGACCTTTTGTCTGGGATCAGGGCCCAGAGGTTTTCAGTTTTGCCGTTCGAATCTGGTCGCTTGTCAGCGAGCTGCTAAGTTACACCTGTGAGTTTTTGGATGCCTCAAGGAGCCTGCAGCCCCAGGGTTAGTGGGGCTGTGAATGGTGCCATGGTTGAGGTTTTAGGAAAGTGACAGCATTTGTGTCTGGGACCTTTTGTCTGGGAGCGGGGCTTGGACGTTTTCAGTTACGATGTTGGCAGCCGGTTGCTGGCCAGCGAGCTGCTAAGTTAAACCTTGGAGTTTTTGGACGCCTAAAGGAGCCTGCAGCCCCAGGGTTAGTGGGGCTGTGAATGGTGCCATGGTTGAGGTTTTAGGAAAGTGACAGCATTAGTGGCTGGGACGTTTTGGCTGGGATCAGGGCTTGGACGTTTGACGGTTTGCTGTTCTAAGCTGGTTGCTGGCCAGGAAGCTGCTAAGTTACGCCTCTGACTTTTTGGATGCCTAAAGGAGCCTGCAGCCCCAGGGTTAGTGGGGCTGTGAATGGTGCCATGGTTGAGGTTTTAGGAAAGTGACAGCATTAGTGGCTGGGACGTTTTGTCTGGGATCAGGGCTTGGACGTTTGATGGTTTGCTGTTCTAAGCTGGTTGCTGGCCAGGAAGCTGGTAAGTTACACCTGTGAGTTTTTGGATGCCTAAAGGAGCCTGCAGCCCCAGGGTTAATGGGGCTGTGAATGGGGCCATGGTTGAGTTTTCAGAAAAGAGACAGCCTTTGTGGCTGGGACCTTTCTTCTGGGGGCAGGTTCCAGAGGTTTTCACGTTTGTTGTTTGAAGCTCCTGGCTGGCCAGCGAGCTGCTAAGTTAAACCTTGGAGTTTTTGGATGCCTAAAGTAGACTGCAGCCCCAGGGTTAGTAGGGCTCTGAATGTTGCCATGAGAGAGGCTTCAGCAAAGTGGCAGTATTAAGTGCTGGGAGCTTTCCTTTGGGAGCAGGGCTCGGACGTTTTCAATCTTCAATATGGAAGGACATAGGTGGTGAGAGATGGT
Source organism: Grus americana (assembly GCF_028858705.1). Classification (NCBI taxonomy): domain Eukaryota; kingdom Metazoa; phylum Chordata; class Aves; order Gruiformes; family Gruidae; genus Grus; species Grus americana. The sequence continues at coordinate 85,992,084 of NC_072852.1, read as the reverse complement.
ATGGCACACCTTGGAGTTTTTGGATGCGTAAAGGAGCCTGCAGCCCCAGGGTTAGTAGGGCTGTGAATGGGACCATGGTTGAGGTTTCAGGAAAGAGACGCCATTCCTGGCTGGGACCTTTCATCTGGGGGCAGGGTCCGTAGGTTTTCAGGTTTGAAGTTCGAATCTGGTCGCTGGCCAGGAAGCTGCTAAGTTACACCTGTGAGTTTTTGGATGCCTAAAGGAGCCTGCAGCCCCAGGGTTAGTAGGGATGTGAATGGGGCCATGAGAGAGGCTTCAGCAAAGTGGCAGTATTAAGTGCTGGGAGCTTTCCTTTGGGAGCAGGGCTCGGACGTTTTCATTTCTGCTGTTCGAATCTGGTCACTGGCCAGCGAGCTGCTAAGTTACACCTGTGATTTTTTGGATGCCTGAAGGAGCCTGCAGCCCCAGGATTAGTGGGGCTGTGAATGGTGACATGATTGAGGTTTCAGAAAAAAGAGAGCATTCTGGACTGGGACCTTTTGTCTGGGATCAGGGCTTGGACGTTGGAAGGTTTGCTGTTCGAAGCTGGTCGCTGGCCAGCGAGCTGCTAAGTTACACCTGTGAGTTTTGGGATGCCTAAAGGAGCCTGCAGCGCCAGGGTTAGTGGGGCTGTGAATGGGGCCATGGTTGAGGTTTCAGGAAAGAGACACCATTCCTGGCTGGGACCTTTTGTCTGGGATCAGGGCTTGGACGTTTGAAGGTTTGCTGTTCTAAGATATTTGCTGGCCAGTGAGCTGCTAAGTTACACCTGTGAGTTTTTGCATGCCTGAAGTATCCTGCAGCCCCAGGGTTAGTGGGGCTCTGAATGGTGCCATGGTTGAGGTTTTAGGAAAGTGACAGCATTTGTGTCTGGGACCTTTTGTCTGGGAGCGGGGCTTGGACGTTTTCAGTTACGATGTTGGCAGCCGGTTGCTGGCCAGCGAGCTGCTAAGTTAAACCTTGGAGTTTTTGGACGCCTAAAGGAGCCTGCAGCCCCAGGGTTAGTGGGGCTGTGAATGGTGCCATGGTTGAGGTTTTAGGAAAGTGACAGCATTAGTGGCTGGGACGTTTTGTCTGGGATCAGGGCTTGGACGTTTGACGGTTTGCTGTTCTAAGCTGGTTGCTGGCCAGGAAGCTGCTAAGTTACGCCTCTGAGTTTTTGGATGCCTAAAGGAGCCTGCAGCCCCAGGGTTAGTGGGGCTGTGAATGGTGCCATGGTTGAGGTTTTAGGAAAGTGACAGCATTAGTGGCTGGGACGTTTTGGCTGGGATCAGGGCTTGGACGTTTGACGGTTTGCTGTTCTAAGCTGGTTGCTGGCCAGGAAGCTGCTAAGTTACGCCTCTGAGTTTTTGGATGCCTAAAGGAGCCTGCAGCCCCAGGGTTAGTGGGGCTGTGAATGGTGCCATGGTTGAGGTTTTAGGAAAGTGACAGCATTAGTGGCTGGGACGTTTTGTCTGGGATCAGGGCTTGGACGTCTGATGGTTTGCTGTTCTAAGCTGGTTGCTGGCCAGGAAGCTGGTAAGTTACACCTGTGAGTTTTTGGATGCCTAAAGGAGCCTGCAGCCCCAGGGTTAATGGGGCTGTGAATGGGGCCATGGTTGAGTTTTCAGAAAAGAGACAGCCTTTGTGGCTGGGACCTTTCTTCTGGGGGCAGGTTCCAGAGGTTTTCACGTTTGTTGTTTGAAGCTCCTGGCTGGCCAGCGAGCTGCTAAGTTAAACCTTGGAGTTTTTGGATGCCTAAAGGAGACTGCAGCCCCAGGGTTAGTAGGGCTCTGAATGTTGCCATGAGAGAGTCTTCAGCAAAGTGGCAGTATTAAGTGCTGGGACCTTTCCTCTGGGAGCAGGGCTCAGACGTTTTCAATCTTCAATATGGAAGGACATAGGGGGTGAGAGATGGTATGGCACACCTTGGAGTTTTTGGATGCCTAAAGGAGCCTGCAGCCCCAGGGTTAGTAGGGCTGTGAATGGGACCATGGTTGAGGTTTCAGGAAAGAGATGCCATTCCTGGCTGGGACCTTTCATCTGGGGGCAGGGTCCGTAGGTTTTCAGGTTTGAAGTTCGAATCTGGTCGCTGGCCAGGAAGCTGCTAAGTTACACCTGTGAGTTTTTGGATGCCTAAAGGAGCCTGCAGCCCCAGGGTTAGTGGGGCTGTGAATGGTGCCATGACTGAGGTTACAGAAAAGAGACAGCATTCTGGACTGGGACGTTTTGTCTGGGATCAGGGCTTGGACGTTTGACGGTTTGCTGTTCTAAGCTGGTTGCTGGCCAGGAAGCTGCTAAGTTAGACCTCTGAGTTTTTGGATGCCTAAAGGAGCCTGCAGCCCCAGGGTTAGTAGGGATGTGAAGGGTGCCATGGTTTAAGTTTTAACAAAGTGACAGCATTAGTGGCTGGGACCTTTTGGCTGGGGTCAGGGCCCGGACGTTTGAAGGTTTGCTGTTCTCAGCTGGTTGCTGGCCAGGAAGCTCCTAAGTTACACCTCTGAGTTTTTGGATGCCTAAAGGAGCCTGCAGCCCCAGGGTTAATGGGGCTGTGAATGGTGCCATGGTTGAGTTTTCAGGAAAGAGACAGCCTTTGTGGCTGGGCCCTTTCTTCTGGGGCAGGGTCCGTAGGTTTTCAGGTTTGAAGTTCGAATCTGGTCGCTAGCCAGGAAGCTGCTAAGTTACACCTGTGAGGTTTTGGATGCCTAAAGGAGCCTGCAGCCCCAGGGTTAGTAGGGCTGTGAATGGGACCCTGGTTGAGGTTTTAACAAAGAGACACCATTTGTGACTGGGACCTTTCATCTAGGGTCAGGGTCCGTAGGTATTCAGGTTTGAAGTTTAAAACTGGTCGCTAGCCATGGAGCTGGTAAGCTACACCTGTGAGGTTTTGGATGCCTAAAGGAGCCTGCAGCCCCAGGGTTAGTGGGGCTGTGAATGTGGCCATGAGAGAGTCTTCAGCAAAGTGGCAGTATTAAGTGCTGGGAGCTTTCTTCTGGGAGCAGGGCTCGGACATTTTCAATCTTCAATATGGAAGGAAATAGGTGGTGAGAGATGGTATGACACACCTCTGAGTTTTTGGATGCCTAAAGGAGCCTGCAGCCCCAGGGTTAATGGGGCTGTGAATGGTGCCATGATTGAGGTTTCAGAAAAGAGACAGCATTCTGGACTGGGACGTTTCGTCTGGGATCAGGGCTTGGACGTTGGAAGGTTTGCTGTTTGAAGCTGGTCGCTGGCCGGCGAGCTGCTAAGTTACACCTCTGAGTTTTTGGATGCCTAAAGGAGCCTGCAGCCCCAGGGTTAGTAGGGCTGTGAATGGTGCCATGGTTGAGGTTTTAAGAAAGAGACACCATTTGTGGCTGGGACGTTTTGTCTGGGATCAGGGTCTGCCCATTTTAAGGTTTCCTGTTCGAATCCGGTTCCAGGCCAGGGAGCTGCTAAGTTACACCTGTGAGTTTTTGGATGCCTAAAGTATCCTGCAGCCCCAGGGTTAGTAGGGCTGTGAATGGGACCATGGTTGAGGTTTCAGGAAAGAGACACCATTCCTGGCTGGGACCTTTCATCTAGGGTCAGGGTCCGTAGGATTTTCAGGTTTGAAGTTCGAATGTGGTCGCTAGCCATCGAGCTGCTAAGTTACACCTGTGAGTTTTTGGATGCCTGAAGGAGCCTGCAGCCCCAGGGTTAGTGGGGCTGTGAATGGTGCCATGACTGAGGTTTACAGAAAAGAGACGCCATTCAGGGCTGGGACCTTTGATCTGGGATCAGGGCTTGGACGTTTGACGGTTTGCTGTTCTAAGCTGGTTGCTGGCCAGGAAGCTGCTAAGTTACGCCTCTGACTTTTTGGATGCCTAAAGGAGCCTGCAGCCCCAGGGTTAGTGGGGCTGTGAATGGTGCCATGGTTGAGGTTTTAGGAAAGTGACAGCATTAGTGGCTGGGACGTTTTGTCTGGGATCAGGGCTTGGACGTTTGATGGTTTGCTGTTCTAAGCTGGTTGCTGGCCAGGAAGCTGGTAAGTTACACCTGTGAGTTTTTGGATGCCTAAAGGAGCCTGCAGCCCCAGGGTTAATGGGGCTGTGAATGGGGCCATGGTTGAGTTTTCAGAAAAGAGACAGCCTTTGTGGCTGGGACCTTTCTTCTGGGGGCAGGTTCCAGAGGTTTTCACGTTTGTTGTTTGAAGCTCCTGGCTGGCCAGCGAGCTGCTAAGTTAAACCTTGGAGTTTTTGGATGCCTAAAGGAGACTGCAGCCCCAGGGTTAGTAGGGCTCTGAATGTTGCCATGAGAGAGTCTTCAGCAAAGTGGCAGTATTAAGTGCTGGGACCTTTCCTCTGGGAGCAGGGCTCGGACGTTTTCAATCTTCAATATGGAAGGACATAGGGGGTGAGAGATGGTATGGCACACCTTGGAGTTTTTGGATGCCTAAAGGAGCCTGCAGCCCCAGGGTTAGTAGGGCTGTGAATGGGACCATGGTTGAGGTTTCAGGAAAGAGACGCCATTCCTGGCTGGGACCTTTCATCTGGGGGCAGGGTCCGTAGGTTTTCAGGTTTGCTGTTCTAAGCTGGTTGGGGCCAGGAAGCTGCTAAGTTAGACCTCTGAGTTTTTGGATGCCTAAAGGAGCCTGCAGCCCCAGGGTTAGTAGGGATGTGAATGGTGCCATGGTTGAGGTTTTAGGAAAGTGACAGCATTTGTGTCTGGGACCTTTTGTCTGGGAGCGGGGCTTGGACGTTGGAAGGTTTGCTGTTCGAATCTGGTTGCTGGCCAGCGAGCTGCTAAGTTACACCTGTGAGTTTTTGGATGCCTAAAGGAGCCTGCAGCCCCAGGGTTAGTGGGGCTGTGAATGGGACCATGGTTGAGGTTTCAGGAAAGTGACGCCATTCCTGGCTGGGACCTTTCATCTAGGGGCAGGGTCCGTAGGTTTTCAGGTTTGTTGTTTGAAGCTCGTCGCTGGCCAGCGAGCTGCTAAGTTACACCTGTGATTTTTTGGATACCTGAAGGAGCCTGCAGCCCCAGGATTTGTGGGGCTGTGAATGGGTCCATGGTTGAGGTTTCAGGAAAGAGACACCATTCCTGGCTGGGACCTTTTGTCTGGGATCAGGGCTTGGACGTTTGAAGGTTTGCTGTTCTAAGATGGTTGCTGGCCAGCGAGCTGCTAAGTTACACTTGTGAGTTTTTGCATGCCTGAAGGTTCCTGCAGCCCCAGGTTTAGTGGGGCTGTGAATGGGGCCATGGTTGAGGTTTTAGGAAAGTGACAGCATTAGTGGCTGAGACCTTTTGTCTGGGATCAGGGCCCAGAGGTTTTCAGTTTTGCCGTTCGAATCTGGTCGCTTGTCAGCGAGCTGCTAAGTTACACCTGTGAGTTTTTGGATGCCTAAAGGAGCCTGCAGCCCCAGGGTTAGTGGGGCTGTGAATGGTGCCATGGTTGAGGTTTTAGGAAAGTGACAGCATTTGTGTCTGGGACCTTTTGTCTGGGAGCGGGGCTTGGACGTTTTCAGTTACGATGTTGGCAGCCGGTTGCTGGCCAGCGAGCTGCTAAGTTAAACCTTGGAGTTTTTGGACGCCTAAAGGAGCCTGCAGCCCCAGGGTTAGTGGGGCTGTGAATGGTGCCATGGTTGAGGTTTTAGGAAAGTGACAGCATTAGTGGCTGGGACGTTTTGGCTGGGATCAGGGCTTGGACGTTTGACGGTTTGCTGTTCTAAGCTGGTTGCTGGCCAGGAAGCTCCTAAGTTACACCTCTGAGTTTTTGGATGCCTAAAGGAGCCTGCAGCCCCAGGGTTAATGGGGCTGTGAATGGGGCCATGAGAGAGGCTTCAGCAAAGTAGCAGTATTCAGGGCTGGGACCTTTCTTCTGGGATCAGGGCTGGGACGTTTTCATTTCTGCTGTTCGAATCTGGTCACTGGCCAGCGAGCTGCTAAGTTACACCTGTGATTTTTTGGATGCCTGAAGGAGCCTGCAGCCCCAGGATTAGTGGGGCTGTGAATGGTGACATGATTGAGGTTTCAGAAAAAAGAGAGCATTCTGGACTGGGACCTTTTGTCTGGGATCAGGGCTTGGACGTTGGAAGGTTTGCTGTTCGAAGCTGGTCGCTGGCCAGCGAGCTGCTAAGTTACACCTGTGAGTTTTGGGATGCCTGAAGGAGCCTGCAGCCCCAGGGTTAGTGGGGCTGTGAATGGGGCCATGGTTGAGGTTTCAGGAAAGAGACACCATTCCTGGCTGGGACCTTTTGTCTGGGATCAGGGCTTGGACGTTTGAAGGTTTGCTGTTCTAAGATATTTGCTGGCCAGCGAGCTGCTAAGTTACACCTGTGAGTTTTTGCATGCCTGAAGTATCCTGCAGCCCCAGGGTTAGTGGGGCTCTGAATGGTGCCATGGTTGAGGTTTTAGGAAAGTGACAGCATTTGTGTCTGGGACCTTTTGTCTGGGAGCGGGGCTTGGACGTTTTCAGTTACGATGTTGGCAGCCGGTTGCTGGCCAGCGAGCTGCTAAGTTAAACCTTGGAGTTTTTGGACGCCTAAAGGAGCCTGCAGCCCCAGGGTTAGTGGGGCTGTGAATGGTGCCATGGTTGAGGTTTTAGGAAAGTGACAGCATTAGTGGCTGGGACGTTTTGGCTGGGATCAGGGCTTGGACGTTTGACGGTTTGCTGTTCTAAGCTGGTTGCTGGCCAGGAAGCTGCTAAGTTACGCCTCTGAGTTTTTGGATGCCTAAAGGAGCCTGCAGCCCCAGGGTTAGTGGGGCTGTGAATGGTGCCATGGTTGAGGTTTTAGGAAAGTGACAGCATTAGTGGCTGGGACGTTTTGGCTGGGATCAGGGCTTGGACGTTTGACGGTTTGCTGTTCTAAGCTGGTTGCTGGCCAGGAAGCTGCTAAGTTACGCCTCTGACTTTTTGGATGCCTAAAGGAGCCTGCAGCCCCAGGGTTAGTGGGGCTGTGAATGGTGCCATGGTTGAGGTTTTAGGAAAGTGACAGCATTAGTGGCTGGGACGTTTTGTCTGGGATCAGGGCTTGGACGTTTGATGGTTTGCTGTTCTAAGCTGGTTGCTGGCCAGGAAGCTGGTAAGTTACACCTGTGAGTTTTTGGATGCCTAAAGGAGCCTGCAGCCCCAGGGTTAATGGGGCTGTGAATGGGGCCATGGTTGAGTTTTCAGAAAAGAGACAGCCTTTGTGGCTGGGACCTTTCTTCTGGGGGCAGGTTCCAGAGGTTTTCATGTTTGTTGTTTGAAGCTCCTGGCTGGCCAGCGAGCTGCTAAGTTAAACCTTGGAGTTTTTGGATGCCTAAAGGAGACTGCAGCCCCAGGGTTAGTAGGGCTCTGAATGTTGCCATGAGAGAGTCTTCAGCAAAGTGGCAGTATTAAGTGCTGGGACCTTTCCTCTGGGAGCAGGGCTCGGACGTTTTCAATCTTCAATATGGAAGGAAATAGGTGGTGAGAGATGGTATGGCACACCTTGGAGTTTTTGGATGCCTAAAGGAGCCTGCAGCCCCAGGGTTAGTAGGGCTGTGAATGGGACCATGGTTGAGGTTTCAGGAAAGAGACGCCATTCCTGGCTGGGACCTTTCATCTGGGGGCAGGGTCCGTAGGTTTTCAGGTTTGAAGTTCGAATCTGGTCGCTGGCCAGGAAGCTGCTAAGTTACACCTGTGAGTTTTTGGATGCCTAAAGGAGCCTGCAGCCCCAGGGTTAGTGGGGCTGTGAATGGTGCCATGACTGAGGTTACAGAAAAGAGACAGCATTCTGGACTGGGACGTTTTGTCTGGGATCAGGGCTTGGACGTTTGACGGTTTGCTGTTCTAAGCTGGTTGCTGGCCAGGAAGCTGCTAAGTTAGACCTCTGAGTTTTTGGATGCCTAAAGGAGCCTGCAGCCCCAGGGTTAGTAGGGATGTGAAGGGTGCCATGGTTTAAGTTTTAACAAAGTGACAGCATTAGTGGCTGGGACCTTTTGGCTGGGGTCAGGGCCCGGACGTTTGAAGGTTTGCTGTTCTCAGCTGGTTGCTGGCCAGGAAGCTCCTAAGTTACACCTGTGATTTTTTGGATGCCTAAAGGAGCCTGCAGCCCCAGGGTTAATGGGGCTGTGAATGGTGCCATGGTTGAGTTTTCAGGAAAGAGACAGCCTTTGTGGCTGGGCCCTTTCTTCTGGGGCAGGGTCCGTAGGTTTTCAGGTTTGAAGTTCGAATCTGGTCGCTAGCCAGGAAGCTGCTAAGTTACACCTGTGAGGTTTTGGATGCCTAAAGGAGCCTGCAGCCCCAGGGTTAGTAGGGCTGTGAATGGGACCCTGGTTGAGGTTTTAACAAAGAGACACCATTTGTGACTGGGACCTTTCATCTAGGGTCAGGGTCCGTAGGTATTCAGGTTTGAAGTTCAAAACTGGTCGCTAGCCATGGAGCTGGTAAGCTACACCTGTGAGGTTTTGGATGCCTAAAGGAGCCTGCAGCCCCAGGGTTAGTGGGGCTGTGAATGTGGCCATGAGAGAGTCTTCAGCAAAGTGGCAGTATTAAGTGCTGGGACCTTTCTTCTGGGAGCAGGGCTCGGACATTTTCAATCTTCAATATGGAAGGAAATAGGTGGTGAGAGATGGTATGACACACCTCTGAGTTTTTGGATGCCTAAAGGAGCCTGCAGCCCCAGGGTTAATGGGGCTGTGAATGGTGCCATGATTGAGGTTTCAGAAAAGAGACAGCATTCTGGACTGGGACGTTTCGTCTGGGATCAGGGCTTGGACGTTGGAAGGTTTGCTGTTTGAAGCTGGTCGCTGGCCGGCGAGCTGCTAAGTTACACCTCTGAGTTTTTGGATGCCTAAAGGAGCCTGCAGCCCCAGGGTTAGTAGGGCTGTGAATGGTGCCATGGTTGAGGTTTTAAGAAAGAGACACCATTTGTGGCTGGGACGTTTTGTCTGGGATCAGGTCTGCCCATTTTAAGGTTTCCTGTTCGAATCCGGTTCCAGGCCAGGGAGCTGCTAAGTTACACCTGTGAGTTTTTGGATGCCTAAAGTATCCTGCAGCCCCAGGGTTAGTAGGGCTGTGAATGGGACCATGGTTGAGGTTTCAGGAAAGAGACACCATTCCTGGCTGGGACCTTTCATCTAGGGTCAGGGTCCGTAGGATTTTCAGGTTTGAAGTTCGAATGTGGTCGCTAGCCATCGAGCTGCTAAGTTACACCTGTGAGTTTTTGGATGCCTAAAGGAGCCTGCAGCCCCAGGGTTAGTGGGGCTGTGAATGGTGCCATGGTTGAGGTTTCAGGAAAGTGACAGCATTAGTGGCTGGGACCATTTGTCTGCAATTAGTGCCCAGAGGTTTTCAGTTTTGCCGTTCGAATCTGGTCGATGGTCAGCGAGCTGCTAAGTTACACCTGTGAGTTTTTGGATGCCTGAAGGAGCCTGCAGCCCCAGGGTTAGTAGGGCTGTGAATGGGGCCATGGTTGAGGTTTCAGGAAAGAGACGCCATTCCTGGCTGGGACCTTTCATCTGGGGGCAGGGTCCGTAGGTTTTCAGGTTTGAAGTTCGAATCTGGTTGCTGGCCAGCGAGCTCCTAAGTTATACCTCTGAGTTTTTGGATGCCTAAAGGAGCCTGCAGCCCCAGGGTTAGTGGGGCTGTGAATGGTGCCATGACTGAGGTTACAGAAAAGAGACGCCATTCAGGGCTGGGACCTTTGATCTGGGATCAGGGCTTGGACGTTTGACGGTTTGCTGTTCTAAGCTGGTTGCTGGCCAGGAAGCTGCTAAGTTACGCCTCTGACTTTTTGGATGCCTAAAGGAGCCTGCAGCCCCAGGGTTAGTGGGGCTGTGAATGGTGCCATGGTTGAGGTTTTAGGAAAGTGACAGCATTAGTGGCTGGGACGTTTTGTCTGGGATCAGGGCTTGGACGTCTGATGGTTTGCTGTTCTAAGCTGGTTGCTGGCCAGGAAGCTGGTAAGTTACACCTGTGAGTTTTTGGATGCCTAAAGGAGCCTGCAGCCCCAGGGTTAATGGGGCTGTGAATGGGGCCATGGTTGAGTTTTCAGAAAAGAGACAGCCTTTGTGGCTGGGACCTTTCTTCTGGGGGCAGGTTCCAGAGATTTTCACGTTTGTTGTTTGAAGCTCCTGGCTGGCCAGCGAGCTGCTAAGTTAAACCTTGGAGTTTTTGGATGCCTAAAGGAGACTGCAGCCCCAGGGTTAGTAGGGCTCTGAATGTTGCCATGAGAGAGTCTTCAGCAAAGTGGCAGTATTAAGTGCTGGGAGCTTTCCTCTGGGAGCAGGGCTCGGACGTTTTCAATCTTCAATATGGAAGGACATAGGGGGTGAGAGATGGTATGGCACACCTTGGAGTTTTTGGATGCCTAAAGGAGCCTGCAGCCCCAGGGTTAGTAGGGCTGTGAATGGGACCATGGTTGAGGTTTCAGGAAAGAGACGCCATTCCTGGCTGGGACCTTTCATCTGGGGGCAGGGTCCGTAGGTTTTCAGGTTTGAAGTTCGAATCTGGTCGCTGGCCAGGAAGCTGCTAAGTTACACCTGTGAGTTTTTGGATGCCTAAAGGAGCCTGCAGCCCCAGGGTTAGTGGGGCTGTGAATGGTGCCATGACTGAGGTTACAGAAAAGAGACAGCATTCTGGACTGGGACGTTTTGTCTGGGATCAGGGCTTGGACGTTTGACGGTTTGCTGTTCTAAGCTGGTTGCTGGCCAGGAAGCTGCTAAGTTAGACCTCTGAGTTTTTGGATGCCTAAAGGAGCCTGCAGCCCCAGGGTTAGTAGGGATGTGAAGGGTGCCATGGTTTAAGTTTTAACAAAGTGACAGCATTAGTGGCTGGGACCTTTTGGCTGGGGTCAGGGCCCGGACGTTTGAAGGTTTGCTGTTCTCAGCTGGTTGCTGGCCAGGAAGCTCCTAAGTTACACCTGTGATTTTTTGGATGCCTAAAGGAGCCTGCAGCCCCAGGGTTAATGGGGCTGTGAATGGTGCCATGGTTGAGTTTTCAGGAAAGAGACAGCCTTTGTGGCTGGGCCCTTTCTTCTGGGGCAGGGTCCGTAGGTTTTCAGGTTTGAAGTTCGAATCTGGTCGCTAGCCAGGAAGCTGCTAAGTTACACCTGTGAGGTTTTGGATGCCTAAAGGAGCCTGCAGCCCCAGGGTTAGTAGGGCTGTGAATGGGACCCTGGTTGAGGTTTTAACAAAGAGACACCATTTGTGACTGGGACCTTTCATCTAGGGTCAGGGTCCGTAGGTATTCAGGTTTGAAGTTCAAAACTGGTCGCTAGCCATGGAGCTGGTAAGCTACACCTGTGAGGTTTTGGATGCCTAAAGGAGCCTGCAGCCCCAGGGTTAGTGGGGCTGTGAATGTGGCCATGAGAGAGTCTTCAGCAAAGTGGCAGTATTAAGTGCTGGGACCTTTCTTCTGGGAGCAGGGCTCGGACATTTTCAATCTTCAATATGGAAGGAAATAGGTGGTGAGAGATGGTATGACACACCTCTGAGTTTTTGGATGCCTAAAGGAGCCTGCAGCCCCAGGGTTAATGGGGCTGTGAATGGTGCCATGATTGAGGTTTCAGAAAAGAGACAGCATTCTGGACTGGGACGTTTCGTCTGGGATCAGGGCTTGGACGTTGGAAGGTTTGCTGTTTGAAGCTGGTCGCTGGCCGGCGAGCTGCTAAGTTACACCTGTGAGTTTTTGGATGCCTAAAGGAGCCTGCAGCCCCAGGGTTAGTAGGGCTGTGAATGGTGCCATGGTTGAGGTTTTAAGAAAGAGACACCATTTGTGGCTGGGACGTTTTGTCTGGGATCAGGGTCTGCCCATTTTAAGGTTTCCTGTTCGAATCCGGTTCCAGGCCAGGGAGCTGCTAAGTTACACCTGTGAGTTTTTGGATGCCTAAAGTATCCTGCAGCCCCAGGGTTAGTAGGGCTGTGAATGGGACCATGGTTGAGGTTTCAGGAAAGAGACACCATTCCTGGCTGGGACCTTTCATCTAGGGTCAGGGTCCGTAGGATTTTCAGGTTTGAAGTTCGAATGTGGTCGCTAGCCATCGAGCTGCTAAGTTACACCTGTGAGTTTTTGGATGCCTAAAGGAGCCTGCAGCCCCAGGGTTAGTGGGGCTGTGAATGGTGCCATGGTTGAGGTTTTAGGAAAGTGACAGCATTAGTGGCTGGGACGTTTTGGCTGGGATCAGGGCTTGGACGTTTGACGGTTTGCTGTTCTAAGCTGGTTGCTGGCCAGGAAGCTGCTAAGTTACGCCTCTGAGTTTTTGGATGCCTAAAGGAGCCTGCAGCCCCAGGGTTAGTGGGGCTGTGAATGGTGCCATGGTTGAGGTTTTAGGAAAGTGACAGCATTAGTGGCTGGGACGTTTTGTCTGGGATCAGGGCTTGGACGTCTGATGGTTTGCTGTTCTAAGCTGGTTGCTGGCCAGGAAGCTGGTAAGTTACACCTGTGAGTTTTTGGATGCCTAAAGGAGCCTGCAGCCCCAGGGTTAATGGGGCTGTGAATGGGGCCATGGTTGAGTTTTCAGAAAAGAGACAGCCTTTGTGGCTGGGACCTTTCTTCTGGGGGCAGGTTCCAGAGGTTTTCATGTTTGTTGTTTGAAGCTCCTGGCTGGCCAGCGAGCTGCTAAGTTAAACCTTGGAGTTTTTGGATGCCTAAAGGAGACTGCAGCCCCAGGGTTAGTAGGGCTCTGAATGTTGCCATGAGAGAGTCTTCAGCAAAGTGGCAGTATTAAGTGCTGGGACCTTTCCTCTGGGAGCAGGGCTCGGACGTTTTCAATCTTCAATATGGAAGGACATAGGGGGTGAGAGATGGTATGGCACACCTTGGAGTTTTTGGATGCCTAAAGGAGCCTGCAGCCCCAGGGTTAGTAGGGCTGTGAATGGGACCATGGTTGAGGTTTCAGGAAAGAGACGCCATTCCTGGCTGGGACCTTTCATCTGGGGGCAGGGTCCGTAGGTTTTCAGGTTTGAAGTTCGAATCTGGTCGCTGGCCAGGAAGCTGCTAAGTTACACCTGTGAGTTTTTGGATGCCTAAAGGAGCCTGCAGCCCCAGGGTTAGTGGGGCTGTGAATGGTGCCATGACTGAGGTTACAGAAAAGAGACAGCATTCTGGACTGGGACGTTTTGTCTGGGATCAGGGCTTGGACGTTTGACGGTTTGCTGTTCTAAGCTGGTTGCTGGCCAGGAAGCTGCTAAGTTAGACCTCTGAGTTTTTGGATGCCTAAAGGAGCCTGCAGCCCCAGGGTTAGTAGGGATGTGAAGGGTGCCATGGTTTAAGTTTTAACAAAGTGACAGCATTAGTGGCTGGGACCTTTTGGCTGGGGTCAGGGCCCGGACGTTTGAAGGTTTGCTGTTCTCAGCTGGTTGCTGGCCAGGAAGCTCCTAAGTTACACCTCTGAGTTTTTGGATGCCTAAAGGAGCCTGCAGCCCCAGGGTTAATGGGGCTGTGAATGGTGCCATGGTTGAGTTTTCAGGAAAGAGACAGCCTTTGTGGCTGGGCCCTTTCTTCTGGGGCAGGGTCCGTAGGTTTTCAGGTTTGAAGTTCGAATCTGGTCGCTAGCCAGGAAGCTGCTAAGTTACACCTGTGAGGTTTTGGATGCCTAAAGGAGCCTGCAGCCCCAGGGTTAGTAGGGCTGTGAATGGGACCCTGGTTGAGGTTTTAACAAAGAGACACCATTTGTGACTGGGACCTTTCATCTAGGGTCAGGGTCCGTAGGTATTCAGGTTTGAAGTTCAAAACTGGTCGCTAGCCATGGAGCTGGTAAGCTACACCTGTGAGGTTTTGGATGCCTAAAGGAGCCTGCAGCCCCAGGGTTAGTGGGGCTGTGAATGTGGCCATGAGAGAGTCTTCAGCAAAGTGGCAGTATTAAGTGCTGGGACCTTTCTTCTGGGAGCAGGGCTCGGACATTTTCAATCTTCAATATGGAAGGAAATAGGTGGTGAGAGATGGTATGACACACCTCTGAGTTTTTGGATGCCTAAAGGAGCCTGCAGCCCCAGGGTTAATGGGGCTGTGAATGGTGCCATGATTGAGGTTTCAGAAAAGAGACAGCATTCTGGACTGGGACGTTTCGTCTGGGATCAGGGCTTGGACGTTGGAAGGTTTGCTGTTTGAAGCTGGTCGCTGGCCGGCGAGCTGCTAAGTTACACCTGTGAGTTTTTGGATGCCTAAAGGAGCCTGCAGCCCCAGGGTTAGTAGGGCTGTGAATGGTGCCATGGTTGAGGTTTTAAGAAAGAGACACCATTTGTGGCTGGGACGTTTTGTCTGGGATCAGGGTCTGCCCATTTTAAGGTTTCCTGTTCGAATCCGGTTCCAGGCCAGGGAGCTGCTAAGTTACACCTGTGAGTTTTTGGATGCCTAAAGTATCCTGCAGCCCCAGGGTTAGTAGGGCTGTGAATGGGACCATGGTTGAGGTTTCAGGAAAGAGACACCATTCCTGGCTGGGACCTTTCATCTAGGGTCAGGGTCCGTAGGATTTTCAGGTTTGAAGTTCGAATGTGGTCGCTAGCCATCGAGCTGCTAAGTTACACCTGTGAGTTTTTGGATGCCTAAAGGAGCCTGCAGCCCCAGGGTTAGTGGGGCTGTGAATGGTGCCATGGTTGAGGTTTCAGGAAAGTGACAGCATTAGTGGCTGGGACCATTTGTCTGCAATTAGTGCCCAGAGGTTTTCAGTTTTGCCATTCGAATCTGGTCGATGGTCAGCGAGCTGCTAAGTTACACCTGTGAGTTTTTGGATGCCTGAAGGAGCCTGCAGCCCCAGGGTTAGTAGGGCTGTGAATGGGGCCATGGTTGAGGTTTCAGGAAAGAGACGCCATTCCTGGCTGGGACCTTTCATCTGGGGGCAGGGTCCGTAGGTTTTCAGGTTTGAAGTTCGAATCTGGTTGCTGGCCAGCGAGCTCCTAAGTTATACCTGTGAGTTTTTGGATGCCTAAAGGAGCCTGCAGCCCCAGGGTTAGTGGGGCTGTGAATGGTGCCATGACTGAGGTTACAGAAAAGAGACGCCATTCAGGGCTGGGACCTTTGATCTGGGATCAGGGCTTGGACGTTTGACGGTTTGCTGTTCTAAGCTGGTTGCTGGCCAGGAAGCTGCTAAGTTACGCCTCTGACTTTTTGGATGCCTAAAGGAGCCTGCAGCCCCAGGGTTAGTGGGGCTGTGAATGGTGCCATGGTTGAGGTTTTAGGAAAGTGACAGCATTAGTGGCTGGGACGTTTTGTCTGGGATCAGGGCTTGGACGTCTGATGGTTTGCTGTTCTAAGCTGGTTGCTGGCCAGGAAGCTGGTAAGTTACACCTGTGAGTTTTTGGATGCCTAAAGGAGCCTGCAGCCCCAGGGTTAGTAGGGCTGTGAATGGGGCCATGGTTGAGTTTTCAGAAAAGAGACAGCCTTTGTGGCTGGGACCTTTCTTCTGGGGGCAGGTTCCAGAGGTTTTCACGTTTGTTGTTTGAAGCTCCTGGCTGGCCAGCGAGCTGCTAAGTTAAACCTTGGAGTTTTTGGATGCCTAAAGGAGACTGCAGCCCCAGGGTTAGTAGGGCTCTGAATGTTGCCATGAGAGAGTCTTCAGCAAAGTGGCAGTATTAAGTGCTGGGACCTTTCCTCTGGGAGCAGGGCTCGGACGTTTTCAATCTTCAATATGGAAGGACATAGGGGGTGAGAGATGGTATGGCACACCTTGGAGTTTTTGGATGCCTAAAGGAGCCTGCAGCCCCAGGGTTAGTAGGGCTGTGAATGGGACCATGGTTGAGGTTTCAGGAAAGAGATGCCATTCCTGGCTGGGACCTTTCATCTGGGGGCAGGGTCCGTAGGTTTTCAGGTTTGAAGTTCGAATCTGGTCGCTGGCCAGGAAGCTGCTAAGTTACACCTGTGAGTTTTTGGATGCCTAAAGGAGCCTGCAGCCCCAGGGTTAGTGGGGCTGTGAATGGTGCCATGACTGAGGTTACAGAAAAGAGACAGCATTCTGGACTGGGACGTTTTGTCTGGGATCAGGGCTTGGACGTTTGACGGTTTGCTGTTCTAAGCTGGTTGCTGGCCAGGAAGCTGCTAAGTTAGACCTCTGAGTTTTTGGATGCCTAAAGGAGCCTGCAGCCCCAGGGTTAGTAGGGATGTGAAGGGTGCCATGGTTTAAGTTTTAACAAAGTGACAGCATTAGTGGCTGGGACCTTTTGGCTGGGGTCAGGGCCCGGACGTTTGAAGGTTTGCTGTTCTCAGCTGGTTGCTGGCCAGGAAGCTCCTAAGTTACACCTGTGATTTTTTGGATGCCTAAAGGAGCCTGCAGCCCCAGGGTTAATGGGGCTGTGAATGGTGCCATGGTTGAGTTTTCAGGAAAGAGACAGCCTTTGTGGCTGGGCCCTTTCTTCTGGGGCAGGGTCCGTAGGTTTTCAGGTTTGAAGTTCGAATCTGGTCGCTAGCCAGGAAGCTGCTAAGTTACACCTGTGAGGTTTTGGATGCCTAAAGGAGCCTGCAGCCCCAGGGTTAGTAGGGCTGTGAATGGGACCCTGGTTGAGGTTTTAACAAAGAGACACCATTTGTGACTGGGACCTTTCATCTAGGGTCAGGGTCCGTAGGTATTCAGGTTTGAAGTTCAAAACTGGTCGCTAGCCATGGAGCTGGTAAGCTACACCTGTGAGGTTTTGGATGCCTAAAGGAGCCTGCAGCCCCAGGGTTAGTGGGGCTGTGAATGTGGCCATGAGAGAGTCTTCAGCAAAGTGGCAGTATTAAGTGCTGGGAGCTTTCTTCTGGGAGCAGGGCTCGGACATTTTCAATCTTCAATATGGAAGGAAATAGGTGGTGAGAGATGGTATGACACACCTCTGAGTTTTTGGATGCCTAAAGGAGCCTGCAGCCCCAGGGTTAATGGGGCTGTGAATGGTGCCATGATTGAGGTTTCAGAAAAGAGACAGCATTCTGGACTGGGACGTTTCGTCTGGGATCAGGGCTTGGACGTTGGAAGGTTTGCTGTTTGAAGCTGGTCGCTGGCCGGCGAGCTGCTAAGTTACACCTGTGAGTTTTTGGATGCCTAAAGGAGCCTGCAGCCCCAGGGTTAGTGGGGCTGTGAATGGTGCCATGGTTGAGGTTTCAGGAAAGTGACAGCATTAGTGGCTGGGACCATTTGTCTGCAATTAGTGCCCAGAGGTTTTCAGTTTTGCCGTTCGAATCTGGTCGATGGTCAGCGAGCTGCTAAGTTACACCTGTGAGTTTTTGGATGCCTGAAGGAGCCTGCAGCCCCAGGGTTAGTAGGGCTGTGAATGGGGCCATGGTTGAGGTTTCAGGAAAGAGACGCCATTCCTGGCTGGGACCTTTCATCTGGGGGCAGGGTCCGTAGGTTTTCAGGTTTGAAGTTCGAATCTGGTTGCTGGCCAGCGAGCTCCTAAGTTATACCTGTGAGTTTTTGGATGCCTAAAGGAGCCTGCAGCCCCAGGGTTAGTGGGCTGTGAATGGTGCCATGACTGAGGTTACAGAAAAGAGACGCCATTCAGGGCTGGGACCTCTGATCTGGGATCAGGGCTTGGACGTTTGACGGTTTGCTGTTCTAAGCTGGTTGCTGGCCAGGAAGCTGCTAAGTTACGCCTCTGACTTTTTGGATGCCTAAAGGAGCCTGCAGCCCCAGGGTTAGTGGGGCTGTGAATGGTGCCATGGTTGAGGTTTTAGGAAAGTGACAGCATTAGTGGCTGGGACGTTTTGTCTGGGATCAGGGCTTGGACGTTTGATGGTTTGCTGTTCTCAGCTGGTTGCTGGCCAGGAAGCTCCTAAGTTACACCTCTGAGTTTTTGGATGCCTAAAGGAGCCTGCAGCCCCAGGGTTAATGGGGCTGTGAATGGGGCCATGAGAGAGGCTTCAGCAAAGTAGCAGTATTCAGGGCTGGGACCTTTCTTCTGGGATCAGGGCTGGGACGTTTTCATTTCTGCTGTTCGAATCTGGTCACTGGCCAGCGAGCTGCTAAGTTACACCTGTGATTTTTTGGATGCCTGAAGGAGCCTGCAGCCCCAGGATTAGTGGGGCTGTGAATGGTGACATGATTGAGGTTTCAGAAAAAAGAGAGCATTCTGGACTGGGACCTTTTGTCTGGGATCAGGGCTTGGACGTTGGAAGGTTTGCTGTTTGAATCTGGTCGCTGGCCAGCGAGCTGCTAAGTTACACCTGTGAGTTTTGGGATGCCTGAAGGAGCCTGCAGCGCCAGGGTTAGTGGGGCTGTGAATGGGGCCATGGTTGAGGTTTCAGGAAAGAGACACCATTCCTGGCTGGGACCTTTTGTCTGGGATCAGGGCTTGGACGTTGGAAGGTTTGCTGTTCGAAGCTGGTCGCTGGCCAGCGAGCTGCTAAGTTACACCTGTGAGTTTTGGGATGCCTGAAGTATCCTGCAGCGCCAGGGTTAGTGGGGCTGTGAATGGGGCCATGGTTGAGGTTTCAGGAAAGAGACACCATTTGTGTCTGGGACCTTTTGTCTGGGATCAGGGCTTGGACGTTTGAAGGTTTGCTGTTCGAATCTGGTTGCTGGCCAGCGAGCTGCTAAGTTACACCTGTGAGTTTTGGGATGCCTAAAGGAGCCTGCAGCCCCAGGGTTAGTGGGGCTGTGAATGGGACCATGGTTGAGGTTTCAGGAAAGAGACGCCATTCCTGGCTGGGACCTTTCATCTAGGGGCAGGGTCCGTAGGTTTTCAGGTTTGTTGTTTGAAGCTCGTCGCTGGCCAGCGAGCTGCTAAGTTACACCTGTGATTTTTTGGATACCTGAAGGAGCCTGCAGCCCCAGGATTTGTGGGGCTGTGAATGGGGCCATGGTTGAGGTTTCAGGAAAGAGACACCATTCCTGGCTGGGACCTTTTGTCTGGGATCAGGGCTTGGACGTTTGAAGGTTTGCTGTTCTAAGATGGTTGCTGGCCAGCGAGCTGCTAAGTTACACTTGTGAGTTTTTGCATGCCTGAAGGTTCCTGCAGCCCCAGGTTTAGTGGGGCTGTGAATGGGGCCATGGTTGAGGTTTTAGGAAAGTGACAGCATTAGTGGCTGAGACCTTTTGTCTGGGATCAGGGCCCAGAGGTTTTCAGTTTTGCCGTTCGAATCTGGTCGCTTGTCAGCGAGCTGCTAAGTTACACCTGTGAGTTTTTGGACGCCTAAAGGAGCCTGCAGCCCCAGGGTTAGTGGGGCTGTGAATGGTGCCATGGTTGAGGTTTTAGGAAAGTGACAGCATTTGTGTCTGGGACCTTTTGTCTGGGAGCGGGGCTTGGACGTTTTCAGTTACGATGTTGGCAGCCGGTTGCTGGCCAGGAAGCTGCTAAGTTACGCCTCTGACTTTTTGGATGCCTAAAGGAGCCTGCAGCCCCAGGGTTAGTGGGGCTGTGAATGGTGCCATGGTTGAGGTTTTAGGAAAGTGACAGCATTAGTGGCTGGGACGTTTTGTCTGGGATCAGGGCTTGGACGTTTGATGGTTTGCTGTTCTAAGCTGGTTGCTGGCCAGGAAGCTGGTAAGTTACGCCTGTGAGTTTTTGGATGCCTAAAGGAGCCTGCAGCCCCAGGGTTAATGGGGCTGTGAATGGGGCCATGGTTGAGTTTTCAGGAAGGAGACAGCCTTTGTGGCTGGGACCTTTCTTCTGGGGGCAGGTTCCAGAGGTTTTCACGTTTGTTGTTTGAAGCTCCTGGCTGGCCAGCGAGCTGCTAAGTTAAACCTTGGAGTTTTTGGATGCCTAAAGGAGACTGCAGCCCCAGGGTTAGTAGGGCTCTGAATGTTGCCATGAGAGAGTCTTCAGCAAAGTGGCAGTATTAAGTGCTGGGACCTTTCCTCTGGGAGCAGGGCTCAGACGTTTTCAATCTTCAATATGGAAGGACATAGGTGGTGAGAGATGGTATGGCACACCTTGGAGTTTTTGGATGCCTAAAGGAGCCTGCAGCCCCAGGGTTAGTAGGGCTGTGAATGGGACCATGGTTGAGGTTTCAGGAAAGAGACGCCATTCCTGGCTGGGACCTTTCATCTGGGGGCAGGGTCCGTAGGTTTTCAGGTTTGAAGTTCGAATCTGGTCGCTGGCCAGGAAGCTGCTAAGTTACACCTGTGAGTTTTTGGATGCCTAAAGGAGCCTGCAGCCCCAGGGTTAGTGGGGCTGTGAATGGTGCCATGACTGAGGTTACAGAAAAGAGACAGCATTCTGGACTGGGACGTTTTGTCTGGGATCAGGGCTTGGACGTTTGACGGTTTGCTGTTCTAAGCTGGTTGCTGGCCAGGAAGCTGCTAAGTTAGACCTCTGAGTTTTTGGATGCCTAAAGGAGCCTGCAGCCCCAGGGTTAGTAGGGATGTGAAGGGTGCCATGGTTTAAGTTTTAACAAAGTGACAGCATTAGTGGCTGGGACCTTTTGGCTGGGGTCAGGGCCCGGACGTTTGAAGGTTTGCTGTTCTCAGCTGGTTGCTGGCCAGGAAGCTCCTAAGTTACACCTCTGAGTTTTTGGATGCCTAAAGGAGCCTGCAGCCCCAGGGTTAATGGGGCTGTGAATGGTGCCATGGTTGAGTTTTCAGGAAAGAGACAGCCTTTGTGGCTGGGCCCTTTCTTCTGGGGCAGGGTCCGTAGGTTTTCAGGTTTGAAGTTCGAATCTGGTCGCTAGCCAGGAAGCTGCTAAGTTACACCTGTGAGGTTTTGGATGCCTAAAGGAGCCTGCAGCCCCAGGGTTAATGCGGCTGTGAATGGGACCCTGGTTGAGGTTTTAACAAAGAGACACCATTTGTGACTGGGACCTTTCATCTAGGGTCAGGGTCCGTAGGTATTCAGGTTTGAAGTTCAAAACTGGTCGCTAGCCATGGAGCTGGTAAGCTACACCTGTGAGGTTTTGGATGCCTAAAGGAGCCTGCAGCCCCAGGGTTAGTGGGGCTGTGAATGTGGCCATGAGAGAGTCTTCAGCAAAGTGGCAGTATTAAGTGCTGGGAGCTTTCTTCTGGGAGCAGGGCTCGGACATTTTCAATCTTCAATATGGAAGGAAATAGGTGGTGAGAGATGGTATGACACACCTCTGAGTTTTTGGATGCCTAAAGGAGCCTGCAGCCCCAGGGTTAATGGGGCTGTGAATGGTGCCATGATTGAGGTTTCAGAAAAGAGACAGCATTCTGGACTGGGACGTTTCGTCTGGGATCAGGGCTTGGACGTTGGAAGGTTTGCTGTTTGAAGCTGGTCGCTGGCCGGCGAGCTGCTAAGTTACACCTGTGAGTTTTTGGATGCCTAAAGGAGCCTGCAGCCCCAGGGTTAGTGGGGCTGTGAATGGTGCCATGGTTGAGGTTTCAGGAAAGTGACAGCATTAGTGGCTGGGACCATTTGTCTGCAATTAGTGCCCAGAGGTTTTCAGTTTTGCCGTTCGAATCTGGTCGATGGTCAGCGAGCTGCTAAGTTACACCTGTGAGTTTTTGGATGCCTGAAGGAGCCTGCAGCCCCAGGGTTAGTAGGGCTGTGAATGGGGCCATGGTTGAGGTTTCAGGAAAGAGACGCCATTCCTGGCTGGGACCTTTCATCTGGGGGCAGGGTCCGTAGGTTTTCAGGTTTGAAGTTCGAATCTGGTTGCTGGCCAGCGAGCTCCTAAGTTATACCTGTGAGTTTTTGGATGCCTAAAGGAGCCTGCAGCCCCAGGGTTAGTGGGCTGTGAATGGTGCCATGACTGAGGTTACAGAAAAGAGACGCCATTCAGGGCTGGGACCTCTGATCTGGGATCAGGGCTTGGACGTTTGACGGTTTGCTGTTCTAAGCTGGTTGCTGGCCAGGAAGCTGCTAAGTTACGCCTCTGACTTTTTGGATGCCTAAAGGAGCCTGCAGCCCCAGGGTTAGTGGGGCTGTGAATGGTGCCATGGTTGAGGTTTTAGGAAAGTGACAGCATTAGTGGCTGGGACGTTTTGTCTGGGATCAGGGCTTGGACGTTTGATGGTTTGCTGTTCTCAGCTGGTTGCTGGCCAGGAAGCTCCTAAGTTACACCTCTGAGTTTTTGGATGCCTAAAGGAGCCTGCAGCCCCAGGGTTAATGGGGCTGTGAATGGGGCCATGAGAGAGGCTTCAGCAAAGTAGCAGTATTCAGGGCTGGGACCTTTCTTCTGGGATCAGGGCTGGGACGTTTTCATTTCTGCTGTTCGAATCTGGTCACTGGCCAGCGAGCTGCTAAGTTACACCTGTGATTTTTTGGATGCCTGAAGGAGCCTGCAGCCCCAGGATTAGTGGGGCTGTGAATGGTGACATGATTGAGGTTTCAGAAAAAAGAGAGCATTCTGGACTGGGACCTTTTGTCTGGGATCAGGGCTTGGACGTTGGAAGGTTTGCTGTTTGAATCTGGTCGCTGGCCAGCGAGCTGCTAAGTTACACCTGTGAGTTTTGGGATGCCTGAAGGAGCCTGCAGCGCCAGGGTTAGTGGGGCTGTGAATGGGGCCATGGTTGAGGTTTCAGGAAAGAGACACCATTCCTGGCTGGGACCTTTTGTCTGGGATCAGGGCTTGGACGTTGGAAGGTTTGCTGTTCGAAGCTGGTCGCTGGCCAGCGAGCTGCTAAGTTACACCTGTGAGTTTTGGGATGCCTGAAGTATCCTGCAGCGCCAGGGTTAGTGGGGCTGTGAATGGGGCCATGGTTGAGGTTTCAGGAAAGAGACACCATTTGTGTCTGGGACCTTTTGTCTGGGATCAGGGCTTGGACGTTTGAAGGTTTGCTGTTCGAATCTGGTTGCTGGCCAGCGAGCTGCTAAGTTACACCTGTGAGTTTTGGGATGCCTAAAGGAGCCTGCAGCCCCAGGGTTAGTGGGGCTGTGAATGGGACCATGGTTGAGGTTTCAGGAAAGAGACGCCATTCCTGGCTGGGACCTTTCATCTAGGGGCAGGGTCCGTAGGTTTTCAGGTTTGTTGTTTGAAGCTCGTCGCTGGCCAGCGAGCTGCTAAGTTACACCTGTGATTTTTTGGATACCTGAAGGAGCCTGCAGCCCCAGGATTTGTGGGGCTGTGAATGGGGCCATGGTTGAGGTTTCAGGAAAGAGACACCATTCCTGGCTGGGACCTTTTGTCTGGGATCAGGGCTTGGACGTTTGAAGGTTTGCTGTTCTAAGATGGTTGCTGGCCAGCGAGCTGCTAAGTTACACTTGTGAGTTTTTGCATGCCTGAAGGTTCCTGCAGCCCCAGGTTTAGTGGGGCTGTGAATGGGGCCATGGTTGAGGTTTTAGGAAAGTGACAGCATTAGTGGCTGAGACCTTTTGTCTGGGATCAGGGCCCAGAGGTTTTCAGTTTTGCCGTTCGAATCTGGTCGCTTGTCAGCGAGCTGCTAAGTTACACCTGTGAGTTTTTGGACGCCTAAAGGAGCCTGCAGCCCCAGGGTTAGTGGGGCTGTGAATGGTGCCATGGTTGAGGTTTTAGGAAAGTGACAGCATTTGTGTCTGGGACCTTTTGTCTGGGAGCGGGGCTTGGACGTTTTCAGTTACGATGTTGGCAGCCGGTTGCTGGCCAGGAAGCTGCTAAGTTACGCCTCTGACTTTTTGGATGCCTAAAGGAGCCTGCAGCCCCAGGGTTAGTGGGGCTGTGAATGGTGCCATGGTTGAGGTTTTAGGAAAGTGACAGCATTAGTGGCTGGGACGTTTTGTCTGGGATCAGGGCTTGGACGTTTGATGGTTTGCTGTTCTAAGCTGGTTGCTGGCCAGGAAGCTGGTAAGTTACGCCTGTGAGTTTTTGGATGCCTAAAGGAGCCTGCAGCCCCAGGGTTAATGGGGCTGTGAATGGGGCCATGGTTGAGTTTTCAGGAAGGAGACAGCCTTTGTGGCTGGGACCTTTCTTCTGGGGGCAGGTTCCAGAGGTTTTCACGTTTGTTGTTTGAAGCTCCTGGCTGGCCAGCGAGCTGCTAAGTTAAACCTTGGAGTTTTTGGATGCCTAAAGGAGACTGCAGCCCCAGGGTTAGTAGGGCTCTGAATGTTGCCATGAGAGAGTCTTCAGCAAAGTGGCAGTATTAAGTGCTGGGACCTTTCCTCTGGGAGCAGGGCTCAGACGTTTTCAATCTTCAATATGGAAGGACATAGGTGGTGAGAGATGGTATGGCACACCTTGGAGTTTTTGGATGCCTAAAGGAGCCTGCAGCCCCAGGGTTAGTAGGGCTGTGAATGGGACCATGGTTGAGGTTTCAGGAAAGAGACGCCATTCCTGGCTGGGACCTTTCATCTGGGGGCAGGGTCCGTAGGTTTTCAGGTTTGAAGTTCGAATCTGGTCGCTGGCCAGGAAGCTGCTAAGTTACACCTGTGAGTTTTTGGATGCCTAAAGGAGCCTGCAGCCCCAGGGTTAGTGGGGCTGTGAATGGTGCCATGACTGAGGTTACAGAAAAGAGACAGCATTCTGGACTGGGACGTTTTGTCTGGGATCAGGGCTTGGACGTTTGACGGTTTGCTGTTCTAAGCTGGTTGCTGGCCAGGAAGCTGCTAAGTTAGACCTCTGAGTTTTTGGATGCCTAAAGGAGCCTGCAGCCCCAGGGTTAGTAGGGATGTGAAGGGTGCCATGGTTTAAGTTTTAACAAAGTGACAGCATTAGTGGCTGGGACCTTTTGGCTGGGGTCAGGGCCCGGACGTTTGAAGGTTTGCTGTTCTCAGCTGGTTGCTGGCCAGGAAGCTCCTAAGTTACACCTCTGAGTTTTTGGATGCCTAAAGGAGCCTGCAGCCCCAGGGTTAATGGGGCTGTGAATGGTGCCATGGTTGAGTTTTCAGGAAAGAGACAGCCTTTGTGGCTGGGCCCTTTCTTCTGGGGCAGGGTCCGTAGGTTTTCAGGTTTGAAGTTCGAATCTGGTCGCTAGCCAGGAAGCTGCTAAGTTACACCTGTGAGGTTTTGGATGCCTAAAGGAGCCTGCAGCCCCAGGGTTAATGCGGCTGTGAATGGGACCCTGGTTGAGGTTTTAACAAAGAGACACCATTTGTGACTGGGACCTTTCATCTAGGGTCAGGGTCCGTAGGTATTCAGGTTTGAAGTTCAAAACTGGTCGCTAGCCATGGAGCTGGTAAGCTACACCTGTGAGGTTTTGGATGCCTAAAGGAGCCTGCAGCCCCAGGGTTAGTGGGGCTGTGAATGTGGCCATGAGAGAGTCTTCAGCAAAGTGGCAGTATTAAGTGCTGGGAGCTTTCTTCTGGGAGCAGGGCTCGGACATTTTCAATCTTCAATATGGAAGGACATAGGTGGTGAGAGATGGTATGGCACACCTTGGAGTTTTTGGATGCCTAAAGGAGCCTGCAGCCCCGGGGTTAGTAGGGCTGTGAATGGGACCATGGTTGAGGTTTCAGGAAAGAGACGCCATTCCTGGCTGGGACCTTTCATCTGGGGGCAGGGTCCGTAGGTTTTCAGGTTTGAAGTTCGAATCTGGTCGCTGGCCAGGAAGCTGCTAAGTTACACCTGTGAGTTTTTGGATGCCTAAAGGAGCCTGCAGCCCCAGGGTTAGTGGGGCTGTGAATGGTGCCATGACTGAGGTTACAGAAAAGAGACAGCATTCTGGACTGGGACGTTTTGTCTGGGATCAGGGCTTGGACGTTTGACGGTTTGCTGTTCTAAGCTGGTTGCTGGCCAGGAAGCTGCTAAGTTAGACCTCTGAGTTTTTGGATGCCTAAAGGAGCCTGCAGCCCCAGGGTTAGTAGGGATGTGAAGGGTGCCATGGTTTAAGTTTTAACAAAGTGACAGCATTAGTGGCTGGGACCTTTTGGCTGGGGTCAGGGCCCGGACGTTTGAAGGTTTGCTGTTCTCAGCTGGTTGCTGGCCAGGAAGCTCCTAAGTTACACCTGTGATTTTTTGGATGCCTAAAGGAGCCTGCAGCCCCAGGGTTAATGGGGCTGTGAATGGTGCCATGGTTGAGTTTTCAGGAAAGAGACAGCCTTTGTGGCTGGGCCCTTTCTTCTGGGGCAGGGTCCGTAGGTTTTCAGGTTTGAAGTTCGAATCTGGTCGCTAGCCAGGAAGCTGCTAAGTTACACCTGTGAGGTTTTGGATGCCTAAAGGAGCCTGCAGCCCCAGGGTTAGTAGGGCTGTGAATGGGACCCTGGTTGAGGTTTTAACAAAGAGACACCATTTGTGACTGGGACCTTTCATCTAGGGTCAGGGTCCGTAGGTATTCAGGTTTGAAGTTCAAAACTGGTTGCTAGCCATGGAGCTGGTAAGCTACACCTGTGAGTTTTTGGATGCCTAAAGTATCCTGCAGCCCCAGGGTTAGTAGGGCTGTGAATGGGACCATGGTTGAGGTTTCAGGAAAGAGACACCATTCCTGGCTGGGACCTTTCATCTAGGGTCAGGGTCCGTAGGATTTTCAGGTTTGAAGTTCGAATGTGGTCGCTAGCCATCGAGCTGCTAAGTTACACCTGTGAGTTTTTGGATGCCTAAAGGAGCCTGCAGCCCCAGGGTTAGTGGGGCTGTGAATGGTGCCATGGTTGAGGTTTCAGGAAAGTGACAGCATTAGTGGCTGGGACCATTTGTCTGCAATTAGTGCCCAGAGGTTTTCAGTTTTGCCGTTCGAATCTGGTCGATGGTCAGCGAGCTGCTAAGTTACACCTGTGAGTTTTTGGATGCCTGAAGGAGCCTGCAGCCCCAGGGTTAGTAGGGCTGTGAATGGGACCATGGTTGAGGTTTCAGGAAAGAGACGCCATTCCTGGCTGGGACCTTTCATCTGGGGGCAGGGTCCGTAGGTTTTCAGGTTTGAAGTTCGAATCTGGTTGCTGGCCAGCGAGCTCCTAAGTTATACCTGTGAGTTTTTGGATGCCTAAAGGAGCCTGCAGCCCCAGGGTTAGTGGGGCTGTGAATGGTGCCATGACTGAGGTTACAGAAAAGAGACGCCATTCAGGGCTGGGACCTTTGATCTGGGATCAGGGCTTGGACGTTTGACGGTTTGCTGTTCTAAGCTGGTTGCTGGCCAGGAAGCTGCTAAGTTACGCCTCTGACTTTTTGGATGCCTAAAGGAGCCTGCAGCCCCAGGTTTAGTGGGGCTGTGAATGGGGCCATGGTTGAGGTTTTAGGAAAGTGACAGCATTAGTGGCAGAGACCTTTTGTCTGGGATCAGGGCCCAGAGGTTTTCAGTTTTGCCGTTCGAATCTGGTCGCTTGTCAGCGAGCTGCTAAGTTACACCTGTGAGTTTTTGGATGCCTAAAGGAGCCTGCAGCCCCAGGGTTAGTGGGGCTGTGAATGGTGCCATGGTTGAGGTTTTAGGAAAGTGACAGCATTTGTGTCTGGGACCTTTTGTCTGGGAGCGGGGCTTGGACGTTTTCAGTTACGATGTTGGCAGCCGGTTGCTGGCCAGCGAGCTGCTAAGTTAAACCTTGGAGTTTTTGGACGCCTAAAGGAGCCTGCAGCCCCAGGGTTAGTGGGGCTGTGAATGGTGCCATGGTTGAGGTTTTAGGAAAGTGACAGCATTAGTGGCTGGGACGTTTTGGCTGGGATCAGGGCTTGGACGTTTGACGGTTTGCTGTTCTAAGCTGGTTGCTGGCCAGGAAGCTCCTAAGTTACACCTCTGAGTTTTTGGATGCCTAAAGGAGCCTGCAGCCCCAGGGTTAATGGGGCTGTGAATGGGGCCATGAGAGAGGCTTCAGCAAAGTAGCAGTATTCAGGGCTGGGACCTTTCTTCTGGGATCAGGGCTGGGACGTTTTCATTTCTGCTGTTCGAATCTGGTCACTGGCCAGCGAGCTGCTAAGTTACACCTGTGATTTTTTGGATGCCTGAAGGAGCCTGCAGCCCCAGGATTAGTGGGGCTGTGAATGGTGACATGATTGAGGTTTCAGAAAAAAGAGAGCATTCTGGACTGGGACCTTTTGTCTGGGATCAGGGCTTGGACGTTGGAAGGTTTGCTGTTCGAAGCTGGTCGCTGGCCAGCGAGCTGCTAAGTTACACCTGTGAGTTTTGGGATGCCTGAAGGAGCCTGCAGCGCCAGGGTTAGTGGGGCTGTGAATGGGGCCATGGTTGAGGTTTCAGGAAAGAGACACCATTCCTGGCTGGGACCTTTTGTCTGGGATCAGGGCTTGGACGTTTGAAGGTTTGCTGTTCGAATCTGGTTGCTGGCCAGCGAGCTGCTAAGTTACACCTGTGAGTTTTGGGATGCCTAAAGGAGCCTGCAGCCCCAGGGTTAGTGGGGCTGTGAATGGGACCATGGTTGAGGTTTCAGGAAAGAGACGCCATTCCTGGCTGGGACCTTTCATCTAGGGGCAGGGTCCGTAGGTTTTCAGGTTTGTTGTTTGAAGCTCGTCGCTGGCCAGCGAGCTGCTAAGTTACACCTGTGATTTTTTGGATACCTGAAGGAGCCTGCAGCCCCAGGATTTGTGGGGCTGTGAATGGGGCCATGGTTGAGGTTTCAGGAAAGAGACACCATTCCTGGCTGGGACCTTTTGTCTGGGATCAGGGCTTGGACGTTTGAAGGTTTGCTGTTCTAAGATGGTTGCTGGCCAGCGAGCTGATAAGTTACACTTGTGAGTTTTTGCATGCCTGAAGGTTCCTGCAGCCCCAGGTTTAGTGGGGCTGTGAATGGGGCCATGGTTGAGGTTTTAGGAAAGTGACAGCATTAGTGGCTGAGACCTTTTGTCTGGGATCAGGGCCCAGAGGTTTTCAGTTTTGCCGTTCGAATCTGGTCGCTTGTCAGCGAGCTGCTAAGTTACACCTGTGAGTTTTTGGACGCCTAAAGGAGCCTGCAGCCCCAGGGTTAGTGGGGCTGTGAATGGTGCCATGGTTGAGGTTTTAGGAAAGTGACAGCATTTGTGTCTGGGACCTTTTGTCTGGGAGCGGGGCTTGGACGTTTGACGGTTTGCTGTTCTAAGCTGGTTGCTGGCCAGGAAGCTGCTAAGTTACGCCTCTGACTTTTTGGATGCCTAAAGGAGCCTGCAGCCCCAGGGTTAGTGGGGCTGTGAATGGTGCCATGGTTGAGGTTTTAGGAAAGTGACAGCATTAGTGGCTGGGACGTTTTGTCTGGGATCAGGGCTTGGACGTTTGATGGTTTGCTGTTCTAAGCTGGTTGCTGGCCAGGAAGCTGGTAAGTTACGCCTGTGAGTTTTTGGATGCCTAAAGGAGCCTGCAGCCCCAGGGTTAATGGGGCTGTGAATGGGGCCATGGTTGAGTTTTCAGAAAAGAGACAGCCTTTGTGGCTGGGACCTTTCTTCTGGGGGCAGGTTCCAGAGGTTTTCACGTTTGTTGTTTGAAGCTCCTGGCTGGCCAGCGAGCTGCTAAGTTAAACCTTGGAGTTTTTGGATGCCTAAAGGAGACTGCAGCCCCAGGGTTAGTAGGGCTCTGAATGTTGCCATGAGAGAGTCTTCAGCAAAGTGGCAGTATTAAGTGCTGGGACCTTTCCTCTGGGAGCAGGGCTCGGACGTTTTCAATCTTCAATATGGAAGGACATAGGTGGTGAGAGATGGTATGGCACACCTTGGAGTTTTTGGATGCCTAAAGGAGCCTGCAGCCCCAGGGTTAGTAGGGCTGTGAATGGGACCATGGTTGAGGTTTCAGGAAAGAGACGCCATTCCTGGCTGGGACCTTTCATCTGGGGGCAGGGTCCGTAGGTTTTCAGGTTTGAAGTTCGAATCTGGTCGCTGGCCAGGAAGCTGCTAAGTTACACCTGTGAGTTTTTGGATGCCTAAAGGAGCCTGCAGCCCCAGGGTTAGTGGGGCTGTGAATGGTGCCATGACTGAGGTTACAGAAAAGAGACAGCATTCTGGACTGGGACGTTTTGTCTGGGATCAGGGCTTGGACGTTTGACGGTTTGCTGTTCTAAGCTGGTTGCTGGCCAGGAAGCTGCTAAGTTAGACCTCTGAGTTTTTGGATGCCTAAAGGAGCCTGCAGCCCCAGGGTTAGTAGGGATGTGAAGGGTGCCATGGTTTAAGTTTTAACAAAGTGACAGCATTAGTGGCTGGGACCTTTTGGCTGGGGTCAGGGCCCGGACGTTTGAAGGTTTGCTGTTCTCAGCTGGTTGCTGGCCAGGAAGCTCCTAAGTTACACCTCTGAGTTTTTGGATGCCTAAAGGAGCCTGCAGCCCCAGGGTTAATGGGGCTGTGAATGGTGCCATGGTTGAGTTTTCAGGAAAGAGACAGCCTTTGTGGCTGGGCCCTTTCTTCTGGGGCAGGGTCCGTAGGTTTTCAGGTTTGAAGTTCGAATCTGGTCGCTAGCCAGGAAGCTGCTAAGTTACACCTGTGAGGTTTTGGATGCCTAAAGGAGCCTGCAGCCCCAGGGTTAATGGGGCTGTGAATGGGACCCTGGTTGAGGTTTTAACAAAGAGACACCATTTGTGACTGGGACCTTTCATCTAGGGTCAGGGTCCGTAGGTATTCAGGTTTGAAGTTCAAAACTGGTCGCTAGCCATGGAGCTGGTAAGCTACACCTGTGAGGTTTTGGATGCCTAAAGGAGCCTGCAGCCCCAGGGTTAGTGGGGCTGTGAATGTGGCCATGAGAGAGTCTTCAGCAAAGTGGCAGTATTAAGTGCTGGGAGCTTTCTTCTGGGAGCAGGGCTCGGACATTTTCAATCTTCAATATGGAAGGACATAGGTGGTGAGAGATGGTATGGCACACCTTGGAGTTTTTGGATGCCTAAAGGAGCCTGCAGCCCCGGGGTTAGTAGGGCTGTGAATGGGACCATGGTTGAGGTTTCAGGAAAGAGACGCCATTCCTGGCTGGGACCTTTCATCTGGGGGCAGGGTCCGTAGGTTTTCAGGTTTGAAGTTCGAATCTGGTCGCTGGCCAGGAAGCTGCTAAGTTACACCTGTGAGTTTTTGGATGCCTAAAGGAGCCTGCAGCCCCAGGGTTAGTGGGGCTGTGAATGGTGCCATGACTGAGGTTACAGAAAAGAGACAGCATTCTGGACTGGGACGTTTTGTCTGGGATCAGGGCTTGGACGTTTGACGGTTTGCTGTTCTAAGCTGGTTGCTGGCCAGGAAGCTGCTAAGTTAGACCTCTGAGTTTTTGGATGCCTAAAGGAGCCTGCAGCCCCAGGGTTAGTAGGGATGTGAAGGGTGCCATGGTTTAAGTTTTAACAAAGTGACAGCATTAGTGGCTGGGACCTTTTGGCTGGGGTCAGGGCCCGGACGTTTGAAGGTTTGCTGTTCTCAGCTGGTTGCTGGCCAGGAAGCTCCTAAGTTACACCTGTGATTTTTTGGATGCCTAAAGGAGCCTGCAGCCCCAGGGTTAATGGGGCTGTGAATGGTGCCATGGTTGAGTTTTCAGGAAAGAGACAGCCTTTGTGGCTGGGCCCTTTCTTCTGGGGCAGGGTCCGTAGGTTTTCAGGTTTGAAGTTCGAATCTGGTCGCTAGCCAGGAAGCTGCTAAGTTACACCTGTGAGGTTTTGGATGCCTAAAGGAGCCTGCAGCCCCAGGGTTAGTAGGGCTGTGAATGGGACCCTGGTTGAGGTTTTAACAAAGAGACACCATTTGT
The DNA here is from genome assembly GCF_028858705.1 of Grus americana. Taxonomy (NCBI): domain Eukaryota; kingdom Metazoa; phylum Chordata; class Aves; order Gruiformes; family Gruidae; genus Grus; species Grus americana. The sequence goes on along the minus strand of NC_072852.1, from coordinate 85,960,858 downwards.
GACTGGGACCTTTCATCTAGGGTCAGGGTCCGTAGGTATTCAGGTTTGAAGTTCAAAACTGGTTGCTAGCCATGGAGCTGGTAAGCTACACCTGTGAGTTTTTGGATGCCTAAAGTATCCTGCAGCCCCAGGGTTAGTAGGGCTGTGAATGGGACCATGGTTGAGGTTTCAGGAAAGAGACACCATTCCTGGCTGGGACCTTTCATCTAGGGTCAGGGTCCGTAGGATTTTCAGGTTTGAAGTTCGAATGTGGTCGCTAGCCATCGAGCTGCTAAGTTACACCTGTGAGTTTTTGGATGCCTAAAGGAGCCTGCAGCCCCAGGGTTAGTGGGGCTGTGAATGGTGCCATGGTTGAGGTTTCAGGAAAGTGACAGCATTAGTGGCTGGGACCATTTGTCTGCAATTAGTGCCCAGAGGTTTTCAGTTTTGCCGTTCGAATCTGGTCGATGGTCAGCGAGCTGCTAAGTTACACCTGTGAGTTTTTGGATGCCTGAAGGAGCCTGCAGCCCCAGGGTTAGTAGGGCTGTGAATGGGACCATGGTTGAGGTTTCAGGAAAGAGACGCCATTCCTGGCTGGGACCTTTCATCTGGGGGCAGGGTCCGTAGGTTTTCAGGTTTGAAGTTCGAATCTGGTTGCTGGCCAGCGAGCTCCTAAGTTATACCTCTGAGTTTTTGGATGCCTAAAGGAGCCTGCAGCCCCAGGGTTAGTGGGGCTGTGAATGGTGCCATGACTGAGGTTACAGAAAAGAGACGCCATTCAGGGCTGGGACCTTTGATCTGGGATCAGGGCTTGGACGTTTGACGGTTTGCTGTTCTAAGCTGGTTGCTGGCCAGGAAGCTGCTAAGTTACGCCTCTGACTTTTTGGATGCCTAAAGGAGCCTGCAGCCCCAGGTTTAGTGGGGCTGTGAATGGGGCCATGGTTGAGGTTTTAGGAAAGTGACAGCATTAGTGGCAGAGACCTTTTGTCTGGGATCAGGGCCCAGAGGTTTTCAGTTTTGCTGTTCGAATCTGGTCGCTTGTCAGCGAGCTGCTAAGTTACACCTGTGAGTTTTTGGATGCCTAAAGGAGCCTGCAGCCCCAGGGTTAGTGGGGCTGTGAATGGTGCCATGGTTGAGGTTTTAGGAAAGTGACAGCCTTTGTGTCTGGGACCTTTTGTCTGGGAGCGGGGCTTGGACGTTTTCAGTTACGATGTTGGCAGCCGGTTGCTGGCCAGCGAGCTGCTAAGTTAAACCTTGGAGTTTTTGGACGCCTAAAGGAGCCTGCAGCCCCAGGGTTAGTGGGGCTGTGAATGGTGCCATGGTTGAGGTTTTAGGAAAGTGACAGCATTAGTGGCTGGGACGTTTTGGCTGGGATCAGGGCTTGGACGTTTGACGGTTTGCTGTTCTAAGCTGGTTGCTGGCCAGGAAGCTCCTAAGTTACACCTCTGAGTTTTTGGATGCCTAAAGGAGCCTGCAGCCCCAGGGTTAATGGGGCTGTGAATGGGGCCATGAGAGAGGCTTCAGCAAAGTAGCAGTATTCAGGGCTGGGACCTTTCTTCTGGGATCAGGGCTGGGACGTTTTCATTTCTGCTGTTCGAATCTGGTCACTGGCCAGCGAGCTGCTAAGTTACACCTGTGATTTTTTGGATGCCTGAAGGAGCCTGCAGCCCCAGGATTAGTGGGGCTGTGAATGGTGACATGATTGAGGTTTCAGAAAAAAGAGAGCATTCTGGACTGGGACCTTTTGTCTGGGATCAGGGCTTGGACGTTGGAAGGTTTGCTGTTCGAAGCTGGTCGCTGGCCAGCGAGGTGCTAAGTTACACCTGTGAGTTTTGGGATGCCTGAAGGAGCTTGCAGCGCCAGGGTTAGTGGGGCTGTGAATGGGGCCATGGTTGAGGTTTCAGGAAAGAGACACCATTCCTGGCTGGGACCTTTTGTCTGGGATCAGGGCTTGGACGTTTGAAGGTTTGCTGTTCGAATCTGGTTGCTGGCCAGCGAGCTGCTAAGTTACACCTGTGAGTTTTGGGATGCCTAAAGGAGCCTGCAGCCCCAGGGTTAGTGGGGCTGTGAATGGGACCATGGTTGAGGTTTCAGGAAAGTGACGCCATTCCTGGCTGGGACCTTTCATCTAGGGGCAGGGTCCGTAGGTTTTCAGGTTTGTTGTTTGAAGCTCGTCGCTGGCCAGCGAGCTGCTAAGTTACACCTGTGATTTTTTGGATACCTGAAGGAGCCTGCAGCCCCAGGATTTGTGGGGCTGTGAATGGGGCCATGGTTGAGGTTTCAGGAAAGAGACACCATTCCTGGCTGGGACCTTTTGTCTGGGATCAGGGCTTGGACGTTTGAAGGTTTGCTGTTCTAAGATGGTTGCTGGCCAGCGAGCTGCTAAGTTACACTTGTGAGTTTTTGCATGCCTGAAGGTTCCTGCAGCCCCAGGTTTAGTGGGGCTGTGAATGGGGCCATGGTTGAGGTTTTAGGAAAGTGACAGCATTAGTGGCTGAGACCTTTTGTCTGGGATCAGGGCCCAGAGGTTTTCAGTTTTGCCGTTCGAATCTGGTCGCTTGTCAGCGAGCTGCTAAGTTACACCTGTGAGTTTTTGGATGCCTAAAGGAGCCTGCAGCCCCAGGGTTAGTGGGGCTGTGAATGGTGCCATGGTTGAGGTTTTAGGAAAGTGACAGCATTTGTGTCTGGGACCTTTTGTCTGGGAGCGGGGCTTGGACGTTTGACGGTTTGCTGTTCTAAGCTGGTTGCTGGCCAGGAAGCTGCTAAGTTACGCCTCTGACTTTTTGGATGCCTAAAGGAGCCTGCAGCCCCAGGGTTAGTGGGGCTGTGAATGGTGCCATGGTTGAGGTTTTAGGAAAGTGACAGCATTAGTGGCTGGGACGTTTTGTCTGGGATCAGGGCTTGGACGTTTGATGGTTTGCTGTTCTAAGCTGGTTGCTGGCCAGGAAGCTGGTAAGTTACGCCTGTGAGTTTTTGGATGCCTAAAGGAGCCTGCAGCCCCAGGGTTAATGGGGCTGTGAATGGGGCCATGGTTGAGTTTTCAGGAAGGAGACAGCCTTTGTGGCTGGGACCTTTCTTCTGGGGGCAGGTTCCAGAGGTTTTCACGTTTGTTGTTTGAAGCTCCTGGCTGGCCAGCGAGCTGCTAAGTTAAACCTTGGAGTTTTTGGATGCCTAAAGGAGACTGCAGCCCCAGGGTTAGTAGGGCTCTGAATGTTGCCATGAGAGAGTCTTCAGCAAAGTGGCAGTATTAAGTGCTGGGACCTTTCCTCTGGGAGCAGGGCTCGGACGTTTTCAATCTTCAATATGGAAGGACATAGGTGGTGAGAGATGGTATGGCACACCTTGGAGTTTTTGGATGCGTAAAGGAGCCTGCAGCCCCAGGGTTAGTAGGGCTGTGAATGGGACCATGGTTGAGGTTTCAGGAAAGAGACGCCATTCCTGGCTGGGACCTTTCATCTGGGGGCAGGGTCCGTAGGTTTTCAGGTTTGAAGTTCGAATCTGGTCGCTGGCCAGGAAGCTGCTAAGTTACACCTGTGAGTTTTTGGATGCCTAAAGGAGCCTGCAGCCCCAGGGTTAGTGGGGCTGTGAATGGTGCCATGACTGAGGTTACAGAAAAGAGACAGCATTCTGGACTGGGACGTTTTGTCTGGGATCAGGGCTTGGACGTTTGACGGTTTGCTGTTCTAAGCTGGTTGCTGGCCAGGAAGCTGCTAAGTTAGACCTCTGAGTTTTTGGATGCCTAAAGGAGCCTGCAGCCCCAGGGTTAGTAGGGATGTGAATGGTGCCATGGTTGAAGTTTTAACAAAGTGACAGCATTAGTGGCTGGGACCTTTTGGCTGGGATCAGGGCCCGGACGTTTGAAGGTTTGCTGTTCTCAGCTGGTTGCTGGCCAGGAAGCTCCTAAGTTACACCTCTGAGTTTTTGGATGCCTAAAGGAGCCTGCAGCCCCAGGGTTAATGGGGCTGTGAATGGGGCCATGAGAGAGGCTTCAGCAAAGTAGCAGTATTCAGGGCTGGGACCTTTCTTCTGGGATCAGGGCTGGGACGTTTTCATTTCTGCTGTTCGAATCTGGTCACTGGCCAGCGAGCTGCTAAGTTACACCTGTGATTTTTTGGATGCCTGAAGGAGCCTGCAGCCCCAGGGTTAGTGGGGCTGTGAATGGGGCCATGGTTGAGGTTTCAGGAAAGAGACACCATTCCTGGCTGGGACCTTTTGTCTGGGATCAGGGCTTGGACGTTTGAAGGTTTGCTGTTCTAAGATATTTGCTGGCCAGTGAGCTGCTAAGTTACACCTGTGAGTTTTTGCATGCCTGAAGTATCCTGCAGCCCCAGGGTTAGTGGGGCTCTGAATGGTGCCATGGTTGAGGTTTTAGGAAAGTGACAGCATTTGTGTCTGGGACCTTTTGTCTGGGAGCGGGGCTTGGACGTTGGAAGGTTTGCTGTTTGAATCTGGTCGCTGGCCAGCGAGCTGCTAAGTTACACCTGTGAGTTTTTGGATGCCTAAAGGAGCCTGCAGCCCCAGGGTTAGTGGGGCTGTGAATGGGACCATGGTTGAGGTTTCAGGAAAGTGACGCCATTCCTGGCTGGGACCTTTCATCTAGGGGCAGGGTCCGTAGGTTTTCAGGTTTGTTGTTTGAAGCTCGTCGCTGGCCAGCGAGCTGCTAAGTTACACCTGTGATTTTTTGGATACCTGAAGGAGCCTGCAGCCCCAGGATTTGTGGGGCTGTGAATGGGGCCATGGTTGAGGTTTCAGGAAAGAGACACCATTCCTGGCTGGGACCTTTTGTCTGGGATCAGGGCTTGGACGTTTGAAGGTTTGCTGTTCTAAGATGGTTGCTGGCCAGCGAGCTGATAAGTTACACTTGTGAGTTTTTGCATGCCTGAAGGTTCCTGCAGCCCCAGGTTTAGTGGGGCTGTGAATGGGGCCATGGTTGAGGTTTTAGGAAAGAGACAGCCTTTGTGTCTGGGACCTTTTGTCTGGGAGCGGGGCCCAGAGGTTTTCAGTTTTGCCGTTCGAATCTGGTCGCTTGTCAGCGAGCTGCTAAGTTACACCTGTGAGTTTTTGGATGCCTAAAGGAGCCTGCAGCCCCAGGGTTAGTGGGGCTGTGAATGGTGCCATGGTTGAGGTTTTAGGAAAGTGACAGCATTTGTGTCTGGGACCTTTTGTCTGGGAGCGGGGCTTGGACGTTTTCAGTTACGATGTTGGCAGCCGGTTGCTGGCCAGCGAGCTGCTAAGTTAAACCTTGGAGTTTTTGGACGCCTAAAGGAGCCTGCAGCCCCAGGGTTAGTGGGGCTGTGAATGGTGCCATGGTTGAGGTTTTAGGAAAGTGACAGCATTAGTGGCTGGGACGTTTTGGCTGGGATCAGGGCTTGGACGTTTGACGGTTTGCTGTTCTAAGCTGGTTGCTGGCCAGGAAGCTGCTAAGTTACGCCTCTGAGTTTTTGGATGCCTAAAGGAGCCTGCAGCCCCAGGGTTAGTGGGGCTGTGAATGGTGCCATGGTTGAGGTTTTAGGAAAGTGACAGCATTAGTGGCTGGGACGTTTTGTCTGGGATCAGGGCTTGGACGTTTGATGGTTTGCTGTTCTAAGCTGGTTGCTGGCCAGGAAGCTGGTAAGTTACGCCTGTGAGTTTTTGGATGCCTAAAGGAGCCTGCAGCCCCAGGGTTAATGGGGCTGTGAATGGGGCCATGGTTGAGTTTTCAGAAAAGAGACAGCCTTTGTGGCTGGGACCTTTCTTCTGGGGGCAGGTTCCAGAGGTTTTCACGTTTGTTGTTTGAAGCTCCTGGCTGGCCAGCGAGCTGCTAAGTTACACCTGTGAGTTTTTGGATGCCTAAAGGAGACTGCAGCCCCAGGGTTAGTAGGGCTCTGAATGTTGCCATGAGAGAGTCTTCAGCAAAGTGGCAGTATTAAGTGCTGGGACCTTTCCTCTGGGAGCAGGGCTCGGACGTTTTCAATCTTCAATATGGAAGGACATAGGGGGTGAGAGATGGTATGGCACACCTTGGAGTTTTTGGATGCGTAAAGGAGCCTGCAGCCCCAGGGTTAGTAGGGCTGTGAATGGGACCATGGTTGAGGTTTCAGGAAAGAGACGCCATTCCTGGCTGGGACCTTTCATCTGGGGGCAGGGTCCGTAGGTTTTCAGGTTTGAAGTTCGAATCTGGTCGCTGGCCAGGAAGCTGCTAAGTTACACCTGTGAGTTTTTGGATGCCTAAAGGAGCCTGCAGCCCCAGGGTTAGTGGGGCTGTGAATGGTGCCATGACTGAGGTTACAGAAAAGAGATGCCATTCAGGGCTGGGACCTTTGATCTGGGATCAGGGCTTGGACGTTTGAAGGTTTGATTTTCTAAGCTGGTTGCTGGACAGGAAGCTGCTAAGTTACGCCTCTGACTTTTTGGATGCCTGAAGGAGCCTGCAGCCCCAGGGTTAGTGGGGCTGTGAATGGTGCCATGGTTGAGGTTTTAGGAAAGAGACAGCCTTTGTGGCTGGGACCTTTCTTCTGGGGGCAGGGTCCGTAGTTTTTCACGTTTGCTGTTTGAAGCTGGTTGCTGGCCAGCGAGCTGCTTAGTTAAACCTTGGAGTTTTTGGATGCCTAAAGGAGCCTGCAGCCCCAGGGTTTGTAGGGCTCTGAATTGGGCCATGAGAGAGTCTTCAGCAAAGTGGCAGTATTTAGTGCTGGGACCTTTCTTCTGGGAGCAGGGCTCGGACGTTTTCAATCTTCAATATGGAAGGACATAGGTGGTGAGAGATGGTATGGCACACCTTGGAGTTTTTGGATGCGTAAAGGAGCCTGCAGCCCCGGGGTTAGTAGGGCTGTGAATGGGACCATGGTTGAGGTTTCAGGAAAGAGACGCCATTCCTGGCTGGGACCTTTCATCTAGGGTCAGGGTCCGTAGGTTTTCAGGTTTGAAGTTCGAATCTGGTCGCTGGCCAGCGAGGTGCTAAGTTAGACCTGTGAGTTTTTGGATGCCTAAAGGAGCGTGCAGCCCCAGGGTTAGTGGGGCTGTGAATGGGGCCATGGTTGAGGTTTCAGGAAAGAGACACCATTCCTGGCTGGGACCTTTTGTCTGGGATCAGGGCTTGGACGTTTGAAGGTTTGCTGTTCTAAGATATTTGCTGGCCAGTGAGCTGCTAAGTTACACCTGTGAGTTTTTGCATGCCTGAAGTATCCTGCAGCCCCAGGGTTAGTGGGGCTCTGAATGGTGCCATGGTTGAGGTTTTAGGAAAGTGACAGCATTTGTGTCTGGGACCTTTTGTCTGGGAGCGGGGCTTGGACGTTGGAAGGTTTGATGTTTGAATCTGGTTGCTGGCCAGCGAGCTGCTAAGTTACACCTGTGAGTTTTTGGATGCCTAAAGGAGCCTGCAGCCCCAGGGTTAGTGGGGCTGTGAATGGGACCATGGTTGAGGTTTCAGGAAAGAGACGCCATTCCTGGCTGGGACCTTTCATCTAGGGGCAGGGTCCGTAGGTTTTCAGGTTTGTTGTTTGAAGCTCGTCGCTGGCCAGCGAGCTGCTAAGTTACACCTGTGATTTTTTGGATACCTGAAGGAGCCTGCAGCCCCAGGATTTGTGGGGCTGTGAATGGGTCCATGGTTGAGGTTTCAGGAAAGAGACACCATTCCTGGCTGGGACCTTTTGTCTGGGATCAGGGCTTGGACGTTTGAAGGTTTGCTGTTCTAAGATATTTGCTGGCCAGCGAGCTGCTAAGTTACACTTGTGAGTTTTTGCATGCCTGAAGGTTCCTGCAGCCCCAGGGTTAGTAGGGCTGTGAATGGGGCCATGGTTGAGGTTTTAGGAAAGTGACAGCATTAGTGGCTGAGACCTTTTGTCTGGGATCAGGGCCCAGAGGTTTTCAGTTTTGCCGTTCGAATCTGGTCGCTTGTCAGCGAGCTGCTAAGTTACACCTGTGAGTTTTTGGATGCCTAAAGGAGCCTGCAGCCCCAGGGTTAGTGGGGCTGTGAATGGTGCCATGGTTGAGGTTTTAGGAAAGTGACAGCATTTGTGTCTGGGACCTTTTGTCTGGGAGCGGGGCTTGGACGTTTTCAGTTACGATGTTGGCAGCCGGTTGCTGGCCAGCGAGCTGCTAAGTTAAACCTTGGAGTTTTTGGACGCCTAAAGGAGCCTGCAGCCCCAGGGTTAGTGGGGCTGTGAATGGTGCCATGGTTGAGGTTTTAGGAAAGTGACAGCATTAGTGGCTGGGACGTTTTGTCTGGGATCAGGGCTTGGACGTTTGACGGTTTGCTGTTCTAAGCTGGTTGCTGGCCAGGAAGCTGCTAAGTTACGCCTCTGACTTTTTGGATGCCTAAAGGAGCCTGCAGCCCCAGGGTTAGTGGGGCTGTGAATGGTGCCATGGTTGAGGTTTTAGGAAAGTGACAGCATTAGTGGCTGGGACGTTTTGTCTGGGATCAGGGCTTGGACGTTTGATGGTTTGCTGTTCTCAGCTGGTTGCTGGCCAGGAAGCTCCTAAGTTACACCTCTGAGTTTTTGGATGCCTAAAGGAGCCTGCAGCCCCAGGGTTAATGGGGCTGTGAATGGGGCCATGAGAGAGGCTTCAGCAAAGTAGCAGTATTCAGGGCTGGGACCTTTCTTCTGGGATCAGGGCTGGGACGTTTTCATTTCTGCTGTTCGAATCTGGTCACTGGCCAGCGAGCTGCTAAGTTACACCTGTGATTTTTTGGATGCCTGAAGGAGCCTGCAGCCCCAGGATTAGTGGGGCTGTGAATGGTGACATGATTGAGGTTTCAGAAAAAAGAGAGCATTCTGGACTGGGACCTTTTGTCTGGGATCAGGGCTTGGACGTTGGAAGGTTTGCTGTTCGAAGCTGGTCGCTGGCCAGCGAGCTGCTAAGTTACACCTGTGAGTTTTGGGATGCCTGAAGGAGCCTGCAGCGCCAGGGTTAGTGGGGCTGTGAATGGGGCCATGGTTGAGGTTTCAGGAAAGAGACACCATTCCTGGCTGGGACCTTTTGTCTGGGATCAGGGCTTGGACGTTTGAAGGTTTGCTGTTCTAAGATATTTGCTGGCCAGTGAGCTGCTAAGTTACACCTGTGAGTTTTTGCATGCCTGAAGTATCCTGCAGCCCCAGGGTTAGTGGGGCTCTGAATGGTGCCATGGTTGAGGTTTTAGGAAAGTGACAGCATTTGTGTCTGGGACCTTTTGTCTGGGAGCGGGGCTTGGACGTTGGAAGGTTTGCTGTTCGAATCTGGTTGCTGGCCAGCGAGCTGCTAAGTTACACCTGTGAGTTTTTGGACGCCTAAAGGAGCCTGCAGCCCCAGGGTTAGTGGGGCTGTGAATGGGACCATGGTTGAGGTTTCAGGAAAGTGACGCCATTCCTGGCTGGGACCTTTCATCTAGGGGCAGGGTCCGTAGGTTTTCAGGTTTGTTGTTTGAAGCTCGTCGCTGGCCAGCGAGCTGCTAAGTTACACCTGTGATTTTTTGGATACCTGAAGGAGCCTGCAGCCCCAGGATTTGTGGGGCTGTGAATGGGGCCATGGTTGAGGTTTCAGGAAAGAGACACCATTCCTGGCTGGGACCTTTTGTCTGGGATCAGGGCTTGGACGTTTGAAGGTTTGCTGTTCTAAGATGGTTGCTGGCCAGCGAGCTGATAAGTTACACTTGTGAGTTTTTGCATGCCTGAAGGTTCCTGCAGCCCCAGGTTTAGTGGGGCTGTGAATGGGGCCATGGTTGAGGTTTTAGGAAAGTCACAGCATTTGTGTCTGGGACCTTTTGGCTGGGATCAGGGCCCGGTCGTTTGAAGGTTTGCTGTTCTTAGCTGGTTGCTGGCCAGGAAGCTGCTAAGTTACGCCTCTGAGTTTTTGGATGCCTAAAGGAGCCTGCAGCCCCAGGGTTAGTGGGGCTGTGAATGGTGCCATGGTTGAGGTTTTAGGAAAGTGACAGCATTAGTGGCTGGGACGTTTTGGCTGGGATCAGGGCTTGGACGTTTGACGGTTTGCTGTTCTAAGCTGGTTGCTGGCCAGGAAGCTGCTAAGTTACGCCTGTGAGTTTTTGGATGCCTAAAGGAGCCTGCAGCCCCAGGGTTAGTGGGGCTGTGAATGGTGCCATGGTTGAGGTTTTAGGAAAGTGGCAGTATTAAGTGCTGGGACCTTTCCTCTGGGAGCAGGGCTCGGACGTTTTCAATCTTCAATATGGAAGGACATAGGTGGTGAGAGATGGTATGGCACACCTTGGAGTTTTTGGATGCCTAAAGGAGCCTGCAGCCCCAGGGTTAGTAGGGCTGTGAATGGGACCATGGTTGAGGTTTCAGGAAAGAGATGCCATTCCTGGCTGGGACCTTTCATCTGGGGGCAGGGTCCGTAGGTTTTCAGGTTTGAAGTTCGAATCTGGTCGCTGGCCAGGAAGCTGCTAAGTTACACCTGTGAGTTTTTGGATGCCTAAAGGAGCCTGCAGCCCCAGGGTTAGTGGGGCTGTGAATGGTGCCATGACTGAGGTTACAGAAAAGAGACAGCATTCTGGACTGGGACGTTTTGTCTGGGATCAGGGCTTGGACGTTTGACGGTTTGCTGTTCTAAGCTGGTTGCTGGCCAGGAAGCTGCTAAGTTAGACCTCTGAGTTTTTGGATGCCTAAAGGAGCCTGCAGCCCCAGGGTTAGTAGGGATGTGAAGGGTGCCATGGTTTAAGTTTTAACAAAGTGACAGCATTAGTGGCTGGGACCTTTTGGCTGGGGTCAGGGCCCGGACGTTTGAAGGTTTGCTGTTCTCAGCTGGTTGCTGGCCAGGAAGCTGGTAAGTTACACCTGTGAGTTTTTGGATGCCTAAAGGAGCCTGCAGCCCCAGGGTTAGTAGTGCTCTGAATGTTGCCATGAGAGAGTCTTCAGCAAAGTGGCAGTATTAAGTGCTGGGACCTTTCTTCTGGGAGCAGGGCTCGGACATTTTCAATCTTCAATATGGAAGGAAATAGGTGGTGAGAGATGGTATGACACACCTCTGAGTTTTTGGATGCCTAAAGGAGCCTGCAGCCCCAGGGTTAGTGGGGCTGTGAATGGTGCCATGATTGAGGTTTCAGAAAAGAGACAGCATTCTGGACTGGGACGTTTCGTCTGGGATCAGGGCTTGGACGTTGGAAGGTTTGCTGTTTGAAGCTGGTCGCTGGCCGGCGAGCTGCTAAGTTACACCTGTGAGTTTTTGGATGCCTAAAGTATCCTGCAGCCCCAGGGTTAGTAGGGCTGTGAATGGGACCATGGTTGAGGTTTCAGGAAAGAGACACCATTCCTGGCTGGGACCTTTCATCTAGGGTCAGGGTCCGTAGGATTTTCAGGTTTGAAGTTCGAATGTGGTCGCTAGCCATTGAGCTGCTAAGTTACACCTGTGAGTTTTTGGATGCCTAAAGGAGCCTGCAGCCCCAGGGTTAGTAGGGCTGTGAATGGGGCCATGGTTGAGGTTTCAGGAAAGAGACGCCATTCCTGGCTGGGACCTTTCATCTGGGGGCAGGGTCCGTAGGTTTTCAGGTTTGAAGTTCGAATCTGGTTGCTGGCCAGCGAGCTCCTAAGTTATACCTGTGAGTTTTTGGATGCCTAAAGGAGCCTGCAGCCCCAGGGTTAGTGGGGCTGTGAATGGTGCCATGACTGAGGTTACAGAAAAGAGACGCCATTCAGGGCTGGGACCTCTGATCTGGGATCAGGGCTTGGACGTTTGACGGTTTGCTGTTCTAAGCTGGTTGCTGGCCAGGAAGCTGCTAAGTTACGCCTCTGACTTTTTGGATGCCTAAAGGAGCCTGCAGCCCCAGGGTTAGTGGGGCTGTGAATGGTGCCATGGTTGAGGTTTTAGGAAAGTGACAGCATTAGTGGCTGGGACGTTTTGTCTGGGATCAGGGCTTGGACGTTTGACGGTTTGCTGTTCTAAGCTGGTTGCTGGCCAGGAAGCTGCTAAGTTACGCCTCTGACTTTTTGGATGCCTAAAGGAGCCTGCAGCCCCAGGGTTAGTGGGGCTGTGAATGGTGCCATGGTTGAGGTTTTAGGAAAGTGACAGCATTAGTGGCTGGGACGTTTTGTCTGGGATCAGGGCTTGGACGTTTGACGGTTTGCTGTTCTCAGCTGGTTGCTGGCCAGGAAGCTCCTAAGTTACACCTCTGAGTTTTTGGATGCCTAAAGGAGCCTGCAGCCCCAGGGTTAATGGGGCTGTGAATGGGGCCATGAGAGAGGCTTCAGCAAAGTAGCAGTATTCAGGGCTGGGACCTTTCTTCTGGGATCAGGGCTGGGACGTTTTCATTTCTGCTGTTCGAATCTGGTCACTGGCCAGCGAGCTGCTAAGTTACACCTGTGATTTTTTGGATGCCTGAAGGAGCCTGCAGCCCCAGGATTAGTGGGGCTGTGAATGGTGACATGATTGAGGTTTCAGAAAAAAGAGAGCATTCTGGACTGGGACCTTTTGTCTGGGATCAGGGCTTGGACGTTGGAAGGTTTGCTGTTCGAAGCTGGTCGCTGGCCAGCGAGGTGCTAAGTTACACCTGTGAGTTTTGGGATGCCTGAAGGAGCTTGCAGCGCCAGGGTTAGTGGGGCTGTGAATGGGGCCATGGTTGAGGTTTCAGGAAAGAGACACCATTCCTGGCTGGGACCTTTTGTCTGGGATCAGGGCTTGGACGTTTGAAGGTTTGCTGTTCTAAGATATTTGCTGGCCAGTGAGCTGCTAAGTTACACCTGTGAGTTTTTGCATGCCTGAAGTATCCTGCAGCCCCAGGGTTAGTGGGGCTCTGAATGGTGCCATGGTTGAGGTTTTAGGAAAGTGACAGCATTTGTGTCTGGGACCTTTTGTCTGGGAGCGGGGCTTGGATGTTGGAAGGTTTGCTGTTCGAATCTGGTTGCTGGCCAGCGAGCTGCTAAGTTACACCTGTGAGTTTTTGGATGCCTAAAGGAGCCTGCAGCCCCAGGGTTAGTGGGGCTGTGAATGGGACCATGGTTGAGGTTTCAGGAAAGAGACGCCATTCCTGGCTGGGACCTTTCATCTAGGGGCAGGGTCCGTAGGTTTTCAGGTTTGTTGTTTGAAGCTCGTCGCTGGCCAGCGAGCTGCTAAGTTACACCTGTGATTTTTTGGATACCTGAAGGAGCCTGCAGCCCCAGGATTTGTGGGGCTGTGAATGGGGCCATGGTTGAGGTTTCAGGAAAGAGACACCATTCCTGGCTGGGACCTTTTGTCTGGGATCAGGGCTTGGACGTTTGAAGGTTTGCTGTTCTAAGATATTTGCTGGCCAGTGAGCTGCTAAGTTACACCTGTGAGTTTTTGCATGCCTGAAGTATCCTGCAGCCCCAGGGTTAGTGGGGCTGTGAATGGTGCCATGGTTGAGGTTTTAGGAAAGTGACAGCATTTGTGTCTGGGACCTTTTGTCTGGGAGCGGGGCTTGGACGTTTTCAGTTACGATGTTGGCAGCCGGTTGCTGGCCAGCGAGCTGCTAAGTTAAACCTTGGAGTTTTTGGACGCCTAAAGGAGCCTGCAGCCCCAGGGTTAGTGGGGCTGTGAATGGTGCCATGGTTGAGGTTTTAGGAAAGTGACAGCATTAGTGGCTGGGACGTTTTGGCTGGGATCAGGGCTTGGACGTTTGAAGGTTTGCTGTTCTAAGCTGGTTGCTGGCCAGGAAGCTGCTAAGTTACGCCTCTGACTTTTTGGATGCCTAAAGGAGCCTGCAGCCCCAGGGTTAGTGGGGCTGTGAATGGTGCCATGGTTGAGGTTTTAGGAAAGTGACAGCATTAGTGGCTGGGACGTTTTGTCTGGGATCAGGGCTTGGACGTTTGATGGTTTGCTGTTCTAAGCTGGTTGCTGGCCAGGAAGCTGCTAAGTTACACCTGTGAGTTTTTGGATGCCTAAAGGAGCCTGCAGCCCCAGGGTTAATGGGGCTGTGAATGGGGCCATGGTTGAGTTTTCAGAAAAGAGACAGCCTTTGTGGCTGGGACCTTTCTTCTGGGGGCAGGTTCCAGAGGTTTTCACGTTTGTTGTTTGAAGCTCCTGGCTGGCCAGCGAGCTGCTAAGTTAAACCTTGGAGTTTTTGGATGCCTAAAGGAGACTGCAGCCCCAGGGTTAGTAGGGCTCTGAATGTGGCCATGAGAGAGTCTTCAGCAAAGTGGCAGTATTAAGTGCTGGGAGCTTTCCTCTGGGAGCAGGGTTCGGACGTTTTCAATCTTCAATATGGAAGGACATAGGTGGTGAGAGATGGTATGGCACACCTTGGAGTTTTGGGATGCCTAAAGGAGCCTGCAGCCCCAGGGTTAGTAGGGCTGTGAATGGGACCATGGTTGAGGTTTCAGGAAAGAGACGCCATTCCTGGCTGGGACCTTTCATCTGGGGGCAGGGTCCGTAGGTTTTCAGGTTTGAAGTTCGAATCTGGTCGCTGGCCAGGAAGCTGCTAAGTTACACCTGTGAGTTTTTGGATGCCTAAAGGAGCCTGCAGCCCCAGGGTTAGTGGGGCTGTGAATGGTGCCATGACTGAGGTTACAGAAAAGAGACAGCATTCTGGACTGGGACGTTTTGTCTGGGATCAGGGCTTGGACGTTTGACGGTTTGCTGTTCTAAGCTGGTTGCTGGCCAGGAAGCTGCTAAGTTAGACCTCTGAGTTTTTGGATGCCTAAAGGAGCCTGCAGCCCCAGGGTTAGTAGGGATGTGAAGGGTGCCATGGTTTAAGTTTTAACAAAGTGACAGCATTAGTGGCTGGGACCTTTTGGCTGGGGTCAGGGCCCGGACGTTTGAAGGTTTGCTGTTCTCAGCTGGTTGCTGGCCAGGAAGCTCCTAAGTTACACCTCTGAGTTTTTGGATGCCTAAAGGAGCCTGCAGCCCCAGGGTTAATGGGGCTGTGAATGGGGCCATGGTTGAGTTTTCAGAAAAGAGACAGCCTTTGTGGCTGGGCCCTTTCTTCTGGGGCAGGGTCCGTAGGTTTTCAGCTTTGAAGTTCGAATCTGGTCGCTAGCCAGGAAGCTGCTAAGTTACACCTGTGAGGTTTTGGATGCCTAAAGGAGCCTGCAGCCCCAGGGTTAGTAGGGCTGTGAATGGGACCCTGGTTGAGGTTTTAACAAAGAGACACCATTTGTGACTGGGACCTTTCATCTAGGGTCAGGGTCCGTAGGTATTCAGGTTTGAAGTTCAAAACTGGTCGCTAGCCATGGAGCTGGTAAGCTACACCTGTGAGGTTTTGGATGCCTAAAGGAGCCTGCAGCCCCAGGGTTAGTGGGGCTGTGAATGTGGCCATGAGAGAGTCTTCAGCAAAGTGGCAGTATTAAGTGCTGGGAGCTTTCTTCTGGGAGCAGGGCTCGGACATTTTCAATCTTCAATATGGAAGGACATAGGTGGTGAGAGATGGTATGGCACACCTTGGAGTTTTTGGATGCCTAAAGGAGCCTGCAGCCCCAGGGTTAGTAGGGCTGTGAATGGGACCATGGTTGAGGTTTCAGGAAAGAGACGCCATTCCTGGCTGGGACCTTTCATCTGGGGGCAGGGTCCGTAGGTTTTCAGGTTTGAAGTTCGAATCTGGTCGCTGGCCAGGAAGCTGCTAAGTTACACGTTAGAGTTTTTGGACGCCTAAAGGAGCCTGCAGCCCCAGGGTTAGTGGGGCTGTGAATGGGGCCATGGTAGAGGTTTCAGGAAAGAATAACCATTAGGGGCTGGCAGGTTTCGCCTGGGAGCAGGGCCCTGACATTTGCAGTTTTGAGGCTTGACTCTCGAATATGGCTAGAGAGCTGCTAAGACGCATGTCGGAGTTTTTGGATGTGTAAAGAAAGATGCAGCTCCAGGGTTAGTAGGGCTGTGAATGGGACTTTGGTAGAGGTTTCAGGAAAGTAAGAGTATTCGGGGCTTGGATTTTTTCCTTGGGAGGTGGGTCTGGACGTTTGCACATTTGAGGCTTGAATCTCGAAAATGGCTAGAGAGCTGCTAAGTCGCATGTCGGAGTTTTTGGATGCCTAGTGGAGCCTGCAGCTCCAGGGTTAGTAGGGCTGTGAATGGGACATTGGTAGAGGTTTCAGGAAAGAATAACCATTAGGGGCTGGCAGGTTTCGCCAGGGAGCAGGGCCCTGACATTTGCAGTTTTGAGGCTTGACTCTCGAATATGGCTAGAGAGCTGCTAAGTCGCATGTCGGAGTTTTTGGATGCCTAATGGAGCCTGCAGCCCCAGGGTTAGTGGGGCTGTGAATGGCGCCATGGGAGAGCTTTCAGGAAAGAATAACCATTAGGGGCTCGCAGGTTTCGCCAGGGAGCAGGCCCCTGACATTTGCAGTTTTGAGGCTTGAATCTCGAATATGGCTAGAGAGCTGCTAAGTCGCATGTCGGAGTTTTTGGATGCGTAAAGAAAGCTGCAGCTCCAGGGTTAGTAGGGCTGTGAATGGGACATTGGGAGAGGTTTGAGGAAAGTAAGAGCATTCGGGGCTTGGATATTTTCCTTGGGAGCTGGGTCTGGACGTTTGCAGTTTTGAGGCTTGAATCTCGACTATGGCTAGAGAGCTGCTAAGTCGCATGTCGGAGTTTTTGGATGCCTAAAGGAGCCTGCAGCTCCAGGGTTAGTAGGGCTGTGAATGGGACATTGGTAGAGGTTTCAGGAAAGAATAACCATTAGGGGCTGGCAGGTTTCGCCAGGGAGCAGGCCCCTGACATTTGCAGTTTTGAGGCTTGACTCTCGAATATGGCTAGAGAGCTGCTAAGTCGCATGTCGGAGTTTTTGGATGCCTAATGGAGCCTGCAGCCCCAGGGTTAGTAGGGCTGTGAATGGGGCCATGGTTGAGGTTTCAGGAAAGAGACAGCATTTGGGGCTGGGACCTTTTGTCTGGGAGCGGGGCTTGAACGCTTTCAGTTCCAATTTTGGCAGCCGGTCGCTGGCCAGCGAGCTGCTAAGTTAAACCTTGGAGTTTTTGGACGCCTAAAGGAGCCTGCAGCCCCAGGGTTAGTAGTGCTCTGAATGTTGCCATGAGAGAGTCTTCAGCAAAGTGGCAGTATTAAGTGCTGGGACCTTTCTTCTGGGAGCAGGGCTCGGACATTTTCAATCTTCAATATGGAAGGAAATAGGTGGTGAGAGATGGTATGACACACCTTGGAGTATTTGGATGCCTAACGGAGCCTGCAGCCCCAGGGTTAATGGGGCTGTGAATTGGGACATGGTTGAGTTCTCAGGAAAGGGACAGCCTTTGTAGCTGGGACCTTTCATCTAGGGTCAGGGTCCGTAGGTATTCAGGTTTGAAGTTCGAATCTGGTCGCTAGCCATCGAGCTGCTAAGTTACACCTGTGAGTTTTTGGATGCCTAAAGGAGGCTGCAGCTCCAGGGTTAGTAGGGCTGTGAATGGGACATTGGTAGAGGTTTCAGGAAAGACACAGCATTCGGGGCTGGCAGGTTTTGCCAGGGAGCAGGCCCCTGACATTTGCAGCTTTGAGGCTTGAATCTCGACTATGGCTAGAGAGCTGCTAAGTCGCATGTCGGAGTTTTTGGATGCGTAAAGAAAGCTGCAGCTCCAGGGTTAGTAGGGCTGTGAATGGGACATTGGGAGAGGTTTGAGGAAAGTAAGAGCATTCGGGGCTTGGATATTTTCCTTGGGAGCTGGGTCTGGACGTTTGCAGTTTTGAGGCTTGAATCTCGACTATGGCTAGAGAGCTGCTAAGTCGCATGTCAGAGTTTTTGGATGCGTAAAGAAAGCTGCAGCTCCAGGGTTAGTAGGGCTGTGAATGGGACATTGGTAGAGGTTTCAGGAAAGACACAGCATTCGGGGCTGCCAGGTTTCGCCAGGGAGCAGGCCCCTGACATTTGCAGTTTTGAGGCTTGACTCTTGACTATGGCTAGAGAGCTGCTAAGTCGCATGTCGGAGTTTTTGAATGCGTAAAGAAAGCTGCAGCTCCAGGGTTAGTAGGGCTGTGAATGGGACATTGGTAGAGGTTTCAGGAAAGTAAGAGCATTCGGGGCTTGGATATTTTCCTTGGGAGCTGGGTCTGGACGTTTGCAGTTTTGAGGCTTGAATCTCGACTATGGCTAGAGAGCTGCTAAGTCGCATGTCGGAGTTTTTGAATGCGTAAAGAAAGCTGCAGCTCCAGGGTTAGTAGGGCTGTGAATGGGACATTGGGAGAGGTTTGAGGAAAGTAAGAACATTCGGGGCTTGGATATTTTCCTTGGGAGCTGGGTCTGGACGTTTGC
The DNA here is from genome assembly GCF_028858705.1 of Grus americana. Classification (NCBI taxonomy): domain Eukaryota; kingdom Metazoa; phylum Chordata; class Aves; order Gruiformes; family Gruidae; genus Grus; species Grus americana. The sequence continues at coordinate 85,942,782 of NC_072852.1, read as the reverse complement.
AGTTTTGAGGCTTGAATCTCGACTATGGCTAGAGAGCTGCTAAGTCGCATGTCAGAGTTTTTGGATGCGTAAAGAAAGCTGCAGCTCCAGGGTTAGTAGGGCTGTGAATGGGACATTGGTAGAGGTTTCAGGAAAGACACAGCATTCGGGGCTGCCAGGTTTCGCCAGGGAGCAGGCCCCTGACATTTGCAGTTTTGAGGCTTGACTCTTGACTATGGCTAGAGAGCTGCTAAGTCGCATGTCGGAGTTTTTGAATGCGTAAAGAAAGCTGCAGCTCCAGGGTTAGTAGGGCTGTGAATGGGACATTGGTAGAGGTTTCAGGAAAGTAAGAGCATTCGGGGCTTGGATATTTTCCTTGGGAGCTGGGTCTGGACGTTTGCAGTTTTGAGGCTTGAATCTCGACTATGGCTAGAGAGCTGCTAAGTCGCATGTCGGAGTTTTTGGATGCGTAAAGAAAGCTGCAGCTCCAGGGTTAGTAGGGCTGTGAATGGGACATTGGGAGAGGTTTGAGGAAAGTAAGAACATTCGGGGCTTGGATATTTTCCTTGGGAGCTGGGTCTGGACGTTTGCAGTTTTGAGGCTTGAATCTCGACTATGGCTAGAGAGCTGCTAAGTCGCATGTCGGAGTTTTTGGATGCATAAAGAAAGCTGCAGCTCCAGGGTTAGTAGGGCTGTGAATGGGACATTGGTAGAGGTTTCAGGAAAGACACAGCATTCGGGGCTGCCAGGTTTCGCCAGGGAGCACGCCCCTGACATTTGCAGTTTTGAGGCTTGACTCTCGACTATGGCTAGAGAGCTGCTAAGTCGCATGTCGGTGTTTTTGGATGCGTAAAGAAAGCTGCAGCTCCAGGGTTAGTAGGGCTGTGAATGGGACATTGGGAGAGGTTTGAGTAAAGTAAGAGCATTCGGGGCTTGGATATTTTCCTTGGGAGCTGGGTCTGGACGTTTGCAGTTTTGAGGCTTGACTCTCGACTATGGCTAGAGAGCTGCTAAGTCGCATGTCGGAGTTTTTGGATGCCTAAAGGAGCCTGCAGCTCCAGGGTTAGTAGGGCTGTGAATGGGACATTGGTAGAGGTTTGAGGAAAGAATAACCATTAGGGGCTGGCAGGTTTCGCCAGGGAGTAGGGCCCAGACGTTTGCAGTTTTGAGGCTTGACTCTCGACTATGGCTAGAGAGCTGCTAAGTCGCATGTCGGAGTTTTTGGATGCGTAAAGAAAGCTGCAGCTCCAGGGTTAGTAGGGCTGTGAATGGGGCCATGGTAGAGGTTTCAGGAAAGAGACAGCCTTTGTGGCTGGGACCTTTGTTCTGGGGGCAGGGTCCGGAGGGTTTCATGTTTGCTGTTTGAAGCTGGTCGCTGCCCATCAAGCTGCTAAGTTACACCTGTGAGGTTTTGTATGCCTAAAGGACTCTGCAGCCCCAGGGTTAGTAGGGCTGTGAATGGGACCATGGTAGAGGTTTCAGGAAAGAGACACCATTCCTGGCTGGGACCTTTCATCTAGGGTCAGGGTCCGTAGGTATTCAGGTTTGAAGTTCGAATCTGGTCGCTAGCCATGGAGCTGCTAAGTTACACCTGTGAGTTTTTGGATGCCTAAAGGAGCCTCCAGCCCCAGGGTTAATGGGGCTGTGCATTGGGCCATGGTTGAGTTTTCAGGAAGGAGACAGCCTTTGTAGCTGGGACCTTTCATCTGGGGGCAGGGTCGATAGGTTTTCAAGTTTGAAATTCGAATCTGCTCGCTGGCCAGCGAGCTACTAAGTTACACCTCTGAGTTTTTGGATGCCTAAAGGAGCCTGCAGCCCCAGGGTTAGTGGGGCTGTGAATGGGACCATGGTTGAGGTTTTAGGAAAGTGGCAGTATTAAGTGCTGGGACCTTTCTTCTGGGAGCAGGGCTCGGACGTTTTCAATCTTCAATATGGAAGGAAATAGGTGGTGAGAGATGGTATGGCACACCTTGGAGTTTTTGGATGCCTAAAGGAGCCTGCAGCCCCAGGGTTAGTAGGGCTGTGAATGGGGCCATGGTTGAGGTTTCAGGAAAGAGATGCCATTCCTGGCTGGGACCTTTCATCTGGGGGCAGGGTCCGTAGGTTTTCAGGTTTGAAGTTTGAATCTGGTCGCTGGCCAGCGAGGTGCTAAGTTAGACCTGTGAGTTTTTGGATGCCTGAAGGAGCCTGCAGCCCCAGGGTTAGTGGGGCTGTGAATGGTGCCATGGTTGAGTTTTCAGGAAAGAGACAGCCTTTGTGGCTGGGACCTTTCTTCTGGGGGCAGGGTCCAGAGGTTTGCAGGTTTGTTGTTTGAAGCTGGTCGCTGGCCATCGAGCTGCTAAGTTACACCTGTGAGGTTTTGGATGCCTAAAGGAGCCTGCAGCCCCAGGGTTAGTGGGGCTGTGAATGGGGCCATGGTTGAGGTTTCAGGAAAGAGACAGCATTTGGGGCTGGGACCTTTTGTCTGGGAGCGGGGCTTGAACGCTTTCAGTTCCGATGTTGGCAGCCGGTCGCTGGCCAGCGAGCTGCTAAGTTACACGTTAGAGTTTTTGGACGCCTAAAGGAGCCTGCAGCCCCGGGGTTAGTAGTGCTCTGAATGTTGCCATGAGAGAGTCTTCAGCAAAGTGGCAGTATTAAGTGCTGGGACCTTTCTTCTGGGAGCAGGGCTCGGACATTTTCAATCTTCAATATGGAAGGAAATAGGTGGTGAGAGATGGTATGACACACCTTGGAGTATTTGGATGCCTAACGGAGCCTGCAGCCCCAGGGTTAGTAGGGCTGTGAATGGGGCCATGGTTGAGGTTTCAGGAAAGAGACACCATTCCTGGCTGGGACCTTTCATCTAGGGTCAGGGTCCGTAGGTATTCAGGTTTGAAGTTCGAATCTGGTCGCTAGCCATCGAGCTGCTAAGTTACACCTGTGAGTTTTTGGATGCCTAAAGGAGGCTGCAGCTCCAGGGTTAGTAGGGCTGTGAATGGGACATTGGTAGAGGTTTCAGGAAAGACATAGCATTCGGGGCTGGCAGGTTTTGCCAGGGAGCAGGCCCCTGACATTTGCAGCTTTGAGGCTTGAATCTCGACTATGGCTAGAGAGCTGCTAAGTCGCATGTCGGAGTTTTTGAATGCGTAAAGAAAGCTGCAGCTCCAGGGTTAGTAGGGCTGTGAATGGGACATTGGGAGAGGTTTCAGGAAAGCAAGAGCATTCGGGGCTGGGATGTTTTCCTTGGGAGCTGGGTCTGGACGTTTGCAGTTTTGAGGCTTGAATCTCGACTATGGCTAGAGAGCTGCTAAGTCGCATGTCAGAGTTTTTGGATGCGTAAAGAAAGCTGCAGCGCCAGGGTTAGTAGGGCTGTGAATGGGACATTGGTAGAGGTTTCAGGAAAGACACAGCATTCGGGGCTGGCAGGTTTCGCCAGGGAGCAGGGCCCTGACATTTGCAGTTTTGAGGCTTGACTCTCGACTATGGCTAGAGAGCTGCTAAGTCGCATGTCGGAGTTTTTGAATGCGTAAAGAAAGCTGCAGCTCCAGGGTTAGTAGGGCTGTGAATGGGACATTGGGAGAGGTTTCAGGAAAGTAAGAGCATTCGGGGCTTGGATATTTTCCTTGGGAGCTGGGTCTGGACGTTTGCAGTTTTGAGGCTTGAATCTCGACTATGGCTAGAGAGCTGCTAAGTCGCATGTCGGAGTTTTTGAATGCGTAAAGAAAGCTGCAGCTCCAGGGTTAGTAGGGCTGTGAATGGGGCCATGGGAGAGGTTTGAGGAAAGCAAGAGCATTCGGGGCTTGGATATTTTCCTTGGGAGCTGGGTCTGGACGTTTGCAGTTTTGAGGCTTGAATCTCGACTATGGCTAGAGAGCTGCTAAGTCGCATGTCAGAGTTTTTGGATGCGTAAAGAAAGCTGCAGCTCCAGGGTTAGTAGGGCTGTGAATGGGACATTGGTAGAGGTTTCAGGAAAGACACAGCATTCGGGGCTGCCAGGTTTCGCCAGGGAGCAGGCCCCTGACATTTGCAGTTTTGAGGCTTGACTCTCGACTATGGCTAGAGAGCTGCTAAGTCGCATGTCGGAGTTTTTGAATGCGTAAAGAAAGCTGCAGCTCCAGGGTTAGTAGGGCTGTGAATGGGACATTGGGAGAGGTTTGAGGAAAGTAAGAGCATTCGGGGCTTGGATATTTTCCTTGGGAGCTGGGTCTGGACGTTTGCAGTTTTGAGGCTTGAATCTCGACTATGGCTAGAGAGCTGCTAAGTCGCATGTCGGAGTTTTTGGATGCCTAAAGGAGCCTGCAGCTCCAGGGTTAGTAGGGCTCTGAATGTTGCCATGAGAGAGGCTTAAGCAAAGTGGCAGTATTAAGTGCTGGGACCTTTCTTCTGGGAGCAGGGCTCGGACGTTTTCAATCTTCAATATGGAAGGAAATAGGTGGTGAGAGATGGTATGGCACACCTTGGAGTTTTTGGATGCCTAAAGGAGCCTGCAGCCCCAGGGTTAGTAGGGCTGTGAATGGGGCCATGGTTGAGGTTTCAGGAAAGAGATGCCATTCCTGGCTGGGACCTTTCATCTGGGGGCAGGGTCCGTAGGTTTTCAGGTTTGAAGTTTGAATCTGGTTGCTGGCCAGCGAGGTGCTAAGTTAGACCTGTGAGTTTTTGGATGCCTGAAGGAGCCTGCAGCCCCAGGGTTAGTGGGGCTGTGAATGGTGCCATGGTTGAGTTTTCAGGAAAGAGACAGCCTTTGTGGCTGGGCCCTTTCTTCTGGGGGCAGGGTCCAGAGGTTTTCAGGTTTGTTGTTTGAAGCTGGTCGCTGGCCATCGAGCTGCTAAGTTACACCTGTGAGGTTTTGGATGCCTAAAGGACTCTGCAGCCCCAGGGTTAGTAGGGCTGTGTATGGGACCATGGTAGAGGTTTCAGGAAAGAGACACCATTCCTGGCTGGGACCTTTCATCTAGGGTCAGGGTCCGTACGTATTCAGGTTTGAAGTTCGAATCTGGTCGCTAGCCATGGAGCTGCTAAGTTACACCTGTGAGTTTTTGGATGCCTAAAGGAGCCTCCAGCCCCAGGGTTAATGGGGCTGTGCATTGGGCCATGGTTGAGTTTTCAGGAAGGAGACAGCCTTTGTAGCTGGGACCTTTCATCTGGGGGCAGGGTCGATAGGTTTTCAAGTTTGAAATTCGAATCTGCTCGCTGGCCAGCGAGCTACTAAGTTACACCTCTGAGTTTTTGGATGCCTAAAGGAGCCTGCAGCCCCAGGGTTAGTGGGGCTGTGAATGGGACCATGGTTGAGGTTTTAGGAAAGTGGCAGTATTAAGTGCTGGGACCTTTCTTCTGGGAGCAGGGCTCGGACGTTTTCAATCTTCAATATGGAAGGAAATAGGTGGTGAGAGATGGTATGGCACACCTTGGAGTTTTTGGATGCCTAAAGGAGCCTGCAGCCCCAGGGTTAGTAGGGCTGTGAATGGGGCCATGGTTGAGGTTTCAGGAAAGAGATGCCATTCCTGGCTGGGACCTTTCATCTGGGGGCAGGGTCCGTAGGTTTTCAGGTTTGAAGTTTGAATCTGGTCGCTGGCCAGCGAGGTGCTAAGTTAGACCTGTGAGTTTTTGGATGCCTGAAGGAGCCTGCAGCCCCAGGGTTAGTGGGGCTGTGAATGGTGCCATGGTTGAGTTTTCAGGAAAGAGACAGCCTTTGTGGCTGGGACCTTTCTTCTGGGGGCAGGGTCCAGAGGTTTTCAGGTTTGTTGTTTGAAGCTGGTCGCTGGCCATCGAGCTGCTAAGTTACACCTGTGAGGTTTTGGATGCCTAAAGGAGCCTGCAGCCCCAGGGTTAGTGGGGCTGTGAATGGGGCCATGGTTGAGGTTTCAGGAAAGAGACAGCATTTGGGGCTGGGACCTTTTGTGTGGGAGCGGGGCTTGAACGCTTTCAGTTCCGATTTTGGCAGCCGGTCGCTGGCCAGCGAGCTGCTAAGTTACACGTTAGAGTTTTTGGACGCCTAAAGGAGCCTGCAGCCCCGGGGTTAGTAGTGCTCTGAATGTTGCCATGAGAGAGTCTTCAGCAAAGTGGCAGTATTAAGTGCTGGGACCTTTCTTCTGGGAGCAGGGCTCGGACATTTTCAATCTTCAATATGGAAGGAAATAGGTGGTGAGAGATGGTATGACACACCTTGGAGTATTTGGATGCCTAACGGAGCCTGCAGCCCCAGGGTTAGTAGGGCTGTGAATGGGGCCATGGTTGAGGTTTCAGGAAAGAGACACCATTCCTGGCTGGGACCTTTCATCTAGGGTCAGGGTCCGTAGGTATTCAGGTTTGAAGTTCGAATCTGGTCGCTAGCCATCGAGCTGCTAAGTTACACCTGTGAGTTTTTGGATGCCTAAAGGAGGCTGCAGCTCCAGGGTTAGTAGGGCTGTGAATGGGACATTGGTAGAGGTTTCAGGAAAGACATAGCATTCGGGGCTGGCAGGTTTTGCCAGGGAGCAGGCCCCTGACATTTGCAGCTTTGAGGCTTGAATCTCGACTATGGCTAGAGAGCTGCTAAGTCGCATGTCGGAGTTTTTGAATGCGTAAAGAAAGCTGCAGCTCCAGGGTTAGTAGGGCTGTGAATGGGACATTGGGAGAGGTTTGAGGAAAGTAAGAGCATTCGGGGCTGGGATGTTTTCCTTGGGAGCTGGGTCTGGACGTTTGCAGTTTTGAGGCTTGAATCTCGACTATGGCTAGAGAGCTGCTAAGTCGCATGTCAGAGTTTTTGGATGCGTAAAGAAAGCTGCAGCGCCAGAATTAGTAGGGCTGTGAATGGGACATTGGTAGAGGTTTCAGGAAAGACACAGCATTCGGGGCTGCCAGGTTTCGCCAGGGAGCAGGGCCCTGACATTTGCAGTTTTGAGGCTTGACTCTCGACTATGGCTAGAGAGCTGCTAAGTCGCATGTCGGAGTTTTTGGATGTGTAAAGAAAGCTGCAGCTCCAGGGTTAGTAGGGCTGTGAATGGGACATTGGGAGAGGTTTGAGGAAAGTAAGAGCATTCGGGGCTTGGATATTTTCCTTGGGAGCTGGGTCTGGACGTTTGCAGTTTTGAGGCTTGAATCTCGACTATGGCTAGAGAGCTGCTAAGTCGCATGTCGGAGTTTTTGGATGCGTAAAGAAAGCTGCAGCTCCAGGGTTAGTAGGGCTGTGAATGGGGCCATGGGAGAGGTTTGAGGAAAATAAGAGCATTCGGGGCTTGGATGTTTTCCTTGGGAGCAGGGCCCTGACATTTGCAGTTTTGAGGCTTGAATCTCGAAAACGGCTAGAGAGCTGCTAAGTCGCATGTCGGAGTTTTTGGATGCGTAAAGAAAGCTGCAGCTCCAGGGTTAGTAGGGCTGTGAATGGGACATTGGTAGAGGTTTCAGGAAAGACACAGCATTCGGGGCTGCCAGGTTTCGCCAGGGAGCAGGCCCCTGACATTTGCAGTTTTGAGGCTTGACTCTCGACTATGGCTAGAGAGCTGCTAAGTCGCATGTCGGAGTTTTTGAATGCGTAAAGAAAGCTGCAGCTCCAGGGTTAGTAGGGCTGTGAATGGGACATTGGGAGAGGTTTGAGGAAAGTAAGAGCATTCGGGGCTTGGATATTTTCCTTGGGAGCTGGGTCTGGACGTTTGCAGTTTTGAGGCTTGAATCTCGACTATGGCTAGAGAGCTGCTAAGTCGCATGTCGGAGTTTTTGGATGCCTAAAGGAGCCTGCAGCTCCAGGGTTAGTAGGGCTCTGAATGTTGCCATGAGAGAGGCTTAAGCAAAGTGGCAGTATTAAGTGCTGGGACCTTTCTTCTGGGAGCAGGGCTCGGACGTTTTCAATCTTCAATATGGAAGGAAATAGGTGGTGAGAGATGGTATGGCACACCTTGGAGTTTTTGGATGCCTAAAGGAGCCTGCAGCCCCAGGGTTAGTAGGGCTGTGAATGGGGCCATGGTTGAGGTTTCAGGAAAGAGATGCCATTCCTGGCTGGGACCTTTCATCTGGGGGCAGGGTCCGTAGGTTTTCAGGTTTGAAGTTTGAATCTGGTTGCTGGCCAGCGAGGTGCTAAGTTAGACCTGTGAGTTTTTGGATGCCTGAAGGAGCCTGCAGCCCCAGGGTTAGTGGGGCTGTGAATGGTGCCATGGTTGAGTTTTCAGGAAAGAGACAGCCTTTGTGGCTGGGCCCTTTCTTCTGGGGGCAGGGTCCAGAGGTTTTCAGGTTTGTTGTTTGAAGCTGGTCGCTGGCCATCGAGCTGCTAAGTTACACCTGTGAGGTTTTGGATGCCTAAAGGAGCCTGCAGCCCCAGGGTTAGTGGGGCTGTGAATGGGGCCATGGTTGAGGTTTCAGGAAAGAGACAGCATTTGGGGCTGGGACCTTTTGTCTGGGAGCGGGGCTTGAACGCTTTCAGTTCCGATGTTGGCAGCCGGTCGCTGGCCAGCGAGCTGCTAAGTTACACGTTAGAGTTTTTGGACGCCTAAAGGAGCCTGCAGCCCCAGGGTTAGTAGTGCTCTGAATGTTGCCATGAGAGAGTCTTCAGCAAAGTGGCAGTATTAAGTGCTGGGACCTTTCTTCTGGGAGCAGGGCTCGGACATTTTCCATCTTCAATATGGAAGGAAATAGGTGGTGAGAGATGGTATGACACACCTTGGAGTATTTGGATGCCTAACGGAGCCTGCAGCCCCAGGGTTAGTAGGGCTGTGAATGGGGCCATGGTTGAGGTTTCAGGAAAGAGACACCATTCCTGGCTGGGACCTTTCATCTAGGGTCAGGGTCCGTAGGTATTCAGGTTTGAAGTTCGAATCTGGTCGCTAGCCATCGAGCTGCTAAGTTACACCTGTGAGTTTTTGGATGCCTAAAGGAGGCTGCAGCTCCAGGGTTAGTAGGGCTGTGAATGGGACATTGGTAGAGCTTTCAGGAAAGACACAGCATTCGGGGCTGGCAGGTTTTGCCAGGGAGCAGGCCCCTGACATTTGCAGTTTTGAGGCTTGAATCTCGACTATGGCTAGAGAGCTGCTAAGTCGCATGTCGGAGTTTTTGAATGCGTAAAGAAAGCTGCAGCTCCAGGGTTAGTAGGGCTGTGAATGGGACATTGGGAGAGGTTTGAGGAAAGTAAGAGCATTCGGGGCTTGGATGTTTTCCTTGGGAGCTGGGTCTGGACGTTTGCAGTTTTGAGGCTTGAATCTCGACTATGGCTAGAGAGCTGCTAAGTCGCATGTCGGAGTTTTTGGATGCGTAAAGAAAGCTGCAGCTCCAGGGTTAGTAGGGCTGTGAATGGGACATTGGTAGAGGTTTCAGGAAAGACACAGCATTCGGGGCTGCCAGGTTTCGCCAGGGAGCAGGCCCCTGACATTTGCAGTTTTGAGGCTTGACTCTCGACTATGGCTAGAGAGCTGCTAAGTCGCATGTCGGAGTTTTTGAATGCGTAAAGAAAGCTGCAGCTCCAGGGTTAGTAGGGCTGTGAATGGGACATTGGGAGAGGTTTGAGGAAAGTAAGAGCATTCGGGGCTTGGATATTTTCCTTGGGAGCTGGGTCTGGACGTTTGCAGTTTTGAGGCTTGAATCTCGACTATGGCTAGAGAGCTGCTAAGTCGCATTTCGGAGTTTTTGAATGCGTAAAGAAAGCTGCAGCTCCAGGGTTAGTAGGGCTGTGAATGGGACATTGGGAGAGGTTTGAGGAAAGTAAGAGCATTCGGGGCTTGGATATTTTCCTTGGGAGCTGGGTCTGGACGTTTGCAGTTTTGAGGCTTGAATCTCGACTATGGCTAGAGAGCTGCTAAGTCGCATGTCAGAGTTTTTGGATGCGTAAAGAAAGCTGCAGCTCCAGGGTTAGTAGGGCTGTGAATGGGACATTGGTAGAGGTTTCAGGAAAGACACAGCATTCGGGGCTGCCAGGTTTCGCCAGGGAGCAGGCCCCTGACATTTGCAGTTTTGAGGCTTGACTCTCGACTATGGCTAGAGAGCTGCTAAGTCGCATGTCGGTGTTTTTGGATGCGTAAAGAAAGCTGCAGCTCCAGGGTTAGTAGGGCTGTGAATGGGACATTGGGAGAGGTTTGAGGAAAGTAAGAGCATTCGGGGCTTGGATATTTTCCTTGGGAGCTGGGTCTGGACGTTTGCAGTTTTGAGGCTTGACTCTCGAATATGGCTAGAGAGCTGCTAAGTCGCATGTCGGAGTTTTTGGATGCCTAAAGGAGCCTGCAGCTCCAGGGTTAGTAGGGCTGTGAATGGGACATTGGGAGAGGTTTGAGGAAAGAATAACCATTAGGGGCTGGCAGGTTTCGCCAGGGAGTAGGGCCCAGACGTTTGCAGGTTTGAGGTTTGAATCTCGACTATGGCTAGAGAGCTGCTAAGTCGCATGTCGGAGTTTTTGGATGCGTAAAGAAAGCTGCAGCTCCAGGGTTAGTAGGGCTGTGAATGGGACATTGGGAGAGGTTTCAGGAAAGACACAGCATTCGGGGCTGCCAGGTTTCGCCAGGGAGCAGGCCCCTGACATTTGCAGTTTTGAGGCTTGACTCTCGAATATGGCTAGAGAGCTGCTAAGTCGCATGTTGGAGTTTTTGGATGCCTAATGGAGCCTGCAGCGCCAGGGTTAGTAGGGCTGTGAATGGGGCCATGGTAGAGGTTTCAGGAAAGAGACAGCCTTTGTGGCTGGGACCTTTCTTCTGGGGGCAGGGTCCGGAGGGTTTCACGTTTGCTGTTTGAAGCTGGTTGCTGCCCATCAAGCTGCTAAGTTACACCTGTGAGGTTTTGGATGCCTAAAGGAGCCTGCAGCCCCAGGGTTAGTAGGGCTGTGAATGGGACCATGGTAGAGGTTTCAGGAAAGAGACACCATTCCTGGCTGGGACCTTTCATCTAGGGTCAGGGTCCGTAGGTATTCAGGTTTGAAGTTCGAATCTGGTCGCTAGCCATGGAGCTGCTAAGTTACACCTGTGAGTTTTTGGATGCCTAAAGGAGCCTCCAGCCCCAGGGTTAATGGGGCTGTGCATTGGGCCATGGTTGAGTTTTCAGGAAGGAGACAGCCTTTGTAGCTGGGACCTTTCATCTGGGGGCAGGGTCGATAGGTTTTCAGGTTTGAAATTCGAATCTGCTCGCTGGCCAGGGAGCTACTAAGTTACACCTCTGAGTTTTTGGATGCCTAAAGGAGCCTGCAGCCCCAGGGTTAGTGGGGCTGTGAATGGGACCATGGTTGAGGTTTTAGGAAAGTGACAGCATTTGGGGCTGGGACCTTTTGTCTGGGATCAGGGTCCGCCCATTTTAAGGTTTCCTGTTCGACTCTGGTTCCTGGCCAGGGAGCTGCTAAGTTAGACCTGTGAGTTTTTGGATGCCTAAAGGAGCCTGCAGCGCCAGGGTTAGTGGGGCTCTGAATGTTGCCATGAGAGAGGCTTCAGCAAAGTGGCAGTATTAAGTGCTGGGACCTTTCTTCTGGGAGCAGGGCTCGGACGTTTTCAATCTTCAATATGGAAGGAAATATGTGGTGAGAGATGGTATGGCACACCTTGGAGTTTTTGGATGCGTAAAGGAGCCTGCAGCCCCAGGGTTAGTAGGGCTGTGAATGGGGCCATGGTTGAGGTTTCAGGAAAGAGATGCCACTCCTGGCTGGGACCTTTCATCTGGGGGCAGGGTCCGTAGGTTTTCAGGTTTGAAGTTTGAATCTGGTTGCTGGCCAGCGAGGTGCTAAGTTAGACCTGTGAGTTTTTGGATGCCTGAAGGAGCCTGCAGCCCCAGGGTTAGTGGGGCTGTGAATGGTGCCATGGTTGAGTTTTCAGGAAAGAGACAGCCTTTGTGGCTGGGCCCTTTCTTCTGGGGGCAGGGTCCAGAGGTTTTCAGGTTTGTTGTTTGAAGCTGGTCGCTGGCCATCGAGCTGCTAAGTTACACCTGTGAGGTTTTGGATGCCTAAAGGAGCCTGCAGCCCCAGGGTTAGTGGGGCTGTGAATGGGGCCATGGTTGAGGTTTCAGGAAAGAGACAGCATTTGGGGCTGGGACCTTTTGTCTGGGAGCGGGGCTTGAACGCTTTCAGTTCCGATGTTGGCAGCCGGTCGCTGGCCAGCGAGCTGCTAAGTTACAAGTTAGAGTTTTTGGACGCCTAAAGGAGCCTGCAGCCCCAGGGTTAGTAGTGCTCTGAATGTTGCCATGAGAGAGTCTTCAGCAAAGTGGCAGTATTAAGTGCTGGGACCTTTCTTCTGGGAGCAGGGCTCGGACATTTTCAATCTTCAATATGGAAGGAAATAGGTGGTGAGAGATGGTATGACACACCTTGGAGTATTTGGATGCCTAACGGAGCCTGCAGCCCCAGGGTTAGTAGGGCTGTGAATGGGACCATGGTTGAGGTTTCAGGAAAGAGACACCATTCCTGGCTGGGACCTTTCATCTAGGGTCAGGGTCCGTAGGTATTCAGGTTTGAAGTTCGAATCTGGTCGCTAGCCATCGAGCTGCTAAGTTACACCTGTGAGTTTTTGGATGCCTAAAGGAGGCTGCAGCTCCAGGGTTAGTAGGGCTGTGAATGGGACATTGGTAGAGGTTTCAGGAAAGACATAGCATTCGGGGCTGGCAGGTTTTGCCAGGGAGCAGGCCCCTGACATTTGCAGCTTTGAGGCTTGAATCTCGACTATGGCTAGAGAGCTGCTAAGTCGCATGTCGGAGTTTTTGAATGCGTAAAGAAAGCTGCAGCTCCAGGGTTAGTAGGGCTGTGAATGGGACATTGGGAGAGGTTTGAGGAAAGTAAGAGCATTCGGGGCTTGGATATTTTCCTTGGGAGCTGGGTCTGGACGTTTGCAGTTTTGAGGCTTGAATCTCGACTATGGCTAGAGAGCTGCTAAGTCGCATGTCAGAGTTTTTGGATGCGTAAAGAAAGCTGCAGCTCCAGGGTTAGTAGGGCTGTGAATGGGACATTGGTAGAGGTTTCAGGAAAGACACAGCATTTGGGGCTGCCAGGTTTCGCCAGGGAGCAGGCCCCTGACATTTGCAGTTTTGAGGCTTGACTCTCGACTATGGCTAGAGAGCTGCTAAGTCGCATGTCGGTGTTTTTGAATGCGTAAAGAAAGCTGCAGCTCCAGGGTTAGTAGGGCTGTGAATGGGACATTGGGAGAGGTTTGAGGAAAGTAAGAGCATTCGGGGCTTGGATATTTTCCTTGGGAGCTGGGTCTGGACGTTTGCAGTTTTGAGGCTTGAATCTCGACTATGGCTAGAGAGCTGCTAAGTCGCATGTCGGAGTTTTTGGATGCCCAAAGGAGTCTGCAGCTCCAGGGTTAGTAGGGCTGTGAATGGGACATTGGTAGAGGTTTCAGGAAAGAATAACCATTAGGGGCTGGCAGGTTTCGCCAGGGAGTAGGGCCCAGACGTTTGCAGTTTTGAGGCTTGAATCTCGAATATGGCTAGAGAGCTGATAAGTCGCATGTCGGAGTTTTTGGATGCGTAAAGAAAGCTGCAGCTCCAGGGTTAGTAGGGCTGTGAATGGGACATTGGTAGAGGTTTCAGGAAAGACACAGCATTCGGGGCTGGCAGGTTTTGCCAGGGAGCAGGGCCCTGACATTTGCAGTTTTGAGGCTTGACTCTCGAATATGGCTAGAGAGCTGCTAAGTCGCATGTCGGAGTTTTTGGATGCCTAAAGGAGCCTGCAGCGCCAGGGTTAGTAGGGCTGTGAATGGGGCCATGGTAGAGGTTTCAGGAAAGAGACAGCCTTTGTGGCTGGGACCCTTCTTCTGGGGGCAGGGTCCGGAGGGTTTCATGTTTGCTGTTTGAAGCTGGTCGCTAGCCATGGAGCTGCTAAGTTACACCTGTGAGGTTTTGGATGCCTAAAGGAGCCTCCAGCCCCAGGGTTAATGGGGCTGTGCATTGGGCCATGGTTGAGTTTTCAGGAAGGAGACAGCCTTTGTAGCTGGGACCTTTCATCGGGGGGCAGGGTCCATAGGTTTTCAGGTTTGAAATTCGAATCTGCTCGCTGGCCAGCAAGCTACTAAGTTACACCTCTGAGTTTTTGGATGCCTAAAGGAGCCTGCAGCCCCAGGGTTAGTGGGGCTGTGAATGGGGCCATGGTTGAGGTTTTAGGAAAGTGACAGCATTTGGGGCTGGGACCTTTTGTCTGGGATCAGGGTCCGCCCATTTTAAGGTTTCCTGTTCGACTCTGGTTCCTGGCCAGGGAGCTGCTATGTTAGACCTGTGAGTTTTTGGATGCCTAAAGGAGCCTGCAGCGCCAGGGTTAGTGGGGCTCTGAATGGGGCCATGGTTGAGGTTTTAGGAAAGTGACAGCATTAGTGGCTGGGACCTTTCTTCTGGGAGCAGGGCTCGGACGTTTTCAATCTTCAATATGGAAGGAAATAGGTGGTGAGAGATGGTATGGCACACCTTGGAGTTTTTGGATGCCTAAAGGAGCCTGCAGCCCCAGGGTTAGTAGGGCTGTGAATGGGGCCATGGTTGAGGTTTCAGGAAAGAGATGCCATTCCTGGCTGGGACCTTTCATCTGGGGGCAGGGTCCGTAGGTTTTCAGGTTTGAAGTTTGAATCTGGTCGCTGGCCAGCGAGGTGCTAAGTTAGACCTGTGAGTTTTTGGATGCCTGAAGGAGCCTGCAGCCCCAGGGTTAGTGGGGCTGTGAATGGTGCCATGGTTGAGTTTTCAGGAAAGAGACAGCCTTTGTGGCTGGGCCCTTTCTTCTGGGGGCAGGGTCCAGAGGTTTTCAGGTTTGTTGTTTGAAGCTGGTCGCTGGCCATCGAGCTGCTAAGTTACACCTGTGAGGTTTTGGATGCTTAAAGGAGCCTGCAGCCCCAGGGTTAGTGGGGCTGTGAATGGGGCCATGGTTGAGGTTTCAGGAAAGAGACAGCATTTGGGGCTGGGACCTTTTGTGTGGGAGCGGGGCTTGAACGCTTTCAGTTCCGATTTTGGCAGCTGGTCGCTGGCCAGCGAGCTGCTAAGTTACACGTTAGAGTTTTTGGACGCCTAAAGGAGCCTGCAGCCCCAGGGTTAGTAGTGCTCTGAATGTTGCCATGAGAGAGTCTTCAGCAAAGTGGCAGTATTAAGTGCTGGGACCTTTCTTCTGGGAGCAGGGCTCGGACATTTTCCATCTTCAATATGGAAGGAAATAGGTGGTGAGAGATGGTATGGCACACCTTGGAGTTTTTGGATGCCTAAAGGAGCCTGCAGCCCCAGGGTTAGTAGGGCTGTGAATTGGACCATGGTTGAGTTTTAGGAAAGTGGCACTATTCAGGGCTGGGACCTTTCGTCTGGGATCAGGGCTGGGACGTTTTCAGTTTTGCCGTTCGAATCTGGTCGCTGGCCAGGAAGCTGCTAAGTTACGCCTCTGAGTTTTTGGATGCCTAAAGGAGCCTGCAGCCCCAGGGTTAGTGGGGCTGTGAATGGGGCCATGGTTGAGGTTTTAGGAAAGTGACAGCATTAGTGGCTGGGACCTTTTGTCTGGGATCAGGGTCCGCCCATTTTAAGGTTTCCTGTTCGACTCTGGTTCCTGGCCAGGGAGCTGCTAAGTTAGACCTGTGAGTTTTTGGATGCCTAAAGGAGCCTGCAGCGCCAGGGTTAGTGGGGCTCTGAATGGGGCCATGGTTGAGGTTTTAGGAAAGTGACAGCATTAGTGGCTGGGACCTTTCTTCTGGGATCAGGGTCCGCCCATTTTAAGGTTTCCTGTTCGACTCTGGTTCCTGGCCAGGGAGCTGCTAAGTTAGACCTGTGTGTTTTTGGATGCCTAAAGGAGCCTGCAGCCCCAGGGTTAGTGGGGCTCTGAATGTTGCCATGAGAGAGGCTTCAGCAAAGTGGCAGTATTAAGTGCTGGGACCTTTCTTCTGGGAGCAGGGCTCGGACATTTTCAATCTTCAATATGGAAGGAAATAGGTGGTGAGAGATGGTATGACACACCTTGGAGTTTTTGGATGCCTAACGGAGCCTGCAGCCCCAGGGTTAGTAGGGCTGTGAATGGGGCCATGGTTGAGGTTTCAGGAAAGAGATGCCATTCCTGGCTGGGACCTTTCATCTAGGGTCAGGGTCCGTAGGTTTTCAGGTTTGAAGTTCGAATCTGGTTGCTAGCCATGGAGCTGCTAAGTTACACCTGTGAGTTTTTGGATGCCTAAAGGAGGCTGCAGCTCCAGGGTTAGTAAGGCTGTGAATGGGACATTGGTAGAGGTTTCAGGAAAGACACAGCATTCGGGGCTGGCAGGTTTTGCCAGGGAGCAGGCCCCTGACATTTGCAGCTTTGAGGCTTGAATCTCGACTATGGCTAGAGAGCTGCTAAGTCGCATGTCGGAGTTTTTGAATGCGTAAAGAAAGCTGCAGCTCCAGGGTTAGTAGGGCTGTGAATGAGACATTGGGAGAGGTTTGAGGAAAGTAAGAGCATTCGGGGCTTGGATATTTTCCTTGGGAGCTGGGTCTGGACGTTTGCAGTTTTGAGGCTTGAATCTCGACTATGGCTAGAGAGCTGCTAAGTCGCATGTCGGAGTTTTTGGATGCGTAAAGAAAGCTGCAGCTCCAGGGTTAGTAGGGCTGTGAATGGGACATTGGTAGAGGTTTCAGGAAAGACACAGCATTTGGGGCTGCCAGGTTTCGCCAGGGAGCAGGCCCCTGACATTTGCAGTTTTGAGGCTTGAATCTCGACTATGGCTAGAGAGCTGCTAAGTCGCATGTCGGAGTTTTTGGATGCCTAAAGGAGCTGCAGCTCCAGGGTTAGTAGGGCTGTGAATGGGACATTGGTAGAGGTTTCAGGAAAGCATAACCATTAGGGGCTGGCAGGTTTCGCCAGGGAGTAGGGCCTAGACGTTTGCAGTTTTGAGGCTTGAATCTCGAATATGGCTAGAGAGCTGCTAAGTCGCATGTCGGAGTTTTTTGATGCGTAAAGAAAGCTGCAGCTCCAGGGTTAGTAGGGCTGTGAATGGGGCCATGGTAGAGGTTTCAGGAAAGACACAGCATTCGGGGCTGCCAGGTTTCGCCTGGGAGCAGGGCCCTGACATTTACAGTTTTGAGGCTTGACTCTCGAATATGGCTAGAGAGCTGCTAAGTCGCATGTCGGAGTTTTTGGATGCCTAAAGGAGCCTGCAGCGCCAGGGTTAGTAGGGCTGTGAATGGGGCCATGGTAGAGGTTTCAGGAAAGAGACAGCCTTTGTGGCTGGGACCTTTCTTCTGGGGGCAGGGTCCGGAGGGTTTCACGTTTGCTGTTTGAAGCTGGTCGCTGCCCATCAAGCTGCTAAGTTACACCTGTGAGGTTTTGGATGCCTAAAGGAGCCTGCAGCCCCAGGGTTAGTAGGGCTGTGAATGGGACCATGGTAGAGGTTTCAGGAAAGAGACACCATTCCTGGCTGGGACCTTTCATCTAGGGTCAGGGTCCGTAGGTATTCAGGTTTGAAGTTCGAATCTGGTCGCTAGCCATCGAGCTGCTAAGTTACACCTGTGAGTTTTTGGATGCCTAAAGGAGGCTGCAGCTCCAGGGTTAGTAGGGCTGTGAATGGGACATTGGTAGAGGTTTCAGGAAAGACATAGCATTCGGGGCTGGCAGGTTTCGCCAGGGAGCAGGCCCCTGACATTTGCAGTTTTGAGGCTTGAATCTCGACTATGGCTAGAGAGCTGCTAAGTCGCATGTCGGAGTTTTTGAATGCGTAAAGAAAGCTGCAGCTCCAGGGTTAGTAGGGCTGTGAATGGGACATTGGGAGAGGTTTGAGGAAAGTAAGAGCATTCGGGGCTTGGATATTTTCCTTGGGAGCTGGGTCTGGACGTTTGCAGTTTTGAGGCTTGAATCTCGACTATGGCTAGAGAGCTGCTAAGTCGCATGTCGGAGTTTTTGGATGCCTAAAGGAGCCTGCAGCTCCAGGGTTAGTAGGGCTCTGAATGTTGCCATGAGAGAGGCTTAAGCAAAGTGGCAGTATTAAGTGCTGGGACCTTTCTTCTGGGAGCAGGGCTCGGACGTTTTCAATCTTCAGTATGGAAGGAAATAGGTGGTAAGAGATGGTATGGCACACCTTGGAGTTTTTGGATGCCTAAAGGAGCCTGCAGCCCCAGGGTTAGTAGGGCTGTGAATGGGGCCATGGTTGAGGTTTCAGGAAAGAGATGCCATTCCTGGCTGGGACCTTTCATCTGGGGGCAGGGTCCGTAGGTTTTCAGGTTTGAAGTTTGAATCTGGTCGCTGGCCAGCGAGGTGCTAAGTTAGACCTGTGAGTTTTTGGATGCCTGAAGGAGCCTGCAGCCCCAGGGTTAGTGGGGCTGTGAATGGTGCCATGGTTGAGTTTTCAGGAAAGAGACAGCCTTTGTGGCTGGGCCCTTTCTTCTGGGGGCAGGGTCCAGAGGTTTTCAGGTTTGTTGTTTGAAGCTGGTCGCTGGCCATCGAGCTGCTAAGTTACACCTGTGAGGTTTTGGATGCCTAAAGGAGCCTGCAGCCCCAGGGTTAGTGGGGCTGTGAATGGGGCCATGGTTGAGGTTTCAGGAAAGAGACAGCATTTGGGGCTGGGACCTTTTGTGTGGGAGCGGGGCTTGAACGCTTTCAGTTCCGATTTTGGCAGCCGGTCGCTGGCCAGCGAGCTGCTAAGTTACACGTTAGAGTTTTTGGACGCCTAAAGGAGCCTGCAGCCCCAGGGTTAGTAGTGCTCTGAATGTTGCCATGAGAGAGTCTTCAGCAAAGTGGCAGTATTAAGTGCTGGGACCTTTCTTCTGGGAGCAGGGCTCGGACATTTTCAATCTTCAATATGGAAGGAAATAGGTGGTGAGAGATGGTATGACACACCTTGGAGTATTTGGATGCCTAAAGGAGCCTGCAGCCCCAGGGTTAGTAGGGCTGTGAATGGGACCATGGTTGAGGTTTCAGGAAAGAGACACCATTCCTGGCTGGGACCTTTCATCTAGGGTCAGGGTCCGTAGGTATTCAGGTTTGAAGTTCGAATCTGGTCGCTAGCCATCGAGCTGCTAAGTTACACCTGTGAGTTTTTGGATGCCTAAAGGAGGCTGCAGCTCCAGGGTTAGTAGGGCTGTGAATGGGACATTGGTAGAGGTTTCAGGAAAGACATAGCATTCGGGGCTGGCAGGTTTTGCCAGGGAGCAGGCCCCTGACATTTGCAGTTTTGAGGCTTGAATCTCGACTATGGCTAGAGAGCTGCTAAGTCGCATGTCGGAGTTTTTGAATGCGTAAAGAAAGCTGCAGCTCCAGGGTTAGTAGGGCTGTGAATGGGACATTGGGAGAGGTTTGAGGAAAGTAAGAGCATTCGGGGCTTGGATATTTTCCTTGGGAGCTGGGTCTGGACGTTTGCAGTTTTGAGGCTTGAATCTCGACTATGGCTAGAGAGCTGCTAAGTCGCATGTCAGAGTTTTTGGATGCGTAAAGAAAGCTGCAGCTCCAGGGTTAGTAGGGCTGTGAATGGGACATTGGTAGAGGTTTCAGGAAAGACACAGCATTTGGGGCTGCCAGGTTTCGCCAGGGAGCAGGCCCCTGACATTTGCAGTTTTGAGGCTTGACTCTCGAATATGGCTAGAGAGCTGCTAAGTCGCATGTCGGAGTTTTTGGATGCCTAAAGGAGCCTGCAGCGCCAGGGTTAGTAGGGCTGTGAATGGGGCCATGGTAGAGGTTTCAGGAAAGAGACAGCCTTTGTGGCTGGGACCCTTCTTCTGGGGGCAGGGTCCGGAGGGTTTCACGTTTGCTGTTTGAAGCTGGTCGCTAGCCATGGAGCTGCTAAGTTACACCTGTGAGGTTTTGGATGCCTAAAGGAGCCTCCAGCCCCAGGGTTAATGGGGCTGTGCATTGGGCCATGGTTGAGTTTTCAGGAAGGAGAGAGCCTTTGTAGCTGGGACCTTTCATCGGGGGGCAGGGTCCATAGGTTTTCAGGTTTGAAATTCGAATCTGCTCGCTGGCCAGCAAGCTACTAAGTTACACCTCTGAGTTTTTGGATGCCTAAAGGAGCCTGCAGCCCCAGGGTTAGTGGGGCTGTGAATGGGGCCATGGTTGAGGTTTTAGGAAAGTGACAGCATTAGTGGCTGGGACCTTTCTTCTGGGATCAGGGTCCGCCCATTTTAAGGTTTCCTGTTCGACTCTGGTTCCTGGCCAGGGAGCTGCTATGTTAGACCTGTGAGTTTTTGGATGCCTAAAGGAGCCTGCAGCGCCAGGGTTAGTGGGGCTCTGAATGGGGCCATGGTTGAGGTTTTAGGAAAGTGACAGCATTAGTGGCTGGGACCTTTCTTCTGGGAGCAGGGCTCGGACGTTTTCAATCTTCAATATGGAAGGAAATAGGTGGTGAGAGATGGTATGGCACACCTTGGAGTTTTTGGATGCCTAAAGGAGCCTGCAGCCCCAGGGTTAGTAGGGCTGTGAATGGGGCCATGGTTGAGGTTTCAGGAAAGAGATGCCATTCCTGGCTGGGACCTTTCATCTGGGGGCAGGGTCCGTAGGTTTTCAGGTTTGAAGTTTGAATCTGGTCGCTGGCCAGCGAGGTGCTAAGTTACACCTGTGAGTTTTTGGATGCCTAAAGGAGGCTGCAGCTCCAGGGTTAGTGGGGCTGTGAATGGTGCCATGGTTGAGTTTTCAGGAAAGAGACAGCCTTTGTGGCTGGGCCCTTTCTTCTGGGGGCAGGGTCCAGAGGTTTTCAGGTTTGTTGTTTGAAGCTGGTCGCTGGCCATCGAGCTGCTAAGTTACACCTGTGAGGTTTTGGATGCCTAAAGGAGCCTGCAGCCCCAGGGTTAGTGGGGCTGTGAATGGGGCCATGGTTGAGGTTTCAGGAAAGAGACAGCATTTGGGGCTGGGACCTTTTGTCTGGGAGCGGGGCTTGAACGCTTTCAGTTCCGATTTTGGCAGCTGGTCGCTGGCCAGCGAGCTGCTAAGTTACACGTTAGAGTTTTTGGACGCCTAAAGGAGCCTGCAGCCCCAGGGTTAGTAGTGCTCTGAATGTTGCCATGAGAGAGTCTTCAGCAAAGTGGCAGTATTAAGTGCTGGGACCTTTCTTCTGGGAGCAGGGCTCGGACATTTTCCATCTTCAATATGGAAGGAAATAGGTGGTGAGAGATGGTATGGCACACCTTGGAGTTTTTGGATGCCTAAAGGAGCCTGCAGCCCCAGGGTTAGTAGGGCTGTGAATTGGACCATGGTTGAGTTTTAGGAAAGTGACAGCATTAGTGGCTGGGACCTTTTGTCTGGGATCAGGGTCCGCCCATTTTAAGGTTTCCTGTTCGACTCTGGTTCCTGGCCAGGGAGCTGCTAAGTTAGACCTGTGAGTTTTTGGATGCCTAAAGGAGCCTGCAGCGCCAGGGTTAGTGGGGCTCTGAATGGGGCCATGGTTGAGGTTTTAGGAAAGTGACAGCATTAGTGGCTGGGACCTTTCTTCTGGGATCAGGGTCCGCCCATTTTAAGGTTTCCTGTTCGACTCTGGTTCCTGGCCAGGGAGCTGCTAAGTTAGACCTGTGTGTTTTTGGATGCCTAAAGGAGCCTGCAGCCCCAGGGTTAGTGGGGCTCTGAATGTTGCCATGAGAGAGGCTTAAGCAAAGTGGCAGTATTAAGTGCTGGGACCTTTCTTCTGGGAGCAGGGCTCGGACATTTTCAATCTTCAATATGGAAGGAAATAGGTGGTGAGAGATGGTATGACACACCTTGGAGTTTTTGGATGCCTAACGGAGCCTGCAGCCCCAGGGTTAGTAGGGCTGTGAATGGGGCCATGGTTGAGGTTTCAGGAAAGAGATGCCATTCCTGGCTGGGACCTTTCATCTAGGGTCAGGGTCCGTAGGTTTTCAGGTTTGAAGTTCGAATCTGGTCGCTAGCCATGGAGCTGCTAAGTTACACCTGTGAGTTTTTGGATGCCTAAAGGAGGCTGCAGCTCCAGGGTTAGTAAGGCTGTGAATGGGACATTGGTAGAGGTTTCAGGAAAGACACAGCATTCGGGGCTGGCAGGTTTTGCCAGGGAGCAGGCCCCTGACATTTGCAGCTTTGAGGCTTGAATCTCGACTATGGCTAGAGAGCTGCTAAGTCGCATGTCGGAGTTTTTGAATGCGTAAAGAAAGCTGCAGCTCCAGGGTTAGTAGGGCTGTGAATGGGACATTGGGAGAGGTTTGAGGAAAGTAAGAGCATTCGGGGCTTGGATATTTTCCTTGGGAGCTGGGTCTGGACGTTTGCAGTTTTGAGGCTTGAATCTCGACTATGGCTAGAGAGCTGCTAAGTCGCATGTCGGAGTTTTTGGATGCGTAAAGAAAGCTGCAGCTCCAGGGTTAGTAGGGCTGTGAATGGGACATTGGTAGAGGTTTCAGGAAAGACACAGCATTCGGGGCTGCCAGGTTTCGCCAGGGAGCAGGCCCCTGACATTTGCAGTTTTGAGGCTTGAATCTCGACTATGGCTAGAGAGCTGCTAAGTCGCATGTCGGAGTTTTTGGATGCCTAAAGGAGCTGCAGCTCCAGGGTTAGTAGGGCTGTGAATGGGACATTGGTAGAGGTTTCAGGAAAGCATAACCATTAGGGGCTGGCAGGTTTCGCCAGGGAGTAGGGCCTAGACGTTTGCAGTTTTGAGGCTTGAATCTCGAATATGGCTAGAGAGCTGCTAAGTCGCATGTCGGAGTTTTTGGATGCGTAAAGAAAGCTGCAGCTCCAGGGTTAGTAGGGCTGTGAATGGGACATAGGTAGAGGTTTCAGGAAAGACACAGCATTCGGGGCTGCCAGGTTTCGCCTGGGAGCAGGCCCCTGACATTTGCAGTTTTGAGGCTTGAATCTCGACTATGGCTAGAGAGCTGCTAAGTCGCATGTCGGAGTTTTTGGATGTGTAAAGAAAGCTGCAGCTCCAGGGTTAGTAGGGCTGTGAATGGGACATTGGGAGAGGTTTGAGGAAAGTAAGAGCATTCGGGGCTTGGATATTTTCCTTGGGAGCTGGGTCTGGACGTTTGCAGTTTTGAGGCTTGAATCTCGACTATGGCTAGAGAGCTGCTAAGTCGCATGTCAGAGTTTTTGGATGCGTAAAGAAAGCTGCAGCTCCAGGGTTAGTAGGGCTGTGAATGGGACATTGGTAGAGGTTTCAGGAAAGACACAGCATTTGGGGCTGCCAGGTTTCGCCAGGGAGCAGGCCCCTGACATTTGCAGTTTTGAGGCTTGACTCTCGACTATGGCTAGAGAGCTGCTAAGTCGCATGTCGGTGTTTTTGAATGCGTAAAGAAAGCTGCAGCTCCAGGGTTAGTAGGGCTGTGAATGGGACATTGGGAGAGGTTTGAGGAAAGTAAGAGCATTCGGGGCTTGGATATTTTCCTTGGGAGCTGGGTCTGGACGTTTGCAGTTTTGAGGCTTGAATCTCGACTATGGCTAGAGAGCTGCTAAGTCGCATGTCGGAGTTTTTGGATGCCCAAAGGAGTCTGCAGCTCCAGGGTTAGTAGGGCTGTGAATGGGACATTGGTAGAGGTTTCAGGAAAGAATAAC